>NC_044386.1:23204755-23861863 GCF_006542625.1 Nomascus leucogenys
AATCTAGTTGTGGCCATTGCTTCCCAACTCTGTCTTCATTAAGGCCATTGTGTCAGCTTGAAACCAGCCATGGTGGGAGCATTCACACCGTGGAAAATAGCATAGCTACAAATTAGGCTTTTTTGGTTTATTTTTGTTTTTGATTTTTTTCGAGAAAGCCAGTTATTAAAAATGTCTAAATCCACTACTAGCTCAACTACTCTGTATTACCACTTCTTTCCTCCTTTTTAATTCCCTAAAACACAAACACAATTCGTAAAAGGATTTGCTTTATTAAACATCCCCCTAAATACTGATTTTAATGTGCCATCTATTCTTTTTCTGGTTAACCTTAAATAACATTGTAATTGGTGTCAGAAATAGTTCCCAGAAACAAGCCTTAGAAATAGTATCCTGGGGTTGAATTGTAGACATACTGAGAAACGTATGGATTTATTGGTTTTGAGGAAAATTTGGACACTGGAAAGTTGTAGGAAATAGTTGTATGAAGATTTTCAAAATATCACTGTTATTAGCACGGGAAGACATGCAATTAAAAACTAGGCTTCAGGAGATAAAATTTCTTTGGAATTTTATTCTTTTGATGACAATGATGATAAATATTTTTCTTGTGGTTGGCCACACCTAAGAGCCCTAGAAAGTATACTCAAGTAAAAGAACAAAATAAAGGTTGTGAATACTCAATTCACACAATAAATGGAGAATTAGAAATTCTCAGTGACAGTTTTGAAGAGTTCATTACCTCTGCTAGTTACAGAGCAGATATGGCTAAGGAACAATAACCAGAGCTTGCTGTAGGAGTTGCAGATTTGCAGTGTCAATAAAATGCTCAATTCGCTGGTTGAGAAAGAATGACGCCTTGAGATATAGATGGAAAAAATTGGGAAGACATAAACCCAGCTGAACATTTTGGACTCTCTTCTCCCCTCGAGTACTCCTGAATCTCCCTTGCTGGCAGAGGCATACATTCAAACCCTTTCTGAGAGAACTAGAATTTCCCTTCAAAAAAAAAAAAAAAAACTTCTTAAATGTATTTAGGGACTACTTTCTCTGCAAAGGCCATGCTAAATGCCAATCATCATCTTCAGGGCCGTAGGAGTTGTTCAACATACACCAAATGAGAAACGTAGTTGACTCCAGGACTCTACATACAGTGAAGTAACAAAAGTTTGTCAGTTTCAATTAACAAGAGTCTGAGAAGCATGTATGAGAGTGTTACTCTGGGGTACTAGACAAAGGAGGATGAAATTTTAAAATGATAAAGGCCACCCAATATATTTATAAATTGTCCTTACCTGGAACATGGCATATAAGTTTGGATCTAGCACCTAGGCTGGATGTTAATAGTCAGCAGCTACTCTGGCTGGTTGAAGCCTGTACTCAAAAGAAAGCTCCAGCAATTAGCAATGCAGTTAAAATATCAGTTCTAGGGGGTATATATAGGAAAGAATCAGAAGTTTCATCTGGATTGTAATGTTGGTATTGAAATGTTTTATATTACCTGATCATATAGCCATTGGCCGTACCCTATGCAATGGTCTAAAGGTCATGCCTTTGTTAAGCATTGAGAAAAAAGCTTTGATTATGAGGTCATTAGCATTTTTATAAGCCTATGTGTGACCATCATCTATCTATTGGCTAGGACTGTGGCAAAAGATGCTGCAATACCTTGGGTTTCCTAAATCTCAGTGGAAGTATTGGGATTCAAAGTTGCTAGAGGCAAGGTTAGTGCTTGCCCTCCAGAGACAAGGTGGATGCAAATATCCCAATAAATGTCAAGGCAGGAACGGTAATAAAATTTAATATGCAGGAATCTGCGGTGATGGTTAACAAAACACAGGGTTTCAATGAATAACATAGATTGATAGCCTACTAAGGGATTGCAGGACATATATTAGCAGAAAAATTCTATGGTTGCAGGACAGAGAGGTAACTCAGATACCAATCTATTGAGTCAGTGGTTGTCCATTGAGGAGAAATCTGTATCTTTTGAAGGACTCAGCAACACGACACATGTCTCTACCATGAATCTTTTCCAATGGTTTTGCAGAAGGAATTTCAGACTTTAGCAGATGACAAACCTTCAAGAAAATAAAAATAAGGAAAAAACTCAAGCATTTTGGAGTTTATGGTACCACCTCTGAACAGACAATGATATCTGAACTTTTGCATTTTACCGTGGTCTGCACAGATTGCAGGTTTTTGATGATTGATGGAGTCTTGGTTTGATTCTTTCTCGCAGTGGGTCCAATGAGACTACAAATTTATTCTATGTATATATTTTTTCATTCCCAGAATGTATGATGGCAGTAAACAAACTTAATAACTGGCAAACTTCCAGTGTCTTCTACATGGGAATCTAACGAAAATTCCTATATTTAGCCACACAATATAATAAATAATGTTTGTCTTCTTCTTTACCGGTTTGCCTAAGGGCTATGGCAACTTTCTTGTTCCCTGTTATAATTAGTCAAGGGTTGTCTTAATAGCCCTCCTTACATCTTTCTGGTCCTTTGCACCATAGACCTTATACGATTTGGACATGGAGAGAAGGATATAACAAGACATCTGTGTTAAGGACATAAATCTTTCACCTGGGTAAAAGACAAGAACAGACACTCCTGGGAGAATGGGGAAAAAGTGATACTCTCTCCTAGATATCCTTTTGCCTATCTAAATACATTCTCTAACCTTGTCTACACTGCTTTGTGTTCCAGAAAGCTGATGTATACACACCGCCTCAATGACTTCTCATCACTTTGATATCCAGCTGTGCATGAATAGAAGGAAGCCATCAGCAAGAAATCTGAGTGCTGGAGGAATATGCACTTTAGAGATATACAATCACGTTATCACTTAACAGCTAGGATATGTTCTGAGAAATGTATTAGGGAATTCCGTTACAGTGTGAACATCGTAGAGTGCACTTACACAAATCTAAATGATATTGCCTACTACACACCTAGGCTATAAGGTATAGGTACAGATTATTGCTCCTAGGCTACAAAGTTGCACAGCAGATAACCAAACTAAATACCGCAGGCAATTGCAACACAATGGTAATCATTTGATATCCAAACATATCTAAACATAGAAAAGGTAGAGTAAAAATACAGTGTAAAAATTAAAAATGGTATACTTGTATAGGGTACCATGAATAAAGACTGCAGGACTAGAAGCTGCTCTCTGTGAGTTGGTGAGTGAGTGGTGAGTGTATGTGAAGGCCTGGGACATTACTGTGCACTACTGTTGACTTATACTGTACTTAGGATACACTAAATTTATGAAACTTTTTTCTTCAATAATAAACTAACTTTCGCTTACTGTAACTCACTCTATAAATATTTTAAAACTTTTTGACTTTTTTGTAATAACATTTAATTTAAAACAAGCTCATTGTAAAACTGTCCAAAAATATTTTCTTTCTATCCCTATCCAACATACTCTTTTCTATTTTTAAATTTATTTAATTATTTTTTTACTCTTTAAACTTTTTTGTTAAAAACGAAGACAAACACACATTAGCCTATTCCTACACAGGTCAAGATCATCAAGAAGTAAGTAGGCCGGGCGCGGTGGCTCACGCCTGTAATCCCAGCACTTTGGGAGGCTGAGGAGGGAGGATCACAAGGTCAGGAGATCGAGACCATCCTGGCTAACATGGTGAAACCCCGTCTCTATTAAAAATACAGAAAGTTAGCCGGGCGTGGTGGTGGGCACCTGTAGTCCCAGCTGCTCGGGAAGCTGAGGCAGGAGAATGGCATGAACCCAGGAGGCGGAGCTTGCAGTGAGCAGAGATCGCGCCACGGCACTCCAGCCTGGGCAACAGAGTGAGACTCTGCCTCAAAAAAAAAAAAAAAAAAAAAAGAAGTAAGTAGGTGGTAGAAATTTTTTTGCTTTATTATAGTCTTGTGTGACCTCTATCGTATATGCTGTACGTCATTGACTGAGGCATCGTTATGAGCTGCATGACTGCTTTGCTGATTCCTTAAAGGCATGGTATTCTCACCGACTGTCTAGACTATTCTCCATCCTCTCTGTTTATTTTCTGCAGATTTACACTATTGAGCTCTTCCTTTCGTCCTGCAGGATTAGGAAAGAGAATAGTTTCTTCTGGTTCTGGCAATACATTATTCCTTGGGTACTCTTAAATACAACCCAAACCTCTATAAAAAGCAACTTTATAAACCTCTCTTCCAATTACCCAGCTTGAATTCCCAGTTTCTTGGAGGAACCATTACTAATACACTGTGTTTCAATTAGCTATAGCTCACACAACTTGCTCAAAATATCATAATTACTTAACTGTTTGATTCTATGACTCAGGTTTACATTTTAATTTTTTTCCCTCCACTTATAATGTTTATCCATACTATAATACCTTTCTAGAACATAACATCAGAAGTGTGGAATCTTAAACTCAAATGTGCTCTTTCTAAATTAATCAAATGTTCATTGTGTTTAGATATATATTTTATTATTAGGCTATAATTATATAATTTTTGACTGAATTAAATAAATTAAAAATAATTTTTATAAATAAATAGAAAAAATACTTTCCACTAATAACACAAATAAAACATATATCCTATTAGCAATGTGTTGTATTGATACTAATCTTCAAATCTCATACCTTCTATATAGATACTTGTACTTTCCTCCTTTATATTACTATTTATTCTAGATTGTCCACTCTAATGCAAACTTTTATATTAATTAGACTTCTTACAGAAGCAAAGAGAAGAAATCAATTTCACTTGAAATAATTATTTTAATTTAATTGGTTAGTTATTAATGTTCTCCATAATAGTTAATCCAAAAGATACATTATTTTCTAGTTTTTTTTTCCATTGGGAAAACCAATTTCTATACTCTTATTAGTACACGTTTTTGAAGAGTAGTATAAATAAAAGTGTTGATTATTAGACACTTTCTTTTTCACTCAACGTTTTTAAGACAAGAAATATTACATTTCTGAACCCTTAAGCTTTGTCATTTGTTGGGGGAATTTATCATTAAATCTGTTTTTCGAAAATCTCTTTTCTCCCCATTCCACTTTGCGTTCCTGCTGCAGGAATATTAAATGAACTATGTTCTTCTGAGTGCACCAATTTGTTCATATCTCCCTGACTTTGCCCAAATTCCTTCAGCCTTAGAATGACATTTTATTACTATCTTTCAAGTTAAATATTTTCTATTTTTAAAACCTTTTTTTAGACCCTACCTGGCCCACCTCTAGTCAAAATTAATAATTTTTCCTTTTGCTACATGTATACTGAGTGAATACCTCTTAAATTTCATTGACAGTATGAAGATTAATTTCAGAAAAATAGATTCAGCTCTCTGTAGCACAATAGTTAAGTAAGCACACCAAAGGAAAAGAGTAAATTATAGAGGTGTATTACATTTATAAAACACCACATTTTGTCAACTCTTACACACTTTTCAACATTTACATCTCTGACATTGGAATGTATGTTAAAATTGATATTACATTATTATCCAGTTGGCATAAAATTGTCTCCCTATTGTTGTATATGAGAAATTGGTATGTATTATAATTGGGGTAGGAGCCACTGTTAAAAATTTTTATTATATTTTATGATTTCCTGGCTTGATCTCTGTCTCTCTTTCTACCCAATAAGGATGATTTTTGTTTTCTAATTTTGTGCTAATGTATAAAGGAAGATTTTCTCATCTATGTTGGTCAGCCCAATAATTCAGTATGTGATCAGTTGCCTTTGCTTTATTTCAAGGTACTTATCAAGGCAAAACTAATCCATATAAATGACAAGAAGATTTTACAGTGCTTAAACGTAACTTTCCATGATTATGCTAAGCAAATTTTTAATTTTTTGAAATTTCATTTTCTGTAAGCTAGGAATCAATCTAGTGTTCAGAGAAAGGTCTAAGACTTGTGGTTATGAGAGGAAAGGACTATCATTAATTCAATATTCAAAAGCAATTCTAATAGTTTCTAAAAGTATTAAGCCGCTACCCTGTAAAACAAAACTTGTCCAACCTGTGGCCCATGGGCAGCATGCAGCTGAGGGCAGCTTTGAATGCAGCCCAACACAAATTTGTAAACTTTTTAAAACATGATGGGATTTTTGGTAATTTTTTTTAGCTCATTCATTATCATTAGCATTAGTGTATTTTATGTGTGGCCCAAGACAAGTCTTTTCCTCCAGTGTGTCCCAGGGGAAGTCAAAATCTGGACAACTCTGTTGTAAAACCGATGTAATTGGGGCCTCTCTATAACCAGAAATCCCCAAATAGTCTTAATGGCTACTTGTAAAGATGTTTTTAAAAATGTTGTAGGTATCAGTTGAAGGAGAAAGATGTGGAAAGTTGCTATTTCCTGTAAAACTGGATTTTGATGTTCTGTCTTTTCAAATTCTTCAAAATAATCTTATTCATATGTATGTTTTCCTTTGGTTAATTTTAACTACATTGAACTACATAACTTGAGAATAACATAACAAGAAGACATGTGTTGTTGGAAAAAATATGAGTGAAGACAGACTACAAATTCTTTAGCTGAAATTAAAATAAGTAATTTCATTTATTCAAAATGAAAATAAATGTAACATTAAGTCTTAATAAAAAGAAGAAACAAAAAGGAAGAACTGCAATTTTTGAGAATAGGTATGCAGGGAAATAAAAAAGAAACATCTAGAAATCAACGAGCTAATCCTACTAATACTTTTGTAAAAAAGGCAAGTTAAATGCAAACAAATTTATGTGCACACAGAAAATAAGTTTAGCCTCTAACTATCAAATACTACTACCTATAGATTCAGGTTTTAATATCATCTTTGAAATAAAACTTCGGAGCTGAGACAGATTTTAACTGAAACGGACAGAAAATAAGAGGAAATTTATTCATATAGCATCTGAACACAAAGAAGTTTACATAGACTTTTTCTTAAAACATAAATATTATAGAAGTAATATTTAAGATTGTGAAAAAGTAGAAAAAAGAAAGATATAATAAGTGCATGTGTCTGTATGTGTGTGCACTTATTGTACATGTGTCTGTATGTTTGCATGCACACACGTACTATATACATATTTATTACTACACGTGTGTGTGTATATACACACACACACACACACACACACACACACACACGGAGAGAGAGAGAAGAAGAGAGGAGAGAGTGCATATTCCCTATGGAAAAAATATACCCAAAACACAGCAAAAATTATCCTTACAAATACATGCCTCAGAAAGGAATTACGTAGAATACAACATAAATTAAAAGTCAAATATCAGATAATAAAAACCACAATTAGATGAAAGAGTAAAATTCAGAGTTAAGAAAAACGTTAAGAACTAAAATAGTATTATTACAGAATTGACTAAATTCTGTAATGCCAAGAGAAAAAGGTTGACAACCTTAGGATAAATATACGGACATGCTGAAGATACTTAAGAGAATAACAGAATGCAGGATTATATGAAGAGTGTTTAAATATGTTAGGAATGAGAGTACCAAAATATGAAAATAGCATTTGAAAGCACAAATAACATTTCTGTAAAAACTAAAATAATAAAACAGCGTTCATGTTTATAGGCATAAAATATTATAGGAATGAAGGAACAAAGGAAACCACAGAGAGAAGATTATACTATATTTTTGACAAACTTATGCAAAAGATCAACATCAACAGATTTTCCGGGGAGCTACTGACTTTCAAAGATTAAGAACTAATTCTACTAGGGTCCAACAAAGGACAGCAAGTCAAGTAAAACAATAACAGCAAAATTAGGCAGATCTCAGCCTTCTCTAAGGTAGTATTCAATCCAGTACGCTGGTGAACATTGCTTCCCAAAAGTTAAAGTAAGTAAAATCACAACATTTTTATGAGCTAACTTATCTTCATAGGTAAAGCCCACAAAACCAAGCCAAAGGTGTGTTTTAAGACAACAAATTAACCATTTATCCCTAAAGGCTAAGTGAGCAGAGTCAACGTTTCATCTCTTGGTAGATAAAAAGTCTATGTAATGCAACTTATTATCATATTTTGATTTTTGTGGGATTTCAATAACGTTAATATACCAAATCATCACGCATCATAATTCAGGACATTTTGTTAAATAATGCTGACCATATGACGTTTGAAATACACACGACTTCTGAGATAAACAGTATGGATAAATCAAATTAAAGTCCTATGAAGCAGAAAGTATTAAAGCCCTTTATTATAATAAGAGAAACTTAACTGTTAAAAAAGAAGAAGAAGGCACAGATGAATCATCACACACTGGCTTGGATTTGGATTTCCCTGGACTATACAGCTAGATACTGTGTTCAACTCTAGAATCAATAAATCACCCACACACCTCTCCCAATTTTCTCTAGTCTTAGATGGATTTTTTTTCCCTCTTTGCATTTGGTAAGTTGTTACAAACACAGGAAATGTTTCAAAATGTATTAGAATAAATTACAAAAATTCTATGGTGTTAATGCAGGGCAAATAAAGCAACAAGAAAACAGGAAACGAAAACCACTAATTTAAAAACGAGGCAGCAAAATTTTGATACTTAGTTTTTGTAATAGTGTAATAACTGACTTTGTAATCAATTTTCATAAGAAATTGAAGATTTTTGTCAGAGTTTAAAATGACTAAAACATTCAATGTAATTTGATTAATTACATTTGTGATTTAATTTTGATGCTTATTAAAGCAATTTTAAAAATTTTAATCACTATTTAAATATTTAATGGAAAACTAATTTTTAAAATATTTTCTTTTATTTATGTATTTTAGAGACAAGGACTCAGTCTGTCACCCAGGCTGGAGTACGGTAGAATGATCATAGCTCACTTGAATTCCTGAGCTCAAGTGATCCTCCTGCTGCAGCCTTCCAAGTATCTAGGACTACAGGTATGCACCACAAAACTCAGCTAATTAAAGAAATATATATTTTTGGTAGAGATGAGCCTAGGCTGAGGTAGAGACAACAGCCTATATTGTCTAGACCGATCTCAGACTCCTGTCATCAAGTTCACTTTCTGCTTCAGCCTCCCAAAGTGCTAGAATTACAAGCATCAGCCACTGCCTCTGGCACTAATTTTTATATATTTAAGTTTTGCTTTATTGTTCATGTAAATTATTTTTAATGGGAAGCCTGATGAAAATGTTTACAATAATTTCACAATGTTATAAAGAGTAGCAATTTTTTAAATTAAATATTCTGTGTGTCCCTCTTCATCTATGAAGTTTATTCTGTTATTCAAGAACCTATCAATGCATTTTTAAACACTGAAAATCTAATAATGTATTTTAAAAATAATACATTATTTAGAAACCATGGGAAAAGAAGAGGTTGTATGATAATTACTTGCCAGATATGAGTTCACTTATGAGAATTTAAAATATATGCTTATCTGTTTATTCAACATCGTTTAACAAATGTTGCAAATAATGGATAAATTTGGGAAAATGATCCAAGTTTTTTTTTTTTCCATTGCAGGCAAAGAACTAGGAATATGGTTCACTTAGCAAATATAGTTCACTTTTTTCTTTATTTACAACTCAAAAATATTTACTTATCACCATTCTATGCTTGTCATTGTTATAGGCTATGGGAATATAAAGATAAATATCACACACATGAATCCTGTTCTCATGGAGCCTGAAACCCAGAAGAAGAGACAAGCAAGGAAAAAGAAAATCACTTCGATGAGGTAACTGTAATTGTTTTAAAAACCAAGAAGGAAACAAACAAGTTCTAAATAAATAATAACAGGTAGGACCTATTTCTTGGTAAGGAAAAGTGGAAGACCTCACTAATGAGCTGAGCTTTAAGTGGATTAATCCAGAATAATATTTACCCAGGTATAGAGAGAAGGAAAGTCCAACATAGGACCTGGTCTGATTGTAATATTCCATTACCTGTCACGGGCAAGGAGAAGTGGCAGAATATGTGGTTAGGGACAGAACAAAAACTAAATCATGAAGATCTTTGTAGGTCACGTTAGGCATTTAGCAATTATTCCAAGTCCAATGGTAAAGGCCGAGTGGTTTTAAGGTGGTGTTATTATTATTAATAACAGTAACAGTTGTTTATTGAGAGCTTACTGTGTGTCAACCCTGGAAGATGGCAGTGGTGGCCATGGAGACCCAGCCTGGCATTCCCCTCTGCCCCTGTTCTCTCTCTATCCCTAGAACCTAGCACCCAGCAGCCAAGTCAGGAAGGCTGGCTGGGCTCTCCTGGAGGCCACCAAAATGAGTGTGTCACTGGGCAGAGATTGAAGAGGACAGTTAGATCCTCCTGCAGCCACACCTCAGACCTGTGAATCTACCAACTCAGAAGGTCTCCAGCTGAGGGCAAGTGGGGACACTCCATGACACTGACCTGGATCAACCACCATAGGTCTGAAAGGTGGGCAGGCATTTGGGTCCTCTCATTATCAAAGTAGCTCTGCAATATCCTTCTTTTTGCCTCTTGATCCACAAAATCTGAACTATTTTTTAGTTGGCTCTTTACTTTCTTACATTTTCTGTAATGCTAGTCAATATGTAACCTTAGTATCCCCATCCCACAGAGGCAGAACTGCAGCTCAGCAAGGCTACCAGACCCCAGAACCTGAGGCATGATTTGGGGGGCTATCACAGAGGTCCAGGAAATAAATAAGGGGCGCTGAGATGAAGGAGAAAAAAAGCTTGGGAGTATACTTTTAACACTAACTTGTCAAGGTTTACTTTTAAATCTCAGGTGAGAGTGAGTTAAGGATAGGCAAACTGATTTTGAAGTTTCTTCCTTTAACAAGAATGGTAGTACAATTATAAGATGAGAGTAAATTGGAGATGAAATAAGGATAAGGGGGAAAGAGTGGATATTGAGGAAGTGTCCTGCTAAATTGGAGATGTCTGGAAGAATCCCAAGAGGATCTGTAAGTAGGAAGCTGGACAAAAGGTTCTAGAACTTCCAGTAACTAACTGAGCATTCACCTTAGATGTGGAAGGGAAGTGGCCTATTATTTTTGGCTTTGATTTTTGTTTTGTTTTTGCTCTTTTTATTTTTGACAAGGAAAACAATAAGACGGAACTGAAAAGCAAATCCTAGTTAACCCCAGGACCAGCCCAGCAGAAAAGCAGAAGAGAGAAAACTGAGAGCTACTGAATGTTCACTTCATTAATTGAAAGTACAGTTTATTTGATAATTGCATACTTTGCTATTAAATTATAGAACTTAAAGTGGCTTAGTATTTATTTCAAAATTCAGGTTGTCATTTTGTGGTATGTTACTACGTGAAGTTGCCTAGTCCATTGACTAGGTTAGACTATTTCTACAACTTTGGATTCCTAAAATATTCTGCAAGAGAAGACAGTTGAAAAAAAAAGTATCATTAATAAGTTAAATTAATGTAAAACAAAATTTGTTCCCAGCAACTTCAACACCAGACCATTATCCCTTCACTTTATCAAATTCATTGGCTGTACAAGCTTGACTTACTTACACTGGATGAATAAATGGGGGATCTTTTCATAGGATTCTTTAAATTATTATCACACTTTCCTTCTTCCACTTATGTCTTTCAAGAGGTCCGAAGGATACAAATGAGCCAATCATTTTTACTCCAAATTAGACAACTCATAATTTTCTGAATACATGCTGATTGTCATCTAAAGATCAATTGAGAACAATGTTAACAAATTAGAAGCTGATAAACTGGGTAAACTACATTTATTTCAAAATTTCCCCTTTTCCTCTTTAAAAACTTTGAAGCAGTTAGAGATTTTAATTTCATTTAAAAATCTGCATCTCTAGGCTGGGAGTGGTGGCTCACACTTGTAATCCCAGCACTTTGAGAGGCCAAGGCAGGCAGATCATCCAAGGTCGGGAGTTCAAGACCAACCTGGCCAACATGGGGAAATCCTGTCTCTACTAAAAATACAGAAATTAGCTAGGCATGATGTTGGGTGTGGGGTGGTGCCTGTAGTCCCAGCTATTCGGGAGGCTGAGGCAAGAGAATTGCTTGAACTCAGAAGGTGGAGGTTGCAGTGAGCTGAGATCAAGCCACTGCACTCTAGCCTGGGCAACAGAGCAGGACTCTGTCTCAAAAAAAAAAAAAAAATCTCCATCTCTAAACTAAAAGATACCAAAACCTTCGTACTCTAGTTTATTCCAAAGAGTGGCCCTGGGATTTTAGTGTGATAGATGTCAAAGAAGTTTTGGAAAGCAGAATTAGAATCTCACTGCTGAAATCATGGGAAATCAAGTAGAAGCCTGTCAGAAACAAAACAGCAATTATTGAATAAGCAAGAAAGCAAAGTTAGTACTGTACACATTTTTAAATGTCAAGAAGGACCAACAGTAATGTTAATGGGGCCAGGCAGAAGGTTTCCACTCTTTCCCCTTCTTAAACCATTGATATAATTCTCTGATGCCATGAAAGGGCCATGATCATAGGGTGAGCTTGGGAGAGGGGAAACAATAAAGAATGTAGTGAGGGATTTACATTCTATTAATTAGAACTGTCAACATTGCCTCTGTGGCCTTGAGAAAGAAGTTTCCTCTGTCTTCTGGCATCACTGCAGAGTTTATAAACTAAACCCAAAAGAGATTTGAAGTCCATGCTTTGGCAAGTGTTGTCCTGTTTCCAATTCCTGTTTGAATAAGGACTGCTCTCATACCAAGGAAAAATATTTGTCATGTGTGGGAGCAATTTTCGTATAGCTAAAATCTTATCAAATCAGAATCATAAAATAAATTATTAAACCAATGTCTTATAAATAAAGAATGTAAAGGGCAAAAAGGGACAGAAGAAAGAAATATAAAATACAAAAACTCCCCCAAACCCAAAACCTTAAACCAAATTACTTTTTCTGTCATATGCCTATAGAAATGTAAGAGTTCTCCAAATCAAGATGACAAGAGATTTTCAGGGGTGTCCAATCTTTTGGCTTGCCTGGGCGCCATTGGAAGAAGAAGAATTATCTTGGGCCATGCATAAAATACACTAACACTAACGATAGCTGATGAGCTGAAAACAAACAAACAAAAATCACAAAAAAATCCCATAATGTTTTAAGAAAGTATATGAATTTGTGTTGGGCCACATTCAAAGCCATCCTGGGCCACATGCAGCCTGTGGGCCACAGGTTGGACAAGCTTGGATTAGAGCAACCCAATCGTATTGGAATAGTAATGTTTCCTATCTTGATAACATGTAAGACTGCCTTACTATTGGGGAGTCAAGCCAAAGGACTTATAAGCTAATACTCAATGGGGTATTGGAGGCTATATAGAATTACCTCACCTTAGAAAACTCCACCAAAATGCTGTCAGGTAAATTCTGTATATTTCAAGGACTTGCTGCTTCGTAGTTTAAACAGAATTTCCATTATCATCATCATCATTATTATCAGTAGGCATGTATTTTATTTAAAAGTTCATTTTAATCTATATATTCTAATACAATTTATGTCCAGCTCTAATTATTGCTATACTTGAAAATATTAAATATATATAATATGTAGTATTACATTACTTAAACAACAGTTTGTATTTCCATACTATAGTGAGCGTCTTGAGTTCCCTCTTTGATTAATATTAGTGATGTTTTAAAGCACATAATCCTTTGTCGAATATTATTTGAATAATAGTGCTCTAAGCAGATAAAGATATATTAAATTCCTATTGGGTTCAAAGCTGTAATATACCTTGTGGACTCTTTAGGATAATTAATAAGTAATTATTTGACTTAATTTACTAAAATGTGAATTAAATATATATATATGTTTATTATTAACAAGCACAAATAAATTTGAATATATTTTGCTTAAACATGGATAAACTACAGTTATTTTAGTGTTTCATTTCTTAAATGTCTATGGCGTTAAAATGTTGCTCTGTGAAGTTTTTAATCTATGGTAAACAGTGAGTAAATATTGTGGCATTGCATATACAGAAAAAATTCAAATGCATTAAACAAGCTGGTATGCTATGAACCTATTTAAGGTCTTAGAAAAGTGAAAACTTATTTTTGTGCTGCTCAATAGTACATTAACAAATTAACACCTAGAGAAGTATAGCATCAAAGAGATAAAGGACACAAGCTAGAAATAAGCTTTACCCAACAGAAAGAAGTTTGATCAACTGCTTTGAGGAATAAAGCAGCTTAATGAGCTTATGAAGCTCATTAAGTCAATGAGGTCAGAGCCCAAATAAATGAGATGAGAAAGAGGAAATTTAAGAAAAAAATATTAAGAGTGAAAAGACCACAACTGAACTCATAAAAATGTTAGTAACGTCAAAGGACAGAGGGTTAGTAACATAGGAACAAGGTTTGAGATAACTATGGGGGATCACATTTTTTTTTTTTTGAAAAGAAGGAAAAGTGAGATAGAGATGTATTAAGAAAGAAAGATGATTAATCTTCTTGAGGAATAAACTTCAATAACTAAAAATAACAAAAAATCACTAACACAACAATAAAACTAAGATTTACCAGAAAAAAAGAAGATACTATTTGTGTTCATAGAGCACTTTGAGTTTTAGGTAACATGCAGGTGCCCTTTAAATCTTCAAAAATATGGAAAGAATACTTCAGATAATGTAGCAGAGGGCAAGTCACTTACAAAGTTGGAGGTTTTAGATTGGCATTAGCCTTCTCTGCAGTAACATTCAATGCTCAGATTACAAAATTCAAAGAAAAAAGTAGAAACCAAAGATGCAATTGTTCTCAGATAAGAAACCATTGTAAACTATAAAATTCCAATTCTTGGAGCAAGTGTTATTGAGAATTACTTGTATCCAGTTAAGAAGTTAATTAGCACATACACTTTCCAAAGTAGAGAAATCGTAATCACAAAAACAGGTCCATTCAAATATAGAACAAATATTTTTATATTTAGTGTGTAACAGATGAATTATAAAGTAACAAACTTTAACAGATTAAAGTAGTGGTCTATATTTCAAGTATATGTATTAGAATGGAAGAGAGAGAGCCAATGGCCTATCTTTTATTGAAAATATTCACTAAAAATTGTTTAAGAAAATATGTAGTTAAAAAATATGTGTTCCACCTGTTAATGTCTTCCATAATATCTTTGCATAATCTTAGAGTTTTTGAAGATATATATTGTATAAAATACAGTTTTTCAAACTTTGAATGTTTTCAGCTATACCTTAATTTCATGTTTTCTGATATTTCATGTAAAACATAATACTACTGTATATTTTAATTAGATTATATGCAGAATGCAATCCATTTTTATAAAAGTATGTGTGCTTTTTTACTCATGATGCTCAGATAACTATCTGGAATCATTTTTACCTAAAAATAATTATGTATGTAGTTGAAAAATGATATGTGTGATCCTTTATTAATTTTTTCTGTACTTATTAGCATTGGATAAAATTTTCAGTAATAGTTTTGACATTTTGCAAAAATTGTAAGTGTAGTTGTTATTTTATAATATGAATTATATGGTAGTAATACTATTATTATGTTAAAAATTTGTAACTTAAAAAGAGAAAAAAATTTCCATCCACTCCAGTGAGTATGTCCAGATTTGGAGAGCATAAATTATGGATTTATATATGATGATAGTTTACAACAGCAACTGTAATTTAATAAAATAAATGAACAATTTGCAAACAGAATATAGTGTTACCAGATTAAAGCATGTAGTTAAAAATGAGATAATTTAGCTTAACAGTGTTGAAGAGTGTCAACAATACTGTAAGCACTAATACCTGTGTGAACTAATGCCTATGCATGCATATGAATACAAATTATACACACAAACACCTTGAAAGGTGTAATATTTTCTGCTAAATATATTTGAAATATTAAACTTCAATTTTAGATTATCATGTAAAACTTGCCAATGCTGTTCATCTCTTCTCATTTATCAGTTCATAATAGGATTTTGTTGTTGTTGCTGTTGTTTGTTTTGAGACAAAGTCTCTCTCTATTGCCCAGGCTGGAGTGCAGTGTCATGATTTTGGCTCATCGCAACCTCTGCCTTCCAGGTTCAGAGATACTCCTGCCTCACTCAGCCTCCCGAGTAGCTGAGACTGCAGGTGTGCTCCCATGCCCAGATAATTTTTGTATTTTTGCAGAGACAGGGATTAGCCACATTGGCCAGGCTGGTTTTGAACTCCTGATCTCAGGTGATCTACCCGCCTCGACTTCCCAAAGTGCCGGAATTACAGGAATGAGCCACTGCACCTGGCCCATAATAGTGTTAAAAAATTGAATTTTTGGCTGGGTACCGTGGCTCATGCCTGTAATCCCAGCACTTTGGGAAACAGAGGCAGGTGGATCACTTGAGTTCCGGACGTCAAGAACAGCCCAGCCAACATGGCGAAACCCCGTCTCTACTACAAAATACAAAAATTAGACAGACGTGATAGTGGGTGCCTGTAATCCCAGCTACTCAGAAGGCAGAGGCAGGGAGAATTACTTGAACCCGGGAGGCAGAAGTTGCAGTGAGCCAAGATCACGCCACTGCACTCCAGCTTCGGTGAGAAAGCGAGACTCTGTCTTGGAACAACAACAAGAGCAACAACAACAAAAATGAATTTTTATACCACTGATGTTTAGAATAGTGGTCAGTCAATCAGTACTCCCCTGCCCCCCGCCCCTGCCAAATATTTTACACGACTTGGGCACAAGGAAAAGCCAAGAGTTAGAAAGACAAAGGCCTGGTAAATACAAGAGAACACTGAACTATTTCATCTACTACACAATTAAAGTATTTTGTATTTTTTGTTGGCACATAATAATTGTATACATTTACAGGGTACATGTGATATTTTGATACATGAATAGAATGTGTAATGAACAAATTAGGGTATTTAGGCTATCTATTGCCTCAAATATTTACCATTTTTTGTGTGTGTTGGAAACATTTCAAACTTTCTTTTCTAGCTATTTTAAAATATAAAATAAATTTTTGTTAACTATAGTCACGTTACAGTGCTACTGAACACTAGAACTTATACTTTCTATGTACCTGCCTGTTTGTACCCATTAACAAGTTTCTCTTCATCCCTGCACCCTATCACTACCCTTCCCACCTTCTGGTAACCATCACTCTACTCTCTATGTCCATGAAATCAAATTCTTTAGCTCTCACATGAGTGAGAACAGGTGACACTTGTCCTTCTGGGCCTGGCTCATTTCATTTAACATAATGACTTCCAGTCCCACCCATGTTGCAAATGTAAAATTTCACTGCTTTTTATGGCTTAATAATCATTCTTTATACATATGTACTGCATTTTATTTATCCATTCATCTGTTGACAGACATTTTGTTATTCCGTATTTTGGATATTGTAAATAGTGCTGTAAAAAACATAAGAGTGCAGATATCCCTTTTATATATGAATTTCCTTTGCTTTGAATAAATACCCAGTAGTGAATTCCCGGATCATATGGTAGTTTCGTTTTTACGTTTTTGAGAAACCTTTATACCGTTCTCCATAACGGTTGTACTAATTCACATTCTCACCAACAGTGTGTAAGAGTTCCCTTTTCTTCACAACCGTGCCAGCTTTTATCGTTTGTCTTTTTGGTAATTGCCGTTCTAACTAGAGTGATATCCTGGTTTGATTTACATTTCCCTGATGATTAGTGTTCTGGGCAATTTTAAAAGAGACTTGATGGGGCTGGGCACGGTGGCTCACACCCGTAATCCCAGCGCTTTGGGAGGCTGAGGCGGGTGGATCACTTGAGGTCAGGAGTTTGAGACCAGTCTGGCCAACATGGTGAAACACCACCTCTACTAAAAATACAAAATTTAGCTGAGTGTGGTGGTGGGTGCCTTTAATCCCAGCTACTCAGGAGGCTGAGGCAGGAAATCACTTGAACCTGGGAGGTGAAGTTTGCAGTGAGCCAACATCGTGCCACTGCACTCCAGCCTGGGTGACAGAGTGAGACTCCCTCTCAAAAAAAAAAAAAAAGTATATATACATACACACACATACACACACACACACACACACTTGTTGTCCCTTTGTATGTCTTCTTTTGAGAAATGTCTGTCTAGATCTTTTTCCTAGTTTATATTTGGATTATTTGGTTTTCTTTGTGCTGAGTTGTTTGGGTTTCTTACATATTCCGGATATTAGTCCCTTGTCAGATGAATAATTTGCAAACATTTTCTCCCATTCTACAGGTTGTCTCTTTACCCTATTGATTATTTCTTTTCCTGTGCAGAAGGTTTTTTGAGTTTAACATAGTTTCGTTTATCTATTTTTTTCTTGTTACCTGTGCTTTTGTACTTTTAATTTTTTTATTGTATTTGTAATTATGCACATGTTCTGCAACTATAACTTCTAAAAACACTACTGAAAGTATATCCTAGGGGGAATGGTAGGGAGAGGCTGAAGCTGACAATACAGATTTACCCACCTACATTAGGCTCACAAGACAACCACAAACTCTCAGAATGTCAATGACCATAGTCCACTCTTCATAATAACATGAAATGAGAATGAGACTTGGAAATTTTTTCAAGGCTAGCAACACATTTAATTATAGAATTCACATCTCTGTAAAGGTGGTTCGTCTTTATGAACAAAAGTTAATCCTACAAATAAGACCCAAGAGGTTTTCTCTTTATGCATATGTGAATACAGATTGGAACAAAAATAATTTCCACAACTTTAAGCAGAAAATAAGTCCAGATTGATAAAATTGCTCATAAAAATATAAATAAGAAAAATAAGGCTCTGAAATAAACCGAAACTTGAAAAAGCAAAAAATAAAAAATAAAAATAAATACAAACATTGCATATAAGAGCAGAGAAAATCCTGGTTTGGGTAAAAAAACTGATGAGTCATGCAATTATAAATCAACAGACCCTTTCTTCTTGTACTTCTCATTTTTGGATTTTTTACTTTCATTATAACAAAAAATGTTCTATTCTATTCAATTTGCTCATTTTGGCCCTTCACATGCCACATTATAAGTATACCGCAGTTGTATCTATCTTTCTGTCTGCCTGTGTATGTATCTATGTATCTACATTTATGTAAATATGTCTATAGATATTTTTTGTTTCTAATATTTTTTTAAATCTGTTCATTTTCACTTCATTTTCTTAGTGTTCATAAGCCAATATCCTATGCTTCTAATGTTTCTAGCCCTATTTCCTTTTTCATCATTTACAGTGTGATAACTTAAGTTTTCCTTGTAATTTCTTCTTAAATTCTGCCAGTTCACAGTCCTCTCCTCCTGATGCTTGACAGTTTTTCTTCGAGCTTTTGTATATCTCATTTCAGCTCTCAGCTACCCTGTTTTTTTGTTTGTTTAGAACGTTTCTTTAATCTACTATTTTTGTTTTCTATTTATTTCTTCTTATGTTCTTCTAGTTTTTCTGTGTGCTGTTCAAGTTAATTTTTAACTCTAATTCATCGTTTAATGATATGAGTTCTTTTCTGACCAGCTATTGCAGAAAACTTGGGATGTGTAGAGAAGGCAGTGTTCAAGGTGAAAATGCTCGTATGTTTGAACGATTTATTTTACCTCTTTATTTTCTTCAACTCAAGAGTTTTCCAATTGTAGAGATGCTCTCAAGTTAGAAACTTCCTAAATAATAGACTTGCAGGAATTTGTGTATTTCCTCATTCAGCTGCATTACCCCTTCTTCTCTGTTGCATCGACAAAGAGTCCATGACCTGTCATCACCAGCCCTTATGTCATCGCTCTTGAGTTAAAGACAGTTTTTTGTTTGTTTATTTGTTTTCCCTCTCAGTTTATGCCACTTGCTTTGGAGAATTGTTCTCTTCTGCTTGGCCCAAGATTTCTTCCAGAAATCATCCTCTTTAGTCATCTTTCTGAAATCTTACTGGTTACCAAAGACATTCTGTAGCTTTTCCTCGTGTGTAGTGGTATAGAATCTCCTGCTCTTGTTGGAAGCTTAAGTTTTTGTTTCCTTTTTCTGGTTACCATTGCATTATATGTTTGACATAAGATATAAAAGAGGCATCTCTCTGGTCCCATTTATAAAATAAAACCCTTTTAATGTTTATCTGAAGGCTCACAGCTACAACATTAATGCAAATCTAACTGCATTGACTTGCCTCAAAATATGTCACCAGAACTAGCATATGTCCCAGTACAATTTTATGTTGTATTCAAGTTTTTATGCATTATAGGCACATTTTGTATTATCACATGTCCTTGGTGTAGTTAACAGAAGGTCATATTTATTTGAATTTTATTGACATTGATGCACCATTTGTAAACTGTAAAATTTAGAGGCTTCTAGGTTTGGTGCATCTTAAACTTCATGCAAGTCTGAAGGTTGCATGAATACCTGCTTTGCTGCTGAATAAATTTTGGGGAAGGTAAGCCATCCCAATTTCTTGATGCTTACGAGACTATGTAATCTCATAGTCATACCCCTCAGAGAAGTGCTCTGAGGAATTCATTGTGATAAAAATATGAATTGACCATGTAATATACATATTCACCATAGTTTCATTTGAGACTCTCATAAAAGCTATACATGTTCCATCCACAGGCTAAATTACATGTATAAATCATTTATACAACAAAGTGTTTTATGTCTGAATTCATAAGATTTCTAAGTGCCTAGAATACTAATCATAGGAAAGGGATTCTTATATCTTAGATTTTGATGTCTTACATGAAATCATATATACAGGCTTAAAATGCACATCTACCCTAGAACTTAAAGTATAATAAAAAAGAAGTATAATTATTAATTACCATGGAATATAACAATAGACATTAATTACATTCTGGTTCAATGGGTGAGATTAAGTGGGATCTGCCTTATTTACCTACATGCACGGCTTTCAACTTTATAGGTTAAACAGACTTGCCTTATTTTTAATAAGGTGGAATAATTTTAGGTCTCAGAAAATGTCATTTTGAAAGTTACCATAAAATGGCACAGTTCCTAAGCAACTGATATTTCTAGCAAAATATCTGTGTTAAAGTCATTAGTAAATATCACATATCAAAAAATGTGTCTAGAAAATACAACCTTTAAGAAATAATTAAGTTCTAGAAAATAAGAAGTTTAGAAATATAGTGATGTTCAAGCATTTAAAATTAAAAGTAAATTTATCCTCTTCTAATTCCATCTGTTCTTTTATTTTCTTAATATTTACCCTGATGTCACTATATCATGGAGTGTTAATTGTCTCATTATTACAATGGAATCGGTATCATTCACTCTTGTCTTTATACTGCTCACAAGTAACAAAGACTATTATATCTTAATGTATTATACAGAATTTGAGTTTGAGAGCGAATAATAAATTTATCTATGATAGCCCTAGGCTAAACATTAAATTTTTGTTACCATCCAGACAGTTCATCTTTTTCACCTAAGCAGGAATAGGATTGAGACACTATTTTATTTCCTCTCAAAGCCCAAAATAAATCAAAACTAGTAAATAAGTAACTAACTGATTAAATAAATAAAACAGTAAATACCATGTTTCTTGTTTCTAAGGAGGATTGAGCTCCACAGGTCATAATCTAAAGCACAAAACCATTCTGTCTCCAACAGTGCATCCTCTTGTTCTGAGTGAATGTATTTGCATATGGATGTGTTTTTATGTGAGCATAAAGGGGCTTCACCTAGAGCCTATACCTCTGAAATTATGGTTTTGATTATTACCAGTATTATTAATGCCTTATTTTGAAATAATTTTACACTTAATTAAAAGCTTCAAAATAGTACTAAGTATCCCCATCTACTCTTCACACACAATCACTAAACGTAACTGTTTTCCACATTTGCTTTTTAAATAGTGTATCTTTTTCTTAAACGTTGAAATATTCCAGAGTAAATATTCCAGAGTAAATAACAGACATGAGGTCTCATTATCTTTACATGTGTCAATACTAATAGCCTAACAATACGGAAATTCTCTTACATCAATAAAATGTAATTCTAAAAGTCAGGAAATTCATATTAATATAGTATTCTGTTTTTTACATATAGTCAAATGTCATTGTTTAGTAATTTATTTGATAGCAAAAGAAAAAAAATTCGCGTATAGAATTCTATTCATGAACACATGTTGTATTCAGTTGTCATTTGTTTTTAACTTAATCTGGAAAGACCTTTCAGTCTTCCTTTGTACTTCATAACCTTGGTATTTTCTACGAGTTCAGGCCAATAAGAAGTTGATCAAGGAATGAATGGGCGGTATGTGAAATGAAAACAGGAGTTGGCCTGAAGTACTCCCATTAGCCAAACTGAGGGCTATTTGAACATCAAGCAAATAATAATAACAGTGATAGATTATAACCTATAAATAAAAATAAGAATCCAGGAGTTCATACTGATGTAAATAAAATGAATAAATAAATGTCATAGAACGGAAAGTTTCTTTTTATAATATAATTTCTGCCTAAAAATGCAGAAGCAATGATGAAAATAGGACATCACAATTTGACAACTACAATAGTTATAATACATGCTTGCAAAAGTCATCAATGCCTGCTAACAGCATCAAGAATGTGATTAAAAATAAGATATTTACATAGTCCCAAATTATTTCCTGCAGATCTTTATTGGTGCAAAAGAATAAAACAACAATTTTGTAGTGGAAAAGCTTAACAGACACCACCTTAACCAGGAGATAAACACTATCACCAACAATGAGATGTCAAATGTTTTAAAATAATGCACTGACAAGGATGCAGCGGCAGTTTCATGATATTCTGGATAGACATATATAACAAAAATTTAATAATGAAAAAATGTAAGACAGAGCCGTATTAAGGAACATTCTTCAAAATAACTAGTGTACACTCTGCAAAATAGTCTTATTTTTAAAAAAATCATTGGTTTTGTTTGTTTTGCCCTTTTTCCATGGTGGAACACGTCTTTATTCCTGGTTCTTCACTGTTATTTTTCCCTTCTCATTATATGTGTTATACAGAATTGCTACACATAGCATAATGCACTCTAGATGTCACTACGTGAAACTGCACAATAGACCCCAATTTCAGCTCAGTTCAAAAGGTGTTTACTGTGTGAACACCTAAGTTACAGAGAATTTATCTTTCCCTTATCCATATAATAAAAACTCTCTCTTTGGCCTATCCATTACATTCTGCCTTATAATATTATGACAATAATGATTCATCTCCCTTACTAGATTCCTCCTGCTCCAGCCATGTGAAGTGTCAGCTCTGCTTCCCCTTCACCTTCCGCCACAATTGTAAAGTCCCCTGAGGTCTCCCAAGAAGTCAAGCAGAGGCCAACATCATGCTTCCTGTACAGCCTGTGGAAGTGTGAGTCAAACCACTTTTCTAAGGGATTCATCCGTGGCTCACTCACCTTTGTATTCCTAGTGTGCATAGAGGGTAAATAAATTGAATTTTAAATCAGTGCCATAGTTTTAAGTCTTGGCACTTTCTCTTTTGTTGTGTACTAAAGCAGGCCATGGGTCTTCTCATCATTTTTAGGGTCAGTTCATGTTTCCATATTCTCCCAACTGCACTGAAAAGATTTACCTGCAGATCTAATTATTTCATCCCCGTAGTTGTAAACTAAGTTTTCTAAGGGAAATTTATGTGTATTTGTCTTACCATTGATCATAAAGGCAGATATGCAAATATAGGTCAAAAAGGCATTCAAAGTTGGCGTCCCTGGAAGAGCTCAAAGTAATTCTTACAATAAATAATGTGTTAACATGTAATATTTTAAAACTGAATGCAAAAGCAAACTGTTTTTAAAAAGATAAAGAGCCTCACCTTTTACAAAGTTCCCCTAGAACATGCATGAGATTGCAATCTCTTTAGGCTTTCTTCACTTAAAGTAAGTGAAACATTTTTTTATTATGTTATTTTTCACTCTATTAACCAGTGATCAGATCAATTATGTACCCAACCATTTTTTTTTTTTTCTGTTTGCAGGAAGAAGAAATTGATTCACTATTCTGTCTGGTTTGAAAAAAAGTCTAAAATAAATTTATATTTGGGAGTTTATTTTATTGTGCTTTTTTCACTAAGAAAATGCATAATTAGGAGGAAAATGTGTTAACATAGATTCGCATGTAATTGTCTATATGAAAGACTGATAATTAAACCCAATACTGGTTACAGCTCACCTCTTCCAAAACCAAGTCCCTAATAGAAAAGAGGCACTTTCTTAGGTACTGGTTTTATACTTTAAGATAATAAACCTAGGTTCTAATTATTTCAGTGCCACTGAGTGGTCTATAATGGGCATTAAAACTCATTATCTGCATTCACATGTTTTGTTGGTTGAAATTATCTTCCCTTATCCTCCCTACGGGTGTAAGTAATCAAATGAAGCATCTAGAAGTTCAAAATTATTCTGATTTTTAAAATCAAAATTAAACAATTAGAATAAAACAAGTAGTATTTTACAGATTAGTAAGTATGGTTGTGCAGGGGTTGCATAAAATTAGAAAAATAATATAATAATATTTATTGATGAATTGAATTGTGTATGACATGGCTAACACAGTATCCATACAAATAATTTTCAACCTTGTATGTTCTATTGAATTCAAATGGATCAGCAAGCTACAACTTGTAGGTTAAACATAGCCAAAAGTCCAAATCCAGCCAAGAGGCCTCTTTTGACCAGAGCCTTGTGATACGGTTTTAATCTGTGTCGCCACCAAATCTCACGTTGGGTTGTAGAACTCAACCTAGCCTGGTGGGAGGTGACTGGATCACTGGGCCAGATTTCTCATGAATGGTTTAGCACTACCCCCTTGCTGTTGTTCTCCTGATAGTGTGTTAGTTCCTGTGAGAGCTGGTCCTTTAAAAGCCTGCGGCACCTCCCCCGGGGCTCTGTCTGCCTCCTGCTCCACTCCTGTGAAGTGTCGGCTCGGCTTCCCCTTCACCTTCAGCCATGTTTATAAGTTTCCTGAGGCCTCTCCCGACGTCAAGCAGTGGCCAACTTCACACTTCCTGTACAGCCTGTGGAAAAGTGAGCCAAACCTCTTTTCTTTATAAATTATCCAGTGTCAGATATTTCTTTATAGTCATGTGAGAACAAACTAAAGCATCTTGTTTTTATAAATCGGGTTTTAGGATAACAGTCACATCCATTCTTTTTGTAATGTCTATGGCTGCTTTCATGCTACAATGACAGAATGGAGGATTTGTCATATGCACCAACTGGCCTGCAAAACCTAAAACATTTACCATATGACCTTTAACAGAAAAAGTTTTCTGATTCCTGTATTAAAAGGAAATTTTCTGGCAAAATAGTTTCTGATGTCTGTAAATAGGTTACAGGTATTTGTTGATGGTAAGAAAAGCTTGATGTAGATGCCCACTTGGCTTACACTTTTATAATAATAAGAAAGGACCTCTCTATTGCAACTTAGAAACCAATGTTAAAGAACTCCCATTTGATAGTGTAACTCATTCTCAAACTGAGTTAAGCAAATAAAACACTGTCACATGGGTATTGTTATTATATATTTAGAAGTAAATAAAATATTGCCAAATGGGTAATATATATTATATATTTTCTAAAGGCTTGAGCTTTGCAAGCAGCTCCTTTACCTTATTTTTGCATTATGGACAATGCGATTGTTTAACTCACCATAAAAATTTTAGTACATTATTATTTCTTTCTACGCTTTTTAAAAACTAGATTCAGCTATATAACTTTTCAGTCACTGATGTGCACACTTATTTAGCAAAATCAACTGTCCTTTCTGTCGTGAATGAAGAGCGATATTCCGTTTAGGATATCACAAAGTAGGATTCCTGAAGAAATAACTTAAATATAAGGCCACTACTGAGGTAAGCCCTTGTACATTTGTGCTGGGGTTAGACCAATATCTTTTTCATTCGTGGTCATTAATTTTCATACTAAGGATTAAAGCTAATTTTTCTCTTTATATCTATAATGAAATATCTACATATGAAAAGCAGAATTTATTTTTCCCCTTTTAGGGATAAAATACTTTTTGCTCATTGACTTTATGTTCAGTATTGTAGTTGAAACGTTAGAAATTTTCTTGAATTTTCTAATTCGCTTTAAAATATAAATGTAACCTTTTTAAAAAATTTCATTTATATGCTATTTAAAGTCTTCTTGAATACTCCTGTGGAATTGCATTTGAGGAATTGCTAATTAAACCCAATGGTTTCTCTAACCATCCATAACACTGAAGCTGGAATGTGTAAGTGACTTCACTTCTCTTTGTAAGACTCCTCTTTTTTTCTTGAGTTGCTTCTACTAGTTACATGATATTTGTAAAAATGGTACCTAAAATAATAATTCAATTTTATTGTAAATATTTCTGGGAGTTTCCAAAACAATTGAGCTTGCGCTCATTAGGTTGTAGAAAGGAAGCAGAATACAAAATTTAAGATTACTTTTTTTAAATCAAAATCTGGCTAGTTCAGATTACACAGGCATTTAATGACATCTCTTTTTTCCAGGTTAGTGCATATTTAAACAGGATTACAAGGACTGTCAATGTATTTGAACTGCATAACTAGTGCAATGTGTGTGGCCTCCAAACTTATTCAGCTAATTTAATGAAATGGGCAAAATTAATACTACTCGACTAATTAGACATTGAGCACATATTAGTCAGCTTTTTCTGAATCAACTTGTTTCTTGTTATTATTCAAGTTAAGTTACAGAATGTAAATTTAGTATCTATTTTATGTGTTACTGGTTATATGTGTAAGAATAGCCACATCTTCTAAGTAGAAAAATTTGACTCAAAATTAAATCACAGGAGATTCTATCTCAGCCTCCTTTGATAAAAGGCCTTCAGGTATACATGTAAATCTAAGTTTTAAATAACACTTTTTGGAATTTATAATTTTATTTTAGTTTTAAATTATTGCTTTGGTTTAGCTCTGGGATTTTTCTTCCTTAGAGGCATAATTAATGAAAAGTTGTTATTTCTCAGAAAGTAAAAAATAAATATAATTTTGCATACAAATGAGAAAATATGAAGTCAACAAGTTTAATAGAAACAATAGTTTTAAATTACATTCGGGCATCTTTACGTATAGAACCTTCTAGAGAAGAGGCAAGAATTAATCATTGTTTAAAGGTACACAAGATTATTCAAATAATTTAACAGTAGAAAGTAGTTTTTATTGTAATAATTATTTTGTTCATGACTTCAAAACATTCCTTTCAATTACTTCTCAGAGCTAATGTCAATATATTTTTATCAACACTTTAAAAAAATTCCAACAACGTGGACTTTCTAGTCTTATTTTATGCCCACCTCTTTTTTTTTTTCATTATGATTAACATTGCGTCTTACAAACTGCTTAAAGTGGAGGTTACCAGACTTGATTTTTTCCTTCTTCCTGAATTGCATCACCTTTCCCTTTTGCAAACCTTGGAACATGGAAATCACATGGAACATTAGAAAACATTCAAAACTGGAGAGAGGGAGAAATGAATTTGTGCCAATGCAAAAACACGATAAACTTCATTTTTCCATGGGTGCATCAATTTGGTAAACACACATATCGTGATGATGGGGTAGTGTATTAGTCAGGGTTCTCAAGATATATGTATGTATGTTCTATTAGTTTTGTCCCTCTAGAGAACATATATATATATATATATATATATATATGAACTCCCCATATATATGTATAAAATATATGAGAACTATATATATATATATAAGTACTCTCATATATGTATGAACTCTCTTATATATATATGTGTGTATATATATATGTAGGAGTTTATTATTAACTTACCTTTCACAGGTTCCACAAATAGGCTGTCTACAAGCTGAGGAGCAAGGAGAGTCATTCCGAGTCTCAAAACTGAAGAACTTTGAGTCCAGTGATCGAGGGTGGGAAGGATCCAGTACCAGAGTCCAGTGATCGAGGGCAGGAGGCATCCAGTACTGGAGAAAGATGTAGGCTGGGAGGACAGGCCAGTTTCTCCTTTCCATGTTTTTCTGCCTGCTTTATATTCGCTGGCAGCTGATTCGATTGTGCCCAGCAGATTAAGGGTGGATCTGCCTTTCCCAGCCCACTGACTTAAATGTTTATCTCTTTAGGTAACACGCTCACAGACACACCTGGGATCAATACTTCGTATCATTTAATCCAATCAAGTTGACTCTTAGTATTAACTATCACAGGTAGTTAATTTTATATGTCAACACAGCAGGCCTATGATTCCCAGTTGTTTGGTCAAATGCTAATCTAGATGCTGCTGTGAGGTATTTCTCAGATGTGATTAACATTTGCAACAAATTAACTGTAAAGAAAAGAGATCATTCTCCATAAGGCAGGTGGGCCTCATTTGATCACTTGAAGGCCTTAGGAGCAGAAACTGAAGGTTCCCAGGGACCAAAGAATTCTGCCTTAAAAAGGTAACATGGAAATCTTGCCTGAGTTTGTAGCCTGCCAGCCTGCCCCATGATTTTGGATTCAAGACGGTGACTTCAACTCTTATCAGTGTTTCCAGCTGGCTGGTCAGACCTACAGATTTCACACTTGCCAGACTCCACAATCCCTTGAGCCAACTCCTTAAAATCTCTCTCTCTCCGTTTCATACACAAATATCCCAACTCCTTTTCCCAACTTTGTTTGTCCAACCAATTTCCAATGAAAGGGTTTATATGTAATATTGTTAAGTACAATCAAAGTTTTTTTTTGGCATATTTGCAAGTTAGAGTTAGGAAAATAATTTAGAAAGACGTTGGATAAGTGATGGAAAATAGGTCATACTCATGGATAATTGATTAAGGAGAAACACCAGAGAGGATAATAAAAATTTAACATTAAAAGTTTTTAAATATCTTAAAATGAAAGTCTCTGATGAATATTGGCAGTAGTCTTACTCAGTGTTCTAAAATGATTGTCCAGTGACAGGGAAGTAGAGCTTTCTGGGGGAAATCCAAGATTAGGGCTTGGGTAGAGTTGGCATGTGGTGAAGAACTACTTCTTGGTTCACACATACGTTTTCTCATCCTGTCCTCACATGGCAGAGGGGATAAAAGATGTCTCTGGGGGCTCCTTTATAAGGGCACGTATCTCATTCATGAGAGGCCCACCCTCAGGACCTAACGACCTCCCAAAGTCCCAAACTCCTAATACCATCACACTGAGTATTAGGTTTCATCGTATCAATTTCGGGGAACATAAACATTTTGTCTCTAGCATCCATGTAATTAAAAGCTCTTAGAAGTTCTCAATAATGCTTTAAAGAGATCCTGCAACAAATTCTTTGGAGAGCACAAGTGTAGTGTGATTTCCTAATTAATGTATGAAACTTAATTATAGTGCAGCCTTTGAGTGTGTATATTTAATAAGAGAGAATAACTAATACATAGGTGATACTATTTAATTTGGAGAACAGCTTTCATTAGATGTATGTTTTTATATTCTGTATAAATCTTCCAACCTGTGAGATTACCAAATTTGTCCTATGTTTGTCTATTGAACCCCAAATAAAGGATCTGATTATTTGTTTGCCTTAGAGATTTTCATCTATGTAATGGTTACTTTTATGTAACGTTATCTTTTCTTAGGGAAGCTAAACACGTTTTCTTCAGCTCTTACTTAAATGTTGGTCAAACTATTTGGATTAGAGAAATTGACAGAGTTGAAACTATTATAATTATTTGAAACTGTTCAGATTATGGTGGCGGTATCAGGTCTGTTGAATTTTACCAGTCCTATACAAAATTATACTCTTATTATTCTCTTACATGGTACCACAGCTTTTAATAACTCCCAGATTTATACACAGTTTATAGAAAAATTAGAGAATTTAAAGCAATTAGTCAAGGGAGTGTAAATAATACAGAAGAGAGAATAAATTTAAAATCTGGTGTTTTGGAATTGAAAAAAAATTGTTTTAAATTTTTAGTAAAGGTTTTTAAGAGATAAACCAGCATTTAATATTAAATCCAGCAGGCAACTGCAAAAATTTAAACAGGTACACAAAAAGAAAATATAACAAGCTGCATATTTCTTTTCTTTTCTTTTTTTTTTTTTGAGTCGGGGTCTTGCTCTGTAGCCCAGGCTGGAGTGCAGTGGTGCGAACTGGGCTCACTGCAAGCTCCGCCTCCCGGGTTCATGCCATTCTCCTGCCTCAACAAGCTGCACATTTCGATCATTTAGTTTCAAGAGTTTAAACTTTTTTCATCTTAACTCTTACTTTTTATGCCACCAGATCATACCACCAGATTAATTTGAAGTAAATTCTGTATGTTATGTGTATATATATATATATATATATATACTGCAATTTCTCTCCTACAATTTTTATATTGTGATTTAATTTACCCTAAAAATTGCCTATTTAAATAGTACAATTGAGGGATTTTTATTTTATTCAAAAAGATTGTGCAATCATCTGTGCTATTACCTGATTCCACTGTATTTTTATCACCCCCCCCAAATAAATGCCATACTCATCATGGCAAATGCTATGCCTATCTACTTTCTTTCTCTATAAATTACCCAATCTCGGCATTTAATATAACTAGTATCATTTCTGAGTCTGGTTTCTTTTACTTAGCGCAGTGCTTTTATGCTTTATAGTTTTGTATTTATGAATATTTCATTATTTTATGGTCAAATCATATTTCATTGTATAAATGTATTCCATTTTGTTTAGTCAGTTCATCAGTTGATGGACATCTGTGCTTTGACAGCGTTTTGGCTATTATGACAAATGTTGCTATGGAATGCAGGTACAATTTTTTGAATAGACTTATGTTTTCAATTCTCTGAAATGTGTACCTAGGGTTGCATTGCTGGGTCATAGAATAACTCAACTTTCTAATGAACTTTCCAGAATGTCTGAAGCACTTTAAATTTCCATCATCAATGAGTAAGCGCTCCAATTTCTTCACATCTTTGCTAATACGTTTCATTTCTCATGTTTGTAATTAGATCCATGCTGTTGGGTGGGACGTGGTGAATAATTGTAGTCCTGATTGGCACGTTGTACGTCTTCTTTAGACAAATGTGCACTCAAATCATTTTAATTGGGTTAATGTCTTTAGAATTCAGTATATATTCTGGCTATTACTCTCTTGTCAGATATATAATTCGCAATATTTTGTCCCATTTTGTGGCCTCTCTTTTCTTTTTCGTGATAGTATAATTAAACTGTTTTTAATTTTAATTAAGTACAATTTATTAATTTTTCTTTTGCTACTAATATTTTTTGCTGTCATATTAAAGAAGTACTTATTTTACTTAATATCACAAATATTTACTCATCTGTTTTCTTCTAGAGGTTTATCATTTAACCTCTCACATTTTGATATTTGATTAATTTTGAGATATTTGTGAATATGCATAGTGTGAAGAAGGGGTGTAATGATTCTTTTGTATGTGGATATTCAGTTTTACTAGCACTATTTGTGGAATTCATTTATTTCCTCATCAAATAGTCTTAAAAACCTTCTTAATATATGAATTAGTCATAAATGTACAGGTTTATTTATGGATTCCCAACTCTATTCCATTTGATCTATATGACTTTCCTATGCTTATAACACACTGCTTGTATTACTATATGACTTTCCTACACTTTATGCCACAATGTTTTTATTACTATAGCTTCATAGTAAATTTGGTAGTAAGGAAAAGTGAATTATCCAACTCTAAATTTTAATTATGACTGTTTTGGTCTTCTGGATTCTTTAAATTTCCATGTGAGTTTTGGATCAGTTTATAAATATCTTTGAAAAACCACTAGAATATTGATAGAGATTGCACTGAGTTTGTAGATCATTAGCAGAAATATTAGTTATCCAAAGACATGAGATGTCTTTTCATTAATATCTTTAAATAATGTTTTGTAAAATTCAGGGTACAAGTCTGACTCTCTTTTGTTAAACTTACTCCTAAATATTTGTAATTTTGCTATTATAAATGAAATTATTTTATCATTTTCAGTTTCGGATGTTCAGTCTTAGTGTGCAGACATACAATTGATTTTATATATTGACTTGTACCCTGCAAACTTGCCGAAGTTGTTTATTAGCTCTAATAGGTGTTTTGGATTCCTTGGGATTTTTCTACACATAAGATCATGTCATGTGGAAAGACAGATAGTTTTCATTCTTTCTAATCTGAATGCATTTTACTTTACTTTCTTGTCAAATTGTCCTAGATAGCACCAAATGTACAATGGTGAATAAAAGTGGTGAGAGTGAATATCTGCATCTTGTTTCAGTCATTAGTGAGAAAACATTCAGTCTTTTACCAATTAACGTTAACCCATTTATGCCTGAGGTGGCAAATTTTGTATTTTTGCAATCAGAACTTGGTGATCACCTTGAGCAGTAGGATATAAATAACTCCTACATGCTTAGCATTCCAATAATGGAACACTAGGCATAAATAGGGAAAGCAATATATTAGTAGGGAGCTTTTTATAACTGTCCTTTGTTTACAGGAAATTTCTTCTATTTCTAATTTGTCGAGTTTTTTTTTACCATGAAAATGCATTATATTTTGTAAAATAAAATTTTCTGCATTTATTAAAATAATAATGCCCTTTGTTCTAACAATATGGTATATTACATTGAATGTCATATTCTGAGTCAACTTTATATTCCTCATATCTGAGAATTTCATGGACCTGGTGTATAAATCTTTTAATGTACTGTTGGATTTATTTTGCTAATATTTCACTGAGGATATTTTGTATCTTCATAACTGATATTGGCTTTCATTTTTTTGAGATATTTTTGTCTGGCTTTAATGTCAGAGTAATAGAAGCCTCATAGAATAAGCTTAGAAGTATTCTCTACTATTCTGTTTTTGGAAGAGTTTCTTAAGAATTGATGTTAAATATTCATGGTGTATAATCTTTTCAGTAAGCTGTTGGATATGTATTTTTGAGGATATTTGCATGTATATTCATAGAGTGCATAGGATCTGTTGTTTTCCTTACTTGTGAAGTCTTTGGCTTTTGGTGATTAAGATAATCCTAGCCATGCAGAATAAGTTTGGAAGGGATCACTCCTCTTCTATTTTTTTGGAAGATTTTGAAAAAGATAATTGTATATTTTCCTTTAAATATTTTATAGAATTCCCCAGTGTAGCCATCTGGTCCTGGGCTTTTCTTTGTTAGGAAGTGTTTGATTATTGACTCAGTCTTTTCATTTTCACAGAAGTATGTTTTGATTGTTTAAATTTTTTGAGTGATATGTGTGTTTCTAGGAATTTGACTATTTCACCTATTTCATCTAATTTGTTTGGTATGCCATTGTGCATAGTATCTTTTAATAATTTTTATTTCTGTTAAGTTCTGTCATATCGCCCCCACGTTAAATCCCATGTTAGTAATTTGAATCTTTTTGTTTTTTTCTTCGCCAACTGGACTAAATATTTTTCAGTTTTATTCATCTTAAAAAAATTTTTTTTTTGGTGTTTAAAATTATTTTTCTAGGCCAGGCACTGTGGCTCACGCCTGTAATCCTAGCACTTTGGGAGGCCGAGGCAGGCGGATCACGAGGTCAGATCGAGACCACGGTGAAACCCCGTCTCTACTAAAAATGCAAAAAATTAGCCGGGCATGGTGGTGGGCACCTGTAATCCCAGCTACTCGAGAGGCTGAGGCAGGAGAATGGCGTGAACCTGGGAGGCGGAGCTTGCAGTGAGCCGAGATCGCGCCACTGCACTCCAGCCTGGGCAACAGAGTGAGACTCTGTCTCAAAAAAAAAAAATTATTTTTCTATTCTCTATTTAGTTGATCTCTGATTTAACATTTAGTATTTTCCTTCTTCTTCTACCTTTGAGTTTAGTTTGTTCCTCTTCTTTCTCTGCATCATTGCCAGCATTTGGTATTATCATTATATTATTATTATTATATTAATTTTCATCATTCTGTTAGGCAAAGTGAGACATGTTATTGTGGTTAAAATTTGTATCTCCTGTATCATTCATGATGTTGAACATATTCTATATGTTTATTTGCCATGTGAATGTACTTTTCAGTGAAATGTCTGTTTGTGTCTTTTGCCCATTTACTTATTGTACTGTTTGTTCAATTACTGTTGAGTTTTGATAATTTTAAAAAAATATTTTCTAAATGCAAGTCTTTTGCTGAATATATTGCTTAGAAGTATTTTCTCAAAATCTGTGGCTTTTCTGTTCATCATTTCAACTTTTAGCATGGTAATAGTTTTTAATTTTAATGAAGTCCAATTTATCATTATTTCCCCTTTATATTGTTCTTTCAATGTGAAATCTAAGAAGTATAAATTATCTTCTATCTCACCCCAGTGCCTCCAGAAGTTTTATAGTTCTATATTTAACTGCATTATGCTTGCATTTAGAGTTCATTTTTTAAATTATACTTTAAGTTCTGGGAAACATGTGCAGAACGTGCAGGTTTGTTACACAGGTATACACGTGCCATGGTGATTTGCTGCACCCATCAACCTGTCATCTACATTAGGTATTTCTCCTAATGCTATCCCTCCCCTAGCCCCCCACCACCCAACAAGCCCTGGTATGTGATGTTCCCCTCCTTATGTCCATGTGTTCTCATTGTTAAACTCACATTTATGAGTGAGAACATGCATCATTTGGTTTTCTGTTCCTGTGTAAGTTTGCTGAGAATTATGGTTTCCAGCTTCATCCATGTCCCTGCAAAGGAATGAACCCATTCTTTTTTATGGCTACATAGTATTCCATGGTGTATATGTGCCACATGGGCATTTGGGTTGGTTCCAAGACTTGTTATTGTGAATAGTGCTGCAATAAACATATGTGTGCATCTGTCTTTATAGTAGAATGATTTATAATCCTTTGGGTATATATCCAGTAATAGGATTGCTGGGTCAAATGGTTTTCCTGGTTCTAGATCCTTGAGGAATCACCACACAGACTTCCACAATGGTTGAACTAATTTACACTCCCACCAACAGTGTAAAAGCATTTCTGTTTCTCCAAATCCTCTCCAGCATCTGTTGTTTCCTGACTTTTTAATGATCTCCATTCTAACTGGCGTGAGTTGGTATCTCATTGTGGTTTTGATTTGCATTTCTCTAATGACCAGTAATGATGAGCTTTTTCTCATGTTTGTTGGCCACATAAATGCCTTCTTTTGAGAGATGTCTATTCATATCCTTTGCCCACTTTTTGATGGGGTTGTTTTTTTCTTGTAAATTTGTTTAAGTTCCTTGTAGATTCTGGATATTAGCTCTTTGTCAGATGGATAGATTGCAAAAAATTTCTCCCATTCTGTAGGTTGCCTGTTCACTCTGATGATCACTTCTTTTGCTGTGCAGAAGAAGCTCTTTAGTTTGTTTAGATCCCATTTGTCAATTTTGGCTTTTGTTGCCATTGTTTTTGGTGTTTTAGTCATGAAGTCTTTGCCCATGCTTATGTCCTCAATAGTATTGCCTAGGTTTTCTTCTAGGGTTTTTATGGTTTTAGGTCTTACTTTTAAGTCTTTACTCCATCTCGAATTAATTTTTGTATAAGCTCTAAGGAAGGGGTCCAGTTTCAGTTTTGGCTAGGCAGTTTTCCTACACAATTTATTAAATAGAGAATCCTTTCCCCATTGCTTGTTTTTGTCAGGTTTGTCAAAGATCAGATGGTTGTAGATGTGTGGCATTATTTCTGAGGTCTCTCTTCTGTTACATTGGTCTATATATCTGTTTTGGTACCAGTACCATGCTATTTTAGTTACTGTAGCCTTTTAGTATAGTTTGAAGTCAGGTAGCATGATGCCTCCAGCTTTGTTCTTTTTGCTTAGGATTGTCTTGGCTATAAGGGCTCTTTTTTGGTTCCATATGAAATTTAAAGTATTTTTCTCTAATTCTGTGAAGAAAGTCAATGGTAACTTAATGGGGATAGCATTGAATCTACAAATTACTTTGCGCAGTATGGCCATTTTCACAATATTGATTCTTCCTGTCCATGAGTATGGAATTTCCATTTGTTTGTGTCCTCTCTAATTTCCTTGAGCAGTGGTTTGTAGTTGTCCTTGAAGAGGCCTTCACATCCCTTGTAAGTTGTATTCCTAGATACTTTATTCTCTTTGTAGCAATTGTGAATGGGAGTTCACTCATGATTTGGTGCTCTGGTTTTCTGTTATTGGTGTATGGGAATGCCTGTGATTTTTGCACATTGATTTTAGATCCTAAGACTTTGCTGAAGTTGCTTATCAGCTTAAGGAGATTTGGGGCTGAGATTATGGGGTTTTCTAAATATACAATCATGTCATCTGCAAACAGAGACAATTTGACTTCCTCTCTTCCTAATCGAAAACCCTTTATTTCTTTCTCTTGCCTAATTGCCCTGGCCGGAACTTTCAATACTATGTTGAATAGGAGTAGTGAGAGAGGACATCCTTTTCTTGTGCTGGTTTTCAAAGGGAATGATTCCAGCTTTTGCCCATTCAGTATGAGTTAATTTTTATATAGGATGTCTGCCTTTAGATTCTTTTTTTTTTTCTTTTTCTTTTTTTGCTTGTGGGTGTCTCACTGCTTTGGGCAAATTTGTTGAAAAAGCTATCATCCTCAATTGAATTGCTTTTGCACCTTTGTTAAAACACTGTTTGACGTAGTGCAAAACTATTTCTGGCATTTTTATTTTGTGCTATTGATTTAGGTGTCTATCCCTTTTTCACTACTATATTCTTTTATTTACTAGAGTTGGTCTTAATATCGGGTAGAGTGATCCCTCCCACTTTTTTTCTGACTTTTCAATGTCATTATAATTATACAGATCTAGACCTTCTTATATAAAATTTAGAATAAATTTGCTCACAAGAAAGAAACTGCTTGAATTTTGATAAGAATTTTATTTATTGGCTGGACATGGTGGCTCACACCTGTAATCCCAGCACTTTGGGAGGCTGAGGTGGGCAGATCATGAGGTCAGGAGTTTGAGACCAGCCTGACCAACATGGGTGAAATCCCGCCTCTACTAAAAATACAAAACAAACAAACAAACAAACAAATTAGCCAGGCGTGGTGACGGGTGCCTGTAATCTCAGCTACTCGGGAGGCTGAGGCAGGAGAATTGCTTGAACCTGGGAGGCGGAGGTTGCAGTGAGTTGAGATTGCGCCACTGCACTCCAGCCTGGGTGATGCTGCGAGACTCCATCTCAAAAAAAAAAAAAATTTATTAAACATCAACATCTGTACCATATTCAGTCCTCTGATACATAAGTACACTGTCTCTTCATTTATTTAGCACTTCTTTAAATTTTTAGCAGTAATTTATATAATTTTCAGTACATAGATTTTATACATGTTTGGGTAAGTTTATACGTAACCTACATATTTGATTTTATTTGGAACAATTATAAATGCTATTGAGTTTTAAATTTTGGCTTTCATATGCTAATCGTTAGTATGTAGAAATGTAATTGATTTTTGTGTATTGACCTTACACTTGCAACCCTGCTGAACTCACTCATTAGTTCAATGAGGGGTTTTAGTTGTTTTTCTTTTTAACATAGAAAATCGTGACATCCTCAAATAGTGAGTTTTTTTTTCATCTTAATGCCTGAAAGTTTTTTGTTGTTCTCTTCTTCCTCTTTTCATAGACAATCATGACAACTTCAAATAATGAGAGTTTTATTCCTTTTTTTTAGTTACAACATCTTTAGTTTTCATTTATTTTTCTTTCTCATTACAGTTGGTAGGACTTCCAACATTGTGCTGAATGAGAGGGGACATATTTGTCTTGTTCCCAACATTACAGGGAAAGCATTAAGTCTTTCATGCTTAAGTATGATGCTAGTTGTAGATGTTTTGTATGTATTCTTTATCAAGCAGAGAAAGAACCCCTCTGGTCCTAGTTTGCTAAGAGTGTTATAAATGAGTGTTGATTGTCAATGCTTTTTTTGATGCACTTATATGATCATATAATTTTTTTTTCTTTAGTCTGTTGACATGGTAGTTTCCATTGATTGGCTTTCAAAGAAGGGACCAGACTAGTATAAATGGAATAAATCTAGTAGGTCATGAAATGCGGTTCTTTTTAAATATTGCTGGATCTGATTTACTAATATTTTATTGAGGATATTTGCACAAATTTTTGAGTTTGCCTACTTTCTCTTAGCATAATGAATTTGAGATTCTTTTTTGTTGTACATGTCTGTAGTTCATTTCTTTTTGTAATTTTTATTTCATGGGTAGATAGAATTTGTCTATTTTCTGATTTAGGGACATCTGGGTTAATTTTTGTAGCTATGAAGGAAGTTGTCATAAACATTTGCATAAGGTTTTGTGGAAACCTTTTTCTTCATTAAATACCTAGCAGTGGGATCCATAGTTCATATGGTAAAAGTATAATTAAATTATAAGAAATTACAAAGTATTTTCCAGAGTTGGCATGCAATTTCGCATTCTTTTGAACAATATGTGGAATTCTCAGTTGCCTTTTCATCCTGGCCAGCTCTTGATACTATGAATTCTGTTTGTTGGTTTGCATCAATTTGATCTATTCTTGTAGGAATGTCGATTTGGTATTAATTTGCATTTCCTTAATTCCTAAAGTTGTTGAACATCTTTTGATGTGTTTGTCTTTTTTCTGTAATTTTTTAATTGTTGTAGTACAAATCAAATATTTTGATCCCCTTTTATTAGCTTTTTCGCTTTTTTATTACTAAATTTTGAAATTTCTTTCTATATTTTAAATATCATTATTTTAACAATGTTTTCTCCCAATCTATCACTTGTCTCTTCGTTTTCTTAATTTTTGGAGCAGAAGTTATTAATTCTTATGAAATCTAATTCACAGATTTGTTTTTATATATTCTTCCGTTTTTCTAAGAAGTCTTTGCTTTCCTCAAGGTTACAAGTATTTTCTCACATACATTGTTTTAGAAGTTTTATAGTTTCATTTTTTATATTTAGGTCTCTGATCCATTTTACATTAATATTTATATATGTCATGTGAAATGAATTGAGGTTGTGTGTGTGCCAAATTTATGTTTACTTAATTCCCAAATGCATAATATATAATGTTTGCAAACTTCTACTATAGTAAATAATAAAATTACTTATGATCTAGCCACTCAAAAATCACCAGCTCTTGGCAGAACTGATTTGAAAGTATCCTGACAGAACCTATCAGAAAGACTTTCAATTGATGTTTTCTTCCATGATGCGCACTTCCAGGCTGTTCTTTGCTGCAACTTGACCACAATGTTTTAAAGATCTCAGGGCTCTGGTCAGAATACTTCTATTTTTTAATTATTTTTTCATAATGATCTAAGATGGCTGTTATGTTACTAAATTTTTAAGCATTGTTTATAAACTTGATGTATCTACACATTTATGTACTACATGAAAAATTGATTAAGACTTAAGGAAGCATGTATTTTTGTGGCCATTTTATTTTAAATTTCAAATAATTAGCGTATTCAAGGTGTCTCAGCCTAAGGCTTTCTCCCACCCCCTAGTGGCTTGATTATGTATTCAATAATTTAAAAAAACAAATATCTTTAGAATTCTGAGGAGTGGAATGCCAAGATTATAAAAAAATAAGCTTTTCTATACAATTTAGAGATACATGTATGGGTGTGTGTGTGTGTGTAATACAACTATTTATAATATTCTGATACTCAAGTGTAAAACTAAAAGTAAAGAAAGTTTAGTATAAAACATTGTTAAAGAGACAAGAGAGGCTGCTAAAAGTATCTACATATTACAATATTCAAGTTGGACAAAAGGCTGACAATGATCAAACAAAAAATACTAATGAAAACTGTGTTTGCACCATCATTTGCATAGGAAGTCTTCTAGGGAATAGACTTCCAATGTAACAAAAAAGATTCTAGGCATTAAGAATAAGAGCATATCGTTATTCCAAAGGAAAGCTGACAGAGGAGAAATAGCAATTGTATTATTAGCCTTTGTAAATTATGACATTTACTGAAAAGATAATAATATTTTCCTCTAATTTGAAGTGCCAGTTTTACCTAATACATTTTTTCTAATACATTTTTTCTTTTATTAATAACTTGTCTTATGCTCATTGGTCTGCACATCTGTTGCTGAGCCAACATCAAAATGATTTAATTAATGAAGGATGATAAAACTTTGATATTATTTAGGCAAATTTTACACAAAATCTTTTACTTTTTATCCATTTTATTTTTCATATGAATTTTAAATTTAAATTTAAGGCTTATGAGGAAATACAATATTCAAATAAAATTACGGTATATGACTAGGTAAATTAGGGAAATCTAATCTTTTGCCACGTATTGTTTCATTTGCAAATTATTTATTAGTCTCCATTTATGGAAATAAAATTTTGGTTTATACCTTAGATTTTTTATATCAATAAACCCTTCTTATTTTTGTTAATTAATTGTGTTTATTATATAATTTTGAATGCTACTGTTAAAAGTATCTTTAATTTTCTGTCTCTCATAACTTATTGTTAATATTAATCAACACTATTAATTCTGAATAGTAACCTCATAGATGGCCAAATGACTGTGCTCTGCTATTTGTTTTCAATTGCTCATAATAAAAAAATAAAAACATCTATTTCTGTGAAAACAGTTAAAACATACAGATTTTATTTTAGTTTCTAAATAATCTATAAAAAGTGAATAGTCTTCCATTCAACCAAATGGATATATTTTAAAGTTGACTTAATGTACAAGTGGTTATGTATTTTAAAATATTTTATTGTTATTTTAAAATTTCATTTTATCTGGGTAATGCCAACTTTATTAATGATAGACAAGAAATTATTTTTCAACATGATGTGTAAACCACTTTGCTGTTTGTTTGCTCATTTGTTTATTTTCAATTCTCATGCTCACTTTAAGTTCTAAAAGCCTTTCTGAAATATATCTTATAATATGGGCACAATGGAGGATCCCTTTGTATCTCTCCACTGAGAAATAAAATCATGAATAGCGCTCTTTCAGCTATTCTCTGGTGTCTTATAAAAATATATGTGCTTTACTCCTTGTTTTTCACTGTTACATTTCAAATTAAACTCCTTATTATACAAAGAGCAGATTCACCCTGTCAGTGTGTTCCCACTGACATACACATCTCATGCTCCTCTTCCAGGCTGCCTTTTAGGAAGTCAGTGGACTAACCAAGTGATCTTCTTCTGTCTTACTTCAACTACCACAACTATATCCGCTTTCTTTCTTCATGCCCAAAATGAACATTTGCCCTAAATAATTTAATGAATTTAAGTAAAAGTACAAGTGAATTTCCTATGAAATCATTACTTTTTTCCCACTATTCTAATTCTGCAAAACAGTTAATAAAAGTTCAATGTATAAAATGCAGTGCTCTGTGTGTCTGTATAAACTAATTAGCAAAATCATAGCATTAAAGAAAATGTGCACTGAATTCAAATGTATTGTCTGCGTTAATTTTCCTTGAGCAATTAACTCTATGTGCCTTGAATGTAGAAGGAGAAAATAATTGAAAAAATGAGTAGTAAATATATACATGTATTTCTGTTTATATGCCTATTTTATACATTAATAAATCTAAATGTAACACTAACAACATTTTGATATTGTTTATGCATTAGTGGTTGAGCCATATCCTAAGCTGAATTTTGTTCTTTCTATATACTTGTAGATTGTTTTACAATGAAAATGTTATTCACACTTATCCCATAGATCCTGATAACAAGTCAAAGATAGCAACTTACTTAATATCAAAAGAATGTTAAAACTGAAATTTTATCATAATGTGGTGCAAATAGTTAGGAGAATGGCTAAAAAATGGTTATAGGGAATGAATTAAAATAAGTTAAAAGTCAGAGGTGCCTTTATGTTTTCTTTAATTTTAACAAAAATATGAAACTGTTATGGAAAGATTCTGCTATGATGAGTACCATCTGGTCTTATTTTGTTATATAACAATTTGCATAAAATCTATTAAGTTTGCTGTATTGCATGCTTCAGGAATTTAATAACCCAGAATTATGGATGATATACAGTACTTGGCAACAAATGTTAATAAACAGATATTGTATTTCCAGCTAGAAATGCATATAGAAACTAATATGCAATTTTAGGCAAAATGAAGCTATGGCAAATTGTTTTTATTATTTTTAGTAATTAATTTGCTCTAATTAAGAAGGTGTGATTTGTATTTCTGTGATTCTAATTCTTTAGAGTACTAAAGAAAATGAAGTTTCATCGTTAACTTGGTAGCTTTTAATGTGTATCATATAATTCTTAGTCTCTCTTATTCTCTCACTCACTTTCTCTTCTTTAAAACATAATGAATCCACATGAAATTCTCTATTAAATGTAAAAATAAAAGCTATTGCTTAAAAAGAAATTATATATACAAAGTATCTACAGTGCCTTGTGTATAACAAAGTTGCAATCCCTTTTCATTCTGTTAGAAAGTTATTATTCTCTCTGTCTGAAATCTGAATTATTCCTAGATTTGGCCTTTTCTGAAGTAAAGAATACTGAAAACATATTTTCAGTGATTTTTTCTTTTTTTTTTTTTTTTGACAGTGTCTAACTCTGTCACCCAGGCTGGAGTGCAGTATTGTGATCTTGGCTCACTGCAACTTCTACCTGCCCCGTTCAAAGGATTCTCCTCCTTCAGCCTCCTGAGTAGCTGGAACTACAGGCATGCACCACCCCGCCTGGCTAATTTTTTGTATTTTTAGTAGAGATGGGGCTTTGCCATGGTCACCAGGCTGGTCTCAAACTCCTGACCTCAACGATTCACCCATCTCAGTCTCCCAAAATGCTGGGATTACAGGTGTGAGCCACCGCGCCCGCTCATCACAGTGATCTTTTAACATTTACCTACACATCAGATACATGTATGCTGTTTTCATATCCTGCTAAAAGCAAGGTTATTAAACAATGCCAATGTATTCAGCCCTTTTTATGAGATCCTCTACCTATAAATTGCAAAGTTCTCTAAAATCTGTGTCTACTATCAAGATGATCGTATAGTACTTAAAAACATAGGCTTTCTATTCGTACATCCTTATACCCAAATCTGCATTTCACCTCAAGTTACTTGAGGGAACTAAGGCAAAGTTTCTTTCTAATTGTACGTTTTTTAACAGTAGGAAAACCTAATAGAAATTACTATACACGGTTAATGTGTAGATTAAGTGGAATGGAAAATATGTAGCTATTTTTGGCCCAGAGAAATAATACATACAATACTAGCATTTTTAAAGCTATTCATTTTTGTATCTGTTCAAAACCATAAAGTATTCTGTCTTTATAAACTATAACTTGTGGAACCAAACAAATAGAAATATTTATAATATTCCTAACACATATAACAATTTTATACCATTAGAATACTTGATCAAACAATGGTATTGTGAGAGGGTGTGTATGTATAAGTGTTTGTGTGTTTGTATATATGCTCTCCTTTGCATCTGTCATACCCATTAACATTAAATAAAGATACGTTATGGAACAACAATAAAGTGTTTTTCGTATATTTTTCTGATTTTGAATCAAGCAAATCTTATTTCAACTATCTATCTTTGCTAGAATTGTTATTTTTGGAAAGTGTAAAATAATTTTGCTTTTGTTTTTAAGGTTTTCTCTTAATTCTTCATGTTTTATTCACTTTGGAACAGAAATTGAGAAAAATAGCCTCAACCAGCTAGTCAGCCAGCCAATCAACAACTCTATATTGAGTATCTGTTACGTGTCAGACACAGATGACAAGTCTGCAAGAAACAATAATGAAACAGCCATGGTTTCTACCTTCAAGAACATCTAAATTTAATCAAATATGGAAAAGTAAAGAAATAAGTACGGTGCAATAATATGACATTCATATAAAAACTATGTAAAAGACATCAAGAGAACACAGAGTAAGTGACTTTAATTACTGATTTAATAGAGATGTGATAGTCAATATAGTCTTTGAAGTATGATCAGGAATTCACATGGTAGAGAAAAATATGTTGTCTTTTTGAATAACAACAAAAACAATAGCTATGACAGGATTAGAAACAGGATGATTCCCAAATGGTGAGAAATTCTAATATATATACATTAGGTATTTTTTTTCAAAATAGTAATATATTATTCCAATATTAGTCAGTATAGTGTTCTATAGAATGTTTACTTTTAGAAAAAATAAATTGAGAATAGTAAACTGTATGCAATAAATATTTTATAATATTATAAAAAAACTACTAAATATTGAGTATCCTCATAGGATATTTGACAAGTGTTGCCACTGTTTCCCTAATTTACATATGAACATTCTATAGAATATGACAGTATTTTGCCTGTGATTATATAACTGATAAATGGATACAGCTGTATTCAAATTAACATGTGGCTTACTAAAACACATGGATTTTCCCTCTACAAAATACTACTTCCAGATCTTCTTATTTAAAATTCCTTCATTTTACTTCATTCTATTTTCAGAGAGTAACTAACTTGATGGATTGGGCAGAACTATTTATCTATATCACATTCAATTCACTCACAACACGTGTATTGGGTGTCTATCGTCAGTGGCATTCCCTAGTTGTGAGCGATATTGCAGAAAACTAGGCTACTCCTTCCTTTGTAAGCTAGGTTAGTACACAGGTAATTACAATGTGTAATCGGTACAAATGACTGTATCCTGCCTGTGATATAATTAGTCACATTTCTCCTATATCTCTAAATTAAGCTTCAAGTGTTGAAACCCATTGTCAGATCAAAAATTCCACTAAAGAAAGTGAAACATGCAAGAAAGACTTTATTCAATACTATTGCAATGGGGGAAGGGGACATAACTCACTTTGAAATTAATCCACTGAAATTTAAGGCATGAGGATTTTTAAGTGCTAATGTGAGTTATGGAAAACATATCTCAGAACTTTAGGGAGAGGTAGATCGATAGGATATGTTAGACCCATTCACTTTTTTTGGTTTGCAAATGTTTTTCTCTGTAGTTAGGCCTTCTGTATTTGCCAATAGGTACACATTAAAGTTACACTTCTACCCACCTGCAGACATGGGAACTATTTTTTTTTTTTTTGATGACTACATTTCAAAAGGATGACTTCCAGCTTCTTTAAAATTATTCTTGGGTAGTAAAACTGGCCAGAGGTTTTTAAAAAGATTTACATCTCCAAGGGGCAGAGAAAATATTTACATATTTTCTAATGTAAATGCTCTAAGAAATGGGAGGTCAGGGCGGAAAGTCAGAAAGAAGCCTGTCTAAATTTTAGTCAAGCTGAGAAAATATTAAGCCCTTCTTGGTCACAAACTATGTTAACTTGTCAGTAGGTACATTTCCAACATGCTTTTTCTTCACGCTATCTCCCTTGTATGACTTTAAGACCCTTGGGTACCTAAACCAAGCTCTGAACACTCATATGTAGAAAAGTCTTGTTTAATGCATTTTATTTAGACTATAAATTGTTGACCCATACAGCATATAAAATAAACATAGGGCAGTTTTTAAATTTGAGAAATTCCATATATATTAATATTTCTGGGGTTTTTTTGCTGCCCTTGAAAATTGGGAAATCTGGTTATAGTAGGCATTTGTATTTGTAACTCCTGTCTTATATAATCTAGTGAAAAGTCATCCAATGACTCCATAAGCAAGTTGTGGACTACTAGTCCATTGCTGCCATTTCTGATATTGATCCACTCCATCATGTGGTATAGCTGTTGTATATGAACTAGATGACTTTAAGTGTTCTTTGGCTTTCTCTATACCCACAACAGTGTGGTTGTGCAATAAAAATCCATTGATAATGTTTCACACTTCCATTAGCCACAGTTAATACGTCTTTTCCAAGTAGGCTTACCTGTAATCAAGACTTAGTGTATCTTTATTATAGATAACTATATTTCAAAGTATATTTTAAGAGCCTTGTATGTGAGAGGATATGATATACACCAGATCAGGTTCTTACTTGAAAGAGTTTCTTCCTTCTTTTTTTTTTGATTATTACATTTCTTTTTTAAAGTAAACAAATAAAAATTTTATATATTTACAATGTATAATGTGATGTTTTGATATACATATACATTGTGAAATTGTTAATCAAGCTAATTAATGTGTCTATCACCTCATATACATCATTTTTTGTGGTGAGAATAATTAAGGCTACTCTTCAAACCATTCAGAGAACACATTTAATTGATGCAACTTTAGTTTTTTTTTATTATTATACTTTAAGTTCTAGGGTACGTGTGCACAATATGCAGGTTTGTTACATATGTATACATGTGCCATGTTGGTGAGCTGCACCCATTACCTTGTCATTTACATTAGGTATATCTCCTAATGCTATCCCTCCCCCCTTCCCCACACCACAACAGGCCCAGGTGTGTGATGTTCCCCTCCCTGTGTCCAAGTGTTCTCATTGTTCAATTCACACCTGTGAGTGAGAACATGTGGTGTTTGGTTTTCTGTCCTTGTGATAGTTTGCTCAGAATGATGGTTTCCAGCTTCATCCATGTCCCTACAAAGGACATGAACTCATTCTTTTTTATGGCTGCATAGTATTCCATGGTGGATACGTGCCACATTTTCTTAATCCAGTCTATCATTGATGGGCATTTGGGATGGTTCCAAGTCTTTGCTACTGTGAATACTGCCACAATAAACATACGTGTGCATGTGTCTTTATAGCAGCATGATTTATAATCCTTTGGGTATATAACTAGTAATGGGATGGCTGGGTCAAATGGTATTTCTAGTTCTAGATCCTTGTGGAATCATCACACTGTCTTCCACAATGGTTGAACTAGTTTACAGTCCCACCAACAGTGTAAAAGTGTTCCTATTTCTCCACATCCTCTCCAGCACCTGTTGTTTCCTGACTTTTTAATGATCACCATTCTAACTGGTGTGAGATGGTATCTCATTGTAGTTTTGATTTGTATTTCTCTGGTGGCCAGATGAAGAGCATTTTTTCATGTGTCTGTTGGCTGCATAAATGTCTGCTTTTGAGAAGTGTCTGTTCATATCCTTCGCCCACTTTTTCATGGGGTCATTTGTTTTTTTCTTGTAAGTTTGTTTGAGTTCTTTGTAGATTCTGGATATTAGCCCTTTGTCAGATGAGTAGATTGCAAAAAATTTCTCCCATTCTCTAGGTTGCCTGTTCACTCTGATGGTAGTTTCTTTGCTGTGCAGAAGCTCTTTAGTTTAAATAGATCCCTTTTGTCAGCTTTGGCTTTTGTTGCCATTGCTTTTGGTGTTTTAGACATGAAGTCTTTGCCCATGCCTATGTCCTGAATGCTATTGCCTAGGTATTCTTCTAATGTTTTTCTGGTTTTAGGTCTAACATTTAAGTCTTTAATCCATCTTGAATTAATTTTTGTATAAGGTGTAAGGAAGGGATCCAGTTTCAGCTTTCTACATATGACTAGCCAGTTTTTCCAGCACCATTTATTAAATAGGGAACCCTTTCCCCATTTCTTGTTTTTGTCAGGCTTGTCAAAGATCAGATGGTTGTAGATGTGCGGTATTGTTTCTGAGGGCTCTGTTCTGTTCCATTGGTCTATATCTCTGTTTTGGAACCAGTACCATGCTATTTTGGTTACTGTAGCCTTGTAGTATAGTTTGAAGTCAGGTAGCATGCTGCCTACAGCTTTGTTCTTTTGGCTTAGGATTTTCTTGGCAATGCGGGCTCTTTTTTGGTTTCATATGAACTTTAGAGTCGTTTTTTCCAATTCTGTGAAGAAAGTCATTGGTAGCTTGATGGGGATGGGATTGAATCTATAAATTACCAGAGAACGCCACAAAGATACTCCTCAAGAAGAGCAACTCCAAGACACATAATTGTCAGATTCACCAAAGTTGAAATGAAGGAAAAAATGTTAAGGGCAGCCAGAGAGAAAGGTCAAGTTACCCACAAAGGGAAGCCCATCAGACTAACAGCGGATCTCTCGGCAGAAACTCTACAAGCCAGAAGAGAGTAGGGGCCGATATTCAATATTCTTAAAGAAAATTTTTCAACCCAGAATTTCATATCCAGCCAAACTAAGCTTCATAAGTGAAAGAGAAATAAAATCCTTTACAGACAAGCAAATGCTGAGAGATTTTGTCACCACCAGGCATGCCCTACAAGAGCTTCTGAAGGAAGCAGTAAACATGGAAAGGAAAAACCAGTACCAGCCACTACAAAAACATGCCAAATTATAAAGACCATCTATGCTCGGAAGAAACTGCATCAACTAACGAGCAAAATTACCAGCTAACATCATAATGACAGGATCAAATTCACACATAATAATATTAACCTTAAATGTAAATGGGCTAAATGCTCCCATTAAAAGACACAGACTGGCAAATTGGATAAAGCGTCAAGACCCATCAGTGTGCTGTACTCAGGAGACCCATCTCACATGCAGAGACACACATAGGCTTAAAATAAAGGGATGGAGGAAGATCTACCAAGCAAATGGAAAACAAAAAAGGTAGGGGTGGCAATCCTAGTCTCTGATAAAACAGACTTTAAACCAACAAAGATCAAAGGAGACAAAGAAGGCCATTACATAATGGTAAAGGGATCAATTCAACAAGAAGAGCTAACTATCCTAAATATATATGCACCCAATACAGAAGCACCCAGATTCATAAAGCAAGTCCTTAGAGACCTACAAAGAGACTTAGACTCTCACACAATAATAATAGGAGACTTTAACACCCTACTGTCAACATTAGACAGATCAACGAGACAGAAAGTTAACAAGGATATCCAGGAATTGATCTCAGCACTGCACCAAGTGGACCTAACAGACCTCTACAGAACTCTCCACCCCAAATCAACAGAATATACATTCTTCTCAGCACCACATCAAACTTATTCCAAAATTGACCACATAGTTGGAAGTAAAGCACTCCTTAGCAAATGTAAAACAGAAATTATAACAAACTGTCTCTCAGACCACAGTGCAATCAAACTAGAATTCAGGATGAAGAAACTTACTCAAAACCACTCAACTGCATGGAAACTGAACAACCTGCTCCTGAATGACCACTGGGTAAATAACGAAATGAAGGCAGAAATAAAGATGTTCTTAAACCAATGAGAACAAAGACACAACATACCAGAATCTCTGGCACACATTTAAAGCAGTGTGTAGAGGGAAATTTATAGCACTCAATGCCCACAAGAGAAAGCAGGAAAGATCTAAAATTGACACTCTAACATCACAATTAAAAGAACTAGAGAAGCAAGAGCAAACACATTCAAAAGCTAGTAGAAGGCAAGAAATAACAAAGATCAGAGCAGAACTGAAGGAGATAGAGACACAAAAAACCCTTCAAAAAAATCAATGAATCCAGGAGCTGATTTTTTGAAAAGATCAACAAAATTAATAGATGGCTAGCAAGACTAATAAAGATGAAAAGAGAGAAGAATCAAATAGATGCAATAAAAAATGATAAAGGGGATATCACCACCGATCCCACAGAAATACAAACTACCATCAAAGAATACTATAAACACCTCTATGCAAATAAACTAGAAAATCTAGAAGAAATGGATAAATTCCTGGACACATACACTCTCCCAAGACTAAGGAAGAAGTTGAATCCCTGAATAGCCAATAACAGGCTCTGAAATTGAGGCAATAATTAATAGCCTAACAACCAAAAAAGTCCAGGACCAGATGGAAGCACAGCCAAATTCTACCAGAAGTACAAGGAGGAGCTGGTATCATTCATTCTGAAACTATTCCCATCAATAGAAAAAGAAGGAATCCTCCCTAACTCATTTTATGAGGCCAGCATCATCCTGATACGAAAACCTGGCAGAGACACAACAACAACAAAAAAAAAAACGAGAGAATTTTAGGCCAATACCCCTGATGAACATCGACGCAAAAATCCTCAGTAAAATACTGGCAAACCGAATCCAGCAGCACATCAAAAAGTTTATCCACCATGATCAGGTGGTCTTTATCCCTGGGATGCTAGGGTGGTTCAACATATGCAAATCAATAAACATAATCCAGCATATAAACAGAACCAGAGACAAAATCACATGATTATCTCAATAGATGCAGAAAAATCATTTGACAAAATTCAGTAGCCCTTCAGGCTAAAAACTCTCAATAAATTCGGTATTGATGGGACATATTTCAAAGTAATGAGTTATTTATGACAAACCCACAGCCAGTATCATACTGAATGGGCAAAAACTGGAAGCATTCCCTTTGAAAACTGGCACAAGATAGGGATGCCCTCTCTCACCACTCCTATTCAACATAGTGTTGGAAGTTCTGGCCAGGGCAATCAGGCAGGAGAAAGAAATAAAGGGTATTCAATAAGGAAAAGAGGAAGTTAGATTGTTCCTGTTTGCAGATGACATGATTGTATATTTAGAAAACCCCATCATCTCAGCCCAAAATCTCCTTAAGCTGATAAGCAACTTCAGCAAAGTCTCAGGATAAAAAATCAATGTGCAAAAATCACAAGCATTCTTATACACCAATAATAGACAAACAGAGAGCCAAATCATGAGTGAACTCCCATTCACAATCTCTTCAAAGAGAATAAAACACCTAGGAATCCAACTTACAAGGGATGTGAAGGACCTCTTCAAGCAGAACTACAAACCACTGCTCAACAAAATAAAAGAGGACACAAACAAATGGAAGAACATTCCATGCTCATGGATAGGAAGAATCAATATCGTGAAAGAGGTTCTTCTAGTTGAAAAACTGTTGAATAATGAACCAGTTTTATTTTATTTTAAGACAGGATCTCACTCTCGTTGCCCAGGCTGGAGTGCAGTGGCACAATCACGGCTCTCTGCAGCCTCAACTTCCCAGGCTCAGGTGATCCTCCCACTTCAGCCTCCCAAGTAGCTGGACCTACAGGCACACACCATCATTCCAGGCTAAATAGAGATGAGGTCTCACTGTGTTGCCCAGGCTGGTCTCAAACTCCTGGGCTCAAGCAGTCCCTGCTCCTTGGCCTCCTAAAATGTTGAGATTACAGGCATGAGCCACCATACTCAGCCATAGGCCTTTTTTTTTTTTTCTATTTTAAGACAGGATCTTGCTCTGTTGCCCCAGCTGGAGGACAGTGGCAAAATACAGCCTCATCCTCTTGAAATCAAGTCATCCTCCTGCGTCAGCCTCCCAAATAGCTGAGATTACAGGCATGCGCCACAACACCCAGTCAATTTTTTATTTTTTATAAAGATGAGATCCCACTATGTTGCCTAAGCTGTTCTTCAACTCCTGGGTTCAAACTATCTGCCCGTCCCCACCTCCCAAAGTTCTGGGGTTACAAGAGAGAGCCACCGTGCCCTGCTGTGTTTGAAATGCCACCATAATATGAAAGAGCTCCTCACATATTATTTTTTGTATAATATTTTGTGCCATGACTTACATGAAGACAAAAAATTTGATTTTACAACCTTGGCAGAAGCTTCCAAGTTGTTGGGGATAACTAACTTGAATTATTTATGTGATAGCATTCAATCAGACCTCTTTGTTAGCATCTACAGCAAGACAATAGCTTCCAAGTTGTTTGGGATACCTAATTTGACTTATTTATATGGTTGCATTTGATTAGACCTCATTGTTAGCATCTACAGCAAGAAAAGTTAATACAAACCATTGTAACATAATTTGTGGCCAGTAAACAGTCCACATGAACAAAAAGTCTTGGAATTTTAGTTAATCTACTATGAGGTTTTGCTTCCTGAGATAGCTGATCAAACTTATTTACATTATTACCTGACAGTATTCAGAACTGATGATAAAAACAAGCAATTATTCTCTAATGTTAGTGAAATTATTTCAGTGGTATTAAGGTAAGTGTGGAGGCAATCTATTATAAATGAGATCAATAGTTTACAGTATCCTGAAGTTATATATGATTATTAAATAGATCAATAAATTAATGAGGAGACATAATTATAAAAAGTATGGAAAATGTATGATTCAAGAAAAACATTAGCTGATAATAAGCTTATTCTTGTAGAAAATGTCTATATTTTTAAATATATTGTCCTTAAAATAAATTAAGTGTTCTCTAGAAAATATTATTTTACATTTAACCCTATGTTGGATTCACAAAATAATAAAAGTAAAACAAATATGCCATTATGCTGGGATAAATTGATTTGTGATCTATTACAAAGAAAATTTAAAGTCTTAATACAGTCCACTAAATTAAGCTGAGAATTCTATGATTCAAAATCACATAGATAATTCTAAATATAAATAATTTCTTAAGAGTCTTCATATATAGGCCAAAATTCTTTCATAGTGTATATAGTAGCCATTTTTAAAGCTGTGTATGGAGAAATCAATAAAAATAAGATTCAGAAAGTTTTTGTAGTTTAATTTTAACCCAGTGCTTATGAGATTTAGTCTAATAAAATTGAGAAGACAAGAAAAATTAAGTTTGTGAAATTGATTCTTAAAGAGCACAGATTTTCTGGAGCTCAGCAGGTATGTGATAGGATTATATTTTCATAGCTAGAAATATGATTCAAAAAATAAAAATGTTTGCAACATGAAAGTGGGTATTATAATTGTCTAAAAAATCAGAATTTAAATACTATTCAAAAGTTATACTTTTTAAAGTGATATTACAATTTTGTATTTATGTGTGTGTGTTCATGTGTTTTCACACAAAATGTGACATAGAAAAGCTATCCAGAAGTTAATTTAAATTAAGTAGCATCGAGAAACAAAACTCCAAACCAGGATCACAATCATGCTGACTCCGTGGTGGGGTATGAAATAAAGGACAATTAAAAAATAAACTTTTCTACTCACTGTCATTTCTGTGTTCACTGTGTAAATCAATCAAATGGGAATCTTCATGTTCAAAGGTTAAAATACGGGTGTAGCAAGTTTGTAGAAAATCTACTAAAACATTTATGGTTATTATCAATCTTAGTTCTTCAAAATGCAAATGACAGAAAGCTCATATTAGCTTAGGATAAAAGAGAATGTATTGGATTAAATAATTGAAATGTCCCAATATGGCTACAGATGGATATTCAAAGGATTTAAGAAAGACATGTGCTTATCTCTATATCTTAGCTTTGATTTCTATTGTGCTTCCTAAATTCGGACTCAGTCTTCCACACCATGCAAGTTGATCTCAAGTAGCCTTAAGCTTACCGTCTATGATTTTGACAATATCAGTAGAAGCAGATTGCTTATATTTACAACAGTTCCAACAACAACTCTGAACTAAGTCTCATTGACCTAGGGTTGCATACTCATCTCTATTAGACTAGATAAGGTTAGCTGCAGTGGTAAACACTCAGCAAGCTTATTGTAGTTTAACACGAGAAAGTTTTATTTGCTGCTCAAGTCATGTATGATGCAGTCATGCCATCTTCAACTTACGACTCATGCCCTTAAATGTCTCCACAGCAGAGAAGAGAGAGGAACTACAGGAAAAGCACTATTTACTGGCTTGAAAAGGTTTCAATCAATGGACCCACCTGAACACAGGAGGAGAGATGGCTAAATATACTTTCATGTGTGCCAAGAAAGACGAAAAGGAACAGGACTTGTTCCTGCCATGTCTTTACTTTCCTAATCACTTTTCACAGAGGTTTGGTACACCAGTGAACCAGACTAGGGTAACATACTCACTCCTAATGTGGGCAGAGGTAGGAGGGTCAACACCAACCACATTACAGGGGGCATGGTGGTGGGGAGAATTCTCAAAATAATACAGAGTAGCTTTTGTAGCTCAATGAGGGAATGGAGGCAGAGACACTAGATAGACTGACAAACAAACTGCCCAGATATATAAAAGTTGTCTAGAGAAATATTACCTTCTCATTTTTATCAAATAGTAATACAGTTTGTCACATTTCAGTTGCTGTGTTTTTTTCATCATCTCGTCTTCCCCAACCAAATATTGATAATAAAGTTGATGGCTAAATAACTAAAATACAATTATAAAAATGTCCTGATGCTATACTTAATGATGCTGTATTTCAGTAGGTATAATAAAAATGAATTTTCACTAAGGAGTACTATTTATTTAAAAGAAAGACGTACTCGATGTGTATATTTGATAGATCACTATAAACTACAAGTCATTTTTGGAGTTAAGAAAGAAATAAGTTTAGCTGGGCGTGGTGGCGGGTGCCTGTATTCCCAGCTACTCAGGAGGCTGAGGCAGGAGAATCACTGGAACCCGGAAAATGAAGGTAGCAGTGAGCCGAGATTGTGCCACTGCCCTGCACTCCAGCCTAGGCTACAGAATGAGACTCCATCTCAAAAAAAAAAAAAAAAAAAAAAAAAAAAAAAAAAAAAAAAAAATAAGAGGTATCTGAGTTACTGATACATATTCAAATTTGTGAAGATATCTTTAGATATTTTCCAGAATAATATATTCCTAGAATTTTAAAGTTAAAAATAATGCATCTCATCTGATCCAACAGGAATCTTATGTGTGAATGCCTTGTCTCTCTGACTGCATGCCACATGTATTGAATATTGGGTTACTGCAGCCTTTTTTATATTTAGATTCAATCCATATACCAAAATATTAATAGCTACCACATTTTATTCATATGACTATTATCAGAGTTTAATGAAAATTGAGTTTCATCCAAAAGTTCTAATGAAATGAATAGAATGTTCCATTGACACCTACAAATGTGTTGTGCAGACAGAAATCAGAAGTTCTGAATAGTCTCATATGCAAAGCTAACATCACTGTTTTATTTCTGTCAGGTCTATTATCTTGCCATTTTATTTTTCAGGTACTAAGTTGAATTGATCTGCTGTCTCAAACAGGGAAAATTTCCTCTTAATGCATTACGCAAATTAATTGCTAATCCATCATAGTCTCATTTAGTTCTTTAAAATACTATACAACAGGCTTATATTAAAAGCATGCACAGCTACATTCAGATTGGATATGGGCTGATGTTATCACTTTTCCCCTGCCTCTAAAGAATTCTATATAGAAATGGGCTATCTGGGATCCTGGAAAGGCAGAGATTGTTCAGGGCCACCTGGGAAGGGATCCCATTGCCTTTGCTGAGAGGATACGGCCTCGCTGATGCTGTGCCGCTGCAGATATAGAAAAACATTAATATTTATAATATTTACTTAAGAGAGGTGCAGAGATTAGTAGTGTAAATCTTTGAAGAAGATGCTGCAACCTGGAGTATAAAAAGATTGTGGAAAGACAAGTGTTTCCGACTATGACAAGACATTACCCATATGAAGAGTGTCCCCAGATAGAAACGGGGGGACAGAAAAAGCCACACTAATTCATATTCCATTTACTTGTGCTCTGTACAGCCGATTACTACATCTTTGGTTTTAAAAAATTAGGAATAAATATGTTTTACTGTCTTTCCCTACCAATCCATATTCTATTTGAAAATTGTCAAAGGATATTCTTTGAATTTTCATTTCTTTTAAAGCTTACTCCTGTAAGGTAGTAAACTTAATACCCTTTCTTGCCTTGTATGAAAACTCACAGTGTCCTTATCAGAGCTTACTGAGCCTCTAAATCTAACTTTACATTCACCAAAAGCTTAGGCAATAGAGGAATAAGTTAGATGACATCATAAGAGTGAAATAATACAATTTCAGAAAGTGAGAAATTCTAAAGAATAAATGAGCCCATTTAAACAGTGAATGAATAAATAAAAGGCATGAACCAGATTAAATGAAGAAGAGGCCGTAATAAATTAAATGATGGACCCCATTTGGATCTGAATTATATAAAAATGTATTTTTAATATTTCAAAAAGATGAACATGGACTGTTATTATAGAATATGAATGGACTATGTTTAATCTTTTAGGTTTGATAATGATACTATTATAGTGAAATCCTTATCTATTTGTGATATATAGTAAGGTATTTATTGAGAAAAAAAGTGTTTCAATGACATTCATCGTTTGGTTTATGATAATGTCATTCCTCAGTGACAAAAGTCATGTGAAGTATACTTAACTGAGAAAAAGTAAAATTATTCTTGATTATATCAGACAATGTCACCACTGTGGCAATCAGAAGTGTTTGACAGGTTCAGTTACATGCATCAGTTGTTGCTACATTTCATGTATATGAATAAAATATGTAAATATATATATATATATATATATATATATGTAGGTGTATGGACACACATGCCTACAGAGACATACATATTTATTACTTAAGTTCATTCCTTTTCATTTTGACTATTTCTTGAACATTGAAAAGAAATAGAAATTATTTGAATTGGCTACCTAAGAAATGCTGCTACAAAGTCTACAGGAAGAAAACTGCACTTTAAAGTTTTGTCCCTGCTTAGAAAATTTTAATCCTATAAGGCTTGGGAGGATGTAGGCCACATTAGAAAAGCACAAAGAAAGAAAAGAAAGTGGAATTTTTGCAACTTTTAAGATTCCCCCAAATTTTAATAGCAAGATGCATAAATCGTATTGGAGGTCTATTTTTAATGCAATTATTTACGTGTTAATACCATTAAAATCCTTGAACATTTGTAAATAAATAACTAACATATTTGATATTTTAATATGAAGTTCAAAAAACACCCAGCATGTAGGTACTTTTAAAACTCTAAAAAAGCTTTAAATAAATGTTTAGACATTATGGGCAAGACTGTACCAAATGCTGTGATTAATGTTACTAAACACTTTCTATTACAAACTTCTGTTTTCAGAACCTGACATTACTCTGAAAAAGTCTCGGTTTGCATGAAAGTGTCGCATGTTTTGCCTTTTTCCAAGGTGATTTTTTTCTCGCATGTGGGAGGAAAATCTGTTCCTCTTCTCCAACAAGTGAGAATGGGGAAAAATATAATTTTTCATTGTAAAAATAATTTGCTACCTATCTTTATTTAAAGTAGTTCAAATGGCATGCTTATATAACTATTATAAATAATTTTGCACTTTTCATTTTGATTCTAAAAATTATACATAATCATTGTAAAACTATTTAGAAACAGAGAAGCATTTACAGAAATACAAAAACCCACATATAGAAATCACCATATTTCATATTTTTTTCCAGTTCTTTTCAATCTTTAAAGATGAATACATATATACTGAATATTTTAAGTACTGGAATACATAAATATATAGCAACATGACATGTTTTAAAATATTCTAAATTGTAAATTTTAATGGCTCCATAATAATTTGTTAATATATGAGCTATAATTGTTTAATCAATAATCAATAGTAGAACAAGTATTTTGTTTCCAATTTCCCATTATAAAAATTAAAATATATCATGATCTGCACCTATATTTGTGAGACTCAATGTTTTTGTAGAAACCTTTTTGAATTGAAAGACTGCTAGCTGCCAACTGATATATATTCTCTTCTTTATTGATAATAAAACTAGTTTATTTTTCCCATCCTCCTTTACAATTAGGAATGGCCATGTGGTTAATTTATATTCAATCACAGGTGAGAGGAATTGATGGGTACCCCTCCCAGATCTTGTTCATAAATTCTCGCATGTATGATACCCCATGTTCTTTGTCCATCTCGAATGACTGGCCTGCTAACAACCAAAGTGACCTTGGAGGCATCTGCTGAATTTCATAGCCGCTGTGGGCTTAGCTTTTGGATGACAAGGTGGAAAAGTATTCTGCTGGCCGATATACCTGCCCAGAACATTTACTTAAGAAAAAACCCTCTTGCTTTTTAAGCTACTAAATTTTGGGGTATCCTTTTTGAATTACATACTTTAACTACTTTATTATGATAGGATAGACATTTTAAAAGCCGTGGTATTTAATGTCCCCATCTCATTGAGTTTTGGGATAAGAATATGTCCATGAAACCTCACCGCCATCAAGGTCATAAACGTATCTATCTCCTTGAAAAGTTTCTCTCATCCTCTTTATTACTATTGTTTGTTTTCTTTTGTTTCACTTTGTTTCTTTTTTTTTCTTATTTTTTAACAGATCACTTAATATAAGATCTACTATCTCAGCAAATTTGAAATAAACAACACAGTATTGTTAGTGATAGGCACCATGTTCTATTGATTCCCAGAATTTATTCATCTTGCATAACTGAAGCTTCACACTCTTTAACCACTACCTCCCCATTTTCTCTACCTCAGCCCCTTAAAACCAGCATACTACAATCTGCGTCTGAGTTTGATTCCTCAAGATTCCATACCTAAGTGAGTTAATGTGGAATGTATTTTTGTATGTCTGGCTTATTTTGTTTAAGATAATCCATATTATCTGAAAAGGCAAAGTTTTCTGTTTTTAAGGCTGAATAATATTCTATTGTATGTATTTATCACAATTTCCTTATCCATTCATCCTTCTATGGACTTTTATTTTGTTTCCATACCTTTGCTATTGTGAATAATGCTGCAATGAACGTCTAAGGGCAGACATCTCTTCAAGATCCTGATTTCTATGCCCAGAAATGGAATTTCTGAATTATATGGTAATATTATTTTTTAAGTTTTAAGGAATCTCCATATGCTTTTCCGTAATGTCTATATCAATTTTCCAATATTGTACAAGAATCCCTTTTCTCCATATCTTTGCCAATACTTCTTGTTTTTTTTTTTAATAATAGGCATTCTAACAGGTGTGAGGTGATAGCTCATTGTGGTTTTGATTTGCATTTTCCTGATGAATTGTGATGTTGAGCACAGATACCTGTTGGCCATTTGTATGTCTTCTTCGGAAAAATGTCTTTTTGGATACTTTGCCGATTTACTAACAGGTTTATTGGTAGATTTTTGCTATTTAGTTGTCTAATTTCATTGTATATTTTGGATGCTAACCCTTACCACATATATGATTTGAAAATATTTTCTATTGTTTACTAGGTTGCCATTTCATTTTGTTAAAAACTTTCTGTGTAGAAAGTTTTTACTTTGATCGAATCCCACTTGTTTACTTTTGCTTTTGCGGCCTGTTCTTTTTGTGATATATAAAAAAAAATCATTGCCAAGACCAATGTCAAGGCGCTTCTTGCCTGTTTTCTTTGAAGAGTTTTATTGCTTCAAGTCTTATATATAAGTCTTTAACCGATTTTAGTTGATTTTTGTGTATAACATAAGTGTTATTTTATTTGTTTGTATGCAGATATCCAGTTTTCTCAACACCATTTATTAAAGAGACTATCCATTACCCATTATATATTTTTGTCATTCTTGTCTTAATTAGTTGGCTGTATATACATGTATTTATCTCTGGACTCTCTGTTCTATTCTATTGGTCTAATTTCCTGTTTTATTCAGTACTATACAGTTTTTGATTAGTATAGCTTTGTAATATAATTTGAATTCAGTAAGTATGATGCCTCCAGCTTTGCTCTTCTTGCTCAAAATTGGTTTGGCTATTCCGCATTTTTGATGGTTCCTTCCATATAAATATTTCTATTTCTCTGAAAAATGCAATTTGAATTTTTACAGGATTGCATGGATTATGTACATTACTTTAAGTAGTATGGACATTTTAACACCAAAGAAACACAAAATGTCACAAGAGACTGCTCAGAAAAATTATATGCCAATAAATTGAATAATTTAGAAATATTAATTTCTAGGAACATACAACCTACCAAGATTGAATCATGAAAAATTAGAAAATCTGAACAGATTAGTAATGAGTAAGACTATATAAGTAATCAAAAATCTCTGAACAAAAAGAAAAGCTCAAACTAGATAACTTCAAGGCTAAGTTCTACAAAACATTTGAAGAATTAACATAAATCCTTTTAAACTCTGCAAAAAATAAAAAGAGGAAGAAACATCCCAAACTTATTTGTACAAGGCCAGTGTTACCATGTTATCAAAACCAGAGAAGGAAATTGAAATGAAAGAAAATTTTATTCCAATGTACCTGACATACAAGATGCCAAAATTCTCAACCAAATGCAGCAAAACAAATTTAGTAACATATTAAAATGATTATACATAACATGATCAGGTGGAATTTAATCCTGGTATGCCAGGATGGTTCAACATAGGCAAAACAAAAGTGGGATATACTGCATTAACATAATAAAAGACAAAAATCATTAGATCTTCTCAGTAGATGCAGAAAAAGCATGTAATAATTTAAACATCTTTTCATGATCAAAACTCTCAATAAATTAGATATAGAAGAAATGTACCTTAAGATAATTTGGGCTATATATGACAAGTCCATGGCTAACATGATACACAATGGTGAAAATCCAAAATTTTTTTCTCTAACTTCAGAAACAAAACAACAGTGCCCACTCTCACTACTTCTGTTCATCAAAGTACTGTAAGTCCTAGCCAGAACGATTAGACAAGATAATGAAATAAAAGTCATTCATGCCCTACATCCACCAGCACCCATATGTGAATGTAGGCCCAGTTGTCACTGCCCCAGTGAAGTGCTTTTGCCAGAACTCACAATCAGATTGGTGTTGTCAGGGACAGGAACACCTAGGCCATTCCAGTGCATCAGATGCTTAATTTTGAAGGGAGAGAGAACAAAGCCATGGGTGTAATCTCAGGCCCTGCTCACCCCCCTAGGTTACAGTATACAGCCCAGGGGTACTGAGTTGTTTCTTGGCCCCCTTTGCCCAGAAGCAAAGCCATTCAGCCAAACCCAACTTATGCCACAGAAATCCTCTAAGGCATCAAAGAAAATAAGAGCCAAAAGCACCATTCAAGTGACAGCAACTTCAAAAATCAAAGGAACAACAGTCCAGACAGAGGAGAAAGAAACAGCACAAGAACTCTGGTAACTTTAAAAGACAGAGCGTGTTTTTGTTTGTTTATTTTTGAGACAGGGACTCGCTCTTTGGCCCGGGCTGGAGTGCACAATCCCAGCTCACCATAGCAATGACCTCCTGGGCTCAGGTGATCCTCCCACCTTAGCCTCCAGAGTCTACGGGCACATACTGCCACACCCAGCTAATTTTTGTATGTTTGGTACAGACGAGGTTTCATCATGTTGCCAAGGCTGGTTTTGAACTTCTGAGCTCAAAAGATCCTCCCACCTTTGCATCCCCAAGTGTTAGGATTACAGACGTGAACCACCATGCCAAGCCCAGAGTGTCTCCTTGCCTCCAAAAGACCACACTATCTCTCCAGCAATGGTTCTTAACTAGGTTGAAATGGCTGAAATGACAAACAAAATTTTGAAGCTGGATGGCAATAAACATCATCAAGTTTCAAGAGAAAGTGGAAAAAATTAAGGAATTCACTAAAATGATTCAAGAACTGAAAGACAGGCTGGGCGCAGTGGCTCAGGTCTGTAATCCCAGCACTTTGGGAGCCCAAGGTGGGTGGATTGCCTGAGGTCAGGAGTTCAAGACTAGCCTGACCAAAATGGTAAAACCCCGTCTCTACTAAAAATACAAAAATTACCTGGGTATGGTGGCCGGTGCCTGTAATCTCAGCTAGTTGGGAGGCTGAGGCAGGAGAATTGCTTGGAGGTGGAGGTTGCAGTAAGTCAAGATTATGCCATTGCACTCCAGCCTGGGTGACAAGAGCAAAACCCAGTCTTAAAAAAAAAAAAATAAAATAACTGAAAGACAAAATAGCCATTTTAAGATGATAGAGCTGAAAAGTTCACTAAAATAATTTCATAATACAATTATATTAACAGCAAAATAGACAAAACTAAGAAAATAATCTCGAGTTCAAAGACCGCTTTATTGATTCAACTCAGGCAGAAAAAAAAAAATTAAAAAGAATTAAAAAATAAACAAAGCCTCTGACAAATATGAAATTATGTACAGAGACCAAACATATGACTCAATGGTGTCCCTGAAAGAGAGGGAGAGAGTTCAAGCAACTTGGAAAATACATTTGAGGATATTTTCCACAAATATTTCCCCAAACTGACTAGAGGGGTCCATATTTACATTCAGGAATTTCAGGAAAAAAATCATACTATGCATGATGCTGTCCCAAAGACACATAGTCATCGGATTCACTAAGGTCAACACAAAAGAAAAAATATTGAAGACAGCTAGAGAGAAAAGTCAGGTCACCTACAAATCAAACCCCATCAGGCTAACAACAGGTCTTTCAGCAGAAAGTCTACAAGCCAGAAGAGATTGAGGGCCTATATTCAGTATCCTTAAAGAAAAGAAATTCCAACCAAGTATTTTATGTCCAGTCAAACTAAGCTTCATAAGTGAAGGAGAAATAAAATCCTTTCTTTGACAAGCAAATGCCAAGGGAAATTGTTCCCACCAGACCTGCCTTATAAGAAATCCTTAAGTGAGTGCTAAACACGAGAAAGAAAGAGTATTATCAGCCACCGTGAAGACACAGTTAAGTGCATAGATCATTGTCACTATAAAACAACTATACAATCAAGTGTACATAAAAAACCTAACAACAAAATGACAGGATCAAATCCATACATAGAAATATTAACCTTAAATATTAATGGACTAAACACCACCTTAAAAGACACAGAATGGCAAGTTGCATAAAGAAGAAAAACCTAACTCTATTCTGTCTATAACAGACAGGTCTCACATGCAGTGACACCGATGCGCTCAAAGTAATGGAATGGAGAAAGATCTATCAAGCAAATAGAAAACAAAGAACAGCAAGTGTTGCTATTCTTATTTCAAACAAAACAGACTCAAAGGAACAATGATTGGAAAGGACGAAAAATGGTATTACATAATGGTGAAAAGTTCAATTCAACAAAAAGACTTAACCTTCTTAAATATACATGCAACCAACAATGGAGAACCTAGATTCATAAGAGAAGTTGTTAAAGATCTACGAAGAGACTTAATGGAAGACTTCAACACCCCACTGATAGTATTAGACAGAACATCAAGGCAGAAAACTAACAATGATATTAAGAAGCTAAAATTCACATTGACCAAATGAATCCAACAGACGTCTACAGAACACTCCACCCAACAACAGAATGTACATGGCACATACTCTCTATGCAAGATGACCATCTCAAAGACACATAGTCATCAAATTCACTAAGATAAACACACACACAAAATATTAAAGACAGCTAGAGAGAAGAGACAGGTCACCTACAAAGCAAACCCCATCAGGTGAAGAGCAGGCCTTTCAGCAGAAACCCTACAAGCCAGAAGAGATTGACGACCTATATTCGGCATCCTTAAGGAACAGGAATTCCAACAAAGAATTTTATAACTAGCCAAACTAAGTTTCATAAATGAAGAAGAAATAAAATCCTTTTTTTTCCTCCTTCTCAGCTACGCATGGCACATATGCTAAAATCAAACACGTGGTCATAAAGCAATTCTCAACAAAATTTTAAAAAATGAAATCAAACCAAGCACACTTCCAGACCACAGTACAATATAAATAGAAGTTAATGCTAAGAGGAGCTCTCAAAACAATACAATCCCATTGAAATTAAACAATCTGCTGCTGAATGACTTGTAGGAAACAATAAAATGAAGGCAGAAATCAAGATGTTTTTTGAAACTACTGAAAACAAAGATACAACATACCAGAATATCTGGGACTCAGCTAAATCAGTGTTAAAAGGAAAGTTTATAGCACTAAATGCCCACATCATAAAGTTAGGAAAATCTTACATTAATAACCTAACATCACACGAAGAGGAACTAGAAAAACAAGAGCAAACCAATCTTAAAGCTACGGAAGATAAGAAATAACCAAGATGAGGCTGAACTCAACAAAATTGAGGTACAAAAATCACTAAAAAGACGAAGCAAACAAATTTTAGTTATCTGAAAGAATAAATAAGACACATAGACCATATAGCTACACTAATAAAGAAGAAAAAGAGACGATCCAAATCAACTCAATCCAGAAATGACAAAGGCAACAATACCACTGATCCCACAGATATACAAAAATCTCTCAGATACTATTATGAACACCTCTGATACAAACTCGAAAACCTAGAAAAAAAATGGATGAATTCCTGGAAACATACAACCTTCCAAGATTGAACAAGGAAGAAACTGAAACACCAAACAGACCAAAACAAGTTCTAAAATTGACTCAGTAATTAAAAACTTACCATCCAGAAAAAATTCTGGACCAGGCCAATTCACAAATGAATTCTACTAAATATATAAAGATGTGGTACCAATCCTGCTCAAATTATTCCAAAATCTCAAGGAGGAAGCATGCCTCCCTAACTCATTATATTAGACCAGCATCTTTCTGATGCCAAATCCTGACAGAGCCCCAGTGAAAAAAGAAAACTTCAAACAAATATCCTTGCTGAACATAGGTACAAAAATCCTCAAATACATGGTATTTGGTTTGCAACCAAACCAAATCCAGCAGCACATCAAAAAGCTAATTCACCATGATCAAGTGGACTTTTATTCTGGGATACAGGGGGGTTTAACAATATGCAAATCAATAAATGTCTTTCATCACATAAACAGAACTAAAAACAAAAACCACATGATCATCTCAATAAGTGCAGAAAGGTTTTTGACAAAATCCAACCTCAGCTCATGTTAAAAAACCCCCAACAAACTAGATATTGAAGAATGTACCTCAAAAAAATAAGAGGCATCTATGACAAACCTGCAGCCAACATCATACTAAACAGGGAAAAGCTGAAAGCATTCTGCTTGGAACCAGATCAAAACAAGGATGACCACTCTCATCACTTCTATTGAATATATTACTAGAAGTCCTAGCCAGAGCAATTATTCAATAGAAAGAAATAAAATGCATTCAAATAGTAAGAGAGGAACTCGAGCTATCTCTTTTTGCAGACAATATGATTCTATTCCCAGAATACCCCATAGTATCTGCCCAAAGCCTCCTATATATGATAAAAAAAACTTCAGCAAAGTTTCAGGATATAAAATAAATGTACAGAAATCAATAGCATTTTGATATACCAATAACATCCAAACTGAGAGCCAAATGAAGATGAAAACCCCATTAATAATAGACACAAAATGAATAAAATACCTAGGAATATAGCTAACCAGAGAGGCTAAAGATCTCTGCAGTGAGAACTCCAAAACACTGCTAAAAGAAAGCAAAGACGACACAAGCAAATGGAAAAAATTCTATGCTCATTGATAGGAAGAATCAAAATATTAGGTTGGTGAAAAAGTAACTGTGGTTTTCGCCATTATTTTTAATGAAAAAAAGACACAATTACTTTTGCATCAACTTAATAGTTAAAATGGTCATAATGCCCAAAGCAATTCATAGATTAAATGCTATTCCTATCAAATTACCAACAGCATTTTTTTACGGAATTAGTAAAAACTATTCTAAAATCCACATGGAACAAAAACAGGGCCAAATAGTCAAAGCAATCCTAAGGAAAAAAAAAAAAAGAAATCTGGGGGCATCACGTTACCTGACTTCAAACAATAATAGAAGGCTAGTGTAGTGAAAACAGCACGTTACTGGCACAAAAACAGACAGATAGATCAATGGAATAGGATAGAGAACCCACAAATAAAGCCACACACCTAAAACCCTCTGATTTTTGACAAGGTTAACAATCACCAGCAAGGGAGAAAGGACATCCTATTCAATAAATAGTGCTAGTATAAGTGGTTAACCTCATGCAGAAGATTGAAACTGGACCCCCTACTTTCACGACATATTAAAAAAACAACCCAGGATGGCTTAAAGACTTATATGGAAGACCTAAATCTATAAAAACCTTAGAAGGAAACCTAAAAAATACCACTCTGGACATAGGCCGTGGCAAAGGTTTAACAGTGAAGACTCCAAAAGCAGTTGCCACAAAAACAAAAATTGACAAATGAGATCTAATTAAACTAAAGAGCTTCTATACAGCAACAGAAACTATAAACAGAGTCAACTGAGAACGTATAGAATGGGAGAACACTTTTGCAAACTATTCATCTGACAAAGGTCTAATATCTAGAATCTATAAGGAATTTAAACAAATCAACAAGCAAAAAACAAACAACCCCATTAAAAAATGGGCAAAATACATGAACAGACACTTCTTAAAAGAAGAGATACAAGTGGTCAACAAGCATATGAAAAAATATTCAACATCATTAATCATTAGAGGAATGCAAATCAAAGCCATGAGACACTGTCTCATACTAGTCAGAATGGCTATTATTAAAGGGTCAAAAAATAATAGATGCTAGCTAGGTTGCAGAGAAAAGGAAATGTTTGTACACTGTTGGCGAGAATGTAAATTACTTTAGCCATTTTGGAAAGCAGTTTGGAGACTTCTCAAACAATTTGAAACAGAAATTAAACAATCACCTTAAAACAAAAACAGACAACTTAAAGTATTTTATTTGACTCAGCAATCCCATTAGGGTATATATACCAAAAGGAATATAAATTGTACTACCATAAAGACACACCCATGTGTATGTTCATCACAGAGCCATTCACAATAGCAAAGACATAGAACAATCTATATGCCCATCAACAGTGGACTTGATAAAGAAATTGTATATCTATACACCATGGAATACTATGTAGCCATGACAAAGAACAAAATCATGTCCTTTACACCAACATGGATGCAGCTAGAGGCCATTATCATAAGTAAATTAACACAGGAACAGAAAACCAGATACCATGTATTCTCACTTATTTGTTGGGGCTAAGCTTTGAGTACAGATGGACACGAAGGAGTGAATAACACTGGGCCTACTTGAGGATGGAGGCTGGGAGAAGCATGAGGATGGAAAAACTACCTATCAGGTACAATGCTTATTACTTGGGTGGTGAAATTTTGTATACCAAACCCCAGTAAAACAAAATTTACCCATGTAACAAACCTGCACCTGTGTCTCCTGAATCTAACATGAAAGTTGGAAGGAACAAGAAATATTTAACTCTACAAAGGAAAGAAATACTTCCAATAAAACATGACAATATGCCTTTAAAAAAAGAAATAAGAAGCATTCAACTCAATCCAAATCAGAAAGGAAACAGTAACATTTGTGTTTGCAGATGACGTGATCTTCTATGTCAGTCTCCAAATTTTCCAAAAAATAGTGTTAAAACTAACACAGGATATAAAGTTGTGAATAAAAATATCAACATACAAAAATCAGTCATGATTCTATACATTAATAATATACTATCCAAACAAAAAATTAAGAAAATAATCCCATTTACAATAGCACCAGAAGGAATAAAATACTTAAGCATATGTTTAACCATGGAAGTGAAAGATCTGTACAAAGGAAACTATAAAACATTGGTTAAAGAAATTGAAGAAGACACAAATAAACTGAGAAACAATCCATGTTAATAGAATGAAAGAATTAATGCTTTATTATCACAGTTTAGCCTAGCCTTACTAATACTTTTAATTGAATACAAATGATCAAACTGCCCTCTGAAAGCTGTGTAGTAATTTAAAACTAATGCAATAAGTTGTAATGTTATCAAATCAACACTCCTCCAAATATTGTGTGCTACAGCTCATCAATTAGAACTCATGTAGAATAAAAGGAATACAGAAAGGTTACATAAGAATACTTTGCTCTGAGTTTATTAAAAGACTGTTTACAATGGTTTGGGGCACATGTGAGGAAACTGCTAGAGAGAGAATACTGGGGAGAGTTATACTTGTGCTCTGCTACCACCTGAGGTTTGGAAAGGCAAACGAGGGAGATTATTGCAATCTGTGACAGAGAAGACTATGTTGACTAACTGTTTAATAGAAAGCAGAAAGAGCCAATTTTTTATTTTGTTCATATAGCTCAGATTGGAAGGACACAGAAAAGAAGGTTAACAAGTGGATCTAAAGAGATACTCAGCAATACAGTCCTTTTGCCCCTCCACATACATTTTTATTCATTCTGTCGGATAAGAAATACATAAAATCTCCTCAACTTCTCCACTGTCCAGTGATGGTGACATTTGGATCATAATTAATAAGTAACCTAAGAGGTAATTCACTATTTTTCCATACAAAAATGTGTACAACAAAGAAAACATAAGCAAATAAAATAAAACAAGGCTACTTCTGTAGCTAGCCTTTCCTATACATTGCGTTCCTGGTGTGTCTGGTTGGGGGTCCTGTACCTAGCTGGGTGAACCTCAATGCTGTGGTTCTGTGCTGAGTTCTTGGTAATCATTCCTCTAGTATTTATTGGATTACTGCAGTTTTACATTGACCAGAATTTAACAAGACAGTAATAAATGACACTCCAATTTCCTGGTTTCTGAACATAGTCATCATTGCTCTGATTTTGTAGCAGTATTCCAATCTGTTGGGTGATTTACTCTGGCCTACAGAGGAATCCAAATGTCTGACTAGTGGTTAATTTGCACTCTGAATTAAGCTGGCCAAGAGAAAGTCTCTCTTCTGCAACACAGGAGCTGGGGGGAATAAAAACTTAAACCTCACTCTTCTCTCTTGCTTTAAACCTCAGTCGATTCCCCATGCTTGCCAATGAGCTAGAAGCCAGAGAGCAAAGGTATCCTCTGATAGAAGCCTTACAGGTTAGTATTTGTGGACAAGGAAGAATGAGGTGCGAAATATAGGTCAGAAGGAACAAAATAATGATAGAATTGGCAATACTATTTTTAATATTCAATTTTAAATGATACTGCAGTCCTTATTTAATGTGCATTTCTTCAGTTTTCAAGTCACAAAGCCATTTTTCATTCATTTGTGAATCATTTGTCTTTACATCTTTTAAAAGTTTTTTTTTGCATTTTTATTTTTGCAGTAAGTTCATGCTAAGGGGCTTTCAATTTCAATTCATTCCCCAATTATCTGGTCCATATTGTCCAATATTTCATGAACTCACAGGCAAATATTTTTCATTCTCAAATCTACCTGCTTACCATTCTGTTTTTATTGTTTTCATGAATTACTGCAATCTAGTATATGTGTTTTTCTTGATTTTCAGAAATAATCCTAGACATCTCTTGGATAGTACCATAGGCATTCATCTGAATCTAAAATTAATATATGAATTTCTATTTTCAGTAACATGAGAGTACCTGCAATTAAGGGCTGAAGATTTTCCTCAGCTTAATGAACTCTTCCTTCATTATGTCTCTCATTTGCTTATTTTCTATTTCTATATAGTAGATTAAATATCATATTGCAAACTTGCCTGTCAATCAATTAAGGTGGGAATTATTAGGTAGGTGCAAAAGTAATTGTGGTACTTGATAATTTATTGTTGAATTTTTAAATTAATTTGTAATTAATCATAAGATGGATATAAACATGACTTTATGTTTTAATCAAAGATTTGTAGAGTTAGTTCATGGATTCTAGAAAAAAACAGCATCAATTTTTTAGAATATGTGAGTCTGTTTCTGGCAATATGGAATGTTCTAATTTTAAGAATACAATCTGCCTGTCTAGAGAAAAATGCAATTCAAGTAGATGATATTATTCATTCTCTGTCAATAGTTTGACGGAAAAATGTCCTAAAAGATCTCGCTCTAGTCCTGCTTACTAATCTAATTTGTAGTTTTAGCTTCTGACATACAGAGAGAGCTTTAAACCAATAATTGGCAAAATCTGGCAGTTGACGTACATCAGTCATTTTAAATTGCTAAACTGGCATTTTGGTTTATGTATTAGCCTCTTTTAAGTTTGATTACTATGATTTTAAATGCTTTAACCTCATTAGTTCTTGTTTAATGTGAGAACTTGAAGGCAGAACTAAGTCCCTCAAAATAAATCGCCAAATTAAACAAGTAAATAGCATCTTCCCTAGAAGATGTCTAGGAGACAAAATTCTCCTAGAAACCTGGGACCACTTATCTTCATAGCTTTCTTTCCATCTTTTTCTTTATCTTTTTGATCATATTTTTTCTCATTATTCTTATATCTGATGCTCTCAGGATGCCAAAAATCAAATAAAATTAATTTTAGATAATAAGATAATAAAATATTCTGACTTTTTTTTCTTGACCTTTTTGGCTTTCCAAAGGGAAGACAACTCAAATTTTACACTAACACAAGTTTCAAAGAAAGGTAACTTATCCTTGTAAGGTAGACTCATGGAATCATTAAGACTTTCATGGTGAAGTCTGAAAAATGCAGAGTATGTTCTGTTCTTTCTCTGAATGCTTTTAGCTTAGTTGTTGTTGTGAAATGCATCCATTACCCAGAATTTTAAAAGTCTCTGGACAGTAATAAAATCAATAAACGATTCAAAAATGAAAACAGAATGAAATAATGTTGATCAACTTTCAAACTAAATATAGGATCTCTACAAATGAACATTGTCTTCATGGAGAATCAACACAGAGTTGAATATCTGGACAACTGATGATGGCTTCCCCTACATAAATAACTAAGAAAGAAAAAGCAATTCCTACTTTTTAGAAAAGATAGTAATATTTGTCTACAGTATTGAGCAATCTTAAAAACCGGTTTATAACCCATTCCAATTGTATTAGTCAGCTGAAGCTGCTATAATCGAGTGCCATAAACTGCAACAAACATTTGTTTTCTTACAGTTGTGGAAGCCGGACATCCAAAATCAAGGTGCCAGCATGGTTGGATTCTGGGGAAGCCTCTCTCTTTGACTTGCTGACCACTAAATTATCTCTGTGTTCTAAAATAGTTTTCATTCCCTTGCTTCTTATCCATGTAGAGTGGCTAAAAATTAAGAAAATGCTCGCAGTCCTTAGGATGATGTTTAATATACATTTGTTTTTGCCACCTTGAAATTTGCAGACACAATATGATGTGTGTGCTCCTACACATGCAGGAGAAAAATAACTACACAGTTTTAAATTTTCTGTCTTCTTGTTTTCTGTTCATCTGGAGAAAATCAATTATGGTTACTTTATATAAAGGTGTTAATTAATGAACAGATTATTGAGACTATGTAAAGTACAATAATTAAAATGAATATAAAATTATGTTCATAATAAGCTTTCATATCTTTCAAGAGAAGTTGAAGTTCATTAAGATGTCATATTCAATATTATATGTTTGTATTATTTTATTTATTTGATATACTGATTATATTGTTTTTTTCAATTAAGGTATAATCTTTCACATTACTGTCTGCTCTTATAATTATTTACATTACAGTGTTTCATATTACATTATTTTTCATTATAATAATTTACAAAACAAATAAAACATATATCTTATGTTTAAATACTTATACACAAGATTTATATGGAGGGTCTTGAGAGTAGTGTTAAAAATTTATAAATGTAAAATTAGAAGTAATATTTTATAAAATAATGAAACTTTAAGATTACTTCATTTGGGACTTTAGGCCATAATTTAATTAAATAATTTAAAGTTCCTTATATTTAGAAAATAAATATTAATTTTTTATAATTATTGATGTGCTTCCTGGGTTTAAAAATATTGCCTATAACAATTTCTTATATATCAATATTTATTATTTATGTTCATATCATATCCTTTCTTAAAATTAGTTTTTAAATTTTGCCTTTCTCAGGTTCAAGCTTCAAATTCAGATTAATAAGTTTGTTTGTATATTAAGATAAATAAAACTGCTAAGATTCTATGGCCACAGGAAAAGCAAACATTTACTTCTTTTCTACATCTATGTGTGTGTGTGTGTGTACACACATCTATATATATCCATTATATGGATGTGTGTGTATACACACATCTATATATATCCATTATACGGATGTGTGTGTATACACACATCTCTATATATTCATTATATGGATGTGTGTACATACATACATATTATGAACCAAGTAAATAGTATCTGCCCCAGATACAAAATTCATCTAATAGGGATACTATTTGCTTTCTTTAACATTCTTTAGAATTCAATTATTTCATATTGATTGTGAGAGCTCTTTTGTTAACTAAAACAAAGATTAGAGAAAATAGATATTCCAAAGAGAAGTGAAATTATTCTAGTTTAATTACATATACTTAAAACATCTTAATATAACTATGTTTAATGTCTGTGTATTTCTCAGGTTAAAAGAAGCATACTCCGGTTTTAGGCATGGTCTGGAATAATAACTATCAACAGATAAACTTTTATATTAAAAAAAATTGAGGAATACCTTTGTCAATCATTGACATCCATAATATATCTCACAAGATAAATTAAGGCCTCTGGAGATTTGTGAATGTCCTCTGTCACTTTCTCTCACATATCACTATCCATCACTGTTAACACTCTGAACCCAGTGACTCCATTAGGGAAATATTTATGCCTAGTACAAACCTTAGAAGAATTGTTTTGGATAATCCTGAGTCATGTTTTATGTTGATGATTCATACCAAAAGGTTGTCAAGAAGACTATAAAATCATAGTTATAAATTCACTGTTTAACATAGAAACATCTTCCAGAAATTAAATCAATTCAATTGAATAAATTGTTCATCCTTACCTAAACTTTCCACTTAACAAAAGATAAAAATGCAAATATTTGTAGAGATGGTGGGTGTGCTTTTGGGTTGGGTCTTGATTATTTTCTTTTATTATTATTATACTTGAAGTTCTGGGATACATGTGTAGAATGTGCAGGTTTGTTGCATAGGTAGTATACATGTGCTACGGTGGTTTGCTGCACCCATCAAACCGTCATCTACATTAGGTATTTCTCCTAATGGTATCCCTCCCCTTGCCCCACACCCCCTGACAGGCCCCAGTGTGTGATGGTCCCCTCCCCGTGTCTATATGTTCTCATTGTTCAATTCGCACTTATGAATGAGAACATCTGGTGTTTGGTTTTCTGTTCCTGTGTAAGTTTGCTGAGAATGATGGTTTCCAGCTTCATCCATGTCCCTGCACAGGACATGAATTCATCCTTTTTTATGGCTACATAGTATTTCATGGTGTATATATGCCACAGTTTCTTTATCCAGTTTATAAATACCCATTGGTGGGCATTTGGGGGTGGTTCCAAGTCTTTGCTATTGTGAATAGTGCTGCAATAAACATACGTGTGCATGTGTCTTTATAGTAGAATAATTTATAATCCTTTGCGAATATACCCAGTAATGCAATTGCTGGGTCAAATGGTATTTCTGGTTCTAGATCTTTGAGGAATCACCACACTGTCTTCCACAATAGTTGAACTAATTTACACTCCCACCAACAGTGTAAAAGTGTTCCTGTTTATCCACATCCTCTCCAGCATCTGCTGTTTCCTGACTTTTTAATGATCACCATTCTAACTGGTGTGAGATGGTATCTCATCGTGGTTTTGATTTTCATTTCTCTAATGACCAGTGATGATGAGCTTGTTTTCACATGTTTGTGGGCTGCATAAATGTCTTATTCTGAAAAGTGTCTGTTCATATCTTTCACCCACTTTTTGATGAGATTGTTTGTTTTTTTCTTGTAAGTTTTTTTAAGTTCCTTGTAGATTCTGGATATTAGCCCTTTGTCATATGGATAGATTGCAAAAATTTTCTCCCATTCTGTAGGTTGCCTGTTCACTCTGATGACAGTTTCTTTTGCTGTGCAGAAGATCTTTAGTTTAATTAGATTGCATTTGTCAATTTTGACTTTTGATGCAATTGCTTTTGGTGTTTTAGTCATGAAGTCTTTGCCCACTCCTATGTCCTGAATGGTATTGCCTAGGTTTTCTTCTTAATCTAGAATATGCTTGGTTTCCTTAAACCTTCCCTGTAACCACAAAGCCCAATTCCAAATCCTATAAGTAACCTCTCTAAACCTCCTCTTCTCAAGACTGTCCTGGTATATTAAGGGAGATAAAACAATTTTTTTTTCTATTCATCATAAGGTTCACGGCTGAGAACCCTAAAACAAAAGACAGTTGAAAAAGAGAAAAATATACACATTGATTTAATACACATTTTAGGTGAGGACCTTCAGAAATGAAGATCCATGTATTTTTGTGGATAGTCATGCAGAAGAAATATGACTGGAGGACAAAAGGGTATGATGTAATGGTAATAAACTGGGAAAAACTCATCAACGCCTATTTTTTGATTCTTTTCGGTGTCTCTGTGTGACATTTCTTCCCATCCTGTATAGGGCAGAACACCTGTAATATGAGGTTCTTCAGGAAAGAACAAAGGGAGATTGTCAGAGAGTGACCTTCCTACGTTTTATAGTCTATTTCAGGGAGAAGGGGCAAAGGAAATTCCAGGTTTTGTTTGTTTGTTTGTTTGTTTGTTTGCTCTCTTCAGGAGAATGGGAACAGGAGAAACTCAGAGAGACCTTTCTGCTTCTGTGGTTTCCTCAGCTTCCTTCAGCTTAAAATACTTAAAATATTAAGGTGCTATATTTGGGTGGTATCTGACTTACTTATACTGTTTTTGCTGCTGATACATAACTAGGCCTAACTTTAAATACAGTAGTGTTCTTGGTGATCTTTGGCTGTTGGACTTCTATATTTCTTAGGGTCTTTAATTGTTTTCTTGAAAATTTTAATTTTATTTATTATTTTAAAAATATGAAACAAATGATATATCACTACAGACATGAAACCATTGCTCTTCTTTGTGGTAAATACGAATGTCAAGAATCAACTTTGGCCACCAATTGGTAATTTTCTCATGTCTAGTAATGTAAGCTCATTTTCCATGTCTGTTCAGATCTGTAATGATTGCAAGTCCTCAAGTTTGTTTTACTCCTCTCTCCAATATCACCCTCTTCTGGAATCAATGCATTTCTTTACTGTTTTCCTCAGTATGTGTGTGTGTGTGTGTGTGTACGCACATCTATATATATCCATTATATGGATATAGATGTGTGCGTGTATATATATATATATATAGTCAAAGTCCTCTGAGTTCAAGGGCATGCATATTGAGGTGAGCAGTGGAGGTCATTTCAACTTTAGGGAGCACAGAAAGTTATTTACAAAAGAATGTTGTTCATGTGTAATCTTTGTTGAAAGGCAAAATACATTCTTTTTATTTTACTTCATATGTAAACATCTTTTATATAAAGTTATGGAAACATTTCACTTTTCTGTAGATAAATGTATCTAAAGAATGGTGGTAAATGGTGAAAAATACCATGCAACTTGCATGTATTCCATGAGTATGAAATATACTCAGCAATACAATTTTGGATTATGTTCCCCACATTGCTAGCTATGCTTGTGATTCCTTCTCTGACTTCAGTGTCTTTTCTCCATCCCCCCTTCAGTCTGATGGCCAATTAGCTGCACTCTCTTTGGCTCATGTGCTGTCTCCTCCAAGAATCTATCCCTGACCTCTTTAGACTGAATTAGTCTGCTCTTTCCTGCGATTCCACCACACTCAGTACAAATCTATCATCCCTTGTACTTGCATTATTTTTTTTCCTGAGTCTGATTTTCCTATGGTTAATGGTTTCTTGAGAGAAATCTTATCTTATTCATTTTTGTATCTGCAATACCTCAGTGATTGCAAAATAATCTCCCAGGAAAGGTGTAAAAAATAAATGAGTGGTATAAACTCTCCTATTTAAGAAGTAAAATTTAGTAGAGACAACCAGGTGCTTCTTAATTAAAATACACCGTTTTGGAACCTAACAAATACTCCCATATTTGCTATTATGACTGATTAAGTGTTCCCTACAGCGTATACTGATATTACTTTCTTTGTATTGAAAGTGATTCTCTTTCACTATTGAAAAAGTATCAATTAGATACTAATTAGTCTTGCTCTCTGCTTGTGGAGGGCTTGAGGTAAATAGGTATGGAAGAGAATGGGAGCAATAATTAAGTAAACATTTAGGCAGTTCAAACCTTGTGCTCCTTGCAGATAAAAATGCAAATCAGGTTTGCAGTATAACCTCCATACAGACAACCAGGGCAGATGCTAATGAATCTAGCATGTTTGTCATGAGTAGTTCAGTTTTAAAATGACTGATTTCTTTACAAAGAGAAGCAGTGAAACATAAACTAAAGTTGCCATGCTGTACCCAACCTGAAAAATTAAACGCTGCTAATGGCCCTTTGTAATACATTGTGAGAATAATGATTATGAAAAAGCTCAGCAGTTTTGATGAATCACTCTCATCTGGCAAGAGGTCCTGACTTATTTGACAGAAGGTGCCTTGCATAGATCATTATAGAGAAGTGAGAGATAACAGCTATTGTGTTACATAATAGTGTAATAATATAACATTTACAGGGTTTTAAAGTGCAAGTGAGAAATAAAAAAAAGTGAAGAATTTCACAGTTAAGGAGAAAACATACCAGTCTGCCCTTTAACACAAAGTCACAACCCACAATTAAGGAACTCATGATTCAGGGTAAATAGTGTGGCCGCACCAATTACTCTAGTCTTATAATATTTCTTTTCTTTTCTTTCTTTTACAGTTAGAAATATGCAAACAGTCTTTATAATGCCAGGATAACAACCCCCTTAAACCTTGTGATTTTATTTTCTACTTAAAAAAACATGTTGGAAAACAATCACCAAGCTTGTGAAATGTAAGCACTCTGGCTCAGCTGTCTTGTATATCGGAATCTGAGATGCCCCATTTCTCCATGTTTGTTTCCCTCTCCTCTCCAATTGCGCCCTCTACTGGAATTATTGTCTCCTTGGTTTGCAACAGTCCTTAAGAGCTTTTATTTGCATGAGTCAATCTCTCCTTGGAGTTCCTTCTCTTTTCCCTATGTTTAAGTAATTCATAATATATTTTTTAAGTCCATCTCAAGTCTTATAAAAATAACATTTATTTTTTACTGAATGCTGGCTGTGTGCCAAAATTGTCTGACAAGTTTATGTACAGTATATTATTTAATCCTCACGATATCCTTGAGGAGGTCATAATAATTTCACCCATTTCACAGATGAGGAAACTCAGAAAGAAGTTACATAATGTCCTCTAGGTCTGATGCCTGGCAAATAGCATGCTTCAAATTCGGCTTTGATGGGCCAACTACAAAAATTCTCCTTTGTGTTCCTTATGAAATTGTTACCATAGACTCAGAATTTAGCTTTTAATTATCTTATTACTATTTTCAAATGAATTAATTATGTATCCAAGAGCAGTCTACAAAATGGAAGAACTCATAATTGTATCTTTCTGAATTTCCAGAATATTAAAAATGTTTGCTAAGACATGCTGAACTGAAAGGAAAAAGCTGCAGCATAAAATATCATTTTAAGGAGTTTACTTGAAACAAAGTGAGAACAGATGGTCAGGACACATTTCCAAATGGCCTAGGGAAGTGATCTATTTGACCTGTGCTCCAAGCAGATTTTTAAAGGCAAGGGAGGACAAAGAGCAGGTTGATACAAAGTTGATTGACAGGAGTTCTCATTGGTTTACAGAAAAAAGGATGATTAGTGAGTGGGTATACATTGTTGAACTGTAGGGCCTGAGTTATGATGTCCAGTGCATGGCATTTTGTGGCCACTTAGCACTTCTTAGTCTGGAGGCCACATAGCAAGTAGCTTCAGGAGGTAATTATTTAGCTCCAGGTGGGAGGCAGATGTGACTACTCACATTTTAAATGCTTCTCCAAATCTGATAATTTAAAAGGGATTAAATTCCTCACATTAAAAAAAGTCTTTTTTTCCTCATTTTTCTTCCTCAAGTTTCTTTTGATCAAAATCTTTCTTCTCGAAAGCATTGATTGTCAAAATTCAAGTGTCAAATTGTCCTTCGTCGCTGGAAAGGCTCGTTCCTGGATAGTCCTGTCCCACATCAAGGAAGAAGAGAAGCTAGCTCAATTAGGTACTTTTCAAGTGCACCCTAAGGCTGAATTGAGATGGCATCACAGATTGACGAAAATGAGACTCACTCAAGTCATTGATTTATATAGCTGCTGTCACTTGAATTATCTCTAGTCTTTGGAATACCATGATTTTAGTTTTCTTGGAAGAAGTAATGCAATGAGCTATCCGTAGCACCAACAATTTGAGTAGTAGAAATCCAATGGAAACATGAATTGCAATTGGAAAGAGACTTTGTAGGCCAGAACAACACAAAGAACCTATCCACTAGGGAGCCAACTAAAAAATAACATGAAGAAAATTCAATTTTGGTCCTTCTTTAGAGACTTGTAACAAAATGGCTTCTCTTAAATTTTTTCCTAGATGGATTTCTGCTTCATAAGAAGTATGTATGTATACACAACAAGTATTTCTCACCATACATATGCCTCCTTGTTTAGCTAATGTATAATCTGAGGCAATGTGATTGTCTAGAGCAACCTTAGCCAGCGAATCAACAGATTTTCATTGAGCTGCAGTGGAGGCAGCAGTTTCATCAGCAATATTTCCCGGGGTTACAAAAATATTTCTAAATATTGCTCATGGGAAAAAAAAAAAACACCCCACCAAGGAAAAACTGTTCTTCCAATAAAATTCATGGAGCTATTTTCTTGATGATCAGGCAGATAATTAGCAGATTTTCCTCCAAATAGAATCTCTGTCTAAAATACATTGGTGGTCATGTCTACAGAAAAGTTTGAGGAAACCAGTCCACTGTTGAGTTTCTTCAAAGCTATACATACAGAGAGTGATGGCCAAGGATCCTAAGTGACAGTGCTATTTATAATTCCATGCCCTTACACATTTATAGACCCATGGATGGTGATCTCCACGGGTGAAAATAAGTCCTGATGGAACACAGGTGAGAGTATTATATTTGAGTACATAGTCGGTGGCATCATTAAACCATGAGTTAGAAACATTAGAATAAGGTTAGATTGAATCCTCATAGCACAAGGGATTGTTTTTCTTTTAATTTTTAACAACATTATGATTTTTTTCACTGTCATTTCTGAGTAAGAACGCAATCATTTGAAAACAAGATTCGGATGAGTTAAACTGAAACATAGGACAAGCGGGTTGGGATGAGTCAGCCAGATTCAATAAACAGATTCTGCTTTGTATGGCTTCTAAGTTGTGATATGAGTACAATCAGTAATACTGGTGAAATTTAGAATAGGACATAGCAATGCATCACTGTGGTTAAAAGTGGTTTATGGGGCCAGTGGATCACGCCTGTAATCCTAGCACTTTGGGAGGCCGAGACGGGTGGATTACAAGGTCAGGAGATCGAGACCATCCTGGCTAACATAGCGAAACCCCGTATCTACTAAAAACTACAAAAAATTAGCCAGGCGTGATGGCAGGCACCTGTAGTCCCAGCTACTTGGGAGGCTGAGGCAGGAGAATGGCGTGAACCTGAGAGACGGAGCTTGCAGTGAGCCGAGATCATGCCACTGCCCTCCAGCCTGGGCGACAGAGCGAGACTCCATCTCAAAAAAAAAAAAAAAAGTGGGGGGGTTTATGGTTTACGGTAGCAAACCCAACATCTTGTCAAAGTTCCAGAAGTTGCAGTGGTTTCTAAGAATTATTCCTCCATGATGTAGTCAAATTTATTAGGGAAAGCAAAAACTGAAACCTGATTACAGGCATTTGCCTGTGTGTATACACGCAAACCATTAATAGGCATTTGTATGTGTCTATACAAAATAAATCTGATTGTAGGCACTTGCATGTGTGTATACACCATATGTGTATATACACACAAACCATTGCCATAGTACAAGTATAGTATATATTAAAAGAACTATATATGAGACAATTTTGCCAAAACCTCCAAGAGAGGATAACCATAGTGTATGAAGGAGACCCAAAAAGCATAAATAATTTGAAAATAGGACACCGAATATTTCAGTTGTGGTAGGCATTAAAATTGTGAAGAATTGGTTATAAAATTCTGATCCAGTATCTTGGGCAGAGGCAGTCTAATGTAGATGTCAGCTGCTTGCCATTCTGATCAGGAAGACTTCAGGTCAGCTTCAGTTGAAGATCTCCAGTGATGGTAGATGTCCACTCTGGTAGGGTTGCCTTTTTTTAAATGAGAAACACCAATTCATGAGTCAATGCCCTTAAGTTCAGTGACACAGAAATTGGTCAACAATACCTGATATGGTCCCTTCCAATGAGATTGAAGATTGATGTCATTTCTAGCAAACAAAATCTCCAGGTTATAGGACACGATTTTTTACGGCTTTTTCTACATGGAGCTAGCTGTTCAAGAAATCTTTTTATTAATTTGGAGTTCCTAGTGAGAAGTTTTGTGAGACTTTAGCAATAAAAAAATGATCACCTTTAAAGAACACGGGTTCATAAGCTTCTTTACCTAGAGACAAGGGCCTTCCTATTATTCTTTTAAAGAGAGAGCTGGTGTTTTCCAAATGGGGTGTGTGTTAGGCTGTTCTCATGCTACTAATAAAGACATACTCAAGACTGGGTAATTTATAAAGGAAAGAGGTTTAATTGACTTACATTTCCATATGACTGGGGAGACCTCACAATCATGATTGAAGGTGAATGAAGAGCAAAGTCACATCTTACATGGCAGCAGGCAAGAGAGCTTGTATAGGGGAATTCCCTTTATAAAGCCACCAGATCTCATGGGACTTATTCACCATCATGAGAATAGCACGGGAAAAACCCACCCCATGATTCAATTACCTTCCACCAGGTCCCTCCCATGACATGAGGGAATTATGGGAGCTACAGTTCAAGATGAGATGTGGGGAAGAACATGGCCAAACCATATCGGGTCAATCACAGGTTGAAGAGATCCAATGGGAGAAACTTCGGCCAGGCCAGGTTAAGGACTGCTGTTATTTCACTAATTGAATTTTTTGAATCTTTATTACACCATTGGTGTTTTCCACCACTCCAGAGGATTAGAGGGGATAGGCATAATGGAAACGTTGAAATATAGGCCAAATGTTGCAAATGGATCAAATTACCTGACCAGTAAATTGTGTGTTCCTTGGCCACTATTGAAGTCAAACGGAATGCCTCATGAAAGAATTGTTTTCCAATAACAATGTACCACCTGCTTGGGTCATGGCTCATTGGCATGGAATGCTTCACTCCAAGGACAGAACATAAAAGTTAGCACCAGAACTTATCTACAACACTGAGATAGAGGCAGCAGGATAAAGTTCAACTGCCATGTCACAAAGGATCCTAAAGGTAAAAGAAATGTTTCTATGAAGCATGAAGGGATTTTCCAGGATTATTTTTAGGACAAGCATTATGGCAAGAATGAACTTTTGAGCAACAGTAGGGGATTGTTTCTAATAATATTGTTTTCCCCATGCTATCACTCTGTCTGTTTTCTAATAAGTCAGCTAGCAAGCACACTGTAAAAGGGATAATTGTTTAAGTTCTTTGTAGATTCTGGATATTAGCGCTTTGTCAGATGGATAGATTGCAAAAATTTTCTCCCATTCTGTAGGTTGTCTCTTTACTCTGATGATAGTTTATTTTGCTGTGCAGAAGCTCTTTAGTTTAAATAGATCCCATTTGTCAATTCTGGCTTTTGTTGCCGTTGCTTCTGGTGTTTTAGTCATGAAGTCTTTGCCCATGCCTATGTCCTGTGGTATTTCCTAGGTTTTCTTCTAGGGTTTTTATGGTTTTAGGTCTTACATTTAAGTCTCTAATCCATCTTGAATTAATTTTGGAACCAACCCAAATGGCCATCAATGATAGACTATATAAAGAAAATGTGGCACATATACACCATGAAATATTTTGCAGCCAGAAAAAAGAATGAGTTCATGTCCATTGCAGGGACATGGATGAAGCTGGAAACCATCAATCTCAGCAAACTAACACAGGAACAAAAAACCAAACACCACAAGTTCTCACTCATAAGTGGGAGTTGAACACATGGACACAGGGAGGGGAACATCACACACCAGGGCCTGTCAGAGGTTGGGGGGCTTGGAGAGGGATAGCATTCAGAGAAATACATAATGTAGATGACGGGTTGATGGGTGCAGCAAACCACCATGTCACGTGTATACCTATGTAACAAACCTGCACGTTCTGCACATGTATCCCAGAACTTAAACTATAATAGTTATTTTTAAAAAAGGGTAACTGAAGCCCTCAAGGAAGAGCTGTTCTATCATTAGGTCCATAAAATAAGCTTGTTTTTGTAGAAGACTTCCCTCGTTTACTTTTCAAAGGTCTATTTCCTTCTTTAGAGCTCCTGTTTATGCTTCTTTTAATAACATTTTAAATGAATAATAAGTCTGTAAGGACATTTCAAGACATCTATTTTCTTATGTAACCTTCAGGGCTGCATCGTTAGCTACAATGTCACCAAATTGATTACTCTTGTTCTCTGGAGTATCAAGTTTTAAATTACCAGGAATTTTGATGATAGCCAGAGATTTTTGTTTTTTGGATTGTGTTTGAGTTCATTTGTGTTGCTATAAAGCAATATCTGAATTTCAGTGATTTATGTATTTTAAAAAATAGTTTATTTGGCTCACAATTCTGCTGGCTAGAATACTGGGCATCTAGTGAGTGCTACAGGCTGCTTCTGCTCAAGGCAGAAGGCAAACAGGAGCTGGCATGTAGAGAGGTTACATGGTGACAGAGGAAGCAAAAGAGAGATGAGGGAGGTGTCAGGGTTTTGTTGTTGTTGTTGTTTGTTTTTTAAACAAGTAGCTCTCCTGGGAACTAATAAGAGCAAGAACTTATTACTCCAAGGATGTTATCAAGCCATTCTTGAGGGATTCATGTCCATGACACAAACAATTCCCATTAATTCTTACCTCCAGCATTGAGGATCTAATTAAGACATGAGGTTTGGAGGACAAACATCCAACCTGTAGAAGTGTACTTTCAAGAGGTCAGAGACTTGTTTACCAGCTCTGATGGTTTTACCTGAAGTGGTCAGAAATCCCTGTTGCTCTGAAGCATCCCCAAATTATAGCATGTCTGAAGGCATGTCTGCTCTCAGTGTAAATATTAGTTATGTTATCTTTTGCCAATTAACTGGCATGAGTTAGGGTGAGCAATGCTTTCTGTTGAGATAATTTTATATCTGGAAAGTATAACATATAGAGTACAATCTATAACCTCAGTTAGAGGCACTATGGTCTAATCAGCCCAGTAATTTTCAGATTCATCTTTCAAATAAATCATCAGTGAACAAAATTACAAATTACATCAGCATTATCTATATTTTGTTTTAGGCCCTGTCTATGAGTGATAGTATGGTCAATTAAGGTGATGCAGTCATAATGTGGCATCTCATCAATAGGCAAAGACAAAAGAATGTTTAGAATCATTGACATTTTTTACAGAATTAAAAAAAACTATATTAAAATTTGTATGGAACCAAAAAGGAGCCTGAATAACCAAGAAGGTCCTAATAAACAAACAAAATAACAACAACAACAGAAAAAACATTCATGCCATCTGACTTCAAACTATGCTGTAAAGCTCTAGTAGCCAACATAGCATGGTACCAGTACAAGAACATAGGCTTAAATGAACAAACAAACAAAACAAACAAAAAATCCATACCACCCAGCTTCAAACTATGCTGTAAGGCTACAGTACAGGAACAGACACGTAGACCAAGAGAACAGAATAGAGAACCCAGAGATATGACTGCATGTCTACAACCAACTGATCTTTGACAAATCTGACAAAAACAGTAATGGTGAAAGGATTCCTTATTTAATAAATGGTGCTGGGAGAACTGGCTATTCATATCCAAAAAAGTTAAAACTAGATCCCTTGCTTGTACTACATACAAAAATCAACTCAAGATGGATTAAAGATTTAAATGTAAAACCCAAAGGTATAAAAACTCCAGAAGAAAATCTACCCAATACCATTGACAACATAGGCGTGGGCAAAGATTTCATGACAAAGACACCAGAAGCATTTGCAACAAAAGCAAAAATTGACAAATGGGATCTAATTAAACTAAAGAGCTTCTGCACAGCAAAAGAAGCTATCATCAGAGTGAACAGAAAACCCACAGAATGGGAGAAAATTTTTGCAATCTAGTAATCTGACAAACGTCTAATATCCAGTATCTATAAGGAACTTAACCAAATTTACAAGGAAAAAAAAACCATTAAAGAGTGGGCAAAGGACATGAACAGACAATTCTCAAAAGAAGATATACATGCAGCCAACAAACATGGAAAAAAGCTCAACATCGCTGATCTTTAGGGAAATGCAAATCAAATTGCCATGAGATACTATCTTGTACCAGTTAGAATGGCGATTATTAAAAAGTCAAGAAACAACAGATACTGTCAAGGCTGTGGAGAAAAACAGACGCTTTTACACTGTTGGTGGGAGTGTAAATTTGTTCAACCATTGCTATAGAAAGTGTAGTGATTCCTCAAAGACCTAGACCAGAAATACCATTCGACCCAGCAATCCCATTACTGGGTATACACCCAATGGAATATAAATCATTCTACTATAAAGATACATGCATGCATATGTTCACTGAAGCAATTTTCACAATAGCAAAGACATGGAATCAACCCAAATGCTCATCAATGATAGACTGGATGAAGAATATGTGGTACATATACACCATGAAATACTATGTAGCCATAAAAATGAATGAGATCACGTCCTTTGCATGGACATGGATGAAGCTGGAAGACATTATCCTTAGCAAACTAATGAAGGAACAGAAAACCAAATCCTGCATGTTCTCACTTATAAGTGAGAGCTGAACTGCGAGAACACATGGGCATATGGTAGGGAATAATACACACTGTGGCCTGTTGGAGGGTTGGGGGTGGGAGGAGGAAGAGCATCAGGAAAAATAAATAATGGATGCTAGGCTTAACACCAAGGTGATGGGTTGATCTGTGCTAAACCACCATGGAATACATTTACCTGTGTAACAAACCTGCACATCCTGCATGTGTACCCCTCAACTTAAGAGCTGAAAATAAAAACAAAGATTAAGATCATTGCATGGGAAAATAGTTATGTTAAGGTGAGGAAAGAAGAACCTCATGGAAAGTAAGTCTATTAACAGAGTAATGTTGAGTATAATGCAGAATGGTTTCCATTGAGTGGGAAACAGATGTGAGATAAGATTTCAAAACTATTTCCTCAACAGTTTTAAAATGAGGTGGTAGCAAAGATCACTCTTAAGCAAGGTGGCATTTCTCTAGCAATTACCTCAATTTATTGACTATAATATCCAAAAGGTCGATTTCCCAAAGCATTTCTCTGATATTCATAAAAGAACAGGGTAAACAGAAAGCTGTAATTGGGATTCCTTAAGGCGGGGAAGTTGTAAGACTATCCTTGATAATTCGTGTGGTTTTCAGTCTTTCTAGAATTCAAAAAAGAGGATCACTCTGATCCAGTTTCAGGAGGGTGATTAAAACCTGTATTACTAAAAATTAGGTATCCAGTTCTGACAGTATCCAGCCAATCCAGATATCTTTGAAATTGCTTTATTGTTGAGGGCTTAGGGAAGGCTAGAATGCCTTTATTTCTATCTGGGTTTATGAGCAATCCGTCCTTAGAAATCAAATGTCCTAATTATTTTGTCTCAGCATGGCAAAATTAGAGTTTCTCTCCAGAAAGGCCATGTCCCTTATATGACAATTGTTTTAAGAGATCATATTATCATTCTTACAGGTTTGCATATTCAGGGAACAAGGGAGAAGATCATACATGTATTGGATGAACATATATCTCCCTAAGTCAGATTTCAATATTTTAGAAAAATAGGTAGGGCTCTCAGTGCAACCTTGTGGCACAGCCTAGGTGTACTGGGGGTCATCCCGAGTAAAAGCAAACAAGTACTAGCTCTCTGAGTCTGCTGGAATACTTAAGAAAACACTGCATAAATCAACCACAGTAAATATCTCACTTTCAGAAAGAACTGGTATCAATAGAATACCAAAAGAATAGAGGTTTTATACCACTGGATGCTTTGGGCATCCAGTCAGTATCAACAGTGTTGTTTATAGGTCTGAAATATTGTACAAAGTTTCAACCCCACCCATTCTGAGGGAAGGATCCGGGTGTTACATGAGTGCAAAGTAATAATTATGTGCTTTTTTATATAATATTTTATTATGGGTTTGGTTCCTTCAATTGCTTCAGGCCTTAACAAGCACTGACTGGTATTGGATAAACGCTTATTTAAGTTTACTTCCACTTGAGTGAGGTTTACTGGATCTATTTTGCCACTATCAGTGAAAAATAAGGATCATAAGTGGTCTTGCGAATTTTTAGTAAGTCATCAGTGTAATTTGTTAGTCCAAGTTTAGAAAAAGAAATTGTTGGATCTGTGTTTATATCCAACACTTTTGCTGGTGCAAAAGTAATTGCTGCTGTTTTTGCATTGTTGAAATTTGCCGTTTGCTATTGGAATACATGCTTAAATAAATGTGATATGTTATACATCATTTTAATGAGTATTTCTTGCTTTAAGTTTTTTTGCTAATAACTTATTACTTGTATATTTCATATTTATTTTAGACTATGGAAATGATGTTAGACAAAAAGCAAATTCGAGTGACTTTCTTGTTCGAGTTCAAACTGGGTCTTAAAGCAATGGAGACAACTCGCAGCATCAACAATGCATTTGGCCCAGGAACTGCTAACGAATATACAGTGCAGTGGTGGTTCAAGAAGTTCTGCAAAGGACATGAAAGCCTTGAAGATGAGGAGTGTAGTGGTTGGCCATCAGAAGTTGACAATGACCAATTGAGAGCAATCATCGAAACTGATCCTCTTACAATTACAAGAGATATTGCTGAAGAAATCAGTACTGACCATTTTATGATCGCTCAGCATTTGAAGCAAATTGGAAAGGTGGAAAAGCTCCACAAGTCAGTGCCTCACAAGCTGAGTGAAAAAAAAAAAAGTCATTTTGAAGTGTCATCTTCTCTTATTCTACACAGCAACAATGAACCATTTCTTGATCAAATTGTGATGTCCAACAAAAAGTGGATTTTATACAATGACCAGTGATGACCAGCTCAGTGGTTGGACAGATAAGAAGCTCCAAAGCACTTTCCAAGGCCAAATCTGCACCAAAAAATGTCATGGTCAGTGTTTGGTAGTCTGCTGCCAGTCTGATCCACTACAGCCTTCTGAATCCCAGCAAAACCATCACATCTGAGAAGTATCCTCAGCAAATCGATGAGATGCTCTGAAAACTGCAATGCCTGCAGCCAGCATTGGCCAACAGAAGGGGCCCAATTATTCTCCATGACAATGCCTGACCGCACACTGCACAACTAACGCTTAAAATTGAGCTTCGAAGCTTTGCCTCATCCGCCATATTCACCTGACCTCTTGCCAGTCAACTAGCACTTCTTTAAGTATCTCAACAACTTTCTGCATGGAAAACACTTCCACGAACAACAGGATGAAGAATATGCTTTCCAAGAGTTCATCGAATCCTCAAGCATGGATTTTTACACTGCAGGAATAAACGAACTTATTTCTTGTTGGCAAAAATATATTGATTGTAATGGTTCCTATTTTTATTAATAAAGATGTATTTGAGCCTAGTTATAATGATTTAAAATGCACAGTCCAAAACAGCAATTACTTTTGCACCAACCTAATATTTCAGTTTTATTATCATTTTGTAGTAGTTTTGTTTGCTCCTTCTGTTCCAATTTGAATACATTTCCGTCATTGGGGGAACAAAAATGTATGCATGGTATAGTTCCAAAAATTGTTTGCCTAAAAGTATATGGGAGCTAAGGGAATAAGCAGAAAGAAATTAAGGCCACTAAGTAAGCCTACCTGGGAGTCTAAGGATTTGGACTATGTGAAGTCACAGGTTGATTAGACAGCCCTACCATTTGTTTTGTTTGTTTTAAACTTTAGTTTTTAGAGACAGGGCTAGAACCCAGTGGCAGGATCATGGCTCACTGGAGCCTTGAACTATTGGACTCAAGAGATCCTACTATCTCAGCCTCCTACATAGCTGGAACTACAGGAGCGTACCATCATGCCTGGCTATTTTTTTGTTGGTCAGGCTGATCTCAAACTCCTATCTTCAAATGACCCTCCTGCTTGAGCCTCCCAAACCACTGAAATTATAGTTGTGAGCCACGATGCCTGGCACCCCTACCATTTGTATACTCTTTTTACTTCATGAAAGGGAACGGTTTAAATGATCGGGTTAAGAACAGAAAGGCTAGCTCCAGTGTCCATAAGGGTGTGAGTCTGCTCTTTATTTGTCAAAAAAGTCAATTTCTCCTTGGATATTAGTCAGAAGAAACAGGTCCTTGGAACAACCCTCTTCACTTGCAGGATCCTGTCTTTGTGTTGTTTCTGCTGTCAATTAATTTTTCTACAACCGTTTTTTGAAAATGGCAGGGATTTTTGCAATAGAAGCAAACATCTCTTTTATCATTAAAAGGAGGCACCTGTCTTCTCTTAAAAGGCATGGTTTGACTGTTGTAGTTTCAAACACATAATCTTTGAGGACTTACTTTTTTCTTCTTTCTGAATAGTTTTAGAAAGTTTATCTGTATTATTAGTAATTCAAGATCACTAAGTCATGGGTTTATATAGTTACCCAATCAAGCTGATGTCTTTAAAAAAGATAACCAAGTCCTCATGTAAGCCATTGAAGAAAGTAGAATTTATAAGGAAATAATTCAGATAATCTTTGAGGCTAGCATCAGTGCCATTCTGGAATATAATTTAAAGGATTTTTCAAACCATTCAAAATAATCAAGCACAGAATTGCTTGGTCTTTGAGTACATTGTTGAATTTTCCTCTAATCTATATTTTTAGGAAAGACTTGGGGAATGGCATCATGAAGAGACACAGCTGAAGTGTAAATCCTTTCATGATCTGCTTCATTCTGCTTTTTTTTCAAACCCTCTTAAGGATTATTTCAGTTAGCCTTTTTTAACCATTTAGTGCCCCTGCTTTCTGATAGTAGCATATGAACTAATTAATATAGGTCAGAACAAGTCCAGACAATTAAATCAAATATTTTGGAAACCCGATGGATCTTGAAATGATATATTTTAGTTCGATTTTTTTCCAGGGGTTATACAAAATAGTAAGCTCACCTCTTCCTATGGGTTTTACCTTGAAAGAGGCTGCCAAAACAGAAGTTTCAGGGAAGTAGCAAGATACCTTGGGGGTTTCCTCAGGTAGTGATTATAGGAAAGGCAAGTCAAAACAAGGGAGTTTAGATAAAAGAGACTATAAAAGCACAGGGGTAGAAGGAGGAGCGGTTGCTGGTGGAAGAGAGAAGGCCTTTAGTACCATAAAATTCAGAATAGATTCAGGTATCATTTTGTTTACCTCTTGAATAAGCAATTTTCTCAGAAAAAATTTTAGAAGCTTCTAGGTGCCATTAGAAGTAAGGGTCTTACTCAATTTGGCGATAAAGCCAGCTCTTTATAATTGTGCACACAAATAAATTATTTTAGGCATTTGAAAAGACTCTCATTTTCACCATTTCTGCGTAAGATTATCCTGGGTCATGTGGGTCTGTTTTCCTGGATATTTACAAGAGAATGCTCCAAAGTGTTGTACATAAAGCCAACTGTTGTTTCTAAAGGAGGGGGTACCTTATAAGGCCACTCATATTTTGAAGCTAGATTTTCAAAATAACTTAGGAGCTTTTCGGCCGTGACCACATCCTTGAGTCCATTCAGGGTGGAAGCGTGCTGCCTATGAGCATCACTCTTTTGGTGTCAGCCAAGAGTTGGGAATCATTCTCTGACATGTCTCAGACTGCCTCCAATTGCCACAGGGAAAAAGGGTTGCCTAAGCTATGGGGGACAAATCCTAACATTATACACACCTGAATGAGGGGAAAAAAAAAAAGCATCCCTTAAATAATGTTCTGGTGAGGAATGCCCTATGAGGTCACATCACATCCTGAAAAACAACCTTGAAAACTGAAAAGTCCCTAAGTCACCTAGATAAACCAACTGGGTCAAGAGAAGCTTTTGTCTCTTTCCTTTGAGGTGACATAACTCACCCTTATGCACTTTTCTGTTTGGAATTAATAAAAACTGGTCACAAATAAGAAACTAAGTCCCAATTTCATGCAATGGAAAGCAGTTGCAATTTTAAAAGCCTGTTATATAAAGTTAAACCACAAAATTGCCAGTACCTTGACCCAGTACCTTGACCATTCTGATGTGAGGCAGAAACATTGAAAGTCAAGTTTCTTTCTTTCTCTTTCTTTTTTTAATTTCCCTGAAACTCACATGTCCTGCCCATTAGGCAAAGGTGGAAATCCTCCATTTTAGGAACAGAGATTTGAAAAGAATAGCTCAAGCAAAGTCTAAACCTTCAACTAAAGAGTAGGACTCATCCCTTACATTCAACTATTTCTTTCAAGCTGTGAGAACACAAGGGGTTCACAGCTGGGTAGGTGCTGAATCTGGAAGGAATGTCTGATGGTTTGTGGCGGGGTGTGGGGGGATCACTTTGAACCCTTCTTGCTGTTTCAGAAATGTCAACCAAAAAGAAATAAGCTGAGGCACAAAATATAATTTTAAACAGTTTACTTGAACCAAAGTAAAGAGAGGTACTAGGGACATACTTTAAAGTCACTTATTTGGCCTTTATTACAAGCAGGTTTTTAAATGCAAAAGAGGATAGGACGTGGGCCGATACAAAGTTCTTTGAGAGCAACTCTCATTGGTTTAAGAAAAATAACAGTGATTAGTGGTTGGCTATACATTTTTGTACTACAAGGTATGAGTCATGATTTCTAGTACACGGCATTTTATGGCTACTTGGCATCAGTTAGTTTAGAGCCCACATAGCAAGTGGCTTCAAGAAGTAATTATTGTGTTCAATGTGGGAGGGAGATGTGACTGCTATCACATTATAAATATCTTTTTGGGCCTGGTAATTTAAGTGGCTCAGGTAAAAATCTTCCCCCAACCACCTCAGGCACCAATTTCTCAGTATGCAGTTATCGGCAGACAGACAAGAAAAAGTGATCAATTCTGGTTTTTAAAGGAAATAATATCACTTTGAAACATAGTATATTCATTAAATAGGAAAACTAATGATCAGTATGAAAATGACCATAATTTCAAAAACACGATGAAGTTATATTACCAAATTTTTTTAAAAAAAGAAACACCACCATGAAAGAGAGTTTTATTGAATGTCTACTATGAAACTCCATATTGAGCTGGGGGCTGTAAAATCCCTAATATGCTTAGAGTTTATAAGGAGAGGCAGATCAGTAAGCCAGCAAGTAAAGGGCAGAATAACAAGGGCTATGAGAAACTTGTGCATCCAGAGGTACCGACACAGAAGCGATGTGTCATGGGAAAGACTTCCTAGATGCTTGAATGCCTGAGATGATCCGGGATGGCTGAGAATTAGCCAGGGAAATGAAGTTGAGAAGAACATTTCAGGCAGAAGTAAAAGAGATAAAATAAGCACTAAGGAGGAGAGGTCAATGAACATTAATGGAAATGCAAATGATTTAATGAGATGGGACCAAGAAGTGCAAAGGTAGCAGTGGCTAGTGAGAAAGCCAAACAAGAGAGACACGTGTTGTGTCCTTGATTGTCTTTTCTACCCCACTAGAAGGCTTTGAACTCTTCCCAAGGACTTTGGCAACTCAATAGTATATTTTACAAAAAAAGGTATGCGATTAAATCTCTAATTTGTAGAATTATTCTGGTAAAAATGCTGCAGGTGATTAGAGGGCTTGAAGAGTGAATTCTGTGACAAGATGTTAACAAATCAAGAAGGAAATAACAAAACAGCAGGGAAGGATATTCAAAAACTACTTAGCAACCAGAAGCAAAGGAACTTGGTGAAAGATTGCATTGAGAGAGTAAAAAAGAGCAAATCACAAGGAAAGAAATCCAGCATGTTAACTTAAGAAACCGGATAGATGTGAACAACTGGCTGAGATTGCAGAACAAATATACTGATGGCACACTGTGAAGATGATAAGATCAATTTGAATATTTATATTTGTAATGCCAAGAGGAGATTTTTAGCTGACAGTCTTGACCTCATAGTGGGATTTGACATGAGTTAAAGATAGGGGGAGTATCCAGTATTTAGGCATGAGAGTGATTTCTGTCACCCAGGGTGTGTGTGCATAGCACAAAGAAAAGTAAGCCAGTAATTGATCCCTGAGGAAAGCAAACATTCAGAGGATAAGCAATAAAAGAGAAGGCAGAATAAAAAGTGGGCCAACACATGGAAGAATAATAAAGTAGAAATAGGGACAGGAAGGCTGGCAGTCAAAGCTTTTTCTAGAAAACAGAACTACTCTGTGTATTTCAAATAGAGAATATTTAAAACAGAATTGATTGCAAATTTGTCACAAGAACTGGGAAAGCAAAAATAAAAAATTGAGGTTATTCAGAGATTAATACATTCAATAAACCCCTACCATCCTTAGGCTAAAACATACAGATTGCCTAACTGCTGTGCTGCTCAAGCAGGAAGACATTGTACATCTGTCTTGGCTGCTTGGGAAGAACCCTACAACTCTCTACCACACCACCACTGCCTTCCAAAAATCTAGAGGCCCACACAATTTTTATACTATAATAGTGTGGAAATATTTAAAGTAACTGAATGATGAGCAACAGTAGTAGCCTCCAGCAAAATTATGCTACCAAGGCTGCACTGATTCACATCCAGAAGGTAAAAGAGAGGGCCACAGGGCTTCATCCTTCTTCCCATTTCCCAGACTACTAATACCTTCCATTAGGGGCATCTATGGAGAAACAAAGGTTTGAGGCTTCCAACAGAGCAGAGGAAAATAAAAGTAGAATATAGACAAACAGACAAATGCCAGGTACACAAATTTTTAAGGATAGATGTTCAACATGGAGACTTGACTGAAGAATTTTAGTTTGATTGCAAACTGCCAGCAAAATTGCTTTCTGAAATGAAGCATTAAGTTCTTTCTCTTATTATAAGCATACAAGTATGCTTTTACATGTTTGTCAATACTGGATATTATCAACTCTTTTATCTTTGTAAACACAATAGTTGAAAATAGATATCAAAGTGTCACTTTCATTTGCATTGCAATAGTTAGAAGCAGCTGCTAGTTGTTTTTCTTAAAATATCTGCACACATTTATGTACCATTTCAGTACCAATTCTGCTACATCCTTCTAGAGAAGACATGACCTCACGTATCTGCTGATCTTAGGCAATAAAATAATGGAATCGTGGTCATGGCATTGATTCTGTTTTCCAGCTAAGTTTTATGCCTCTCATTATTTAGAGTCCCTCAAAGGCAGATCCTGACACAATGATTTGGGTGTAAGTGTTTTATTTAGGCCGGGCGTGGTGGCTCAGGCCTGTAATCCCAGCACTTTGGGAGGCTGAGGCGGGTGGATCACGAGGTCAGGAGATCCAGACCACCCTGGCTAACACGGTGAAACCCCGTCTCTACTAAAAATACAAAAAAAATTAGCCGGGTGTGGTGGCGGGCGCCTGTAGTCCCAGCTACTCGGGAGGCTGAGGCAGGAGAATGGTGTGAACCTGGGAGGCGGAGGTTGCAGTGAGCCAAGATCGGGCCACTGCACTCCAGCCTGGGCAACAGAACAAGACTCCGTCTCAAAAAAAAAAAAAAAATTAATTTATTTAGTGAATGAACTCAAGAAACATCAAATGTACAAGGAGGAATATGTCTCAAACTTAGAAGGTTTACTAAGTACATCATGATGTTTCCTTGCCCAGAAGTAACATAGTAAAGGAGTGAGAAAGTGAGAAAAAGAAGATAAGGTCAGTAAAGAATGTTAATAAATTGGTCATTGCTTTAAGGACTTGACACTAAATCCCACAGGTGTACCTTTAAGAAAGTACTGAGCTCAAAATGTCTCCTGAAATCTAAGGGAGCTAGATTTTTTTTGTTCAATTTCTGGTCCTCATTTGTTGAGAATAAGTAATGGGGTGTTGACATGCTGATATTTCTGTGTATCAGTTGAACATATTTCTAAGAACAGCAAACACTTTTAGTCATAAAAAGCTAGGAAGCCATTGAAATATACTGTAACTGTTTTGGGGTAAAAAGGAACCAAGATAAAATGGGTGTACCTTTGCTCAGTTACTCCCATTTCAACAGACCCATTTGAGTTCTCTTGCCAGTCAGTGACTCTTCAGGACTGCAACTAGAAATGGTGCCTCTAAAAAACCTTCAACTAGAAATTTGCAATCCCCATGCTTCAGGTATTCATAAGGACATAATTAATTGTCATCATTTTATTTCTCTACCACATTTCTAGATTCACTCTCACCCTTACCCAGTATTTCTGTTGATCTAGGTTGCTTTTGCAGTTAAGTGACTGAGGCTTTCATTTCTGAGGGATCTGAGCCTTGATTATTTTTCCTGTGACAGGTCATGGTTGTCACAACCATTAACAGTCTTATGTCTATGCATGGAAGCATCAACAGCCACCCCAGTAAGTCCTCTACATTACAGAATTTCTTCTTACTTTCCCATTATATAGCACTAACACCTGTTCCCCATGAAGATCAGGAAAATTATCCCAGTTGATAAAGTAACTATTTCCTTTATCTTTACCAGAAAAATGAGCAGGTAGCAAACATATTTTTAGCTTCCACGGAATTCTTATTGTGTCCCTGATCTTATAGTGTCCGTCTATCCTTGTGGAAAAGGCCGAAAGTTCCGTGAGTCTTCTTCAAACCACTTTCTCTTTCATGCTCTAATCTTTCTCATTCCAGGAACCTGAACATTCACCCAGGCCCTTCAACACTGCCTGGAATTTTTAATGTATTATTACTTCTGGCTACAGTCTTGTTAAATGGGACACTATCTCTTTATCATTAGGTAGGCTACACTAATTTTAGCAGGTCCAACAAATATATCAAAGTAATCTATCCAGTTTTTTCTCCTTGTCCATTAACTAGTCACAGGAATTTGCCAAACGTGTATGAACAAAGCCATATGTATGATGTGAGAAAGGGAGAGGTCAGTGAAACCATTATTTATTTGCTAAGGGTATCATAATGAAGGACTATGAACTGGGTGGCCTAAACAACAGAAATACACTGTCTCAAAGCTATGGAGGCTGGAGGTCCAAGACTGAAGTGTTGGACAATTTTTATGTCTTTTTCTTTTCTTTCTTTCTTTTTTTTTTTTTTTAAACGGAGTCTCGCTCTGTCGCCCAGGCTGGAGTGCAGTGGCACAATATCGGCTCACTGCAAGCTCCGCCTCACGGGTTCACGCCATTCTCCTGCCTCAGCCTCCCGAGTAGCTGGGACTACAGGCGCCCATCACCACACCCGGCTAATTTTTTGTATTTTTAGTAGAGATGGGGTTTCACCATGTCAGCCAGGATGGTCTCGATCTCCTGACCTCGTGATTCACCCTCCTAGGCCTCCCAAAGTGCTGGAATTACAGGCGTGAGCCACCGCGGCCAGCCCCAATTTTGATTTCTTTAGAGTGGCGAGGGAGAATTTGTTCCATGCCTCTTCTCTAGTATCTAGTTATTTATTGGCATTCTATAGCTTTTTTTGGATTGTAGATCTTTGACTTCATCTTCACATGGCATTCTTCTGTGTGAGTATCTATGTGCAAATATTCTCTTTTCCTAATGACACCAGTAATGTTAAACTAGAAGCCCATCTTACTCCAGCGTGACCTCATCTTAACCAGTTTTACCACAATCCTATTTCCAACAAGTCACATTTTTGAGACATTGTGGGAAAGGAGGTTTAGGATTTCAATGTAACAAATCTTTCCAGGGCACAATCCAACCCATAATACCCTCCGTAGATATATAGAGTCTACCTTCTATTTTTGTGGATGTGTGTGTGTGTGTATGTGTAAATGTGTGCTCTCTACACTTGAGTAAGTCCACTCCTAAATGTACACATTATTGCACGGAATCAATGCCTTCGTGGTTCATCTAGCTAACGATGGGTAGTTCTGGTCAAATCACTTCTTTATATAAATAAGACTAGGTGCAGTAGCCTGTCAGGCATTGCTTTTTTGAATGGGCAAAATAAATATGCTGCAGATGGTCTTGTTTGAGGATGCTAGGGATCTGCAGAAGGTCTCTCCTGTTAGAGCTTGCCAGAGACAACATATGCCATTTCTATCTACCACAGATATCAGGACTTTAGAGTCTACTGGGTTTTGTTATTGAATGCAGTGCAGCTTGTATCAAAACCTGAACCTGCTGTAGAACTCTTCCTTTCACTGGCAGTCACTCAAATATGGCAGCCTCTAAGTCACTGGTTAAAGCCACATTCCCACTTTTACTATGTGCTGTCTGAAAAATACAAAGTGATCTGTCTTCATGTACTGTGTCTCTTCGTGGTGGGAACTGAAACATACAACAACTTGTTCTATATCTGGGATAGGATGGCTCCAAACCATTAGATATTAAAAACGTCACTAACGTGGCAGAGCCTTGAGGTTTTGTAGGGTTTATCTCTCAGTTTTTCCAGGGTTTGCAGAATACTTGTTACTTTTGAGTTTGAGGGTGACATTAATCTCTCCTATACCATCTGATATATTTTTGTTTTATAAATTGACTCTTTGACTAAAGAAGGAGCAGTTTCTGGGTCTTCAACTTCATCTTGTTTTGATCATAATCTTACTACATAAGTCTTGAAACTACCATGAGAATTATGATCATTATCATAAATATTATTTTATACTATTTAACGAAAGACCAGGGGAAAGGTCACGTGGTAGGTCCAGGGAACCACTGGATGCATTGTGAGGGGGACTGTGTACAAGAATCCTTTCATAACGTCCATTTATCCCACTCTAAGAGAGGAGCTGTGCTTGTGTTGTGGACCCTCTGTTATCAGTGCAAACTCACCTTCTAATCAATTGCTCTTGTAAGATCTGAATATTCTCTTTACCTAAAGTATAATATTTCTCATAAATAACTGTAGATCTATTTCATGAAGAATTAGATAAAAAATTCATGCCTGTCTCAAAGCATCTCATGTATAATTACTACACACAAAAATTAGAAAGACGTGTATTAAAAAGATAGATTCTTTCTGGAACAATTCACTTTCTATCCTAAATGGCACAGGACTTTCTCATTCAATCTTGCTCTGAGAATTGGCTCAGTTTTAAAGACTGGGTGAGAGATAATAACCCTTCGTGAAGGCAATGACCTTAGCCCTCTGACTGACAACTCTTGATTTTTGTTGTTGTTGTTGTATAAGCAAAGTCGAATCCACATTGGCTATCCATCTGTCTTTCACTGGGAACACTATGTTCTGTTATTCCCTCTCACTGGTCCTGCATGCCAAGACCAGCTGGTTTCATTCAGTCTTGCAGCCCATTATGACAGTTTTTACCCATCTTGCCTTTGACAGTTAAATGCTGCCACCTGGTTCAACTCTTCTAGAACCTTATAACTATTGATACTAGCAAACTGTTTCATAGAAATTTAGTTAACTCTTGTGTTTGAGTCAGCTACTGCTATATGTACACTACATAATATACAACTTCAAAACTCAATGTCTTGCAACAACTATCGTTTATTTTTCTCCCTCACTGGTGTACAGTTCAGTTGGGACAGCTCCACTACACATTGGACGTTGTTGGGTAATAGGCTTTTAATTGGGATCATCTCTCTTTAATGTTTACCTACATTTTTTTTCTTGGACTAGCATCTACTTGGGACATAATTTCATGGTAATCTTGGAACACAGTGACTAGACAGAAAAATATGTCTTCAGATATTGAATCAATACTGGCTCACTGTAATGTTTGTCCTCATTTTAGTAGCTGAACTCTAATGTGTTTGCATCTTCCCATCTGGTGCATGTCACAGTCATATGTAAGAGGCAATAATGTGAAGAATCAAGAATATAATATTCCACACTACCACAGTCCATTGTCTTGGTAACAATTATTCACTTTTCTTTCAGAAGTCAATTAAACTCATTTTCTCCAAAGGATACCAAAAAAAGTCATATTGTATCAGGCTTGAGGCCCCGGATCTCATAATCTTAGTCAGGTCTGGATAAGAATTATTTTGATCCAATAATAAATAAAAATAAAAATTATCTATTTCCCACATACTCGATTTAGAATGGTGAAGAAAAGGGATATAATCACAATGGTAAGCACATAATACTTAATGGTCCATAGCAATTCTGAAAATCCATGGGCTAATGTGAGGTTCTGCTACCCTGAGCTATGGATTATTTATTTTTACTGACCCAGATTTATTCCCTGAGAGTATTCCCTGGACCTTTATTTTTCATGGCTTTTGATTTTGCATCTGGAAGACTCTTCAGTTTCCATAATCCTCCTTGGGCACAAGATAGTGGGCATTAGAGAATAGACTCTCCCTGGTGACTGAACATTTCAGTCAGCATGCTTTCTGTAGAGAATAAAATCAGGACCTAAAAATATTCTTACTTTCAAACAGCTACAGTATCTTTTAATTCAAGCTGCTGGAACTTTTTTCATATCGCCTTGGATTGCCACCAGTGAGATGTTGTTTTTTACAGTAGAAGAAAATAGATTTTTGGCCAGGCGCGGCGGCTCATGCCTGTAATCCTAGCACTTTGGTAGGTCAAGGCAGGAGGATCACGAGGTCAGGAGATCAAGACCATCTTGGCTAACATGGTGAAACCCCATCTCCACTAAAAATACAACAAATCAGCTGGGTGTGGTGGCGAGTGCCTGTAGTCCCAGCTACTCGGGAGGCTGAGGCAGGAGAATCACTTGAACCTAGGAGGCAGAGGTTGCAGTGAGCCGAGATGACGCCACTGCACTCCAGCCTGGGTGGCATAGTGAGACTCCATCAAAAACAAAAAAGAAAAAAGAAAGAAAGAAGAAAGAAGAAAGAAAGGAAGGAAGGAAGGACGGAAGGAAGGAAGGAAGGAAGGAAGGAAGGAAGGAAGGAAGGAAGGAAGGAAGGAAGGAAGGGAGAGAGAGAAAAGAAAATAGATTTTTACCAGAGAGAGAGAAGAATAATAAATAAATAAAATAGCAGGGTCAGGTTAATATTTGCCAACAGGAACCAGGAGACTCTGAGTGTGATTTTGAGAATGTTGGGTTTGCAGGGTTGCAGAGAGTCGGGGGGTCTTTGTCAGGCTGGGGGCTTCTGCTTCATCACAGGTCTTTAGGGCTAGGTCTGTCTCATGTGTCTGTCAACCTCCTGGGACCAGCCGGCTTTCTAGCACATGCTCTTCTCATGATGATGGCAGAGGGACAAGAGAGCCAGCAGCACCACAAGAGGTCTTTAACTGCCAAGGCTCAGGAGTGGCCCCTTGCCATATCCATCAGCACTCAGATGGTCCAAACTTGGCTGGGACTAGGATCAGGTGAGTGAGACACTCATCTGGGGGGCAAAATTTAAGGGGCTGCCAACAAACTTAGTAAGCAGGATTAAAAAAAATGTTTCAGTGCATTTTTAAGGCAAAAAGTTCCTGGATGAACAAAATATCAAAATTGTAAATAAAGACAGGATCTCATCTTGAATTTTCACAGTCCTGTGTTACCTGCCTTACTCTAACCTCACCCTTCAAGTCATTCAGTCAAGCCAAAGCTGGCGGGATGAGAAATATAATCCCTCTATTGAGAGGGGATTTAAGGAATAGAATATTTTTGAACAACACTCTAACCAAAGTGACTGAAAAATAAACAATGCATCTAAATATTGTAATGAAGAAATTATGTCTGAGGGAAATGTGAGTGATAAAATGATAATTCTAGTAATGAGAATCTGTTGGAAAGAGGAGGGAGACATGCTTGTATGAATAATGACATGAATAAAACTCCATATGAAGATTTAAAGATGTATTTTCAGATAATGTGACTTAACTAGTTTTAAATTAAATGTTACTTTAGCTTTTATTTGAAAGGCATTTTATTTTTGGAAGGAGCTGACAAAAATTCTATTCAAACTGTTTCAGTTAAAAAATACTCATTAGTATAAATAACAGAATTGCAAGACTACAGTAAAACTTTCTAGACACCAAATGGGACTTAAGAATTCAAACTAGATGACAGGGCTGTTCTGTTTTAGCCTGTGGAAGGAGAAGTTATAGCTAGCAGCCCTGAAATTATATGCCTCCAGATCCCTAATACAAAAGATCACTCTCTTCTCTCAGCCACACATCAAGCACTCCCAGAAAACCTCTTTCATTGGGTAAAGAAGTCAGAGGTGGTAATTTTTATGCAATACAGAAGCCTAATGAATATAGTAGAGATTCTTACACAATAATTTGCTTGGGATAGAACACCTTGTAAAATCAGGAACCTGTCACAGTGTCTAACCTTCAGAGCAATGTCTGAGTTTGTGCATGTGAAAAAAGAAATTCTAAACTTGAAGTTTAAGCTTGAGCCATCACTACAGGCCGGCACATCCATCATGCCAGCAACGTTCATCTTTTTCTTGGATTCTAACAAGTTTCATTTTCAAATAAGGCATTTTGAGGATTTGAGGATTTGAGATGAGAAAGGAAGCAGGTAAGCCAATTAAATAATTCAGGGTTGTTTTTCTACCAATTGTTTGGAATTAGAACTGATCCTATGGACCAAGCATGTTCCCACAGTTCTTGAAAAATCTGTAGCAATTTTAGCCTCAAGTAATGGGTAATAATAAAGTGTGTGAATAATTTCTATTAGTTCTATAAGCAGATGGAGTATGACCTACTGGTATTACCTGTACTGCTGTATAGGGCAAACCTCTAGATCAAACCTCTACATATCAAGTATCTCTAGCTTACCCCTATAATTTAAACACTTAAGAGATTTAGTAGCTATTATGTCTTGTATTGACCCTATGTGCACTATTAAGTACTTACATTAGTCACAAGTAATATGAGTTTTGTAGGAAGTCACTTTGTTGGTAAGTGGTGAAGTTGGTATTGCACCTAGGCAGTGTCACTCTATATGCTGCAATCCTAATTATGGGTCCCTCATTGCCACTATGTTCCCCTCTTTGTGTTCATATTTAGTCTATATTTAACTCCCACTTACAAGTGAAAATATGCAGTATTTGGTTTTCTGTCCCTGCATTAATTTACTTAGGAATGTCCTTCAACTGCATCCATGTTGTGCAAAAGACATAATTCTGTTTTTTCAATGGATGCATAGATTATCATGGTATGTCTGCCACATTTTCTTCATTGAGTCCACTGTTGATGGGTATCTTTGATTACATGTCTTTGCTACTGTGAATAGTGCTCCAATGAGCATGTGTATGAATGTGTCTTTATGGTAGAATGATTTATATACGTTTTGGTATATGCCCAGTAATGGAATGGGTTGAATGGTAGCTGTATTTTAAGCTATCTGAAAAATCTCCAAACTCTTTTCCATAGTGGCTGAAGTAATTTACATTCCCACAAAAAGATATAAGTGTTTTATTTTCTCTGCAACCTCACCAGCCTCTGTTATTTTTTGGCTTTTTAGTGATAGCCATTCTGATTGGTGTAAGATGGTATCTCATTGTGATTTTGATTTGCATTCTCCCATGATTAGTGATGTTGAGCATTTTTATATGCTTGTTGGCTGCACGTATATCTTTTTTGAGAAGTGTCTGTTCATGTCTTTTACCCGTTTTTAATGGAGTTATTTGTTTTTGCTTGTTGATTTGTTTAAGTTTCTTATACATTCTGGACATTAGACCTTTGTTGGATGAACAGTTTGCAAATATTTTCTCCCATTCAGCAGGTTTTCTGTTTACCCAGTTGATAGTTTATCTTGATGTACAGCAGCTCTTTAGTTTAATTAGGTCTCACTTTTCTATTTTTTGTTGTTGCAATTGCTTTTGGACTCTTTACTATGAAATCTTTGCCAAGTCCTATGTCCAGAATGGTACTTTCTAGGTTTTCTTCTAGGGTTTTTCTAGTTTTAGGTCTTACAGTTAAGTCTTTAATCCATTTTGAGTTAATTTTTGTATATGGTGAAAGAAGGAGTCTGGTTTTCATCTTCTGCATATGGCTAGCCAGCTATCCCAGCATCATTTACTGAATGAGCCATTTTTCTATTGCTTGTTGTTGTTGACTTTGTTGAACATCAGACTGTTGCATGTGTGCAGCTTTTTTGAGTTTTCTAGTTTTTTCCATTGATGTAGGTGTCAGTTTTTGTACCAGTGCCATGCTTTCATTTTTTTATTACTGTAGCTTTGTAGTATAAAGTTGGGTAGTGTGATGTTTCTGGCTTTGCTCTTTTTTTCTTGGGATTGCTTTGCTATTCTGGCTCCTTTTATATTCATACTGAGAATATAAGGACTAGCATGTCTTAGGGATGATTATCTTACATAGAATCTTTCTTGGATTTTCTGAAATTCCTAAATTTCATGTCAACCTTTCTAGTGAGGTTTTGGAAATTTTTTGAACAGTATCCAATCCTCAAATATGTTTTCCAAGTTGCTTGTTCTCTCCCTGTCTCTTTCTGAGATACCAATTAGTGATAGATTTGGTCCCTTTACAGAATTCCTCATTTCCCAGATGTTTTGTTCATTTTTAAGTTCCTTTTTCTTTATTTTTGTCTGACTGAGTTGATTTGACGAACCAGTCATTGAGCTCTGAGACTCTTTCCTCACCTTGGTACATTCTACTGTTAATACTTGTGATATTGCATTATAAAATGCTTGTAGTGAGTTTTTCAGCTCTAGAAAACCAGTCTGGTTCTTTCTCAGGATGGCTATTTCATTTTTCAACTCTTGTATCTTTTTATTGAATTCCTTGGATTGAGTTTCAACTTTCTTCTGAAACTTGATAATTTTTTTTTGCTATCCAGCTTCTGAATTCTATGTCTGTCATTTTGGCCATTTCAGTCCGGTTAAGAACCATTGCTGGGGAGATCGTGTGGTCATCTGGAGGCAAGAAGAATCTCTGGACTTTAGGGTTCTGGAATCAGAGTTCTTGTGCTGATTCTTTTTCATCTGTGTGGGCTGGCGTTCCTTTAATGTTTGAAGTTTCTGTCCCTTAAATGGGGCTTTTTACTTTTATATTTTTCAATGTCCTTGAGGATTTGACTGTGGTATAAGTTGAATTTAGTCAATTGGCTTCGTTTCTGAATGATTTCAGGAGGCCAATGCTCAGTTCAGTTCAGCACTCCTGGGCTGAATGTTGTAACCCTGGGGTGCTGGTTCTAAGCCTGTAGCTTTTTTCTCTGGCCCTTCGAGTTTAAGCTACACTGCAGAGGCCAATGTGTTTCCAGTCTGCTAACAATAACACTCCAACGAGGGGTGCCAGCAAATGTACTTTGGCAGGGTTTCAGCATGGCAGCAGTGGGTCCCATGTGCCTGTGCATGCTGGTAGTATGGTGGTGGTGGGGTCAGTATGCACATGCACTCCAGCAAAGCACAAGGGAGGCTACAGGCAAATGAGTGGTGGTGAAGCAAGAGTGAGTGGGTTGCAGGCTTGTGTGAGCTGGTGGGAGCCTCCCTGCAGAAGCTCTCTGACTGTTAGACAGGGTCTGCCAGTGAAAGTAATGGAGGTGGCTGCTGGCAAGTGCTTCAGCTGGGCAACTGAGAACACGCTGAAGGTGGGTGTGGCCAGGCAGGCCCAGCTTATCCACCACTAACCTAACAATCGTGTTTTTTTTCTTCAATTTAGCCCATTTTCAGTGCTTTCTATTGACATAGTTCAGATATTTGTCCCCTCCAAATCTCATGCTGAAATTTGATCTCCAGTGAGAGATGTTTGTGTGGTGGGGGTGGATCCCTTATGAATGGTTTGGTGCCACCTTCACGGTGATGAGTTCTCACTCTACTAATTTACAGAAAACTGATGATTAAGAAGGGCCTGGGGTCTCCCTCCTGTTTCCTCCTTTTTATCTAATCATGTGATTCCTACTTTCCTTCTGCTTCTGCCAGCAGCTTGAGGTTTTCACCAGAAACGTACACTGACATCATGTTTCTTGTACAGCCTACAGAATCAAGATCCAAATAAAACTCTTTTCTTTGTAAATCACCCAGCCTCAAATATTCATTTATAGCAACACGAATAGACTAAGATATCTTCTATCAGTGTTCTGAGTTCATTGATTCTTTTACCTTTTACCCTACTTCTGTGTATAATCCCATAGCTATCTACTCCCTTCAAAATCAGATTAAATTCTAAGGCCTGTCATTTAAATCATTCTCCAATATCAGGGCTCTGCTTGTGGTGGGGAAAAACTAAAACTAGGTTATATTTACCATCTACCTTCTCTGCGAACTCTTCAGGTTACTGAGCATCAGTCAGGGAAATCTCAAAATCAAACATATGGCTACATACAAATCCATGCTTATAAAGTATAATGTATTTTCAATACTGCATTAAAAGTCTGCTTTTCTATTAAGGACATTGTTAATTCCTCATTACCCCTTAACGTTCAAATTGTAAACACTCATGTCAGTCTCAGTTTATGACCCCTCTTCCAAATATGATGAGATATCAGGAGCCAGCAGACATAAAATCAGGAAGATTCTGGTTTGGACCCATATGTTTCTTCCCTACCTTCATTTCAGTGCAGGCTTTTGCCTTTATCATACAATAATATTCAACTTTTATCTTTCAAACACTTTCTGAAATGAAGGAATATAAGACTAAAAGTAGAAAGAAAACTAGGACTGGGCATAGCTGGGTGCTTCTGAATACTCACATTTATTCTTATGCCTATTTATTCAAAATCAAGTTAATGAGATTTTAGTGGGAGCTTATGACAGTGCTAAATGCTGGGGATACAGGAGTCAGCAAAAGCAATAATATTTATGACACAAACAAATGTATACATTGTTAAGAAAAACAGATAATGCACAAGAAAGAATCATAACAAAATAGATTCCTGTAATAGATGATAAAAGGGCTCATATTGGAGGCATTCAGTTATTCTTGTCAGAGAATTATACAGGAAACCCAATAATGAAAAGACCTAATCAACATGTAAAACTCCTGGAGACTAAAAAATAAAACAGGAAGAGAAGAATGCACAAAGCTACAAATACACGATAGTGCTTACTGCATTTGAAGAAAAGAATATAAACTTAAAGTGAAATGAACAAGCAAACAAAACACTAAATGTCTGGAGCGGAGGGGAGAAAGGCAAGAGCTGTCAAGTGAGTTGGGAAAAGTCAGGGTCTAACCTACATCATAGGTGCTAAAATAGAAAAATTTAAATATGTTTCAAAGGAAAATAGGATATATTGAAAGATGTGATGTTAATCTAAGGAATCAGATGATCCTAGTGATATTTTCTTATTTTTATTTTTGGAGGATTTTTCTGAGTCTTATTTTGTTTTACTTTTTCAACTTTTATGTAAGCCTCTAAATTTGCTACTGCAAATGTACTTATTTTATGTAGAGAAAAAATAGACATTAAAAGATTTATATAACTGTGTATCTGTATTAATACAGATATACAAAAATATAATCACAGAGCTGGAAAACTTGGATGGAAGTACATCAAATTACTCTCACTGGTTGTTTCTGGTTGGTGAGTTAGACATGATTTTCACTTTAACTTTTTTCTTTTTCATCTTAATTGAGGTACAATTAACCTGAATATATAAAATATATAAAACAAAATGTATATATATTTAAGGTGTGCAATTTGATGTTTTGATATATACAAACATTAGAAGATGATGAACACAATCCTGCTAGTTAACATATCCATCACCTCACATAGCAACCTTTTTCAATTATACAACATGTTATTACTAAACATAGCCATGATGCTGCCTCTCAGATCTCCAGAACTTGTTTATCTTTTAACAGAAAGTTTATATCCTTTGATCAACATCTCGCCATTTCCCCCCACCTTCCCCCCAGCATCTCCTCATTTCTCTCATTCTGGATTCATGGTAACTACCTCTGTACTCTGTTTCTGTGAATTTTCCTTTTTTGGATTCCATATGTAAGGGAGATCATGTAGTATTTGTCTTTCTGTGCCTGGATTATTTCAGTTAACATAATATCCTCCAGGTTTATTCCTATTATTGCAAATGACAATATTTTTTTCCTTTAGGCTAAAAAATATTCCATTGTATCTATGCCTATCAATGTCTATAAAATATTTTCTTTATTTATCTGCTGATGAACTTTCCATTGTTTCCGTACCTTGGCTATTGTGAACGATGCTGCAATAAATGTGGGAATGTAGATATTATTTTAAGATTTTGATTTCAATTCCCCTAGATATATAGCCAAAAGTGAGATTGCTGTAGCATACGTTATTCCTATTTATTTTTTGAAGAAACTTCATGTTGTTTGTAATATTTTACCAGTTCACATTTCACCAACTATGTATAAGGATTCCTTTTTCTCTATGTCCTCTCCAACACTTGCTAACTTTTCAATTTTTGATCATGGCCATCTTAGTAGATATGAGGTGATATTGCAGACTTAATTTCCATTTTCCTAATGATTAGTACTGTTAAGCACCTTCCATATATGCGTTTGCATGTCTTCTTTGGAGAAATATCTATTCAGATCCTTGGCCCCTTTCTAAATTATTTGGGTTTTTTTTTCTATTTTAGATATGAAATCAAAAGCATAGGTAAAAAACACAAAAATAAACAAACAAATGACACTATAGAAAAATAAGCAGTTACTGCATAGCAAATGAAATAATAAAAAAAGAAAGGCAATCTGTAGAATGGGAGAAAGTATTTGCAAACTATATATTCAATAAGGGGTTAATATTATTCAAGCTATATAAATAACTCATACAATCTAAATGATATTTTTAAAAGATCACTATGGCTCCAGTGTGGAAAAGTATTAGGAAAAAAAACAAAACAGTAAAAGAAGGAGCAAGACATGTCATGTGTACTGCAATAGCAATTACAGAGAGCATGGTAGCTGATATTCGATACTGAGGGGTTTGTTTTGAAATTTTTTTTTTTTTTTTTTTTTTTTTTTTTTTTTTTTTTTTTTTTTTTTTGAGACAGAGTCTCGCTCTGTCTCCCAGGCTGGAGTGCAGTGGCGTGATCTCCTCTCACTGCAAGCTCTGCCTCTGGGGTTCATGCCGTTCTCCTGCCTCAGCCTTCAGAGTAGCTGGGACTACAGGCGCCCGCCACCATGCCCGGCTAATTTTTTTGTATTTTTTAGTAGAGACGGGGTTTCACCGTGTTAGCCAGGATGGTCTCGATCTCCTGATCTCGTGATCCTCCCGCCTCGGCCTCCCAAAGTGCTGGGATTACAGGCATGAGCCACCGCACCCGGCTGGAAAAAAAAAATTGTTGTAAGAACATTTAACATGAGATGTACCCTTTTAACAAATTTGTAAATGCATAATAAAGTACTATTAATTATATGAACATTGTTGTACAGCTGATCTTTTGAAATTATTTATCTTGAAATACTGAAGATTCACCCATTACACAGCAACACTCCATTTCTCTCTGCCCCGTCCCCTGGCAACCACCATTTCACTCTGTTTCTATGATTTGATTATTTTAAATACTTCCTATAAGTGGAATGATGCAGTGTTTTTCCTAATGTGACTGGCTTATTTTACTTAGTAAAATGGCCTCCAGGATTATTCATGCTATTGCATGTGGCAGAATTTTCTTCTTTTTAAAAAGTAAATAATATTCCACTGTATTTATATATGTAACGTCTTAACAGAAGATATGCTGACATATATGGAAAATTAACATATGTTCAATTACAGGGCACAGGAGATATAAGTAGAACTATGAGGAGGTTATGACAATAAGGTAGAGTTTGAACTATGGTTTGTTGTAGGAATCAGACTAATCTGTATTTGATGTCTCAAAAATATATGAGGTTAATTTAGAGAGCACTGTGATAGATTAGGAATGAATTTGAGTAAAAAGAAGCAGTATTATTTATTGACTCAAGTTTTGGACTTGTAAATCTGTGTAGGTGATGGTGTCCTTCAGGAGAATGAAAACAGTAGAGAAGGCAAATCTTAGATGGAAGACAAACTCATTAATTTGTGGTGCGGACTGTATCCTTGAAAGTCAAAATCTATCCTTTTGACATGCAAGATGAAAGTTTTGAAAAGCTGCTTATGATAAGTTTCTAGAGTTGATACAGAATATAATAAAAATTAAATTTTAATCTTCTATCGTTGTAATTTCATAGTTTTTAAACTATCATGCACTGACTCTTTTCATTATTTCCATTTTTTGTTTTGTTTTGTTTTTTGTTTTTGAGGCGGAGTCTCGCTCTGTCGCCCAGGCTGGAGTGCAGTGGCACGATCTCGGCTCACTGCAACCTCCGCCTCCCGGGTTCACGCCATTCTCCTGCCTCAGCCTCCCTAGTAGCTGGGACTACAGGTGCCCGCCACCATGCCCAGCTAATTTTTTTGTGTTTTTAGTAGAGACGGGGTTTCACCATGTTAGCCAGGATGGTCTCGATCTCCTGACCTTGTGATCCGCCCGCCTCGGCCTCCCAAAGTGCTGGGATTACAGGCGTGAGCCACTCCATTGTTATTTTTGAGATTATCTTCATTTCAACATTGTTTATAAGGCTATTGCTATCACTGGTATTAACCAAGAAAATTTCTAACAATGAATCAATAGTGTGTAGAAATCAAGTCTGTATTTTATCAGCATTGATATCAAGGTCAAAATTTTGTGCTGCTTTCCTCCATTTTAATTTTCAAATTATCTTTACATTATTTAACCAACAAACATTTGGAACACAGTAAGTGTTGCACTGTTATATATCTTATATAGAAAGACACAGATTATCATGTGATGATTTTACATATATGTGTGTGTGCATGTAATATTATATATACATTAAGTTATATATTTGAATATGTGTTTGTGTGTGAGTCTGTGTGCATATGCATATATATAAATAATTCAGTGTTAAATTTGAAACTGAGATTCTTGTTCCTGAGAGCAGCTTTTGGTATCTCCTGAGCAAACTGTCAATTTTATCTTATATTTTGCTAACTGATTTTTTGAGATTTATTAACTGCTCTTATCTTTTAAATTTTAAAAAAGTATAAAGTGTTGTCATTTTTATGTTTTAAATTATTATAATCACTGGATTTAAGTTATTAATATGTATTTGATTTTGAATAAGTATTCAAATATGAAAATTAGTTCAAGGTCTGGGCAAAATATAAAAGATGATAACCTGATTGTAACTTGGTAGAAGAAACAATATAAAGAAGAGACGAAGATTCTCTGGAATGATTTCTGTGCAATTTCCAAAAGTAGCAAAGAATGTTATTTAGAAATAGTGAAGATTTCCTTTGTGAAACTATACAATTATTTTAATAAATTATGTAATAAAGAGGTTTTTGTTAAAATTGTTATAATTAATTTGTTAAAAAATTATATAATAAAGAGGTTTTTTAAAATTAATTGTTTTGAAAAAGACACACCGGTACACTTTTTAATTTATCTTCAGTGGATATGCTGAAAAAGGTTCAACACTGATTAAGCTGTTACTTGTTACTAGCAATTTATCGGTTATGTATTGGTAAATAATATTTTTTTCTAAATGTATGATATGATAACTATAAATTATATTGTATATAAATCCAAATTTTGCTTCTGTTTTAACAAGACATTTCAGTCATTCAGGAAAATTGGAAAGTATCAAAAATATGTAAAAATAATTATAATCTGTAAATACAATAATAAAATAAATATTTTTATTGTAAAGTCTTGATATTTCTTATGATTTTCAATACATTTCATTTTCTTCTAAAACTGAGATATATCAATAATTAAAATATTTTGAGAAATGATAGTGCTTGAGATATCGATAACATTGCTAATCTATATTAAAATTTTAGATTTTGTAAAATGTGTTTTTTTCAGTTAAAGTTTAGCATGTCAGAAATTTTCCTACATTTAAGTTTTTTGGGGAATTGTACAAATATAATATTTTTTCCATTTGAAACAATATAGGTTCACTGTGGTCATCTGCCTAACTATATTTTTAGATATTTTTCAAGGAGTATTAGTTGATTTATATGTTTAAAGGCATTTCAGACCAACAATTAAAAACAAAACAAAAATAATCTGGCATTTTAGTGAGAATATTTATTGTCATTTAAAACACAAATATTCATAAAACATTGTACATATCTTACATTTTTCACTCGATCTCAATTGCCAAGCTTTGTTTTTATTTGGAATATGCAAATAAATTTCTTGTGATATTCTGTAATTTTCATAACAGTAATATCGTATATTAAATAAACACAAAATGGTTTCTTATAAAATATATTATCTTGTTGGTTTTGCTTACAGGTTTAACATGTATATAGTAACATATTCATCTATAAAAACTTTAGCTAACTGAAAGTATGAAAGGGCCATTTAAACTATATTCAGTAGAAGCTTTATCAAGTTTTTATTAAAATAGTTTAGCTTTATTGGTCAGGGTTGTCATTTATATGCAAAAGTGGTACATAGGATGACAGCATTTATTATGTTGAAGAATAACTTTTAAATAGCTGACACAATTTTCTTGCAATAAATCAAAATGGATAAATGGGTCTTCCATTTGTAAACTTTAGAAAAGACATTTTACAAAGCCCTAACACTATTTTTAGCCCATATATGTGTTGTTTGGCAACGTTTAAGGAATTACTCTGCTTGGACAGGTATATTTATAAAATTTTATTGCAATTTACTGTTTAAAATGAATACAGTTGAATGCTGATGATAAATTTTGTAAACTCATGTGTTTCATCTTTAGTAATTAGTGTTCTTGTTCAATAAAATAAAAATTACATACTGATATTTCCTTATATAAGTATTTTTCTATTTATCAAATGGCTTTCTTATTTACTTTTAAAAAGTCAGAGTTATACCATAACTTTAAAATTTATAATGGCAAAAAGTATCTGCTAAGATGCATTGATACTAAAGTAGAAACTTTAAAATTAATTAAAATCAGTTTTAATAGATAGGAGCTAATCACCATAAAAGCAATTCATCAAAATGGAACATAAATTGCTACCTTGAAATAAAAGAAAAACACATATATTTCTCTCATTTTATATTCCATAGTATCTAATAAATAAGCCACTTAGCTATATTCAGTAGTTTGTTAGATATTTTGATTTAATAATATTAAACAATGGGTAACTGCTTTTGTTTACTCAATATTTTTGACATTTCTCTGCTCTTAAATGATTGCGTGCTTTTCTTTTACTATTTAATGATATTTTCCTCTTTTCCTTTCTTCTTTTTTTTGTTTGTTTGTTTTCCATCATCATATATCTGAACATCTTCTCACCTGGCCATGGCAAATTTTCATGCTCAGTTCTAAATAAACCTATCAACCTCAAATCTTTCTCTAAAATTAAATTAGCACAAATCACTGCACTCCAGCCTGGGTGAAAGAGCGAGGCTCCAGCCCCCCCAAAAAAAAGAAAGAAAAAAAAGAAAAGAAATTACTCCTGGGCTGGGCACAGTGGCTCATGCCTGTAATTCCAATACTTTAGGAAGCTGAGGTGGGGGGTTGAGTCACTCTAGTAGTTTGAGACCATCCTTTTCAACATGGTAAAACCTCATCTCTATAAAAAATACAAAAAATTAGCCCGACATGGTGGTTTGTGCCTGTGGTCCCAGAGCTACTCAGGAGGCTAAGGTGGGTGGATCACCTGAGCCTGGGAGGTCAAGGCTGCTGCGAGCTGTGATCGTGCCACTGCACTCCAGCCTGAGTGACAGAGTGAGATCTTATCAAAAAAAAAAAAGAAAAGAAAAAGAAAAAGAAACTACTTCTGCATCTAACCCATTAGTTATTTCCTAACATAGTCAAAAACAAAGAAGAATGTCTTCTAAGTAAAATTTCTATAATAAGAAAAGCAGTATACTAAAGCATAATAGTAAAACAACATAATATTAATAAACAATAAATACAAAGAACTCCTCTACAGGCATATGTTATTTTATTGCACTTCACTTTAATGCACTTCGTGTGTATTTTTTTTTCCAAATTGAAGATTTGTGACCACCCCGTGTAAAGCAAGTCTAACAACAACATGTTTTCAAACAACATATGCTCACTTCTTATCTCTGTGTCATATTTGGTAATTCTCACGATATTTCAAACTTTATCATGATTATTGTATCTGTTATGGTGATCTGTAACTAGTGATCATTGATATTACTAATGTAATTGTTTTGGAGCGTCATAAAAGATGGTGAACTTAACCAATAAAGGTCATGTGTGATCTTACTGCCCTACTGACTCATTGTTCCCCTGTTGCTCTCCATTTCCTCAGCCCTCCCTATTTTCTTTAGACACAACAATATTGAAATTGGGCCCATTAATAACCCTTCCATGGCCTCTGTATATTCAAGTGAAAGGAAGAGTTATATTCTTTCAGTTTCAATCAGAAGCTAGAAATAATTAAGCTTAGTGAGAAAGGCATGCCAAAAACTGAGATAGACCAAAGATAGGCCTCTTGTGCCAAAGAGTTAGCAAAGATATGAATACAAAAGAAAAGTTCCTGAAGAAACTTAAAAGTTCTACTCAATTGGTGGACAGATCACGAGGCCAGGAGATTGAGACCATCTTGGCTAACACAGTGAAGCCCCGTCTCTACTAAAAATACAAAAATTATCCGGGCATGATGGCAGGCCCCTGTAGTCCCAGCTACTTGGGAGGCTGAAGCAAGAGAATGGCACGAACCTGGGAAGTGGAGCTTGCAGTGAGCCGAGATCGCGCCACTGCACTCCAGCCTAAGCGAGAGAGCAAGACTCCATCTTAAAAAAAAAAAAAAAAAAGAATATATGAATAATAAAAAAGTGAAATAGTCTTATTACTGATACTGAGAAGTTTTTGGTAGTCTAAAAAGATCAATCCACCCACAATGTGTACTTAAGCCAAAGCCTAATGCAGAGCAAGGCCCTAATTCCCTTTAGTTTTATGAAGGCTGAGAGACTTGAGGAATCTGCAGAAGAAGAATTTGAAGCTATCAAAGTTTTGTTTATGAGATTTAAGGAAAAGAGCCAACTCTATAACATAAAGTACAAGGTGAAGCATGAATTGCTGATGTAGAGGCTGCATCCAGTTATCCAGGATATCTAGCTTAAATAATGGATGAAGGTGATTCAATTAAACAATATATTTTTAGTGTAAGTAAAGTTGCCTTTTATGTAATCTAGGGTATTCATAAGGAAGAAAAATAATTGCTTCAAAGTTTTAAAAAACAGGCTATCTTCTTAGTAGCTAATGCAATTGGTGACTTTAAGTTAAAGCACATGCTTATTTATAATACCATTCTGAAAATTCTAGAGCCCTTAAAATTATGCTAAGTCTACTCTGCCTGTTGTCTATCAATGAAACAATAAAGATTGGATGACAGCACATCTGTTTAGTGCATATTTTAAGCCCATTGTTGAGACCTACCTCTCAGAAAAAAGATTTCTTTTGAAATGTTACTGCCCATTGACAATGAACCTTATCATACAAGAGCTCTGGAGGAGATTTACAAGTAGATTAATGTTATTTCCATGCCTGCTAACACAACATCCATTCTGCAACCCAGAAGTCAAGGAATAGTTCTCATTTTCAAGTCTTATTCTTTAAGAAATACATTTCATAAGGCTATAGCTACCAAAAGTAGTAATTGTTCTGATGGATCTAAATTGAAGGCCTACTGGAAAGGATTCACTATTCTAAGTGTCATTAAGAAGACAGTAGAGTCAAAATATCAACAATAACAGGAGTTTGGAAGAAGTTGATTTCAGCCCTCATGGATGATTTTGAGGAGTTGAAGACTTTAGTGGAGTAAGTAACTGCAGATATGGTTGAAAATAGCAAGATAACTAGAATTAGAAGTGGAGCTTGAAGATATGCCTACATTGTTACAATTTCATAATAAGACTTGAATGAATAAGAAGTTGCTTCTGATTGAAGGGAAAATAATGTGGTTTCTTGAGATGGAATCTGCTCCTGGCAAAGATGCTCTTAAAAGTGTTGAAATGACAACAAAATATTGGGGGAACCTGCCCCCAATATTTCAACATAGGTTCTTTCTATTTTCCATAAGTGTCGGCCGGCTGAGAAATAAAGAGAAAGAGTACAAAGAGAGGAATTTTACAGTTGGGCCACCTGGAGTGACATCACATATCAGTAGGACCATGATGCCCACCTGAGCCTTAAAGCCAGTAAGTTTTATTAAGGATTTCAAAAGTGGAGGGGGTGCAAGGGCAGGGAGTAGGTCACAAAGATCACATGCTTCAAAGGGCAAAAAGGAGAACAAAGATCACATGCTTCTGAGGAAACAGGACAAGGGCAAAATCAGAAACTCCTGTTAAGGGTCCAACAAAGGTCACAAGGCAAAGGGCAAAAGCAAAGATCACAAGCAAAGAGCAAAAGCAGAATTACTGATAAGGGTCTATGTTTAGCGGTGCAAGTATTGATTGATAAACATCTTAAACAACAGAAAACAGGGTTTGAGAGCAGAGAACTGGTCTGATCTCAAATTTACCAGGGCAGGGTTTTTCCCCTCCCTAGTAAGCCTGAGGGTACTGCAGGAGACCAGGGCATATCTCAGTCCTTATCTCAACCAAATAGGACAGACATTCCCAGAGTGGCCATTTATAGACCTCCCCCCAGGAATGAATTCCTTTCCCAGAGTATTAATCTCAATATTCCTTGCTAGGAAAAGAATTTAGTGATATTTTCCCTACTTGCACATCCATTTATAGGCTCTCTGCAAGAAGAAAAATATGGCTTTTTTGCCCAACCCCGCAGGCAGTCAGACCTTATGGTTGTCTTCCCCTGCTCCCTAAAATCACTATTATTCTGTTCTTTTTCATATTTTTCAAACACACATGTTTTACAATCAATTTGTACAGTTAACACAATTATCATAGTGGCCCTGAGATGACATACATCCTCAGTTTAGGAAGATAACAGGATTAAGAGATTAAAGTAAGACAGGCACAAGCAATTATGAAAGTATTATTTGGGAAGTGGTAAATGTCCATGAAATCTTCACAATTTATGTTCCTCTGCCATGGCTCCAGCTGGTCCCTCCATTCAGGGTCCCTGACTTCTCACAACAACAAAGGATTTACAATATTACATAAACTTAGTTGCTAAACCAGTAGCAGGGCTTGAGAGGATTGACTTCAGTTTTGATAGATGTTCTACTAACAGTAAAATGCTACCAAATATCAATGCATGCTACACATAAACTTGTCATGAAAGGTATACTCAATTGATGTGGCAAACGTCATTGTTGTATTATTTGAAGAAATTATCACGGCCACCCCAAGCTTCAGCCACCACCCCCAAGTCAGCAGTGACCAACATGAAAGCAAGATACTCCACCAGCAAAAGTATGACCTGCTGAAGTCTCACATGATTGTTAGCAATTTTTGCAGTAATATATTTTTAGCTAAGGTATGTATTTTGGGTTTTTTTTAGACATAATACTAACTGAACACTTAACAGTCTAAGGATAGTGTGAACATAACTTTCATGTACTAGAAAACCAAATTATTTGTCTGACCTGCTTTATCATAATATTGCTTTATTGCAGTGGTGTGGAGTGAAACCTGAAATATCTTCAAGTTATGGCTGTATATATTTAGCAACATTTCCAAAATAATAGCTTACATTACATTTTGAGAGACCATAGATCTGTGTCTTTCAGTATTCCATAATTCTCAGAATGAGTGTTAATGATTTCTAGCCATCTATGTAACATAGATTGTGAAAAAATTAAATAACACACACACTATACCCTAATGAATATAATAATATTGATAATGACAGCTTATCAATGTAAATTATGCTATTAATTATAATCTTCCACCAAGATCTCTATTTTTCATAAGTGTCAATATGTATGTAGTTTATATTTTGTTGTTTTTAATTTTTACCTTTTATTTTTAATAAACCTTAGCTAATGTTAATTCACAATTAGAGGTTACTAAAATGATACTAGTGTTTTTTTAGCTTTCTCTGACTTGGATATTTGCTTTAAATATGATTATAAAAATGATAGAAAATCATCTTTGAGTAAGCCTTCAGATTTCATTATATAATAAGTTAAACATAGATGGCCTTCAAATGCTAGGCTTAGATATTTTTGCTTGGACAAATTGGTCATCATTTTGTTTTTTATTTGTTTGTAGAAGTAATTTCTTCATAATCTTCTACATTGTTTGTATAAGCTTTTACCATACTGCCATTAATATAATATATTTTCGTTAAGTGGAAAGAATAGAAAGTCTTTGGCATTTGAGTCATGACCCGCTTTTTCCCCAACCTCTGTCAGCTCAATCTGATGGCAGTCTTTCCCAGAGATGTATGCAATAATACTAGAATTTCTCTATCTCCAGCTCCCAGCCTAAAACTATTAATACTAATATCTCCCCAGGAGAAGTAGGCTGCAAGCAATTCTCATCTCCCTAACTAAGGTGCCAAGTTGCTATTTCAGGTAGGCACATATAAGAGGTCTGGATTTTTTACCTCCAGCAAGAGCATAGACTCTACCCTAGACAGAGCAAGCTGAAAATAATCAGACTCCAATCACTATCACCCAAAATTTCTAGTAAGTCAGAGTTTCCACAAAGGAAGATGCAAACTGATAGCAGAGGCTACTGTTCCCACATGACACTGCTTATAAAGCCAGTGCATCATTCCATAACAAGTGGGTTACTGTCTTCATTCCCAGTTCTTGCGTAGTGGCTCAGATATTTTGTCCAGTAAGACATTCAGGCTGTAAGAACAGTTTTATGAATTAAAAGTTTTTGCCTCTTTCCCGAATTTTACATGTTTAACTCCTAAATCTCAATATGACTGTAGGCAGAAATAGGATCTGTGAGGAGGTAATAAAGGTTAAATGAGGTCATAAGGGTGAAACTTTAAAGTGATAAGGCTGGTGACCTTATAAGTAAGAAGAGAAAATAACACCAGAACTATTTTTTCTCTCTCTTTTTCTGTCTCTCTCTGCCATGTAAGGAGATAGCAAAAAGGCAGCCATGCGCAAGCCAGAAATAAATCTTTCACTAGAGCCTGAACTAGCTAGTATCTTGATCTTGGACTTCCCAGCCTCCAGAACTACGAAAATAAATTTCTGTTCTTTATACCCATTTTCTAATATTACGTTTGGTTAGCCCAAGCAGACTGTTACAAGCAGAGGCTGCTGAAACTCTCCCAAAGAATTAACTTTATTTGCGGCAGAGTATGGAGAAGTTCAAACCTAAGGGAGTACTCTAAAACAACAGAAATTTTCTGGTAAGCAATTAAAAGAAGGCTAGTAGTTCCACGAGAACAATAAGCTAAATTACAGACTGATTAGAAAGCTACCATAATCAGATAAAGAGACAGCTAAGAAGAGCCCGCTTGGGGTTGGAATAGGACTCAAAAACTGGGATCAAAGACCAGCTCCACAAAATGAATAGATGTAATTGAATCAGACTGAGGGACACTTTCAGCCCCAGGACAGTGTTGAGTAAAAAACAACAATCAGTTGGCAAGTAGCAGAGCCTAAAAGTGTGGTGTAGGCAGATAGCTTTACAGAGATATCAGGGAAAAAGACCATCAAAGACAACCCATTAAAACCACTGTCATCCCAAGGCAATTGTACTCATGGTAAGGGTGATACCTTGGGATGAGTAAAATCAGGAACTTCAGACAATGAGGGTAATAGACTTCCCTGGAATGGTCCAGCCAAGTCACTACTAAATAAATAAACAAGCGAAGGACACCAAAAACAACGCCAGAATTAAAGGAAGGGAGCAACTATAACATATTATCTTAAAATGTTTGCATTTTAACTGAAAGTATGAGACATGAAACAGGAAAGTGTGACCCATATACAATAAAGAGCAGACAATAGAAGCTGTGTTTCAGGGAGCCCAGACGGTGGGATTGGCAAATAAAATTTCAAAGCTGCTATTATAAATATGTTCAAAAAACCAAATAAAACATCAACGAAAACACTAAATAAGATGATAATGGCTCATGAAATAGAAAATATCAAAAATGACTCAATTATTTAAAAACTAATTATAATTTTAGGGTTAAATAGTATAATACCTAAAATGAAAATTTTACTATAAAAGCTCTGGAGATTTAACTAGTAAAAGAATCATCACACTTGAAGATAGGCCAACAGATTACGCAATCTGACTAACAGAGAGAAGAAAAAATGAAGAAAAATGTAGAGAAAGATGTGAGACACTGTAGTGGACTAATATATGCACACAACGGGAATGAGTATTAGGGGATGAGGAAAGAGAGAATGCAGTTAAAAAAAAAAAAAACGAAAGAGAGAATGGCCGAAATTTCCCAAATTTGATTAAAAGCAATAATCCATATATCTACGAAGGTCAGTGAACTTCAAGCAGAATAAGTATAAAACAATATACAGAATTATAGTAAAATTGACAACAGACAGACTATATTGAAAGTAGCAGGATAAAAATTACTCAGTAGATAGAAGGAAGCCCTCAAAAGACTTATAGCTGACTTCTCATCAGAAATAATGGAGAACAGAAGGCAATACAACAATCTATTAAAGTGCTAAATGAAAAAGAAAATGAATTTGTCAACCAAGAAGCTTATTGCAAAGCAGACTATCTTTCAAGAGTTAAGAGGAAGCAAAGACTTTACAGAGAAACAAAACTGAGAAATTCTGTTGCTAGCAGACATAACATTAGAGGAAATACTAATGGCATTTCTACAGGCTAAAAGCAAGTGACCCCAACAATAATTCAAATCCACATGAATTAAATATTAGTGCTGGTAGTGGTAATTGTGTAATTATAAATAAAATATGATCTCATATTTTATCTCATCCTAATTGATTTAAAAGCTCTAAATAAAACAATATGTATATAATTTTATTGGTGGGTGCCTTAAACCATTTATGCTGCTGTAATAAAATACCACACATCACGTAATTTGTAAACAATAGAAATTTATGCCTCACAGTTTTGGAGACTGGGAAGTCCAAGACCAAGGCACTGGCAGGTTTAGTGTCTGGAAAGAGATGGCGTCTCTTCTTTTAAGATGGTGCCTTGTGGCTGGAACCTCTGTAGGGGATGAATATTGTGATGTTACATGGCAGAAGTAATGGAAGGACAAAAAGGGCCTGAGCTAGTTCCCTCAAGCTATTTTATAAGGCACTAATTTATTCATGAGGGTGGAGCCTTCAGGACTTATCATTTCCCTAAAGGCCCTATATTTCAATACCACTACTACAATGGAGACAAAACTTCAATTTGAATTTTAGAGGGGTCACATTCAAAGAATAGCATTGTGCTTATAAAACATAGAAAAATAATATATTTAATAAGAAAAGCATAAAAGATATGGGTGGGAATAAAGCTAAAGCAAAGCAAGAAAATGAAATCAGATGATAACTTGAACCCACAAGAAAAATGAAGACAACAAGAGATGGTAAATAAAACAGTTAATATAACAAAATCTATAAACATATCTTTAAAGCCTTTCTTTGATCAATGTTTCTAAAAGACATAAAATGATTTAAAGTAATAATTGTAAAATTTTATTGTTGAATTTGTAATACATATAGACGTAATAGTCATAGCAATAGTAATACAAAAATTCAGAGAGATAGATCTAGATAGGAATAATATTTCTGTATCTCACTGGAATTAGCTTATTACAAATATGAAATAGATTTTGATAAGATTTATAAGGTAAGCCCTAAAGTAGCTACTACATAATATTAATAACTCAAATATGTAATAAAATTTAGTTTAAAAAATTAAGCGTTATTATAAAAATATTCAATTGATGCAAAAGAAAGCAGTAAAAGACGAATCAAGGAAAAACAAGCTATAAGGCTCATAGAAACAAAAAAATGTAAAATGGAAGACATAAATCCAACTTTATCAATAATAACATTAAATGTGAATGGTTTTAAACAATGCAATCAGAAGGCAGAGTTTATAAGACTGAATTTTAAAACACAAGCTTGAAACATATGCTTTCTACAATAATCACTTTTTAAAATTTAAAGATAAAAATAGTTTTAAAGTTAAGAGATGGAAAAAATATATCATTCAAACAATAAGCATGAGAAAAATTGTATAGCTATACAAATATCATACAAAATATTTTCTTAAACAAAAATATGTTAATAGAGATGAGTAGAGACATTTTATAATAAGCAAGTGAATCAATCAAAAAGATAGAATGCTTTATATATAAACGTTCCCAACAAATAAGGCCCAAAATACATGATGTAAAATGTAACATAATTGAAAGGAGAAATTTAGAATTTTGGAAAAATAATAATTGGATATTTTAATACCATACTTTGAATACTCGTACAAATAATTAGGCAGAAAATAAATAAACTGAAGGTGTGAAGACTACAAACCAAGTACATTTAGCAGATATTTATAAAATGCATAAGTATTAAAATGTATACTTTTCTAAAAATATAAGCCATGACATTATTCCTTTAAGTAACTTTCTCCTTCATACCTATTTTGGAGGCTACTTGATATGAACCAACTTTTCAGGGAGGTAATTTTTTAAATATTTTGTTTCTTTTATTTCCAGAGAGTATCATTTTTACCATTCTATATTCTAATTTGCTAAATCAATCATCTACCCATTGTAATAATCTATAAATTTAATTTAGTAAGCCTTATTTAGAATACTTTTACTGTAAATTTTTATAATTTTCTTTGGTTTGTTTGTACAGTTTTTTGTAAGATACCCTATCTATTCTTTATTATGAACATAATTTCCTGTCTGTCCATGAACAAATTTATAATAGTGTCAAAGATACATTTTAATAATTCTGGGTTCTTTTATTTTCCCTAAGGCAGTACCCATTTTTTAATTTAATTTTTATATCAGACAGTTTATGGTGGTTTATCTTCCTTGTAGTGGGCAGTGGTTAAAATATTTACTCAATTATTTCTGTCTTCCACCCATTGTTCTCCATCACTAACTTGGGCATTTACTATATCTGTGTGAATTTCAGAGATTAGCCAGTGGTTAATTCATACAAAAACTTTCTCCAGAATTTCCTCTTATTATGTAGGTGTCCTTAGAGCCCTAAACTCTGTCTTCCAACTTTTAAGAGTAGTAACACTGTGTATTTCTGACTGAATTCCAGCCTTTCTATATTGTGAGGAGTGAATGAGAAATGTCCTCAGGTGAGAAGTGGCATAACTATGTTATCACCAATGGTAGGTTTCTTTTTTGTGAGTCTATCTTTATTCACTTTTTTACTCTCTAATTTAGACAAGTAGAATATAGATATATTCTACTTTCTACTAAATTTTGTCACCCTCCAGGATCTTCAAATATTTTTAAAATTTTGTTCAATGTAGGCATGCATATGTGTGTATATGATATGTGTGTTGAAGCTTCAAGAACATTGGTTTAATCAAGCTACTTGACCATTACCAGAAATTTCTTGGACTCATAAATAAAATTTTAGTGAACAGCACTGAATTTTTTCCAATCACTTTTTTTCTTCAAACATTACTATGTATAATGGTCTGTGAAGTACTGATTCAAGCTCTACAAATTAATTATTTCAATCACCTACAAACTGAAATATTTTCCAGCATGCACATATAAAATAATTTACCTACCTCTGCATATTTTTCATCATTAATATTATTGGGTGTCCAAATTGTCACTTGTAAAGTTAATTTTTGTAAAATACCAGTTATAATCTCTTCTCCCTTTAACACACACACACACACACACACACACACACACAGTTTATTTGTGATTGCTTTGGCATCTAATGAAATAAATTTGTGATGTAACTTTTTCAAAAAAATCAGGTTTGAAAATACATATAATCTTCGACTCCTTTTTTGTTGTTAGAATGTTTCTTGCTGGACATTGTTTTGTACTTTTATTATATCAAATGAGAGGTCACTGCACTTTAATGGAAGATTACTTTGGAACTTTGACAGCTTTCTTCTAATTTTGATGATTTTGACAATATGTTAATAATATATAGTACAATGTTGACTGGAAGAATCAGAGAACCAATATATTGTAATTTTGAGATAATAATATTACATATTTCTAACCTTCAAAGTTGTGCTTTTATTTTTATTTTATAAAGTAGTTGCACTAATAAAATTATTTATTAGTTTACATTATTTATTTCTAACTCAAGACTTATTATTTATATTGATAGCATTTAAAGACCAATATTTACTTTGCTGTTTTCATCAAAAAATTAAATTTAAAAAACCATTTATTAATAACGTATCTAGTTTCTATTAACAGAAGACATACCATAACACAGCAGTTGCACTGGAAAAAAAGGTTTAAGACATATAAAAATAAGCCAAACCATAATGGAATTAATAGTAATAAAAAGAAATATTAAAAAATAATGGATAAATTACATGACAATTTTCACTCTGTTTATTCAAGGTTAACTAAAGTAAGTTGTGCAGTGGAGTCTTTTCAGGGAATGTGAACACCTTCAAGGTGTATTTTGAAGAGCATAAAAATATCCAAGGGGATTAAAATTTATATTAATTAAATTATTTCACATCATTAAATATGTGAAATATATATGTGCCAGATTAAATCATCTTTTCCTATGACATCACCAAGCAGCTGATTGGCAGATCATTGTACTGTTTGAGTATCCCCCACTGATGAATACTGATAGTTGTTAGCCACAAAAATACTAGTATAAGAAAAATTATTCCATAAATATTATTCATCAGTGTATATTTCTTAATATCATAGAGCTTTCAGAACTGCCTCATGTTCTACAAGTATGACTTTGACATTTTAGTAATAATACTTACTGTTCTCTTTTTCCTTTATACTCGTTTTACATTGGTTTGAAGCAAAAGTTAGTAATAAAAATTATTTTTCTGAAGTGCATATGAAGTATAAACTAAAAGTAAAAGATAGAACTATAATAAAAATTACCTTTGTCTTAAAACTATCTCTATATGTAACAAACTGCATCCTAACTTACAATGTAAACAAACTGCAACCTATCAAGTAGCTGAATTTCAGCCAATCATAGCAAACAAGCTTTAGCCAATCACAGGCTGCCAACGGATTAGACCATGTTCATTTAAGGTAAAAGTCAAGCTGTAATCAACTAAACTGTTGCAGTATGTCACTTCCATTTTCTTTCCATAAATACTATCTGTCCACATTGCTAGGTGGAACTGTCTGAACCTCTCCTTGTTCTGAGTCCTGCCTGATTGTTTGTTCAGATAAACTCTGCTAAATTTAATTTGTCCAAGGCTTTCCTTTGAACAATTTGGCATCATAAGTGGAATCCAAAGTAGACCTCCAGTGACCCACAGGAGATCCAGGTGGCCAAGTAAGTAAAGGTACCTCTGGGTCAATTGTGCCTATAGCTTTCTTATCACAACTGGGGTCGTGGGCAAATTCTGTCTCAGATTGGAACTCCACAAGCTTGTGTTTTGAGCATTCTGAGTTAGAGTATTCTTAATCCAGAGTAAATTTGGAAGTCACAACAGAAACAAGACTGGGTCTGTAGGGAGGCTTCGACTGTTTGATTGGGTGAGAGAGAAACTGGACTTTGTTCAGTAGGCAGATAATGTTGCCAAAAGAAAGAAAATCATGGGTTTATCTGTATCAAAGGATGGTGAAACTTCTTCACCTGAAACTCCAGCCAATTTCATTTTAAGAACATAGACTCAAAACCTGTGCTTATATAGAGAAATGGGTAAACTCCACTAAAAGTAACTTGGAATTACAGAGGCCACAATGAGGAAACGTCTTACCAAAGACAAACAGGTGTATGTTATTATAGCTAAAACAGCTACATTAACAAGAAAATCTACTCATAGATATTTTTAAACCCAAACTGAGAGATCTCAACTAAAGCACATGTTCTCTGAGAAGTCTGCCTTTATTGTAATTAGCCAAGTCGTTGGATAAAAAGTTGTCCACTCTTACACCAGCAATCTGATGCAACCACTCCCTTTGGCCTGGACTGTTTCTCCACTTGAGAAAGCCCCCAGAGGTTTTACCCCTGGGACAGGAATCAACCAATCCATCAGAGAGAAAATATAATATTTCTGTGTTGAAGATTTCAAATCAAGACCAAAAGTCTCTGTGTCTGAACCTATTTAATTCACACATGGACGATTTTTATAAAAATGTTTTTAAAATTTAGTCATCTCTTTTTTCTCTATTTGATCCTGCATCTCCCGTGGGAATCTTTCAATTGACTGAAACCTCACTTCTCAAACTCTTGCTGACCGTGTGCTCTTCCCCTTGCTCATATTGTCATAATTTTTGCTATGATCCAAAACTCATTCTTGGAAAGCAAATTGATCTGTCTGTCATTCAATCTTGAAAATAAACAAATAAGGCTGGGCACAGTGGCTCATGCATGTAATCTCAGCACTTTGGGAGGCCTAGGTGGGCGGATAACCTGAGATCGTGTATTCGAGACCAGCCTGACCAACATGGCAAAACCCTGTCTCTACTAAAAATACAAAAATTAACTGGGTGTGGTGGCACACGCTTGTAATCCCAGCGCTTCAGGAGGCTGACACAGGAGAATCACTTGAACCCAGTAGGCAGAGATTGCAGTGAGCCGAGATCGTGCCACTGCACTCCAACCTGGGCGACAGAGTGAGACTTCTGTCTCAAAAAGAAAGAAAACAAACAAACAAACAAACATGAACTTTACAGTGTACATGCTGAGTCTAGACACAAAATACTTGTATCCTTGTACCTGGCACATGGCTAAAATGAATAAAATCTATAACATCTGTTTCTGTCTACATATTTATTATGTCTATACATATGACATATATGTGTGATATTTTTCTATCTTCTGATATTGCCAAAATCAAATTGTAAAGAAGTTCCATTTAATTGGCTTAAAGAAAAACATATGCTTATATAAACTGTTCTCTCAGAAAAATAAAAACTAATCCAAATGCTCTTCAAGTTCATGTGACTTGAATCATTTACAGCAAATAAGGATAATGTTGGTTTGATTAAAACAGGCATATCTTCAGGGTTGTCAACATTAAATAGAATACATGCACAGGGTCGAGCACAGTGGCTCATGCTTGTAATCTTGGCACTTTGAGAGGTGGAGACAGGTAGATCACCTGAGGTCAGGAGTTTGAGACCAGCCTGGCCAACATAGTGAAACCCTGTCTCTACTAAAAATACAAAAAATTAGCCGAGTGTGGTGGTGCATGCTTATAGTCCCAGTTACTTGGGGAGCTGAAGCATGAGAATCACTTGAACCTGGAATGTAGAGGTTGCAGTGAGCTGAGACTGCGTCACTGCACTCCAGCCTGGGTGACAGAGCGTGACTCTCTCTCAAAAAGCTAATACAGACACAGGACTTTTCCTGCCTAGATGTACTGGTAAAATAAGTTTATGTTGCTTCTGTATTACAAAATATGTCGGCAAAATAAAAAGAAAAGGGAGAGACAAAATGGGTAGCCGCCTAATGTCTCATCTTCATAAGCAATCCAAGCATAATTGTTAAAAACAAGTGAGTTAAATAGATGTAAATAAGATAAAATTATCATGTGAAAGATGTCCTCCCTATATCGGAAGATAGTAACATTCTTATTATCAAGAATGAAAAGTTGAGGCTGAGGGAAATCTTTACAAACAACAATTTAATTCTCAAGCCTAGCCAAAAGTACCTAAGGAGATAGAGGTAAAATTTTGTCCCCTCTTGAGTTTCTTATTACAGGGAGACTAAAAATATGTGGGACCATTAATAAACAGGCTCTGTTCCACAATGACAAATTATACCCCAAGAAAAATCATGCTCCTAAAAATTACGAATTATATAACCCCTTAATTGTTGGTAGCCTCTAACCATGCAATATTTTGATAACGGAGCTTTGGATAAATACTACTAGAGAATTTCTACTGGTGAGTTCCAATGAAGAAGGCATCCCTCATGGAACTGTCAGTTGTGCCTGTCTAGGATATATTATTATTTGTACAGAATTTAACAACCTACCATATGTGCAGACAACTGTGTGTCTCAGTAAGTGAAAAATAGCCGACAAATGTGGATAAGAAATTCTAAAAGCACCTCTGTCATTCAATAACCAATTGGAAATTAAGCATTGGTCAACACCTCTTAATTTTTACTATGGAATAAAGAGGAAACTGTCAGAAGGAATAAATCCCTTTAAATGGGCATCTTTGGTGGAGAATGCTTCTTCCCTGGCTTGGCGTACATGTAAATAAATGTATAATTAGAAATCTATTTCAAACATTATCTGCTATAGCTGACTACTGCAAAGACTATAGTTGCTTAGCAAAATTTAAAAAAAATTTATATTGCTAAAGTTGTTTTCAATATCAGGATTGCTTTGGACTATGAGCTGAATGGGGACTGTGATAGCTAACACTTCCTGCTGCAATTGAATAAATACATCTTGTATGGTTAAAAACTCAACTGCAAGAAATCAACAAACAAGCTGCTTGGTCTATACAAGTAGATTCCTCTTCCAGCTGATTTGTGATATGATTGATTTTGATTGGCTCAATTCCTGGGGGTCCCTGTTAAGAAGTATATTTTAGTCTGTTAGTATTAGCTTTCTGATAGCCAGTATAGTAGTTTCCCTGATGCACCGTATCCTCTCAAGTCTTAAATTATTGTATGCAGCCAGCCATTATACATCAAATGGTCTCATAAGCATTAATGAGAACACAACGAAAACTTAAAGAAATATTCAACTGACCTGACGTTGTAAATTTTAAATTCTATACTGAGAAATTGAATATTGTAAAATTTAAATTCTATACTCTCTATACTGTCTTTTTGACGGTGACAGAGAGTAATGTCAACTTCCAAGGTTTTTGTCACTGTCTCAAAGTTGAGAAGCTGACTAAAAGGGGGAAATTGTTAAGTTAATTAGTTTGGTCTAAAGCTGTCTCTATACTTAGTAAACTAAAACGTAACTTAGTGTGTAAACAAACTGCAACCTAAGTTAAGAGTAAATTCTTGTAACAAATAGCTGACTCTCAGTCACAGCAGCTGAGCTTCAGCCAGCAACAGGCTACCAACTGATAAGACCATGTCTATATAAGGCAAATGTCAAGCCTTAACCAATCAAGCTGTTTCTGTGTGTCACTTCTTTATTCTGTCCATAAATACTGCCTGCCCACATTGCTGGGTGGAGCTGTCTGAACATCTTTGTTCTGTGTTCTAAACTCTCCTAAATTTAATTTGGCTGAAGTTTTTTTTCTAAGACAAGCTAATACCACTGAATAATTTAATTTTATGAATCAGACCATAAACTGCAATTAGAGAAGTTTGTTTTTATTTTGTGTGATCTATGATAAGTACATCAGATATCTATGAAGCATTATAACCACTAAATAATGTGAGGTAGAAGATAGTTTGATTTTTATGTTTATTATGGGAGTAAAATGTTTGTATAGATATATAAGATGACATTTATAGAAAACTGTTATTGACGCAGTACTTACAGTTTTCATTAGAAATTAACAAAAGTAAGCATACCTTATGAGTTTTTAAATAACAACAGAATGAAATACATTCTGTCATTCAGGGGAAAATTTAAATTGAAAATAAATTTGATAGTTTTGGGACATGTTCAGGGTTTTTTAAGTAAAAAATTTACAGCAAAAGATACAATAAAGAAGAAAAAGAAACATCTGGCAACTTATTGTCTGGAAGCAGTGCACTGAGTATGAGTTATTAATGTTAATTGAGTTTTAGTTAGCAAAAAAATGAAAGATATAAAATATATAGAAAACATAAGACTATCATATAATTTTATTTAGTAATTATAGCTATACTAAATATCTCTATTCAGTTACAGTTTCTACAACTTAAGATAAAACAGGATCATTTAGAAAAGTACAAAGAAGAGTAATAAAAATGATTAAATGATCATTATTAAATGCTATGTATATATGCATGTTATATATAACATATATGTGTGTGTATATGTGTGTGTATATATATGTGTGTGTGTATATATATATATATACAAAAATCTGTACATTTTTGAAGAAGCTGTATAGGTTTGAGTCAACCATACATGATTTTTGACAAATTATATATATATAAAGTAAGGGACTTTATATTATTCAACCAGAAAATGAGTAGTCTTTGATAATGGTGGACTACTCTTATATCCTATGCAGATAAGTTGAACCTCTAATGCAAACTTGCGCTTGTGTATCTGTTAATAATTATTATTAATTTTATTACTGATTTTGCTTTAATTGAAAAGAGTAGCAGCAGTAGAAGCAGTAACAACAAATAATAAAAACTTCTTCTTCAAAACCAGACTGTTTTCTCGTTGAGGTGTTTCTTACCACCTACATTTGCACATTGACTTCCAGCCTCACTAAACTTGCTTGTACTCTCACTTGTCTCACAAAGTCACTGGGAAAACACAGAATTTTTGTCATGCCTTGTTACTCAGCACTTCTTCTTCCATTGACATCAGTCTTTAAGGTTTCTCCTCTCTAAGACTCTTCTTTCAGACCTGGGGCAAATATATGCCCACTGTTCATCACAAAAATACAGTGTCTCTTTATCAGAGTCGTGGAAAGCTCTGATGATCCAGAGCAACTCAGAGACAAAAACAGCATTATCTTATCCAAATAAGCACATCCCTTCTTTGCCATGATGCTCTTGGTCTAATGGCAAGACTTTAGAAACCAGTCTTTCTCATCTGAACCACAGAACAGAGAAAAATATTTGTGACTATTATCTCAATTCTCCAAAGAATGGTACTAGTATTTTGCTAGGTGCCTGGGAAGTTTTATTATACGTAATGGATAGACACTTTAATACATTAAGCCTTCATTATTACCGAATCACTGGCAGAAAAACTCTAAGCCTCTATGCTGTGTTTGTAACTTTTTTCAGGTAATGTTCCATACTTATCTGGATATTGACCCTGAGGGTTGGGGGTCTGGGAGAAGATTCTGATTAACCCCTTGTTGATTATTTGCTTCCTACTCTCTATCAATGGGAAGAGACAAGATTATCTGTTTTGGTCCCCTTTATAATTTGGGGGGAGACTTTCCCTATATCATGTTCCCTTTCCTCTGCTCTGAGGGATACGTTTGGGACAGACAGCAAACTCTACGGATTCCTCATAGCTAGTGGGAGTGTCTGACTCTGCACATTTCTGAAGAAGCTGTATAGGTTTGAGTCAACCACACATGATTTTTGACACAAAACTTTTAGGATAATTAAAAATTACAGAAAATAAGAATATATTGGCTTAATATTGACCTTGTAAGGCAACTATATGACTTTAAGGAGCTTAATCTAAAATTTTTGAAGCTCTATATAACAATTTACATTAATGAGTGTGGTGGGACCCCAATAAACTACCATGCTGATTTTCACACATATTACAATTTGAAAATGTCTCAAAAAACCAGAGGATAAGTTTTCATATATTCTGTTACAAACTGTTAGATCTTGACAAGTTGCCGATTTTCTTTGAGTTTTGTTTTCCGCATCAAAAAAATAGAAATAATGACCTGCTTTGTTTCAAAGTATTAAATTCATAAATTATAAGTTTTTTTTTAAAAGACAAAGTTACAAATCACTTTTTTTAAAAATCTCATTTTCTTTAAACTTTTGACTAAGGTGAGAAGTCTCCTCTTAAGCATGCTTGAACATTCAGTATCATTTTATTTGGAGAAACCACCGGTAATTAGTTCAGATTTGGAATTCATTGTCACAGCTTGTACTTTCTAAGCTCTCACCCATACGAACTGCACTCATTTCCTTTGCACAGCTTGACCTTTTCTAATTAATGCACAGGATTGCCTAACTGCAACGTGCATTAACGTGCTGTGCCTATCAGGAGCTGAAAAAGTTTCAGCTCTATAAATTTCCCAAAACTTTGCATTGGAAAAACAGATCTTTAAAATTTTAGTTTGTTGGATAGTACTCAAATTAATCTTGGCTTATTATTTCCTATTTTTCAGAAGTGAATATTATCTACTCTCTTTATTAATATTCTTATTCTCCTTAAATCCATGTCAGGAAAATAGCTTCATCCTTTATGATTATCCTTTTGAAATTGTGGTTGCCCTTATTGTTGCTAACAGGGGAGAGTGATGCATTTAAAACAAAGTAAGGTGACATAAATAAAAATTATTAGGATCATCTAACAGAAAGGAATAATTTAAATCAATATATTTAAGTAATATATCTTATGTGTTTTCTTTCTCAATTTCTTTTTATTAAAACATCCTAGGTGTAGAACTGGTCTTTTAGTTCTTCACAGCCAAGCAAAGGATAAGATTTAATTAAAAAATGATTGACGATTGAAAGGAAGATAAAACAGATCCTAAATCACAACTACTACACAAGTCCAGGCATCTTTAGGGTCACTTAATGAGCTGCTTTTCTGGCTTTCTTCTTGCCTCCCGCATATGGTGATGGCTAAGCTGTGTATTTCTTCCAAGGCCTTCTGGCATCTCTTCAGAGTTCAGGTAAAAAATATTCAAGAATACCAAGTGATTGTAAAACATAGGCACAACTCAGAAAGTTTGTAAGTATCCTTTTTTTTTCCTCTACTGTCTTATTACCAACCAAAATTACAATAGACGACCCAAGAAATTGCACCAGCTTTAACCTATGACTTCTATTATTCCCTGGCACATCCATGTATACATTTACAGTTTAAGAAACAATTCAATAAATGAATCTCTTCTGATGGAAAAAAATATATACAGGGTGATACTAAATTGCTGAGAGGTGACACTTATCTTGCCCTTTCCTTAGAAAAATATCCATCGCTAGGAGAAAGATGCCCTGAGAGGCAGGGAGGTAATTGCTGGCTATTTTGGATGAGCTCAGCAAATTTCAAAATAGGAATATCAGTACCGTACATCTTGTAAGAAGAGGAAACTGAAATTTATGCCCAATGTCTCGTCTTCTTTTGAAATGAAAAAAATGATAACAGAGTTTCTGGTAAAGGGAGTATGACAAAATCAACTTTTTTTGCATTTAAATTTTCAAAGATTTAATAATGTGGCATAATATTCATGTTATATTACTAAGTAAAATAAAAGGAGGTAATGAAATAGTACAGAAAAATATTATCTTTATAGAAAATATTACATAGTCACCCATATACATGGATTTTACATGTTCTGTTATCAAAATCTATGCATATGAAATTACTTTTCTTTTAATTCTGAAATAAACTGTATTAAATTTAAATTTAATTGCCATATTTTAATTTAAATGAAGTGGTATTTTCACCAGCGTGATTTTTGTTTCTTGGCACTGCCACCACTTCTTGCTTTTGGATGGTCCCTTGGGATGACTCATTCCAGCTTGCCATCCACCATTAACCCTGTGGTCTCTGCCATGATGCTTTTGCTTGTCACCTTCTGTGACTGATGCCTACCCCTCAGAGGCTGCCTGAAGGACCCTCTGAGAAGACACTGCTAATAGTGTCCCTCATTAAACCCCAACTCCACGACAAGTGTGCTCTGTCTGAACTCTCTTAAATCTGCCATGCTCAGGAGAGAGGGCAGTGCTGGATTGCACACAGTGCTTACTGGATCAGACCTTTCCACACCACCCTGCCACAAATTGTCACTTAGGTTTCTAAGCAACAATGATCATTTCCATTGCCTACCAAATTCATAAAAGCAAAACTTTCAGCTTTTCCTTTTCAATCTCAACTATATTGTCAACAAAGAAAAAACAAAAAAAATTCAAAAAACTGAAAAATATAAAAAAATTCATTGTCTAGCTAAATATGGAACTGTTTAGGTCACAGCTGTGCACACTTATATTCTGTTTAGACATTTGGTTATTTTTGTCTCCTAATAGCCACCCAAGAAAAAAGAATTTTTGAAATTAAAATAAGATATTATTCTAAGTCTTAGAATGTAATCTAACAAATATCAATATCAATTTTCTTAAACTATAATACAAATGTCTAATTCAGATTAAGATAACTTCAGTTTCTTTTCTAAAACTGTGAATATATAATTTCTTCAAATTTATGTAATAGAATGGTCGTTTCAGTTGAATATTTGTTCTAAAGTAAAGAAAGGATATTGTCAATTCCGAGAAAAGAATAAATAAAAAAAATGTCTGGAAGAAAATACAACAGATTGAAAGTTAAACGAGTTATCTCTGAATTATAGAAGTATAATTTCTATTTCTTTTTAAATGTTCTACAAATAACATACATTAAAATAAAAGAATGTTATTGGAATATGATTTCATATTTATATGTTTTAGAATTGTGAAAATGGGAGGGGGAATGTTTACAAATGTTTATACTTAGCCTGTCTCTTACTGCAATTTAGCATTCAAAGCAGTGGGATATGTGCTGTGGAGAAGGGTGAATATTCTGAAGCTTGAGTTTAATTTCAGCTGTAATTCTTACCGCACAACTGCTAGCATTAGCATTATTTGGGCTTCTGATATCTCATCTGAAAATAGTTCCAGTCAAATAGTTCAAAGGTTTTTCCCATAGTTAGCTGATTTACTATGTGTACAATTTTAATTAGTTAATGTTGGAGATTATAAAGAAGATCCAGTACACTGGTTGTGTGCATGGTGAGCTTAGTCCTCTGTTGAGTGCCTTTTGATGATTAACTTTGTGTACTTAGTTCTCCTCCATGATTCTGAACATACCCTCTTATATTTCAGAATCTAGATGTGATTTTTTTTCTCTATCTTTAGAGAAGAAGAAATTTTGATGTATAACGTTTAGACAATTTTTGAAGTTCCTATATAATTAAATTGTCCTATTTATACATTTTCTCCCAATGCATAAATAGCTGCCACAACTGGTGTCATTTCTCACTCTGAAGTTACAATCCAGCACTCATGCTGACTTGTACAAACCGCGTACGACAGGAGAGCCATGCCACCATAGCCTCTGGAGATGCATCCTTCCTCCTTTCTTCAGCAATTAGGACAGGTTTTTACGTGTTAATGTCAAAATCAACTTTTTTTTTTTAACTTATACTTTCCCCGCACATTGTTTTTTTTCTTTGCATTAGGCTGCATTACCTGATACTGCTTCAGATGCTTAGCCCCGATCAGGCAGCCGTCTCTCTTGGGTTTCCCTCCTGTTGTGATCTGCAGCCCGCTGATCACAACAGCCGGCTGTTCTTGATGGGAAATTGAACGCCCCAAGGAGCCTCTGCTGGTCTGGTAGAGCAGCTAGAGCTTTTCCCAGTGTTTCTCCCATTGGGTCCTCTCTTCTTTAATTAAATATGATTGGTAATACACGTAGGGCCCTCACTGCTCCACCATTCTGTTGGGAAACTACCCTGCAATCAAGAATCAAGCCAGGTGAAATAAGAGTGATCTTTTTTTTGTTTGTTTAATAGCTTCTCTAGAGACATGATTAGTAAAAGCTGTGATCATGTGTAGTAGTAAGAATACTGGTAAGTAAGGAAGCAGAAAAAAATGCTAGCTTTTCTCTAAAAAATCTTCAACTACATCTACAGTAGTCAAATACACTATGTAACTTCTGGTTTAGGATCATTTCAGCATGCCTTATGTATCTCTCCAAAAAAGTACAAGTTTCTCAAGGAGATCTATATTTAAAACAGTCTGTTTCTAGGACCCTAAAAGTGTAGCTATGAAAGCCTTTTTCATACCATACTTTCTTCACTTATCTTGGTTGCCTCTTTTCAGATATGTGCAAAATATTTGAGGAGGAATAGCAGTGAGATCTCAACAAGTAATGCCTCTATAACAGCTTTAGATATGAAAGGAATTAATATTTTCACTAGTGCTTTTGTTTCTAACACATCAGAAGTTTCATTCCCTTTAACCTTTGCAATCAGCCTCAGTCTTTCATTTGAGAGTAAAAAGAATATAATCTTCTTGTGAATCAAGCCAGAGTGAACACTGTTACTCTGATGACTTGAACGTGTATTTAATTTTATATAATTATTTCCCATATAAATGTTGATTTATTTTTTTTCAGCCTTTCAATATCTGTGAATAATGGCATCTTTGAAAAATGTTGCTGCTTGCTAATTACTTTGTAACATGTCATCTAGGTTCCTACAGGGTACTTGGGCAAATACAGCTTTGTTATGTTTTGCATTCCTCCTCTGCCCCTCCATTCCTACTAGGTCACTTCTTTTTAGCTTATTATAGATATTCTGTGCATGTAGAGCTGGGTGTGTGGGTTGAGATCATTCTGACTTTTTATATATACAGATGGAAGTGGGAACAATAGTAGCAGGTAGGTTCATGATGACAAAAATAATCCTGCAGTATTTGGGTTCAGTTTTTATTTTTTATTATATTTCATTTTTATAGTTTATTTTGCAGGTAACCAAAAGTCAGTATTTCAAATAGTCAGGGAAAATAGAGTGCATTGATTGTCACCACTATAGGAATTCTTCAATACAAAGAATGCTGCAAATGTCCTGGACATGGTGTGTTGCAAAAACTAGAAATTCATTGAGGAAATGATGGGATGTTGCCGAGAAAGATAAATATGCCTCTAGGAGGCAAAACCTCCCGTGGGTCAGGGTTCCCAGGGAGAGATGTGGCAGAAGCCAAGTAGAGCAGGGCAAGGCCAGTGGTTTCATAGATTCCTGGGCCAAACCTACAGAATGTCAATGTGTCACGGCTCTGTTGCATTAAATGGACCTCTTCTTTCAGGAAACCAGATAATTATCCATGTTGGCTCATAGGGTCTCATACGTCATAAAATTAATATTTAACCTAGAAAAAACTTGAATGTCCATCAACACTATTATATTTGAATGAATTACAATGTATGGATACTATGCAGCCATAGATCACAATTTTGTCCACATTTTTAGTATACATAATTAGGCATCCATAGTTATGAATTTTATCCATATCTATATACACAAGTAAATGTCTAGGACATTTTTCCAATGGGAAAAAGGAACAAGTTCAAAAGGTAATACTTTATACATATAATATGATTATGATTTTATATAATTACGCATATTATTATGGTTTTATAAAAACCTTAGAAAATGTCTGTGAAAAGTGAAGGAGAGAGAAAAAGAGAAAGGCATGAGAAAATAAATTTCAGTCTCTAAAAATTATTTTTTGGTGGGAAAGTAAAGAATGTAAGCAAATTATTTCTGAAGATATGTAATAAACCTTTAATTCCCAATTAGTAATATTTACTTTTTAAAATTTCAATAAAGATTATGTGAAAATAGAAAAATCAAGTACACATATTATTTTATTATTTAATGATATTTATAATCTTTGTGATACAAACTCTTACAATTTCTTTTAGTAAATCGATCAAACTTTACTCTTCTTGGATTTTGTGTTTCAACGTCTTCAATTTCTTTTATGTATCAGTGATTTACAACAGAGTTTGTTTGGGCATAAATTGAGGAATATGCCTAATATCTGACTGAAGGCAATTGTGTCAAATTCATACACTCAGCATGCAGGTAACACCACTATAAACACCGTTTATAATAATCACACTGACTTGCAAACTTAAACCATACATCTCCTACTGACTATATTTTTTCGAATATAGGACATATATTTAAACGTTCTGAAAGTGCTTTAAATAACCAACCATTCAAATAAAAAGTGCATAATCTTACAAGATGTGATAGTTTTTGGAGTATCAGAAATAATATTATATGTAATTTACACCTTTGGTAAAGTGTCATTCATGTTAAGAAACTATGTAGGGTATGGGATGTGTGTGTGTGTGTGTGAGAGAGAGAGAGAGAGAGAGATTATCTTAACAAAGTTTAAGAACAAAGAAAGTTTAAATGATTTTTCTGGCTAAGGATACATTCTCAGTGCTTATGACTTCTCAATCAAAGGATTATTAATGAATCCGAAAGGGTTACAACATTGAATCTAAAATGATCTCTTATATTCTCTTCATGAAGTTGTAATTTATATTTCATTATGCATTAAAATTAATAATAGTACATTTTAGACATTTGTTACACTTGAGTTAATATAATTATGTAGTCTTTATAAGAAATGCTACCCACCACTCTTCTCCAACTCCTATCACTCCATAAAAAAATTAACTGATGATTTGGAAAAAATGATACATGCAGATGCACACACACACACACACACACAAACACACACACACACACAGAGGGTGAAGTTTAATTTTTAAGTTACAAAATCATGCATGGTGTTCATTCTTTGTGTTGAAAATATAATCAATTTTTCTAGTTCTGATTCAGATGAATTAGTTCTTCATAAGCTTTGATGGGGATATCGCTTAGTAGATTAATGTAACTTCAGCCCATTACACATAATGGTGGTCAAATTAATTCACTAAAACTTTGACCACATTCTAGATAGTAAAGCAAGAAAAAATTAATCAGCTTGGGGCTTTGCATCATATTACATGTAGAAGTGAATCATATGAATGTAAATTATGCACATTATTTCTATGCCATTTCAAAATAGTAGAAAGTAGAACGTGCAGTTTCACCAGTGTAAATTATGTAATTATTGGAGTGTTTCATTATATACCAATTCTATTACAAAATAATCAAATGGTTATAACAAATTGTGCAATCATGTTCCTTATCACAGAAGGAAATGTACTTTGATACATTCATTAATGAGAGCACTTTAATTTCAACTTTTCAAGAAAGAAAAGTATTACAAAGGTATTTGGTAAATTAGGTTAGCAACGTAAGTATAGTTAATTTGATAAATTTTAGTCTGTTAAATGTGTTAGTTGAGAAGATATTATGAGATGAATCCAAAGATGCCATCATAAATTTGTTAAATTATGTTTAGAACATATATTTATTTATGACTTTGATTCAAGACCATTGTATTCACAGTTTCCACTATTTCTGATTCACCAACTTTGGATGTATCCCACTGAATATGACAGAACAGTGGAAAGCATTGCAGAATAAACCAAAAGGCCCTCTAATTTCAGACAGATGCTCCCCTCAGTCTGTTTAAAACTTTGAGCAATTCACATAATCAAATATCTTTCTTAAAATATAAGTGGAAATAGAAGAATAAACATCAAAATTTGAATAAATTAAATGGCAGACAACCCATGAAAAATGTAATTTTTCTAGAGCTCTTGACAAATATCTATCAGAGGGTAAGAATGCTTTAATGTTATTAAAATTAAGAAGAATACCAAGCTTTGGTTTCCACATTGTCTATCATTTACTCAGTATCAACCTGTATTTTGAACATGTGCTATATTTATGTAACACTTGTGTTTCATTACCATCTTCTCAGTCATCTATTCACCCATCCATGTATTAACTAATGCATTCGTGCTGTATCCTAAAATATTAATATTTGTGCTATTCTTGAACATCTTTATAAATATTTTTCTACTCACCTTGCTCTAGATGAATTATGGTTGACTTGCTGAAAATGTGGAGATTAAAGCCATAAATATTGATATTTTGACTACTTACATAAGCTCATGAAAATAAACTATAAAATACCAAGAGAATCAAGAAATAATATATTCTTTTGAAATGAAAATAAAAGTATACCTTTAGCTATCCCTGCTGTTCCACTGGAGACTAGATGAGGGATTTGTAGATTGGCAGACAAGAGAAATAAGTGGGTCATGGCTTTAGATGAGGTCACAGCAGGAGCTGAAAACAATAGAGTTTCTCAGGTGATCAAAGGAATAAAGAATAGAGACAAGGATAAGCTGCTGAACGAGATTCATCAAGCCTCAGAGCCCAGTGGAGCTGAAGCTGCATCTGCACATCACCAACTAGCATTGAGGGTGCACCTCTTGTTTCCCATTGTTATCTACTGGAGCTATTCTTCCCTTTGTAGTAGGTATGACCTTCTTCCAAGAGCTGGCACCAAGTCATGTTTCTTGCATGTTATGGATCATGCAAGAAAATTACCCCTATGTCCTGAAACTTGGCTAAGATAATTCAAACCACCCTGTTTGTACATCTGCCTCACCCTGCTTGTTTTTAATCACCCAGGAAATATGAAATGTTATTACAGAAGTGTTTTTAACTAAGAAAGACTCTGATGAAGAGCAAAGGAAAAAATCACAACATCTTCTTGTTAATGAAACACTTTCTTATTGCTCATTCAATAAATATATTTTGATCAACTTTATATCTAAACCTTGAAGGAACAAGCAACACTATGAGAATAAAGCCCTTGATCCTAGAGTTGTGAACTGACTACTGCCAACAACCTGAGTGAGATTGAAACTAAGTCCATCCCCAGCAGATAAACCAATGCTTGAATCCTGTTCAAAAAAACTATGAAAGTAAATATGTGTTGATTTACAGTAGTAACTTTATGGCAATAGATATATATTGTAATAAATAATACATTTTCTCAACTTTTTCATGTTGAGTTTTTCATTAATAGTGACATTGAACTGACAGCCATTCATGAAATGTCCCCCATTGCCATTTTAAGATGCTTATTACCGAAATGCATGCCTCATACTCATATACAGAAATATGTCACAACACTGCAAACAAAAACAAAAACATCCAATAAGCTTCAGGATAATATCTTTTCAAAAATTAAATCATAATAACATCTGGTTTGAAGCAATACTTATTTATGGCTTATGACTCTATGACTATTTTATGTAGTCTCCAGACACAGAGGCAACCCTCCCCCAACCAACATTTATTTTTAAGTTGAGACTGATAATAGAGCATACAAGAGAATATTATAAGCCATATTACTCACATAATGAGGCTTTTGGGGGACAGCAGGGCAGGAATAGCTTTGAAACTGGTCTAAAAATGGCTCAAGAGTGCATGGAAAGGAGCCTGCTTGGAGTTTTATGGTGGGCACAGAATGGGGCCAGGGCCAGCTCTCCATCCCTGTGCAGGGGATTATATGGTTTGATTTCCTGGCAGCTCCACAGGAGGGAACACACGGATAATCTCATCAGCTTTCCCAGATTAGAGGCAGAAGTGGGAGAGGGAGGTTTGAGACTTAAAGTAGTGACCGAATATCCAAAAATGGAGTTAGCTTTGTTGAAATAAGTTGTGTGTTTTTTGGTTTTTCTCTGCTCTCTTTTGTGTCTGGAGTTACCTGTAGGCAGCTCTGCTGAATGCTGGTGGAGAATCCACATACCTGGAAAACTGAGTTCCTCCAGTAGTTTTACAATGGTAGTGTAAGGAATCCAAAGGGAGAGGTGAAACACTCAGATATTGGAGGACTGTGGTTTGGAACTGGAACTCTACAACTTTGCATTTTATTAACTGAATTAAGTTATAAGTTCTGGTTAGATTTAAAGGGTGGAGCAGTCATTTTCTTCATTTAAAAAACCATTGCAAAATCAAATGGCAAGGGGCACAGTTACAGGGAGTGGGATAATTGGAACCATTCTTATAAACAATTTACTACAGAGCAGACTCAAAAAGAAAAATTTGTGTTTCGCTTTATTGTATACAAATTTCAGCACGTGGAATTCAGCAGAAACAAAGGGAAAAGCATCAGTTTACACGTGACATTCTGCCCCTGATTTACAGTATCAGGATTGTACTAACCAGAAATTTGAGTAGCCATCTTTTTACAATGGAAGTTAATTTTCACTCACTCTGATATCTTCCTTGAGGAATATTGAATTACAGTACATGACAAACTGTGGCTGAGTCCTTTTAAATTAAACTACTCAGAAATAGCAATATCCAAGGAAAAGAATGCTGAGCAGGGCTAGGGAACAGTGAGATTCATAGAACCCTTAATCAAACTAAGAGTAACACAAAAAGTAAGATTCCCTGGAGCAGTATATCAATGGATTGCATTTTCTCATGTATTTGATCAATTCAAATAATTAGAAAATGAGGCAATCGTTTTAGGGATTTCCCTCCTTTGTAGTGCATGTCTGAATTCAAAGAATGTATGCTAAAACTAAAAATTTAATTGGCCAAACCTTAACCTACTTGAAGTTTATGATTTAATAAGGACTCTTACTGTAATACCATAAATTAAATCTAAGCCAAGTTCAAGCTTCACAGGCTGTCCATTGGGAAATACAACGTGATGACCTCACTTTATCAGGAAATTACTGACATGATACATATGATCAAGGAGCTTCTGAAAAGACATTTAAGGGTAAGTTAATAGATTATTTTAGAAAAAAAAGGAAAAGATAATTTGACTTAAAAGACAATCTGGAATATTATAATAGTTAAATTAATCTATTAAACAGGAGCCTATTTAATGGCAAATTAATAGCAGCAGTCTACAGAAAATTGAAAATAAGAAAAGAGAGCCCATGACAATTATTTAATGATGTCCTGGAAAAACTAGAAGAACAATAAATAAGTGACAAATATTGGCTAGTTGTTCTAATTAACGGATTATATGGTTGTCTACCTGGAAAGAATACAAGTAGCTAAAATATCATTATAACATATATAATATTATAAAATTTTGGTGCATTACTTTTTATAACATATAAATACAAAAGCCAATAGCTCTCATTTACATTATCAATAAGATCAAATTTAAATATGTTTATAAAAAGGTATAAACTGAAATAGAATGAATATTTCACACATTAGAATAACCTAAATAGGAGGGTTTTTCTAGAAGTTATTTCCATCATGGATATACAGTACTGATCAAAGTATAATAGAACAATGTGATTGAACACGTACCTAAATGATACTATAAATATTTCTGAATCAAATGTCTGTATAGATCTATTATATTACCATAACCCTAATATATTTATCAATTATGTAATGTTATTCACAACTCAATAGAGGCATAAAAAGATAGTAGAAACCAAACATGTTTGAAAAATGCAGAATATTTGTACTACCATGTATTTAAATATACTATTGCCTTACAAAAATTAAAACAATGTTTTACTGAAACAAAATATGTCTATTAGAACAATTAAAATAATAGAAATTATAGTAACAAAGTATTATGTTCAATATGAAGTAAGATAAGAGAATGTATTCATTTGTACACACATACATAGACCTAGACAGACACACACCTAGACTGTGAGAGTGTTTTAAAATGGATATTATTCTTCTATTTTATATAATAAGTACATAATGTAATATGATGTTAAAAGAGTCCATGAAACAGTACAATTTATTATTTGTGCATACTGAGCCTTCAGATAATTTTAACATTATTATTTATACTCTGTTATTCATTTTTTCTATAATGAATACAAAATTTTACACTTTCATTTCAAAAAATGAAATTTTAAGATAAGACTTATTGAGAAAAGTAATCATATTTGAAATATTAAAATACAGTTTAATTATCTGAAAAATACAAAACCAAGAGATTAGATGATTTTGCACCTGCATAAGAAAATATTATGCTTGCAGAATTCCTTAGTTTGAGACTGTTTGAAATATGTATCTTTTCCTTTATTTATATTCATATCACAGACATATATATCATAGAAAGGAAAAAGAGGCCTACAAAGTGAACAATTTCCTAGGAAATAAAATAAATTTGAATGTTCTAAGAATGGAATTCATTTTATAAACTAGTGGCTCTCAAAGTGTGAGGCAGAATCCTTTGAGACAGACTCAAAGTCAAATCTATTTTCACAATAATACTAAAATATTATTTTTTGGTTTAACTCTTATTGTCCCAAAATTGTAGCTAGAGTTTTCTAAAAGCTACATGACATGATAGTTTAATTGCTCGTATGATGTGTGGAGTTTGTGAAGTATTGGAAATTGTGTATTCTTATGTGTATTTCTGTTTCCTAGAATATTCTGAGATAGTAGTTGGATAGAGGGAGAGATAATAGAGAGATATAATAATAATTATTATTTTTTTTTTTGAGACGGAGTCTCGCTGTTGCCCAGGCTGGAGTGCAGTGGCGCGATCTCGGCTCACTGCAGGCTCTGCCCCCGGGGTTCACGCCATTCTCCTGCCTCAGCCTCCCGAGTAGCTAGGACTACAGGCGCCTGCCACCTCGCCTGGCTAATTTTTTTTGTATTTTTAGTAGAGACGGGGTTTCACTGTGTTAGCCAGGATGGTCTCGATCTCCTGACCTCGTGATCCGCCCGCCTCGGCCTCCCAAAGTGCTGGGATTACAGGCGTGAGCCACCGCGCCCGGCTGAGAGATATAATTTTTAATGCTTAACTCAATTTTCTTTCAGAGTTCTTATTGTGCTCTTACTAGCTATTTTTAATTATAACAATTATCTCTATAAACTCATTATCATCAAATAAATATTTAAAAATCCCAGTGTTTCATATACCTGTGAAAAATACAGCAATAAATATAGTTTTCTTATTTTACAATATATTTAAATTTTTTTCAGAACTTTTATTTATCTAAAGGTGTTATTTCATAATTTTAAGTATATTTTCACATAATTAAAAATAGATGTTTTGTGTAAAAAGAGAGATTAGGCCAGGCATGGTGGTTCATGTCTGTAATCCTAGTGCCTTGGGTGACTGAGGCAGTAGCATCACTTGAGGCCAGGAGTTGGGCACCAGCCTAGCAACAGAAAGACCCCAACTCTACAAAAAGTAGACATTAATGGGTATTGTTGTGTGTGCCTTTAGCCCTAGCTACTGAGGAGGCTGAGGTGGGAGGATTTCTTGAGCTCAGGAATTCAAGGACACAATGAGCTATAATCGTGCTGCTGTATTCCAGCCTGCACAACAGAGCAAGACCTTGTCACTATTAAAATAACAATAATAATAATAATAATAATAATAATAAAATGAAAAAATAAAAAGATAGATGACTTGCATCATCTATGTCTAATGATTCTGACACAAGATGAAATTAACACATCTGCGATCTCTACATTAAACATAAACATGATCTTTGTTTAAAAACTCAAATATGGTTTTATCTTTTCAAATGAGAAATAAGAAAGCCACTGATGTATCTTACCAGAGTGTAATTTATGTCTTGACGTGTGCACATCTTTCCAACTTTCTGTGTTAAGAATTAGGAAGTACACTTCAAAGACTTCTGCTGTTTGTATCTAGGAAAAGTATAGGTGTAACTGCATTGTGAGCTGAAGTAGAAAATGTTTTTTCTCAAGGAAGAGCAGTTTTATTGAAATAATGACTTGACAAATAATGATAAAGGAGAAAATATTCGTATTTTACGAATATTTTCTTGAAAATATAAAATGAACCACTATCTTCCAGGAAAGCTATTTTCCGTGCTCCTTGCTAATAACAAAATAAATGTCTTGGGAAAAAATTAAAGTTTTGGAAACTGTGAGCTAATGACATTTCAACGTTCTTTAAAAATAAAATTTTTATTTTTGATAAGTAAACTTAAAAATAAAATTTGTGTTTTTGATTGATTTCTTTGAAATCAATGGTGATATTTTAAAATGTGATGTCGACTTTTGAAAGAATCGTTTAACTAAGTTGCACAATATTTTCCAAAATAACCAATGACAGAAAAGTATATGGGTAGGCCGGGCGCGGTGGCTCACGCCTGTAATCCCAGCACTTTGGGAGGCGGAGGCGGGCGGATCAAGAGGTCAGGAGATCAAGACCATCCTGGCTAACACAGTGAAACCCCGTCTCTACTAAAAATACAAAAAAAAATAGCCGAGCGTGGTGGCAGGTGCCTGTAGTCTCAGCTACTTGGGAGGCTGTGGCAGGAGAATGGCGTGAACCCGGGAGGCGGAGCTTGCAGCGAGCAGAGATGGCGCCACTGTACTCCAGCCTCCGCGACAGAGCAAGACTCCGTCTCAAAAAAAGGTACATGGGTAACAGATCCATTCACAGAGGAAGATACATTAATTTCAATATATTTCAATATAATTGAGTATGGAGTTATTATATTTTCAGATTCCACTTCTCTAGTTTTAGCTTATATCAGATAAATATCTACAATGATCACAAAAGGTTATAAATTGCTGTTCCTTTTCCTGAATTTCCTTTACATCCTTCAGTTCATACACCTTTTGTAAGAAATTGAAGGCACAAATGGATATAAGAATAAAGCTATCCTGTATTGAGCCAAACTGAAGTAGATTTTCTATTCTTTTCTTTTCTTTTTTTTTTAAGATGGAGTCTCGCTCTGTCACCTAGACTGGAGTGCAGTGACGTGATCTTGGCTCCGCCTTCTAAGTTCAAGTAATTCTCCTGCCTCAACCACCCGAGTATCTAGGATTGCAGGTGCGCGTGCACCACCGCACCCGGCTGATTTTTGTATTTTTAGTAGAGGCAGGGCTTTACCATGTTAGCCAGGCTGGTCTCTTAACTCTTTACCTCAAGGGATCCGCCTGCTTCCGCCTCCCAAAATGCTGGGATTAGAGGCGTGCTCTAGGGCACTGGTCAAGCACATTTTCAAAAATGTAAAGCAATATCATTCCTGTTAGTAATTTTTTTCTTTTCTTTTCTTTTCTTTTTTCCTTTTTTTTTGGAAGCAGTCTTGCTCTGTGGCCCAGGCTGGAGTGCAGTGGCATGACCTAGGCTCATCGCAACCTCCACATCCCAGGTTCAAGCGATTCTTCCATCTCAGCCTCCCAAGTAGCTGGGATTACATGCATGCGGCACCATGGCCGGCTAACTTTTGTAACGTTAGTAGGGATGGGATTTCACCATGTTGACCAGGCTGGTCTTGCACTCTTGACCTCAGGTGATCTGCCTGCCTTGGCCTCCCGAAGTGCTGAGATTAAAGGCATGAGCCACCACACCGGGCCCCTCTTAGTAATTTTTTGTTGCTTTATAAAAGATAGTTTTTAAAATGTGTTATATTAGTAGGTAGTAGGCTTATTGGTATTTTAAAATTAATTTATAAATAAATGTTTTAAAAATATTAAATTATTTATAATAATTAAAAAACATTTATTTTTAAATACATGTTTTAAAAACATTTAAAATTTTAACATTTTAAAATTTCCATTACAATTAAAATTGATAAATGTATACTACATGGGTATATTGTAGATGTATATATTTATGGGATACATGAGATATCTTGATACAGGCATACAATGTGTAATAATCACATCAGGGTAAATATATATCATGTGTGGTATATTTATTAAAATAAATGAAAATATTAAAATGATTATAAAGATATTATTACTCTTAAAATTTATGATTTTAAGAGTAAAGTATCTACGTATATTAAAAAGTATTTTCACTTATCACGTCAGTTGCGGGAGCATTTCAGTTGGTATAGGAGTCTATGTGTATTTCCTATGGTAGGTTAAATCTACATTTTATGTTTAATACCAATCATTTCATAATGATATCACAGCCTTTTAACTAAAACATTCTCTATATCATTAATGCAAGTATCAAGCAAAATATCTATGCATTCTTACATTATGTCATTTATATTGTGGCTGTTTTAATCTTTTACATACAAAATTCTTTCAGCAAATATATATTTTAAATCAACAGTTCTCAAAATTTTTGCCCTTGGGAACCCTTCCCATTCTTAAAGAGAGAAAACAATCCCAAAAATGTGTTTCCTATATTCTTTTTGTTATTTTAAAGTGTACAATAAATTATTGTTGACCGCAATCACTCTGTTGTGCTTTCAAATACTAAATCTTATTTATTCTTTCTAACTGTATTTGTGTATCCATTAACCACCCTCACTTCCGCACCCACCTCACTACCCTTTTCAGCCATCATTTCTGCTCTCTATCTCCATGAGTTCAGTGGTTTCAATTTTTAGCTTCCACATCAGTGTACGAACATGCAGCTTGTCTTTCTGTGCTTGGCTTAATTCATTTAACATAATTTCCATCTATGTTGTTGCAAATGACAGAATCTCATTTTCTTTTATGGATGAATAGTACTTTTTTCGGTATACATACCACATTTTCTTTGTGCGTTCATCTGTTGATGGACATTGAACTTGCTTCCAAATCTTGGCTATTGTGCATAGTGCTGCAATAAACACAGGCATGTAGCTGTATCGTTGACATAATGATTTCCTTTCTTTTTGGTATATACCTAGCAGTGGGATTACTGGATCACATGGTGATTTTACTGGTAGATTTTTGAGGAACTTCCATACTGTTCTCCATAACGGATATACTAATTTGCACTTTATCAATAGTGTATGAGGGTTCCCTTTTCTACCTCAGACACATCGCCAGCATTCATTATTGCCTGTCTTCTGGATAATAGCCGTTTTAACTAGGATGAGATAATATCACACAGTAGTTTTGAATTGCATTTCTCTGATGATCAATGGTATTGAGTACCTTTTCATATACCTATCTGCCATTTGTATGTCTTTTTTTGAGACATATCTATTCAGATTTTTTGCCCAGTTTTAAAACAGATTATTAGATTTTTCCTATTCAATTTTTTGAGCTCTCTATATATTCTGATTACTAATTTTTTGTCAGATAGTTTGCAAATATTTTCTCTCAATTTTTGGATTGTCTCTTCACTTTGTTTCCTTTGCTGTGCAGAAGCTTTTTAAATTGATACGGTCTTATTTGTACATTTTTGTTTTGGTTACCTGTGCTTTTGAGGTATTACTCAAATCTCTGCTTAGACCAATGTCCTGGAGAGTTTTTCCAATGCTTTCTTTGAGATGTTTCATAGTTTGTGGTCTTAAATTTATATCTTTAATAAATTTTGATTTTTTTTGTATATGGTGAGATAGGGGTCTAGTTTCATTCTTCAGCATAGGATATCCAGTTTTTCCATTACCATGTATTGAAGAGATTGTGTTTCCTCCAATATATGTTCTTGGCACCTTTTTCAAAATGATTTCATTGTAGGTGTGTGGATATTTTTCTGGAACCCATTCCATTTATCTATGTGTCCGTTTCTGTGCCAGCATCATACAGTTTTTGTTAGCATTGCTCTATAGTATAATTTTAAGCTAGATAATGTTATTTCTCTTGTTTTGTTCTTTTTGCTGAGAATGGCTTTGGCTGTTCTGGGTCATTTGTGGTTCCATAAAAATTTTGATATTATTGCTTCCTATTTCTGTGAAGAATGTCATTGGCGTTGTGATAAAGATTGCATTGAATCTGTAGACTGTTTTTAGTAATGCAGAGATTTGAACAATATTGATTTTTCTGATTTATGAAGATGGAATAACTTTTAACTTTTTGTGTCTTCGATTTCTTGCATCAACATTTTATCATTTCATTATTGAAATCTTTCACTTTTTTGGTTAAGTTTATTCCTAGGTATTTTGGTTTAAATGTAGCTATTGTAAGTGGAATAACTTTTATGATTTCTTTTTTAGATTGTTTGCTGTTGGTGTGTAAAAAATGCTACTGATTTTCATATGTTTATTTTGGATCCTACAACTTTACTCAGTTTGTTTATAACTTTGATATTTGACTGCCATAGCCTGTCTTAAAAAAGAGTAAAGGTAAAAATAAAATAAAATTTAATGATATTATTGAAGTTCCCATTATAGATTGTTAAAATAGACTCATAATGGAAAAAAATGTTATGCATTTAGATTGTTTTAAATGTAGGACTAGTCAATATCTACCAAACATGGGCTAAAATTTAGGGCTACAAGTGAGTTTTTAGGAACAATGTAGCATGCTCTAGTGTGAAGGAAGTTCACCTTTTATTGGGCTGTGATTTAGCTTCCAACCTCTTACTCCCAGGCTCATCTCACTATCCATTGTTGTTACCAATACAACAGTGTATCTAGGTTGTGTTTGCTATAGAATGACTCAGTTTGCTGTGTTGCCTCCAAAACTCCAACTCATTGTAAAGAGTTTTTCAAGCATTTCTGCCAGTTTTGCTGATGATAGTGCTATTTTTGTTTTTTAACCTCACTGTTGCCAACGTATTTTGCTCAATGAGATAATTTTAATTTTTATTCACTCTTTATTATACATTCTTCACTAGAGAGAAACGTAGGTTTAAATCTGATGACGATTGTGCTATGGAAGAAGACAATCAGAATACTAGATACTGATTATCTTAGAATCTTCTCTGACACCTACCTTCTGCTTTTGTTTCCTTGAACCAAACCTGTGCTTCATCTGGGCTTTTCCAGTGACATCAGGTCGTTGTTGGATGAGTCTTTTGGTTCATTCTAAATAGTGAGCGTCGTTAAGTTCTTCGAAAATTTCTATAGGTATCTAAATTATTGGTAAATGCTATTTAGACCTAGTGTTTAAAAAATACAATTACCTCTAATGACTAGGAGTAAGCAAGTGATTTGGAACCTCTAATGACTAGGAGTAAGCAAGTGATTTTGAAGCTTGTGTTTCAATGTATCATGTAATATGTGTTTTATTGGTGTATGAAAAAATAACTTTCTAAAGCAGGTATAACTGCCCATTCTTAAATATATTTGCTGTATTTTACTGGCTTTGTGTTGTTGTTGTTGGTTGTTGCTGCTGTTTGAATATTTGTTTTTATGTTCTGATAGGCTAACTCTATACGAAAAGGTTAGATTATTTTCATTTAGAACACATACCAATTACCTTTGTTATTTTACTAAAAAAAATCTGATCTATATTAAGCACTAATAATGATAGCTTTTTGCAGCAGGAAATTCTAAAAAATCAATTCTATAATTTTTTTCTATTAACTTTGAAAACATAAATTTGATATACTTACAGATTAAATAACATACGTAGCATGAAAACAGGTTACAAAATATAATGCAATTATTGCTCTGAGCCTATAAGAATTAGAAAATTAATGAGATCACAGAGGTTATTTCATAAATTATATTAATATTTTATTTGGTTGGCCAACATTTCGGTTAACACTTTTGAAGTCATCTTCCCAAGTTAGAGGACCCTATAATGTTCTTTCAGTGTACTGTTCTCTTCTGGTAGCAACAGTATCCTCTTTTGAAAGAATGATTAGTTTATACGGGACAGGAATCATTTTTCCTTAAGAGTTTGATATTATCTATGCAGATCTTCACAATGCTCTAGTTCTTTGTGTGAGAATCTTTCTAGATATTGCTTCAATTTCTTCTTGATTGTCCTACAGCACTTATTTCTCACTCATTAAGTTATTTAAGGGCCATTATTCTGTCTATCACATAAGAGCTGAAAGAAGGGCCTATAAATAAATAAGTAGAATGAAAACAAGTTTTTGTCCACCACAGTCTTTGAAAGAGCACTTTTTAATTCCAACCTTGCCTTAACACATCATTTTCCCAGTATTATGATTGGTAGTTACAGTGTAACAAAAACATAAATTTATTAGATAAGAGTTACAGTGAATGGTAACATACAATTATAGCTTCCAGGAAGTATATTAAAAGATTGGCATTTTGTGAAGAGTTATATTCCAGAGACACTAAAGTATTTCTGTATTTAAGTTATGTGCATGAAGAAAAGTGCTGATATGATAGTGATGTTTGCTCAATGTTCTTTGAGCAAAGAGAAAGAGAGAGAATGAGAGAATGAGTAGGACAACAGTGTGGAGATGTGTGTGTATATATATGTGTATGTGTGTATATGTATATGTGTATGTGTGTGTGTGTGTGTGTGTTTCCACAATTCTAGTAAAGGAACGTTTTATTTTGGTTTAAGGCACATAAAACTCAGAAGTCTCCCAAGAGAAAAGATTCATATTAATGATATGTATCCATTACTTACCTAGGCTTTATAGGTTTGTTTCTACACTAGTTTGGAGGAAGAAGGAGAGTTATATACAGATGAAAGCAGACTTTCATATAAATCCTTTGCAGTTAAAATGAATACCTACTCACATCCTACAAATGCCCTACAGTATCATTGGCTTTTCTAACCTATAAAATCCAACGTGAGAATCATGCCCTACAGAACTCAAATGCTCCAAATTGGCCTATCGCATAAAAATAAATTCAGTGCTTATGCATTTGTTTATTATGTTTATAAACAGCGAGCTTAAACCAGGTACCTAAGCCTGGAATTGAGGTGGATCTTTGCATATGTCATACCCTCCAGGCAACAAGAAGCTGTTTCATTGTTCAGTGTTGATCAATTATGTCGACCATCATAGAGAAAGAATATTGACTCAATATTTGTTTTCCAATTAAATTTTCTGAATTACAAGTCAGAGTTATTTAAGATCAACAATAATGAATTTAGGCCCGCATTATATCCCGTCTGGAAAAATTACAATTATTATGGAGCAAGTTCTCTGAATTTTAGCTAACACCAAAAATAAACTTTCCAAAGAGTCACATATTTTTATTTGGTATTTAATTAAATTCAATGCTATCTAAATCGAAAAACATTATTTATAAATTCTTATATGATATAGTTTGGATTTGTGTCTCCACCCAAAACTCATGTTAAATTTTAATTCTCAATGTTGAGGGACCTGGTGGGAGGTGAATGGATCATGGGGGCAGATTTTCCCCCTTGTTCCCATGATAGTGAGTGAGTTCTCATGAGATCAGGTTATTTAAAAGTGTGTGGCACTTTTCCCTTTGGATTCTCTCTCTCTCATCACCAAGTGAAGATGTGATTGCTTCCTTTTCACCTTCCACCATGATTGTAAGTTTCTTGAAGCCTCCCCAGCCATGCCTCCTTCACAGCCTGTGGAACTGTGAGTCAATTAAACCTGTTTACTTTATAAACTACTCAGTCTCAGGGTAGTTATTTATAAAAATGTGAAAACGAACTAATGTATCATGTGTAGCAAACATCTAGCATAGTTTTGACCATATTATTTTCAAATATATACTACAACTGAATGTAAATAAATATTCAGTAGGTATATATCAAGCTACTTAGATTTTCCTAAATGTATTCTTAACCATGTTAGAAGCTAAGCTGGTTAAAAAGAATTGATCTTTTTATGTCTACATAAAGTAGAACTATGTAAAATAGGTTATACTGAACTGCTTGCTTTTTGATTTGTTGTTCTTGATTCTTGACTTTTTTTCCTGTATGTGTGTAGCAAATTTTGGATAACATTGAGTTTTTTTTTATTTCATATACATATTTTAATAATTATAAGATTATTAGGTATGACGGATGAATGAAAATAAGCTGTGAATATTAAGGCACTGATTAATACAAGTCACAATCAATTTTAATTTTAAATAACATATTATTGAATAAATTTTTTGTTTTTATATGTACAAACTTCTGTCTATACATGAAACACATAAATTCTGTCTGATACACACAGGTATATATGTATGTATATATATATTCACATATACATATACATAGGTAACAAATGTATGTTTTATTATTGTAATTTTTCAGATAAATAAATGAAATTCACATTTGTTAACCAAAGAAAATTGTTTTCTTTTTTCTTACAATTTTTACATAACAAGTAGCACATTTAAACCAAGGTTTGCATGCTGAAAAAATGTAATCTTTTCAATGCGTCACCCTACTTCTCTTTAAGATAATACCTACACCTTTAAATCTAAGAGGTAATATTTGATTTTGTTTCTGATTGATTCAAAACTACTGGATTTTATTTTAATCTCAGAAACAGCAATGTATTAGAATTTTTATTGCTTACATAAAAAGCCTAGGGAATTACTTGAATAAAGATGAGGATTCTGGTACTACAATAATAAATATTATGTGTTTCTAATCCAAAGTAGACAATTATTTTCAAATATGCATTTTGAGGATCCATAATTAACTTCACAGCCTTTTGTGATTCATTTGTTAAAATACTTTACATATTAAAGCAATTAATTTAATTTTACTGAACTTTGACTTTAATAAATTAAACTATTTCCTTATCACTTTTTCTCCCATTTAAGACACTACTTGCTTTTTTTTCTCATCTTCTCTCCTTTTCTTCCTTCCTCTCTTCTCTCCTCTTCTACTCTCTCTCCCGTTAGATATAAGCAAAAAACTTTTTATGTGTTTCTATAGTTAAAATGTTTTGGGGCAATTCTAAGCTGTTACTGAGTGTTAATTTATACAATTGAATAGCTTCCAAATAGCCCAACAGACATGACTGAGTTTATTTTAGTACTGGGAGAAATTACATTTTTTTTCCTAAGACTCTCAAAGAGAAATATAATGGTGAATAGTTAAGTGCAAAACACAGCCTATAGTTAGTAAATCCATTTATAGACTGTGTCTTTTTCCCTAAATTGAATATGCTATATAAACATAAAACGCTTCTCTTAAAGGTTTAAAATCAAAGGTTAAAAAATAATAGTCATGATTTAAAGTCAAAAGTGGAGGCATATCAGCTCTGTTCAAATCACTCACATATATTTTAGTTCAGTTTATTTCAAATTTATGACAGATAGGATATTATTAAAAATACTTCGAATCCTGCCCTACTTTCTGGGGCCAACTAGCTTTAAAAAAAATCAATGACGGCCGGGCTTGGTGGCTTACACCTGTAACCCCAGCAATTTGGGAGGCCGAGGCAGGCGGATCACCTGAGGTCAGGAGTGCAAGACCAGCCTGGCAAATGTGGTGAAACCCTGTCTACTAAAAATACAAATAAAATAACATAAAATAAAATAATATAAAACAAAATAAAATAAATTAGCCAGGCGAGATGGCGGGCACCTCTAATCCCAGCTACTCAGGAGGCTGAGGCAAGAGAATCACTTGAACCAGGGAGGCAGAGGTTGCAGTAATTTGAGATCATGCCATTGCACTCCAGTCTGGGTGACAAGGGCAAAACTCCACCTCAAAAAGCAAAACAAACAAAAATCAATGCTAGGACATCTCTTCAGTGGGAAATATGTCTAACCTTCTTGTTTTAAATAATTATATTTTCCTGTTATTGGGTTTGTAGGAGGAGAAGAATCAGTTTATTAATTCACAAAGTTTTTCCTCATAAACCAGCTGTTTCTAGTATTGTTAGTATGAAAGACATACATGATTATCTACTTAACATTTGTTTCCTTTCTTCTAAGGAGAGCTTCTATTTGTCCACACCCTTGTCAAACTGAGAATGGCAGAGTAGATTGATGAAAAACAAAACAATGAACCCTACATAATGCATGCTGATTTTAATGCTTCTGAATTAACAATTGTTTAAATAGCCATACCTCCAGATTTTGAAGTGAGCTAATGAATGCCTTCCTGTCCAAACCATTTGGAGTTGGGATTCTGATATTAACCTTCATGTATATCCTATTGGACAGTGTTAGTCAGGTATTGTTGTGTGCATGTGGGTTTACAAAGGCTGGTGTTTTTTAACGTCATAAATATAAAACTAAGCCATCTTCTTTTAAAATTACATTAAATTTTATATTAAACTAAATGGAAGCATAAAACAATGATTTTTTAAGGGTTTTTTATAACTGTACTTGCTCTGGAGGCATAATGTCTAGTCTAGTGAAAATTGGTACTCTGAATTTTACTCACAAACTTTTTGTGTTTTCTGGGATAATCCTTGATTATAAAGTACATGTCAGCCTTCAAGTTTGGTTTGTTTTGCTGATATTTGCTTAAAAGTAGTAAAGAAGGCAATACTGATTATCCACCCTAATTAAAATGAGCCGTAAAGCTCCACTTTTATTAGACTAAAATGATCAAAATTATCGCTAATCCTATGAAGGTTCTAAACGCAGTAATATATTACTCTCAGAAGCATTAGAAATGAAATGCCAGCATGTCAGGGCAACTCTTTGCATTCTTGGTGCCTGTACAACTTACGATCTGATACTGATGGTTTATAACATAGATTACCTTCAGGATACCTAGCATGTACGCTGGAAATGAAGTTTGGCTTAGCAACCTTTTTTTTTTTTTTTTTTTTTTTTTTGAGATGGAGTCTTGCTCTGTCGCCCAGGCTGGAGTGCAGTGGCGTGATCTCGGCTCACTGCAACCCTCTGCCTCCAAGGTTAAAGCAATTCTCCTGCCTCAGCCTACCAAGTAGCTGGGACTACAGGCACCCACCATCACGACAGGCTAATCTTTGTATTTTTAATAGACACAGGGTTTCACCATATCGGCCAGGCTGGTCTCAAACTCCTGACCTTGTAATCCGCCCAACTTGGCCTCCCAGAGTGCTAGGATTACAGGCGTGAGCCACCACGGCCAGCCAGTAACCTTTTTTATTGTTCTATTGCTTCACTTGTTTCACTTGTACTTCTCTGATTAGGGACCATCAAATTGCTCCTGGGGTTCAGATCGATAAAATTCTGTGGGTGGTTATAACAAAAGTAGATACTGAAAGTGGTAATTCTTTTCTGACTTTTTTTTTTTTTTGGTAGAACTATTTCTACATTCCACTTGACTTCAGCTAAAGAAACTGGTCTGTAAAAATGGCTTTTTAAATATTATAGAGTGAAATGCCACTGAAAGGGCTACACTTCCAAAGCCAGCCTCTCTAAATGACCCCTAGGTCCCGTGTGCAAAAAGTAATTGCCCTCTTTTCTGCAACGAAGGATTTTATTAATTCCCAAAGTTTTATAATCTTTATATTAATATTATCCACTGTATCCATGACTTACTTCTTAAAAATCAGGACAGTGTTCAGACACTGATATCTGACATTTACTTGAACGAAAAAAGGCATCATTTAGCCTGAACTTTCATTTTGATCTTTCCATACCCTGATTTCATTCCAATCATTTTTTTGCTGCTTTATAGGCTCAAAACTAGTATTCACTGAACATGCTTATTTTTAAGTGACTCATCTAAGAAATAGAATTTATTTATGCCCTCGATGCTCAAAATATAAACACTGTAATATTATATATTTTTTTGTAACAGCAGGGTGATTATAACTAAAGATCTAGAGCATGCATTAGACCCTGTGACATTCTGTACTTAAGAGATGTAGTTTAATGTGAATGAAATTTGTGAAGCCTGAAGGTTAAATTGACATTTAGGTGCCAGATACAAACTCTGGGTGCTATACTCACGTGGTAAAGAGATGAAGTAAATAATTGTTTTAAAAGGGAATGGTCAGGCTCTGTAGTTTCTCTCACTATACTTTAATATGCATACCAGCCTTCCATTTTTCTATTTAGACATAAAGTCAATAAATATATGACCACCACTAATATACTAATTTTCCACAGCAAAAAAATCGACAACTTTACAACTGACTCCTATATTTGGATGAATAACTGGAAGACTCAGTAACCCTGAACAAAATGTCTGTTACTTTAATTATGTACCTGACTTAAAGAACTTACTGGGTTGGTAAAATATTTTAGATGCAGTAAGTTTTAAGTGTAGATACTTAACTCTTAAGGCTATACTTTTGACACTCAAGATTGCAAATTATTATTATTGTATAATTTCTTACTTTTGTGGCAAAAGATAGAGAAATCAAATAGAGTTTAAAAAGAGATGGGTTGGGTAGTTTTGGAATATATATTACATTTTTACTGAATTTCCATTTTTATGATATCTAGTTTCAATATATTTACTTTCAGACATAAATATTTTTATGTATACTTTTCACTGAATTGCCACATTTAATGGTGTTAAGATGAAATTGAAAATGTTATTTATATTTATAATAGTTAAACATAGGGAAAAACATAAATATCTACAGTATTAGCTTGCATGTAACGATAGACATACAAGGGATATCTAACCACAATTCAACATAAGTCTAATTATCTTTAAAGCCATTATTATAATCCTCATTTTTCATTGTGGAAAATAAGATTTCACAATTTAAGTTTGTAATCTAACTCAAGTCAGTTGCCTTTTTCTTTGCCAAGTTCTGAATTATTTTCAGCATGAATCATAGCAGCATTCTGGAGGCTCTTCCACTGTTTTGGGGACCTAATTTGAAATTCCTCATAAGACAGTGGATGGATCCATCCATTTTAAGATATGCATTTGCAACTCATTAAATTCCAAGCATTTGGTGAAATTCATGATGAGGAATCTGTTTCCCCAATTCCCTTAAGTAAGGAACCTCCTTCAATTCCTCAATCACTTCTTAATTATGCTGCTTATATTTCCAACACTTCTCACTCTCGAAATTCTTATAACAGTCATCAGTTTACACTCGTTTGTCCATTTCAATTTTTATAAGTGCAATAATTGTGCTTTTATTACTCACTCATTAGTTTGTCCATCACTCATCAAAAAAGCCTCATGTATCAAGATCTTCAATAAATATTTGTTGAGTAGGTTATCAATAGGTTACATATTTTGAAAGTGGAGAATGCCTTAATGGCATTTCATAATATTAAGGCTAAGCTTTTGAAAACATATGTGTTCACATTCTCCAGTATTTGGGGCCCAGAACATTTGTTCGATAATTTATAATTGTGAGTTGAATTCTCTAAATTCTATGTTGCACTTAAATTTTGATTAAATTGCGTTCATTTTGATTACAAGATTATACTTGGCAAATATTTAATTAACCATTTTTGGATAAATGTTTCCAGGTGTCGATTCTTAGTTGTGTCTTGCAACATTTTTCTTCTCATCCCTGTCTAGTTAAACTCATTTTATACATCTTAGATCTTTTAAGAGGTATATTTTAGAAATATTAAAAGACCAATAAACACTAGAAAGAGTACAAAATTATTGGTAAGTATCTTATGGCCCCAAATTATAATTAAAAAATAATTATAGAGACCAGAAAACATGTCCTCCCTAATTATTACTCGTGTGGTTTTAGTAAAAAAATAAAAAAGAGAGAGAGAAAAAACAAAATACCTCAATATCTAAACAAGGAGAATAATGTGCCTTCAAAACATATATATTCAATGTCATGGGTACTTCAGGTCAATTTTTATATTGATACATAAAACATTCTCACCTTTTCACTGTTTTAGAGTAAAAACGTTTAGACTGTATTCAAAGATTTTCATAGTCTTTCAAATTTCTTCTGAGTTAGAGAATGAGTTTTATTCAGGTATTTTTAAATGTAAGACTCTGGTTGTCAAGTTAAGTTCTGTGTCCTGATAAAGTAAACTTAAAAAGAAAGAATTAGTATTATATATATGGATTTAACCAAATGTGATAAGCCATTCATATTTTCCCAAACAATCCTACTTACATAATATACTCAATTACAACTGGATGCTTTTATTATTAATTATGGCTAATGATGGTGTTCCAAAAGCAAGCTATATCTTAAATTGTAACCTGATTAACACATGTATTCATCATATAGTATTTTAATTAATGATTTTTGTAAAATGGAAGATTTCTATTTTTATAGTTTGTAATAGTGACCTTGAGTTCATAAGTAGAGTTTTCAAACAAAACTCTATTTTAAGAATATAATAAAATGATTTTACAGATACAGAAAACTATCTGAAGTAATAGATTAAAAATATGATAAATAGCAATACATTATGTCAAGGAGCTTGTCTTATGGTCTGTCACAGAGGTCACTCTTTGCCTCCATTTGATTTAATATCCTATTTAGCATTTTAATTAAGAATTTAGAAGTGCAAGTAAATGGAATATTAATAAGGTTCTCATAAGATACAAAATAGGTGCTACAAACTATTTCAAAAACAATAAAATGATACACAGACATAATGAGGTTAGTAGCAGGGACAATATAGAACAAAATGAAATCTGCTTTAGAAAATATGAGTTAGTATGCATTTCAAAAATCAGGCATGTAAGTTTTTCATAAAAAATGTTTAGTCAAAAAAGACAGAAAAAGGAAAGAATATTGTACCTAGAGAATGGTTGGACATATTGTAATATTGTGCCTTATACAAAGATGTTACCAAGGTTCAACCTCAGAAATTAAGATCTCAATTGGTGAATAAAATACTATATTCAACCCAATATTTGCAAAGTCTTGGACAAGAGTACAAATTAAGATCCAGATATATTAGATTAAATAATTAAAATATATACACAAGCTAAAAACATTAAAAAATAATATTCTATTTTCCTACCTTAAAAATATATATTTAAAGCCACCTGAAAGGTCAGGTACGAGTTACCAATTCCAATCCTCACCTTTACTATTTCTTTCCTGGAAGTTGATGATATGAGTAGAGCCAGCATGTGGACTCCTAGAGCCCTTAGCTCAGTCTCATCCTATCAGAGACTCTGCAGGACAAATTGTCCCACTGATTAGTCTTAACCTAGGGGCCAGGGAAGTTTTCAGTATTCATTGACGGCAGCCTGCCCCCTACAGTGGAGTATAACCTATCAGGCAATCCAGTGGCTTCTATTTAGACTACAGTAAATCTTTGAAATAGGAGGCAGCTGTGATACAAACTCCCAAAGCAGCAGAGATACACTGTTCCAGTACAGGGAATCCAAATGGGATACCATTAATCTCCGTCATGGTCACTCATTCTATGCCTCAGGTCTCCTGGCTTCTCACATTTGGTTTGTTGCATCTAAACATGGCTTCTCTAAGATGTTGGTAAGCCACAGTTTCTGGAAAAGTTTAATTATAACAATTAGTTCAGTCAATGGCAGCATGCACTGCTGCAGTTGGTCCAAGGCCATAATTGATACTCATCGTGTACCTCTTCTGCTATCCAATCAAGAGACTTTTCATCTAGTACTTATTTTGATCTATGTAGTTGCCTTGTGGGGAACTGTAGGGGACCTTACCCCTGAAGGTTCCACATCCTGGTTACCATGCACTTATCAGGCACTGTTGCTTTCCTGGCCTGTTTACAGTTAAAACCAGGCGGAGGAATACCAGTAAATACTCAGAGGATCTCCTGACTTCTAAGTACATTTTGCCTTGCCCGCATTATGTGACAGCAGCTTTCGTGAGGATTACAGTTCATTACCTTTTTCAGTATGGTAACTTCCTTCTGCACCTGCTGGTCTACTGGAACAAAGAGCCCCAAATCTCCAGGCAGCAGTTATAGCTTTAAGTCTAGTGATACTCTTACTACATCTCCTTGTGGAAGTGACCCACTTTAGACTGAGAGAGCATAATGATGACAGAACAGGAAACACAAATGCCTCAGGTGGTCCCTGGGTGTACTGGTGAGTGGGATCACTAGTACTTCCACTTCATTACCAGACTCATGTATTCCGTCTACTGGAAACAAAGCACTATGTCAGGGCCACCGCTTTAAGAATTATACCACATTCTGAATGAGAGAATCTCATCCTCTTATAGTTTCATTTTCAAGCTGGCTTCTCAACTGTTTTTTCAAGAGGCTTTTCCCCTGCTTTATCAGAGAAGCAGTTTCAAAATAGTGTAGTTTGTGGCTGAACTGTGGTCATGTGCACACCACTGCAGCATGTTTGCTATAAAGCATCATTGGTTTGAAAACTTTAGTTAGAGGAGCTTCCATGTTGGTAGATCAGACATGGTATAAGTATTTAAATAGTGGTGCTGGCTGAACAACAGCACAAAGAAGAAAAGCCATTTCTAGAGTACATTACAATCACATTTAAGATGAATCACTGCCTTTTCCAGATCCTAATGAGTTCATTGTAATCAAATTGACACCAAATGCTTTGCTGTCTTCTATGTGTGCTTTCTTATGGACTGAGCACCATCGTCTGTTACTGGCAGATGAAGTACTCAGTAGCAGCCAGACCTAGATCACATTAGCGTGAGAGAGAATCCATGCTGCTGGACCCACACACAGTCTCTATGCCACCATGACTATTTATTCCATGATCTCATGGTACAAGCACTGGAATACTTAAGGACAAAGACTAGCTAGCATTTAATGGCAGAGGTGTTATGTGCTCTTGGTGATTCCATGCTCTCTGATGGAGATTAAGTTGTGATGCAGATATTTGAACACTATATTTTATGCTTTACAGGTACATCTTTGTGACTTCTCCCCAGACTGCCCTTATCATCGTGCATATCTTTACCCCAGGTTAATTCTGTTTCCACACTAAGTGGATGATCGGGTACACTGCTCAAATTCTGCCTGCTGGGGGCATATTCCTCTCCATAGGCTTTCAGAGCCACGCCTACTTGGAACAGTTGTGCAGCAGCACTCCATGACATGCAGACCCATACTGAGCTAATTCATCCTTGCACTAACTTTGAGCTTTTTCATCCTCCATCATTTCGGTACAGGACATCTCAATGAGGCCATAGGTGTCATCTAACAGAGAGGTATCAGTGTAACCCTGCAGGATGACATAGGAATTTTGTGATCTGCATGTGCAGCTTCCGTGTGACCTCTGTGCCCTCTTGGGCCACTTTTTAAATGTATCACTCTATTTTACAATGGATGCCTTATGGGCTCATCTGAACTTACTTTTAATGAGCAGTCCTGGCTACATGGAGAACTGATGGCAAGTTTCTAAGAGGGAATAGTAGCAAGATTTTCGAATGTGTATAATTATCTTCTAGAGATGTCAAGATCTTGTGCCATACTCTAAGGGTCAGTGTGTAACTGTCCTATTAAGCCTTGTCATTGGCTTCACACAGCCTCATCTCTTACTGGATAGTATGGTTTGGATGTTCCTTCTAAATCTGATGTTGAAATATGATTCCAATGTTGGAGGTGGGGTCTGGTGAGAAGTGATTGGATCATGGGGCCAGATCCCTCGTGCATGGTTTAGCATCATCCCTTTGGTGATGAGTGAGTTATCACTAATTAATTCAAAGGAGATCTGATTGTTTAAAAGATTCTGAGACCTCCCTTTTCTCTTTCTCTTACTCCTGCTCTCACCAGATGACAAGCTGCATTCCTTTCACTTTCTGCCATGATTATGAGATTCCTGAAGCCCTCATCATAAGCAGATGCCAGCACCACACTTCTTGTACAGCCTGCAGAACCAAAAGCCAAAATAAATTGAATTTTCTTTGTAAATTATCCAGTCTCAGATTTTTTTATAGCAATGCAAGAACAGACTAACTCACCAGAGACAGCTGTAAGACCATGGGATCAACTTATTCACATGGCCCAATGAATAATGGCTGCTTACACTGTAGTGTGGACTTGCAGTAGAGGACTTTTTTTGCTCAAAGCCGCATGCATGCAGTTTTCCATGGAATTTGATTTAAATGGATCATTCCTTACAGCCCTGTCTTCCAAGTGTTCAAAACACTGCCACAAAATCTCAAAGAGGTCTACCATTGTTACCACCATTGAGTGGTAAGAAGTACAAATGGCACTATCTTGTCTTTAAATTTTCAAGGGACATCCCAGTATTCCACAAAAGTACTGAGTCCTCTAAAATATCACATATGTGGAAGACCCCTGTATAATTTTATGGATTTTCTTACAGCAGACCTAAATCACCTGGATATTCTGCAAAAAAATCACATTGAACAGCTAAATTGATAGTGTAATGTTAAGTACACCTGATGTGAGGAAGCGGCAAGTACTCGGGATGCCTTGAACACACACACACACACACACACACACACAATCAGACTAATTCTCGAACAAGGCAGCTCCCATTTGGTTGAAAATTGGCAAGTCAGTAAATTTTCTGGAAAAGGATAAGTATCTCAGATTTTATCAGACAACACTTGGGAGCAGCTGGAAAATGGGTAAATTGGACTGATAAAGGGGAACCGTATAGAGCACCAACAGTGTACATGCAACACAGGTATGTAATTAGCGATCCAGGGCTGGACTCCAGGTATTCTTACTCAAACCATTATTTTTATTGTATAACGCATGTAGTATATATGTGTGTGCTGGGCATATGCTAAAAATTTTATTCATTTTCATGTGCCAGTAAAACTACATATGAGTGACAGACAAAATAGAAGGTTATGATTTTTTTTTCTCTCCATGTAAAAAAAAAAAGTATGCAAAATGCTTGACAAGGAATCTCAATAGAACCAGGCTTTTTTTTTTTTCTTTTTTGAGACAGAATCTCGCACTGTCGCCAGGCTGGAGTGCATTGGCACGATCTCAGCTCACTGCAACCTCCACCTCCCGGGTTCATGCCATTCTCCTGCCTCAGCCTCCCAAGTAGCTGGGACTACAGGCACCCGCCACCATGCCTGGCTAATTTTTTGTATTTTTAGTAGAGATGGGGTTTCACTGTGTTAGGCAGGATGGTCTCAATCTCCTGACCTTGTGATCTGCCTGCCTCAGCCTCCCAAACTGCTGGGATTACAGGAGTGAGCCACCGTGCCATGCCGAACCAGGCTTTCTTAGTAGATTGAGCTATCAAAAGAGTTCTTGATATGCAAGAAGAAGGAAAATAGTAAAGAACACAATGACATGTACATTTTGAATCTAGTCTTCCATTTAGAAGGCTACTATGTAAGTCCTTTCCAACAACTTTTTCAAATAATGTAAGAATTGCATCCCATGGTCACTCTAGCTGAAAGAATCCTGTGAAATATACATTTTTATATCTGTAGGTTGCCACGTGCAACTAATGTTGAGAGTAGTCAATAATAAATCAAATTAAATAATTGAATAATATAAACAGTAATAACTTAAATGCTTATATGTGTGAGTGTTTGCATAGGTCAAAGGAAGACATGTATATAGGTGCAAATATATAAAACAACATAAAATGCAAAAAGATACTAAAAAGCTTTTAATAGAAAGCAACATTTTCCAGTTCTGCCATGATTTTAAATAATACACTTAAAATAAGATTGTTGCATTTAATAACTATAAATATTATATATTTTCTAAAAATATAATTTAAAAATGTATTTCTAAAAAATAATTTATTTCATAGGCATGCCTCCCAATTTCAGCACTTCTTTATATTTTTATTATTTATGCTTCTCCTAGATTATTTAAAAATTTTGTAGATAACAGGTTGATGGGTGCAGTAAACCACCATGGCACGTGTATACCTATGTAACAAACCTGCACGTTCTGCACATGTATCCCTGAACTTAAAGTATAATTAAAAAAAATTCAGCTCTATGAAGATACAATTGATAAACAACACTTATTAAGACACTGACACTATTTCCTTCTATGCTCTGTATTTTCCTTTAGCTTATGCTTTATCTGTTCTCTTGCTCTAATCTCTTGAAATCCTCTCATCTCAGTGGATCAGAGATCGATTTGTTCTTCCTTTTAATTGTGGTTACACGTACTTTCTTATCCATTTAGAACTTAAATTATATCCTTAAAATATCCTTTGAATATCTTTATACATGGTTTTATGCAATTGCAATCTCTCCACAGGCCAAGGCTTATGAATCCTGTGTCATCCAGATTCCATACCAAGTGAAGTTACACATAGTAGATATCTCTAAAATAGTTTTTTAATTAAAATTATAGAACTTGACAGAATGCCATAATACTAGAATTTCGCTGTGGTAAATGAATAATTAAAATTGTAATGAACTATTTTTAAACATAATGGTTTCAAATAAAGGTTATTTTCTTCCTGATCTTTTCTTTCTTCATGGGACCTCACAGAAACACTTTATACAGTATTGCCAGGTTCCTCTTTCATGGAAATGAACCTAATCAAATGGATAAAATCTATTAGAATGGTTCAAGAAAAAAAATCACAATTTGCTTTGGCAAATAGAAATTTTAAAAGTAGGCCGGGCACGGTGGCTCACGCCTGTAATCCCAGCACTTTGGGAGGCTGAAGTGGGCAGATCACAAGGTCAGGAGTTTGAGACCAGCCTCTACTAAAAATACAAAAATTACCTAGGCGTGGTGGGGTGTGCTTGTAGTCCCAGCTACTCAAGACACTGAGGCAGAAGAATTGCTTGAACCCAGGAGGCGAAGGTTGCAGTGAGCCGAGATCGTGCCACTGCAGTCCAGCCTGGGCGACAGAGCCAGACTCCGTCTCAAAAAAAGAAAAAAGTAGTAATTATTCTTTTTATAGGCAGCTTAAAACAATCATTTGAAATTAGTGCAATATTGTATTACATTGTATTACATATGTTATTACTTCTAATGGAACTATTTAAATGTAGAAACAATCATTCATTCACATAATGTACTATTTGTCACAAGACGTGAATAATAATCGAGTGCTTCCTAACAAGTACATATGATCATCAACATTCATCAAGATAAACACAGAGAGTCAGGAAAAAAAGAAAGAAAACAAAAAATAAACATACCATGAAAACAACCACCAAGCCTACAACTGAATTTATTTTCTAAAATAATGATAAATACAAATATTAATAAATATTAGAAACAGATGGAAAGAGATACATTACATTAAGGGCAAAACTGTATAGAGAAATGTCACAATTATGCTTGGTAAGACTTAAAAATATTATTTTTCTCATATTGCAAATTTGAGCAAAATTTATTTGAGTAGTAAATATCAAATATTAATACTAGTAATACCTACTTATACTACTAATAATACCTACTGTATACTTAATTAAAATATGCCTACAGTAGCCATATGCAGAAGACTGACACTGACTGACTCCTTTCTTACACCATATAAAAAAACAACTCAAGATGGTTATTGTTTACATATAAGACCTAAAACAATAAAATCTCTGAAGACAAGCTAGGAAATACCATTCTGGGTGCAGGCTCTGGCAAAAATTTCATGACAAAGACTCCAAAAGCAAATGCAACCGAAACAAAAATTGACAAGCAGATCTAATTAAACTAAAGAGCTTCAGTACAGGAAAAGAAATTATCAACAGAGTAAACAGACAACCTACAGAATGGGAGAACAGATTTGCAAACTATATATCTGACAATGGTCTAATTCCACAATATATAAGGAATTTAAACAAATCAGCAAGAAAAAGCAAATAACTCCATTAAAAAAATAAGCAAAGGATATGACCAGATACTTCACAAAAGAAGACATTCATGAGGCCAACAAATGAAAAAATGCTCAATATTACTAATCACTAGAGAAATGTAAATCAAAAGCACAATGGGATACCATCTAGTACCAGTCAGAATGACTATTGTTAAAAGATTAAAAAAAAAATTGCTGGTGAGGCTGAGGCTGTGGAGAAAAGAAAATGTTTACAGATTGTTGGTGGGAAAGTAAATTAGTAAATTAGTTCAGCCACTGTGGAAAGTAGTTTAGAGATTTCTCAAATAACTTACAATAGGACTATGATCTATTATTTGACTCACAAACCTCACTATTGAGTTTACACCCAAAGGAAAATAAACTATTATATCAAAAAGACATACTCATAGCAGTTCATAGCAGTTCTATTCTCACAGCAAAGACATGGAATCAACCAAGATGCCCATTAATGGTGGACTGGATAAAGAAAATATGGTACATATACACCATGGAATATTATGCAACCATAAAAGAGAATGAAATTATGTCCTTTGCAGCAATATGGATGGAGCTGGAGGCTCATATTTTAGTGAATTAATGCAGTAACAGAAATCCAAATACTGCATGTTCTCACTTGTACGTGGAAGATAAATATTGAATAAACATGAGAACAAAGATAGGAACAACAGGTACTGGGAACTGCTTGAGGGAGGAGAGAGGGAAGTGGGGTGTGCGTTGCAAGGCTGCTTATCGGGTACTATAGTCACTTCCTTAGTGCCAGGATCACTTGTACACCAAGCCTCAGCAACATGCAACTTAACTATGTAACAAACCTGAACATGTACCCTCTGAACCTAAAATAAAAGTAGAAAAAAATATATACCTAGACTTTCTTGGGACATTAAATATATTTTATGATTAAATGGCATATTCAGGAATATCTGTAGATGCATATCTTTTAGAATTCTATTCAGGACTTGATTTTGTTCTCTCTGGGAAAAGTGAAAACTAAACACAGAATACACACACACATACACAATGCATATGTATGGATAATACCTACATTGGTGAGGGCAGAACTTGTTTACTCAATATACTGATTCAATTGTCATTTTTTTTCCAAAAACACCTTCACAGACATACAGATAATGTTTTATCAGCTACCTAGGCATCCCTTAACCCAGTCAAGTTGACACATGAAGTTAACCATCACAATAGTCTTTGTTTCAAATGCATGCTCATTCCGACTTCCATTAGAGGTTACATAATTAGTTTATAGCAGAAGACATGATTGGCTAACCTTAAAATACAGAATAATAACAAAAGCAATGAAATTATTGTAAATCGAATTTGCTTTTGCTATAACAAAATATTAATTAAAATTATACATGAATTAGTTGAATTTTAAACTGTGTATAACCAAAAAATTTTACATTTCAAACAAATATTCAAACACAAAGTAGTCAAAATTCCAAACTCACTCAAAGTACTGAGAAAATGGCTCTTTTATTTTGTTAATTTCTAAACTTTTGTTGTGGTTCTTGTTTACATCATTTTAGTTTCAAAGAATTCACCTAAAATTGTACATCTATACATGTCTGTGTTTCAAAGTTCAGTGTAGAGGGCTACTGTCAACATTGCGAAAAAAATAAAATAAAATAATGAGAGTATGGCTACCTGCTTTTGAAGAAAATGTTCCTATACTTTTTGATGTTTTAAATTGTTTGGAAGACATTGAAATAGATCCAGTGAGAAACTAAGGCTTTTTGTTTGCCATAAGATTATTAATTAGTTTTATTTTTTATTTGCTTGTGCTTTAGAATAAAACACAAGAATACCATAAATTTTGGAGAAATTAATCAAAATCCCTAAACTATACTAAGGGGTTTTAATCTATAACTTATCTTTTTTTATTCAAGTTTTTTGAACGATAAGTAATTTTCTCAATATCTATGTTTTCTTATTTATAATATAGAATTATTAATACAATTAATAATGCTTTCACAGCAGAGTTGTAAAATTATATAAAAACATGCATGTATTTGGAAATCTCATGTAAATATATTTATATTAAACATTTTAAATTTATTTTCTAGCTTCTGTTAACTTTTAAGAGTTTACCTAGAAAGAAAAGTGTAACTAAGGCAGAGAGACAAATTGGAGTCGATGATCTCTTCAGTACAACAGCAAAATAAAGTAGAAAAAGAAATACGTGGTACAGTACTGGATAGATGTAAGAATCATAAATAAATATACACAGAGTAAAAAAAAGAAAGATGTTAAAAAATAGAGACGATATAATTTTTGTAGGTGCAATGACTCTCATCCTATATTTCTTTAGATTATTATAGAAAGAATTTTCTACGCCCTTGTGCCTCCATTTCTATTCAAACTCATTTTCCCTTACAGTCACTGCTTTCCCTGAGATTTCTCTGGCCACCTCTCTGTGAAAGGGGTATTGATTGAGTGATAAAGCAAATTCAGTTATATGGCTGTGGTGATCTCATTTCACAAAAGAGTCTGGAGAAATAAATGTGTCCTTAGAGTAAACTTAGGATCACTTAATAGTTTTGAAATCCTGAAATGCCAACCAAAAGAACATTTCCAGGGGAAAGAAATGGATAAAAAGAGCATGAGTCAGAATAATGCCAAAAGACAGAAGCAGCAAAATGTTCAGTCCAGAAAGAGAATCTGGATGAAGAGAAAGAGTGACCAATGATGTATAAATTTCCTCTGAAATTTTTCCGTATTAGGAACTAGACATGCAACAGGATGCAAGATATTTTTTAAAGGGACACCAGGTTACAGTTTATTCTTTATTTCTTTTTTTGTTTCCTGGTCTTCCATCCTTTTTATCTTTGTTTTCTATTTAGATATTTCAGATAATTTATTTTGAAGATAGCTCTATTTGTAATGCCTTCAGCATGTGGATTTCATTAAAATATGATTATAGTATCGGGCTACCTTGAATAGAGATGGTTTAAGGGAATAGTAAAACATGAATTTATAGTAGAATGAAATAATTTAATCTGGGAGAAACTGCCAACAGTGTAAGGGACATTGGTAACAATTAAATGGCCCAATTTGGGAACTTAGGATCAAAGAGTAAAATCAATTATTGCAGAAGCTTCTTAATGTTAGTAGAATGGGAGTGTCCAGATCAGCATGAAATCATACCTAGGACAAGTCAGTTTATGAGAGCAATGATGGGATAAGTGATGAAAATGGGAAAGGAGTGATCAACAGTTGATTAGTTGGAATGTTAAGCAAACAAAAATATAAAACTAGAGCACACTAGCAGTAATGCAAGTGATGTACCAAAACTCTTGTCTATGCTTACAAGGTCAGGTGAGAGCCATACTTCCTAGCCCCCACAGTGTGAAATAAGAGTTTAAGGGAATTTAATGTCGTTGCCTTTGTTTTTTTTCTTAAACAACTGACAAGGACCCCAAAATACCCCTATGATAATTACCATTCAATTCATTTTTTCAATTCCCTCCTTCACTTTCTTTATCTTTTTGCAGGAACCAGACAAATCTTATTTCTGCATGTTGGACCTTTGTCTATGCACCTAAAATTAAAATTCTCTCAGACTGTCTTAGCACCAACTGTTTTCCTATGAATAATATGTCTGCTTGAAGGGTACATTCATCCAAAATGTAACACTTTGTGGAATCAAACTTTTGACAATTTCACTTTGAGTGTTATCAAAGTAAATGTAATGATAATAAAAGTAACTACAACAGCACGCTTAATAACAATACTGTAGATTATAATATAAAAATCTTGAGTATTATACCATATCTAATTTGACAATGGTAGGGTAAGTGGTTCAGAATAATTCTTCTGCTGAAAACTAGTAAAGCTAGACTATATATGCGTGTATATGCAACATATATGTACTCACATATAGAAACAGGTGTGTCCACTTGCATGGCCTTAAGAATGAGTCCCCGCTTATAACTTCAGGTTACATGCCTCACTTGCCTTGAACCTGGGAGGCAGAGGTTGTAGTGAGCCGAGATGACACCACTGCACTCCAGCCTGGGTGACAGATAAAGACACTGTCTCAAATAAATAAATAAATACATACATCCCCATGTGTTTGGAAATTAAGCAAAACACATGCATAACTTATGCATGAAAAATTTAGTCACCACATAAACATAAAATAATTTGAACTGAATGCTACTGATATTATTTTATGAGGCCAATGTAAATTTGATTTAATAACCTGACAAAGGCATTTTAATTATTAAAGATAGATGAAATATCCCAAAGAAAATATTAGCAAATCTAATACAATGATACACAAAATTGTGAAAAAAATCTGGACCAAATTTATTTTAATCTAAAAGTGCAAGTTTGACTTGCCACAGAACTGAATGTATTCACCCAGTTAATATTATTAAAAATAAATCTATCATCATCTCGATATAAGCAGACAATGTTGATGGTTAACATCTATTTGTGGTTTTTAAAAACTATTAGAACATTCAGAGACAAAGGGATATTTGTCTCTGAAAACAAACAAGTTATCTATTAATAACCTATAGAAAACAATTTCATCAGCAATTCTTTTATTCTCTGAAATCAGGCAATTTTAAGAATGTTAGCAAACTATGAATTTTACCAGTATTAAACAATTTACATATGGTCTCTGTATTTGTAATAAGAAAATAAAAAGAAATCAAAGTTAGATAGATTGACCAAGAAATGTAACTATCTATAACTATCATTATTCTCAGACAATTGTGGATACAGTACCAAAATTATTTACAATTTAATTATAAAAATTCAGTTAATCAATGACTTCAACAGTATCATTGATTTTTTTTCCCATAGGGTGGAAACAAAGCATTGGAAAATAAAGTTTCCAAAAATAATACTGCTTATTTCATTATTAAAGTACTGGGAAAAAATCTTTTAACATGGTAAAACCCAGTCCCTACTAAAAATACAAAAAATTAGCAAGGCGTGGTGGCACATGCCTGTAATCCTGGCTACTTGGGAGGCTGAGGCAGGAGAATCACTTGAACTTGGGAGGCAGAGGTTGCAGCTAGCCGAGATCATGCCACTGCACTCCAGCCTGGGTGACAGAGCAAAAATCCGTCTCAAAAAAAAAAGATCTTATGAAAGATATGGAAGATATCTACAAAGAAAATTTTGAATTATCACAAGATTAAAAAGAAAAATAATTGAAGAATTTACAATATGTGTGAATGAAAACTCAGTGTTGTAATAATTAATGCTCCTTAAATTGTTCCACCAATTCAAAAAATCCTAAATTCCCGAAGTTTTTATTGTTGTTTGTTTTTGTGTATTTTGCATAAATAGAGTAGCTGGTTCTACAATTTACATGGCAATGTACAGGGATATGATTATTCAAGACAGTATTGAAAAAAGACAACAAAGTCAGAGAACTACTTCGTCTTACAAATAGTAAGGCATGCTATAGTGTTGCAGCAAATATTGAGTATTTGCTATCATTTTATGAGTATCAGGAGTCTTGGTGCAAGAAGAGACAAATAGACCTGTGGAACAGAATGGAAAGTCTAGAAATAGACCAATGCATTTATGTACAGACAGTTTATACCACAGGTGGCACTGCAGAGCAGCCTGGAAAGGACAGTCTTCTCAAAAATGATGTTATATCAATTAGATATTATATATCTATAAAATAATACAGAAGAAATAGCTCCTATCTCACAAGCAAACTAAATATTTTAAGTGAATTGTAGATCTTAATGTGAAAAGTAAACAAAAACTTCAAGAAAATAGCTTAAATGATTTCACAATTCTGAGAAAGAAAAAGATGACTTGAGACAAAAAAAGAAAACCCCACAATACCAAACAAAGAAGATAATCGTAAATTATACCATATTAAAGAATGTTGAATGTTCTTCAAAATAAAAGAACTTTAACTCAAGAATAAAGGCTATGAGAGAGTAAAACAAGTATTTCACTTGTTCCATCAAAGATGGACAAATAAATGTGTTACGTTAATATCACAGAATACTATGGAAGTAAAAATGGGAAAATGAGTTACTCAGAACCACATATATTTCAAAAATATATTAAGATTTAAAAAACAGATGGAAAGGTGCAAAGGCATGCATGCTAAATATTTCCAAACACATATTTTCAAAACAGAAAAGACTTGTCTATTGTGTTAGAAGTCCAGATAATATTTACTTTGGGAAAGCAAAGAACAGATAGATACTGGGAAGAAGAAAAGGGAGAATTCAGTATTATTGGCATGGATCTATTTCTTGACCTGACCTGGGTGATGGGCAAATGTCGGTACTCAGGCTGTTACAACTTCTTGATACAGCTCTTAATGAACTTTCTACTTTTTATATAATTCAATAAAAATAAATTAGTAAAATATCAAAAACTACTATGTTCTAGCCCCTGTCCTTTTTTCTTCTACATATAACTCTAATACTCACCAGTCCATGAGGTGGATATAATTATGCCTGTTTTAAAGAGTATAAAATAGGATGCAGAATATTTTAATAACTTAATGAGGAAGCTGCTGATCCAGAAAGTAAATCTAGACATTTAGTTGCAAAATCTGTCTTGAAAACTAAAATACTTTACTATATTTCCAATTAAAGGTTTCCATTGGCAAAAAATCTTCCCAATTTTGTGTCCCATCTCCTTTGTCTCCCAAGTCTCAATTTACTTATTAGAGGAGACAAGTTTTAGGTCATGCTTTTCCCTTTCTGTACCACCCACATATCTGCAACACTCTGTGTTTATACACGCTTATAGTTTTTTTTAAACAATAGCATCTCAAATATAATTTTTGTAGTATTTAAGTTTAAATGATTTATATAAAATCATTGGCCATATTTACACTTGAACAAAAATACTTTTGTATCCCAGGAGAAAGCAAACAACTTGGAAAACATCCATGAAAACTTCCCCAACCTTGCTAAAGAGGCCAACAGTCAAATTCAAGAAATACAGAGAACCCCTGCAAGATTCTGCACAAGAAGACAATCACCAAGACACATAATCATCAAATTTTCCACTGCTGAAATAAAAAAAAAAATGTTAAAGGCAACTAGAGAGAAACAGCAGGTCATTTACAAAGGGAACACCGTCAGGGTAACAGCAGACCAACCAGCAGAAACCCTAAGGCCAGAAGAGATTTGGGACCAATATTCAATGTTCTTAATGAAAAAATATCCTCAACCAAGAATTTCATACTGAGCCAAACAAAGCTTCTTAAGCGAAAGAGAAATAAGATCCTTTCCAGACAAGGAAATTTTGAGGGAGTTCTTTACCTCCAGACTCAACCTACAAAAGATCTGGAAAGGAGAACTAAAAATAGAAAGGAAACACTGTTACCAATTAATACAAAAACACACTTAAGTACACAGAGCAATGACACTGTAAAGCAACCACACAAACAAGCCAGCATAGTAACTAGCCAACAACACGATGATAGGATCAAAGCCACACATATAATACTAACCTTGAATGTAAATGGCTAAATGTTCCACTTAAAAGACAAGTGACAAGCCGGATGAAAAAGCTGACCAAATGGGACTAGGCGCAGTGGCTCACGCCTGTAATCCCAGCACTTTGGAAGGCCAAGGCGGGCGGATCACAAAGTCAGAAGATCTAGACCATCCTGGCTAACACAGTGAAACCCTGTCTCTAGTAAAAAAAATACCAGTGTGGTGGCAGGCACCTGTAGTCCCAGCTACTTGGGAGGCTGAGGCAGGAGAATGGCATGAACCTGGGAGGCGGAGCTTGCAGTGAGCCAAGATTGCACCACTGCACTCCAACCTGGGTGACAGAGCAAGACTCTGTCTCAAAAAAAAAAAAAAAAAGAAAAAAGGAAAAAAAACTGACTAAATGTATGCTGTCTTCAGGAGACTGATATCACAGCAATGACACTTACAGGCTCAAAATAAAGGGATGGAGGAATTATCTACCAAGCAAATGGAAAACAGAAAAAAGCAGGGGTTGTAATCTTAGTTTCTGACAAAACAGACTTTATTATTTTTTTATTCTAATTTTTGTTTTTGAGACGGAGTTTCACTCTTGTTGCCCAGGCTGGAGTGCAATGGCGCGATCTCGGCTCACTGCAACCTCTGCCTCCCTAATTCAAGCAATTCTCCTGCCTCAGCTTCCCAAAGTAGCTGGGATTACAGGCATGCACCACCATGCCTGGCTAATTTTGTATTTTTAGTAGAGACGGGATTTCTCCATGTTGGTCAGGCTGGTCTCAGACTCCCAATCTCAAGTGATCTGTCCACCTCGGCCTCCCAAAGTACTGGGATTACAGGTATGAGCCACCGCCCCCAGCCCAAAACAGACTTTAAACCAACAAAGATCAAAAAAGACAAAGAAGGGCATTACATAATGGTAAAGAGTTGACTCAAAAAGAAATCTTAACTATCCTAAATATATATGTACCCAGCACAGGAGCACCCTGATTCATAAAGTAAGTTCTTAGAGACTTACAAAGAGACTTAGACTCCCACACAATACTAGTAGGAGATGTCAACACTCCACTGACAGTTTTAGACAGATCATTGAGTCAGAAAATTAACAAAGATATTCAGGACCTGAACTCAACACTGGACCATGTGGATCTGACCGACATCTATACAGAACTCTCCACCCCAAAACAACAGAATATACCTTACTCTCATTGAAACATAGCACATACTCTAATATTGACCACATAATCAGACATAAAACAATCTTCAGGAAATTCACTCTTAGGCTACAATGCAATAAAAATAAAATTCAAGTCTAAAATAATGCCGCAAGCCATAAAATTACATGGAAATTAAACAACATGCTCCTGAATGACTTTGGGGGTAAATAATGAAATTAAGGCAGAAATCAAGAAGTTCTTTGAAACTAATGAGAACAAAGACTCTCTGGGGCACAGCTAAGGCAGTGGAAAGTGGGAAATTAATAATCCTAAATGCCCCCATCAAAAAATTAGAAAGATTTCAAATTAACAACCTAAAATCACAACTGAAAGAATTAGAGACGCAAGGACAAAGCAACCCCAAGGATAGCAGAAGACCAGAAATAAACCAAATCAGAGCTGAACTGAAGGAAATTGAGACATGAAAAGCATTGAAAAGATTGTGGAATCTGGTCATTGTTTTTTTTTTAAAAATTTAATAAGCTACTAGATAGATTAATAAAGAAGGGAGAGAAGATCCAAATAAGTACAATTAGAAATGACAAAAGAAATTTTACCACTGACCCCACAGAAATAAAAATAACCATCAGAAACTACTATGGGCCTGGCGCGGTGGCTCAAGACTGTAATATCAGCACTTTGGGAGGTCAAGGCAGGTGAATCACTTGAGCTCAGGAGTTCAAGACCAGCTTGGGGAACGTGGCAAAACCCCATCTCTACAATAAAATATGAAAAATTAGCTGGCATGATGCTGAGTACCTATAGTCTCAGCTCCTTGGGGGCTCAGGTGGGAGGATCACTTAGCCCACAAGATAGAGGATATACTGAGCCACGATCATGCCACTGCACTCCAGCCTGAGTGAGTGTCAAAGTGAGACCCTATCTCAAATAATAGTGTAAAAAATTTGTTGAATTTCTCTTTCCTAATAATTCATTGAGCAGGATATGTACAGATACACTTACTGAGTGAGTTACACTAAAGTTATTGGCAAATTGCTAGTCCGTGGAAGTTCTGGAGTTAATAACACATGCCACTCTACTTATCCAATAGAAAGTATAACTGTGCTCTAGTTTACCTATCTCTACGTGTGACTAATAATACATACCCGTGTAGCATTTGCAGAAAACAGGATTAACTTGTACAACCCCACCTATAATTTGAATAGATTGCACTAAACAATCTTATTAATAACTTTGAATGTGAACTTAATAAAATTACAGGCTTTCTAGCATCATCATGTGACTGCAGTTTCATCTAGCTGACACTAGGTGGAGGATATATTAAATAAGTAACGTTTGACTTGAGGCCAATATTTTCAAGTGTTTTGACTTTCAGAGAATCCCAAGACAGGCATTCTTCAAATATTTGATCATTTTTGATTTATATGAACTTAATTTAAGACCAAAGTCAGAAATAATTAACATAATTATAATTGCTAAATTTGAACTGCAAGAATTACAAAAAAATAACTATATGATGAACTCCCAACAGAACATATTCTGAGCACTTTAAATTATCTCTGTGATCTTGGCAAGATTTTTTGCCATCTCTAGGACTCTCTTGGGTAAAGTTACATTAGTGTTTTTTAAATATATTTAGTAGGAGAATGCTTTTGAAGGAAAAATAATAATATACACACACAAAAAGCTATTGATGTTTAGGATAAATTGGGTGTGGAGTATACTTGCTTCTCCCTTTCCTAATCTTCCATCTGATATCATTTCAGGTGCTGCTGTTAAAACCAAATTTTCACAAAACACTCTAAAAATCACTGACCCTTGCTTTTCCCTGAAGATTTCTGATGAAATATTGTTACTTTTCCTAGGTAATTGCTGCCCAAACCTGCTAAATTTAGCATTATCTGGAGCTTTGTAAAAAAAAGATAATAATAATACAGATGCCTGGGTCTTACATCAGAGTACATAAAGTGAATCTGTGCAAATGGACCCCAAATATTGTTACTTAAAATACATTCTCCTCTAATTTGGAGGTATAATATTATATACATATAATATTATACATGTAGCTTTAACTCTTTAATGCCTTTAGAAATCTGACTTGTTTATTAAGCTCTTGTATTAGTCCATTCTCACACTGCTATAAAGAACTACCTGAGACTGGATAATTTATAAAAATTAGACTTGGGAGGCCTCAGGATACTTAGAATCATGGCAGGTGAAAGGGAAGCCAGGCACATCTTACATGAAAATAGGAGAGAGAGAGAGCAAAAAGGAAATGCCACTTTTAAACCATCAGATCTCATGAGAACTCACTCACTATCAAGAGAATAACATGGGGGAAACTGCCCCCATGATCCAATCACCTCCCACCAGGTCCCACTCTCAACATGTGAGGATTACAAATCAAGATGAGATTTGGGTGGAAACATACAGCCAAATCATGTAATTCTGCCCCTGGCCCCTCCCAAATCTCATGTCCCTTTCACATTTCAAAACTCCTAGTGCCTTCCCAACAGTTCCCCAAAGTTTTAACTCATTTCATGATTAACTCAAAAGTCCAAATCCAAAGTCTCATCTAAGACAAGGCACGTCCCTTCCACCTATGAGCCTGTAAAATCAAAAACAAGTTAGTTACTTTCAAGACAAAATGAGGGTACAAACATTGGGTAAATGTTCTTGTTCCAAATGTGATAAATTGCCCTAAACAAAGGGGCCATAGGCCCCATGCAAGTCTGAAACCCAACAGGGCATTCATTAAATCTTAAAGCTCCAAAAATATTCTTTTTTACTCTAAGTCTCACATCCAGTGGACAATAATGTGAGAGGTGGGCTCCCAACATCTTGGGCAGCTCTGCCCCTGTGAGAAATAAGTCAAAGAAGATTATTTTTACTCTTCAGAGTACAACCTCCACAGTTGCTTTCATGGGCTGGCATTGAGTGCCTGTGGCTTTTCTAGGCACACAGTGCTAGCTGTCAGTGAATCTACCATTCTGGGGTTTGGAGGACGGTGGCACTCTTCTCAGAGCTTCACTGGGCAGTGCCCCAGTGGGGGCTCCAACCCCACATTTCCCCTCTGCATTACCCTGTGAGAGGTTCTCTTCTCCATGAGGGCTCCACCCCTGCAGCAGACTTCTGTCTGGACACCCAGGCATTTCATACATCCTCTGAAATCTAGGCAGACTCTTCCAAAAATCAACTTTTGTGTTCTGCACAACCACAGGGCTAACAGCACATGGAAGCCACCAAGGCTTGCACTCACTGAAGCAACAACCTGAGCTGTACCTTGGCCCCTTTTGGCCACAACTAGAGTTGGAGCAGTGGGATGCAGGGTGCTTTGTCCCAAGACTGCACAAAGCAACCAGAGCCTGGCCCATGAAACCATTTTTTTTTTCCTCCCAGACCTCCAGGCCTATGATAGGGGAAGCTTTCATGAAGATCTCTGAAAAGCTCAGAAGACATTTTCCCCATTGTCTTGGCTATTACCATTTTCTTCTTGTTATTTATGGAAATTTCTGCAGCCTTGATTTCCTCCTTAGAAAATGTTTTTCTTTTCTACCACATGGTCAAGATACAAATTTTCCAAACCTTTATGCTCTAATTCCCTTTTAAGCATAAGTTCCAATTTCAAACAATCTCTTTGTGAACACATGTGACTGTATGCTTTTAGAAAAAGCCAGGTCACATTCTGAAAGCTTTGCTGCTTTTAAATTTTTTATGTGAGGTATGCTAAATCATATATCCTAAGCTCAAAGTTCCCCAGATCTCTAGGGAAGGGGAAAAATGCTGCCAGTCTCTTTGCTAAAGTATGGCAAGAGTCACCTGTACTCTAGTTCCCAACAAGTTCTTTATCTTCATCTGAGACCACCTCAGCCTGGGCTTTATTGTCCGTATCACTATCAGCACTTTGGTCAAAGCCATTCAGCAAGTCTCTAGGAAGTTCCAAACTGTCCTTCATCTTTCTGTCTTTTTCTGAGCCATCCAACCTGTGCTGGTTACCCAGTTCCAAAGTCACTTTCATACTCTCAGGTATTTTTATTGCAATGCCCTACTACCTCAGTACCAATTCCATATATTAGTCCATTTTCACACTGTTATGAGGAACTACCTGAAACTGGGTATTTTATAAAGAAAAGAGGTTTAATTAACTCACAGTTCCGCATGACTGAGGAGGCCTCAGAAAACTTACAATCATGGCGGAAGGTAAAGGGGAAGAAAGGCACATCTAAGATGGCAGTAGGAGAGAGAGAGCAAAGAAGAGAGTGCCATTTTTAAACCATCGGATCTCATGAGAACTCACTCACTATCAGGAGAACATCATGGGGGAAATTGCCTCAATGATCCAATCACCTCCCACCAGGTCCCTCTCTCAATACATGGGGATTATAATTTGAAATGAGATTTTGGTGGGGACACAGAGCCAAACCATATCACCTACATAAATGACTCAAGTAATGACTACATTGGCAAATTTACATGTAAGAATATACAGGTAAGATTATATCTCTAATTATATTATTTTCTTTCACACAGCGTCTTGCTCTTTTACCCAGGCTGGAGTGTGGTGTGGTGGCACAAACAAAGCTCCCTGCAGACTTGAACACTTAGGGTCAGTAGATATTCCCCCCTTAAGCCTCCCAAGTAGCTAGGAATACAGGTGTGCCATCAAGTCTAGCTAATTTTTTAATTTTTATAGAGATGGGGTCTCACCATGTTGCCCAGGCTGGTCTAGAACTCCTAGCCTCAAGCAATCCTCTTGCAACAACCACCCAAAGCACTAGGATTACAGGGATGAACCACCACAACTGGCTTCCATTTATACAATTTATGCCCAAATGTGAACTGCTGAGAGACTTAGCTAAACATGTGACTATCCATGATCAAGTAAGCCTTGTTGTAATACGAGTAGAAAGAATAGGCTAAACCCAAGCCTTTTTAAAGAGACAAAATGACAACAATTCTTCCTTTCTACTCCATTTACATTTATATGCCTCATGTATGTTATTTCATATTGCTATATTTTCCTGTACCCTATTATTTTCTGGAAAAATTTTAAATTAAATTTTAAATTTAATAAAAATCTTAATCACTGGTTTTGCTTTTTGTTTAGGTGATCAGATAATTTTAAGACAAAATTATAAGAATATATACATTATATTTGGAAAATTATTGCTTTAATCACAAAATATTGAGCAAATTTCTTTATATTGGATCATGTTTTTCTCTTCATTTTAATATTTCAAGTAAAATGGTTCCTTCAAAAATAATAAAATTGATCCTAAATATATTGAAATTATTACAGATTTAACTATGACAGAATAATATAATCAAATGTCAAAACGGTAAGTAATACTAGTCACACTGAGATGTGAACACATAAATAGAATGTATTAATCTTTACTAAGATAACTTTAATGTATGAACCATCTTTTAGAAGAAATACAAACTTGCCTTTTAAAAATGGTCACTTTTGAGATTTTTAAAGCACATATCTCTTAAATAACATTGGATAAATTTGTTACACCAGTTTTGTTGTTGTTGTTGTTGTTTTTTGAGACGGAGTCTTGCTCTGTTGCCCAGGCTGGAGTGCAGTGGCACAATCTCGGCTCACTGCAATCTCCACCTCCCAGGTTCACGCCATTCTCCTGCCTCAGCCTCTCCAAGTAGCTGGGACTACAGGCGCCCGCCACCACGCCTGGCTAATTTTTTGTATTTTTAGTAGAGATGGGGTTTCACTGTGGTCTCGATCTCCTGACCTCATGATCCGCCCACCTCGGCCTCCCACAGTGCTGGGATTGCAAGCGTGAGCCACTGCGCCCGGCTACACCAGTTTTTTTAAATTCAAATATGCATTAAATAAACACAAAGAAGATTGAAATATTTGGAAATTATAAGCAGTAGAAAGTGTAAGGTGATAAAATCCATTGATATGGTTTGGCTATGTCCCCACCCAAATCTAAACTTGTTTGTATCTCCCAGAATTCCCTAGTGTTGTTGGAGGGACACAGGGGGAGGTAATTGAATCATGGGGGCTGGTCTTTCCCACGCTATTCTCCTGAGAGTGAACAAGTCTCATGAGATTTGACGGGTTTATTAGGGGTTTCCACTTTTGCTTCTTCTTCATTTTATTCTCTTGCCACCACCATGAAAGAAGTGCCTTTTGCCTCCCACCATGATTCTGAGGCCTCCCCAGCCATGTGGATCTGTAAGTCCAATTAAACCTCCTTTTCTTCCCAGTCTTGGGTATGTCTTTATCAGCAGCGTGAAAATGGACTAATTTTATGTTGCTTGAAGTCAAAACTAAACTATGGAATTTGTTCTTCATTACAGATGAGTACAAGCTCCTGCATCCTCATTACAAGCTCCCTTGTATCAAACAATATGAGAAGAATGGCCCACCATCCTTTCCTCTTAGACAAATTAAAGTTATTTTGCTCTGCATCACTTTTCAATGAAACCCCTGTAAAGAAATTATACGATAGAATTTCTGCCAAATTCATTAATCCTTTTTATTATCTTTTGGCTTTTATATACTTTGATGATTTAAAAAGATTGAATCAACCACTAATTTAGGCAAAAGGTAAATACAATACAAAGACATTTCCCCTGGAAACATTTAAGTGTGAGTTGCCACCGTAAAGACCCATTACCCAACTTTAGTTTGTATTTTCCACAAAAAAAATTCCTATGCTGCATGACCACAATACAACCAGTAATATCAGAAAACCAACATTAAGGCCAGGCATGGTGGCTCATGCCTGTAATCCCAGCATTTTGTGAGGCCAGGGCAGGCGGGTCACCTAAGGTCCGGAGTTTGAGACCAGACTGGTTAACATGGTGACACTTCATCTCTACTGACGATACAGAAATTACCCAGGTGTGATGGCTTACACATGTAATCCCAGCTACTCAGAGGCAGGAGAATCATTTGAACCTGGAAGGCAGAGGTTGCAATGAGCCAAGATCGTACCAGCCTAGGCGACATTGCACTCCCGCCTGGGAGAGAGTGAGACTGTCTCCAAAAAAAAAAAAGAAGAAAGAAGAAAGAAAGAAAAAAGAAAACCAACATTAATACTTTACTACCATTGACTCCCTAGACCCTATTTGTTTCACGAGCTATCTCAATAATGTCCTTCCTAGCAACATGATCCACTTTACAGTGAAACATTCCATACAGTTGACATATCTGTTTATGCTCTTTCAGTATAGAACATTTTCTACCTTTTGTTTGGACATATGTGACCTTCACACTTTGATGATTATAAGTCTGTTAGTTTATAGCATATCCCTCAATTTGTATTTGTCTTCTCTTTTCTCACGGTTGGACTCAAGGTATGCATGTTTAGTGAAAATATCACAAAGAGATGCTGTGCTCTCTTTACGTGCTCTCAGGTGGTGCATGTTTTTGATTTGTCCTGATGATATTCACACTGATCACTTGATTAAGGTAAAGCTAGCTAGGCTCCTCTACTACAAAGAAAGAAATGCTCTACAAATTTACCACTCTTAGGTATTTTAGGGGAGTTTGTTTTGAAACTATGTTTCTAATTAAGCTTTCAATATATGCATTTACTTATTTATAACAATATGGGCTCATGTTTTTCTCTTTGATTCAATGAGTAGTAATCCATTTTGCCATTAATTATTTAAATTCTCAAACAGACAACAATTTAATCTTTCAGGATGACCTTATTATTCCTTTCAACAGTCTTAATTTTTAACAATATATATTCCAGGATCATCTTGTAATTTTTCTGCACCAGCCCCAGAATCAGCCCTCATTCTTTTCAATGGAGCATGTTATTGAGAACCAAGATCTGAGGGTTTAGTACCCTCATCGTGATTAGGGTATCACTTGTACCAGTTGCTTGGCCTCTCCGTCTGTCTGTCTGTTTCTCTGTCTCTCTCTCCATATATGTATCCATACACATTTATATTGATTTTTTTTAGATTCCATGATTTCATTACTGATACATCCAGTTTAATCATCAGGCTTCATACTTGTTTATTTCCATTCTATATTTTTAATCCATTCTCTGGCTTTGAGAAATTTGGCACCTGGTTTTATTTTTTCAACTTGTTTTCTTATTTTATCAATTCTCTGTTTAACCAATGTCACATCTTTTCCACCTTCTTCCTGACACAGATTCCTCTTCACCATGCTTGTGCTCTGATATCCTGTGCCAAAACGGCATTTAAAATCCTTAATTACATGAGAAATGAAGAGAAAAAAACAACAGATCAAAAAACAAACAAATGCTCAAAATCTTGCATCATTGTAACACTTCAAAGTTTACCCCAGTATTTTTTTCTCAAAAAAAGTGAAACAATGTATATTATGTGACAAGCATAGAGCAAATGTTTTCTAAACTGATGATAGCTCTGAGAGCTTTACCCTAAGTCACGTTTGTTTGTGTGAGAGATTTGAAGATCTATCATCTAGTTGTCAATCCCTAGCATATTACTACACTCAACTTGTCATCTCTTATTCTGTGCAGTTCCTTCATTCACTCATGCATTCAACAAATGTTCACTGAGCACGTATTTGAAACCGAAGATGCCAGCGTTGTACAGTTAGTCCTAATCCCTTCACTCTTGCACCTTATCTTAGAATGGTGAAAATAAAAATAGAGAGAAATAAACAAATGATACTATTGTGATGGGTTGTGCTATGCATTATGTGGGAAGCAATCTTCTGAGAAACAGAAGCTTGGGAGACCACATTTGGATTTAGTTGTACAAAGACAATTTCTTTAATATAGTGATATACAAAATTATAGTAAATTGGAAATATAGGTAGAAATAGAAGAGGCTTTATTTTGTATACTATAGTGTATGTGGAAAAACCACTGATGTATTTCAAATAAGAAAACAACATTATCAGATTTATATTTTATAAATAAAGATCTGCAGTTCTGTGGGGTACACATTACAGGACATTTTAGCTTAGGCCAAGGGTCACCAGTGATGGTCTGTAGCTTAAATCTGACACACTGACTGTTTGTGTAAATAATATTATATTGGAATGTAGCCATCTCAGCCTGTTTTCTGCTGCTATAGGAGAACACTACAGACTAGGCAACTTATAAGGAACAGAAGTTTATTTGGCCAGTGCTTTTGAGGGTGGGAAGTCCAAGAGTTTACCATTTGGTGTTGGCAATTGGAAAGGGTCATCCCATAGTGGAAGGGCAGAAAATGGATGGGTGAGAGAGAATGAGAGAGGGCAAGAGTACGTGAAACAGAGAGGAAAAGACGATGGAACTCCTAAGACAAGAGACCCAGTTTTGAAAAAATGGCATTTGTTCATCTAGGAAGATGAGATCCTTAGGAACTAATATCCTCCAATTAGCTCCATCTCTTAAAACTGCCACAATGGCAATGAAATTCCAAATTAAGAACTTTTGGGGGGCACATTCAAACTAAAGAAGTAGCCATCCTCACTTTTGTATATATTGTATATGACTGCTTTTTTCACTCTAATGGCAGAATTAAATAGTTGCCACAAAGATCCAATGATCCACAAAGCCTAAATATTTATTGTATGTATCTTTCTAGAAAATGTTTCTTAACTCTTGATTTAGGCAAAAAATAATAGTAACTTGTTACCAAGGTTTTGGTAATATATATGGCAACGCTTGGACAGATTTGAGATCTAAGTTGGTAAGGATGAAAATAGAAGATAATTCCTAGTTTTGCAGATTTACGTGTTGATAAATTGTGGTCTTTTTTACCTTGATGGTGCCATGATTTTTGTATTTCACATTTCAATTTTTCTTTTCCTTATACTTTCCATCTCTATTCTGAAATTTCTCATGTGTTTATGTGTGTTGCCTTCCCAGCAGCTTTAACATATTAATCCCAGTTGTTTTCCTCAGCCATTATCATGATTAATTTTTTCCCACTACTTAGAAGTTGAGCAGGTTTGGGAGTTTGTCTTTGTCTTCCTTGCATCATTACCTTCAAATATCTTCAGTGTCACCATGTGCTTAATGTGGGCTGTGGTTTTCTAAAGGATTTTCTTGCACTGTGCTTAGCTTTAGGTCTTCATCATGTGCTTGTACCTAGAGAGGACATCATTCTATGCTCTTTTTTCCCTCCCACAGCTATAGATTGCTATTGTTTGTTAATTAGTGCTGGCTAACCTGGTGGGGGTTGAAGAAGGTGAATTTTCTTTGGTGTCCAGTTTTAGTCTCAGTCTTAGGCAGATCCTGTGCTACCAAGTCTCAGATGTGGGGTTTCATCAGGGTTTCTGCCACTTTCATATCACTAAGAGCCTTCTGATTCTCTTGGTAGACATATATTTTTTCCCTTTCCCAGGGATAGAGGACTTTTTTCTTTTTCTTTTTCTCCAGCTATAGTAAATCTTCTCCTGTTCTCTCAGAATAACAAGATTGTTGCTCCTGTCCAAGCAGTTTAAAGCTTTTGCTCCTTGGAGGAAACATGATGTAAACAAGACTTTCTCCTTGCTGCAGTAGCAGCTGCTCCCCTTCTGCAGTACAGCTCTGTGGAAGCAACTTTCTCCAGTCTCCCAACCTGCCCCCAACCTCATTATTTCTCATGAGCCCCTAGTGGAGGTCATTGGAGCAGAGCCTAAGAGTAGGCATGAACCCCCCTATGTCTGTGGCAGTGAGATATTGCATGCTGTCACACCAACCAGTATTGGTACAGCCTTACAGTTCAACCACTTATTTTAATGATTATTGTATAATCAAGGCTTCAAATAGTGGGCCTATTGAAAACAGGAGGCATATAGTCAATATTTTTTTAAATTAACCCATATTTTACTGATATTAATTCATTATATGCTTATATAATATGTTTCAATAATTTTCCTGTATGTGAGAATTCTAGTTTTTATTATCATCAAATATGGTGCATGTGATTTTGTGTATGTGTTTATTCTGTGTTTACAGTTACATTTATTTCTGCAGAATAATTTTCCAAAAATAATATTACTTGCTTGAGCATATAATAAGCACATTTAATTTTATTTAAAAATATCCTTCTGGATAATGTTTCTAAACACTATAGCATCTTACAGTTCCACCAGTAATGTATGAGGACTCCCATGTGCTTTAACAGGCACTGGATATAATTACATTGTTTGATTTTCCAAACTATTCATTGATATTGTAATATTTTTGATAATCTTTTCCCTAATTATATAAAGACTTTGTATATGTCAGTTAGATATTTGCATCATTTTCTGTGGAATTTGTGTTTTAAATTTTGGCCCATTTTACACAGGATTATTTAATTTTTCTATCATCATTAAAGGCTATTTTAAAATATTGGTATCTAATATTCTTCATTAGATGCTTTCTATATCTACTTTTGACCTTTAGTCTTTGGGCAAAATCTTATATAATTATAAATCTAATACCATTGTATAATGGGAGATGATAAATATATAAGGAGACCTATTATTAGTCTTTTAAAAAATATTAATTGGACTTAACATAGTTCTAATATACCTGGAATATCTTTATTAAACTCTTCTTTAAGGGTCCATATAGCACTTTTCATACCAAAGTTTCTACCTGTTTTCAGTGGCCTTTTCAGATAGAGATCAAAAGAAGACTATGCAATATAGATCCCTAACACAGAGAAAAGATCTGAAGCAGGAAATCAAAGAAGTTCCCCTGAGATTTCATTTTCTCATTTATTCTCACTGTGGTGAAGAATAAAAATGTTAAATTTCAAATTCTAAGAAAAAGATTAACCAAAAATTGCACCGTAACAAATTCAGGGCTCAGATTTTAATCTACCAACAAATTGATCATTTAGTATTTTCGTAATTTTTCTATCACCTAGATTACAATGACATTATCTGCCTTTTTTCATATATATATATATATATATTACAAATATGTATGTGTGTGTTTGAGTTATTTGAAATACTGTACTGCAGATCAATATCTTATGCAAATTCTTTCATTTAATTCTGATAGTAATTTTGAGATGTGAATAATCTTTTTTCACATTTTACAACCCAGAAAAATACCACGAAAGGCTGTGTCACTTTCAAGATTACAGAAAGACTAGAATAAGGGAAGTGAGACTAAAAGTCCATTCTTATATTTTTGAGTGAATTTCTCTTTCCAAACATAATTGATCATATTGAGATGACCACTTCATGTATCAATCACGGAGATAATGTTGTTTTCTTTCAAGACATACTTGCATTTTACTTCCTGTCTACACTACTATACAGTTATTCTGATGAAAAGATGGTCATCTTCCTACCCTGCTACCAGGTAAATTCTTCTGTCTTGCTCATTATTGTATTCCAATACCTGGCATAGAGCCTGGATTCAAATTGAGGAGTTCTGTAATAAATGTATTCGAACAAATGCTATTAATGAAAGTTGAATGGTACAGGCATGAATAAAAACAACAAAAGCCTTCTCTTTAGTGGCTAGAAATTGTTGCAACATTTTTAAAATAAAATTTATTGCATATATACTTAATTGTGTTTTTAAAATACTACAAAAGTAAAGTTACCTACGATTTTATCTGAATTTTGTTAGTGGATTAAATAACCAGTACACATATGAGAAAATCAACATTATGTTATCATTGCAGAATATCTCATATATTGTTTATTTAAAGCATATATAAAATTTGTGCACCTTCAAGCCTATAGTGAATTAAATAAATAAATATTATATATAATGTACAGCTTATGTAAAATAAATTAAAAACATTAAAATTTTAAATGCATGTGACTAATTCGTTATCTGTATCAGTATAACCCATTCACTAGTATAAATTATCCAGCTTGTTAAACATTTTATTTAACTAAGTTTTAGTTCACTTACTCTTCTTTTTAATGGAAAAATAAAAAATGTCAATTTTTACATTAAATAATCCAAGTATATTATAAAATATGAACTCAATTATTAAAAATAATTTGATGGTTTCTATAAGTTTTGTACATGTATAAGATTTATGGGTATATGTATAAATATACTCTAATTAAATCACTAGAGTATGTTAATAAATCAAGTTGTGAAACACATTTTTTTCTATTTACCCATTATGAGATTACTATGTAATATTTGGATTCAGTAAAATCATAAGTGGCAATCTATTCTGCACTTATTCTAAATCTGCTAAGATTTATCAAAAACATTTGTTCTAGTTATTCAGAAGTAAAAACATTTTTGTTTATTTTTCTTGAGTAAATATAGTTTCTTAAAACTAAAATAACTGCCTAAAAATGCTTGATTTTAGCACACACAAATTTTTTTTTTATAATATGTCTTTTCTCTGGGAACTTGAAGGCCATCTTTGTAAATAAAAAAGAAATAATCAACATATCTTTTTTGTGTGTGTGAAGTGAAATTTTTTTTTAATTTTATTATTATTATACTTTAAGTTTTAGGGTACATGTGCACAACGTGCAGGTTTGTTACATATGTATACATGTGCCATATTGGTGTGCTGCACCCATTAACTCGTCATTTACCATTAGGTATATCTTCTAAGTCCATCCCTCTCCCCTCCCCCCCCATAACAGTCCCCGGAGTGTGATGTTCCCCTTCCTGTGTCCATGTGTTCTCATTGTTCAATTCCCGCCTATGAGTGAGAACATGTGGTGTTTGGTTTTTTTGTCCTTGCAATAGTTTGCTGAGAATGATGGTTTCCAGTTTCATCTATGTCCCTACAAAGGACATGAACTCATCATTTTTTATGGCTGCATAGTATTCCGTGGTGTATATGGGCCACATTTTCTTAATCCAGTCTATCGTTGTTGGACATTTGGGTTGGTTCCAAGTCTTTACTATTGTGAATAGTGCCACAATAAACATACGTGTGCATGTGTCTTTATAGCAGCATGATTTATAATCCTTTGGGTATATACCCAGTAATGGGATGGCTGGGTCAAATGGTATTTCTAGTTCTAGATCCCTGAGGAATCGCCACACTGACTTCCACAATGGTTGAACTAGTTTACAGTCCCACCAACAGTGTAAAAGTGTTCCTATCTCTCCACATCCTCTCCAGCACCTGTTGTTCCCTGACTTTTTAATGATCGCCATTCTAACTGGTGTGAGATGGTATCTCATTGTGGTTTTTATTTCCATTTCTCTGATGGCCAGTGATGATGAGCATTTTTTCATGTGTTTTTTGGCTGCACAAATGTCTTCTTTTGAGAAATGTCTGTTCATATCCTTCGCCCATATCTTGACTTAAATTATGATTGATAAATCTTAAAGGAAAGATAAATCCAAAAATTATGATGAAATAAATGATGAAGAATATTTAAAAACTACTAAGATGTATTGGAAATTATGAAAAATTTAAAAGTAGACATGGATTATGTTGAACTGGGTATATATGTAGATAGATAAGGGTATAGTTTTGGAGAAGGTAGAAATATATATTCTTCTGGAGGAGAAGTATATTTTATAAAAAAAGCACAACACTGTTTTTATATATATGGTACAAGGGCAAAACTAGGTTGTACATTATACACTTTTTAAAAAGACTATATTAACTAATAAGTAAAAAATAGACATTATTTTAAATTGCATTAGCCTTTTTAAAGTATCACAAATGGGGACAAATATGCTCACAAGAAAATCTCCTAAAAGAAGTGAGTACATTCCCTCATCAGTCCTTTGCTCCTAATTATAACATAATGGAAGATGTCTGAAGTGGTAGGTGATTAAATTTAATAATCTCAATTTCAGTTAAATAACAAAAGCATCATTAGGGGAATAAGTGGAATGTTCATAAACCAGGTCATTATTATTGTTTAATATTCATTATTTAACGTAATTATGGGCCATCTAGGGCTAACTTATCATCTTCCTTTTACAGGTGTGTCTCTAATCTATATTAGGAAAATAATAAGAAAATTTAGAGCTTTAAAAAGTTCTCTAGATGGCCACATTCAGAACCTTCAAAAATTGTCCTAAAATTTATTTTTTCATTTTAAAAATTATTCTATCACTAACTCTGCAAATATTTATTCAAATTCCTCTTTATATATGTGCTGTAATCCAGCCCCTAGCACAGTTTTGAAGAAAGATGATGTCCTGTTCTTAACTAGATTGGGTGCTGATGTCAGAGTAGAAAATATACAACTTAAATACACATTAATTCTATAATTTCAGATAGTGATAAAAATAGAAAAAATAAAACTAGACAATTGTTTCTGGGAGCCAGAGGTCAAATCTGTCTGGGTGGGTAGAATTGGACTCAGACAAAGTAAATTAAAAGGACAAGGCCCTAAGCCAGAAATAAATTTAGAGTAACAATCAGAACTTTAGCATGGATTAAACATAATGGGGAAGGGATGGCTGGCTATTGATATAAACAGAAGTAGGGAATATACCCTATCTTCTTGAGAGTGGTAATCTAAAATATTTAAGGGCTGGAAGAACAAATATGCTTCTGTGGGTTGTCATGAAGTATCACTATAAGTTAAAGCATATTTTCCTCTGATATGGCTTGAATGTATCCCCACCCAAATCTCATTTTGAATTGCCACATGTTGTGGAAGGAACCTGGTGGGAGGTAATTGAAATGTAGGAGCAAGTTTTTCTCGTGCTGTTCCAGTGATAGTGATTAAGTCTCACGGGATCTCATGGTTTTAAAAATAGAAGTTTTCCTGCACAAGTTCTCTCTCTCTTTGCCTGTCACCATCCATGTAAGACATGACTTTCTGGTCCTTGCCTTCCACCATGATTGTGAGGCTTCCACAGACATGTGGAACTGTAAGTCCATTAAACCTCTTTTTCTTCCCAGTCTCAGGCATGTTTTATCAGCAGTAGGAAAACAGGCGAGTACAGTAAATTGCCAACAGTAGAGTGGGGTGTTGTTGAGAACATACCCCAAAATATGGAAGTGGCTTTGGAACTGGGTAACAGGCAGAGGTTGGAAGAGTTTGGAGGGCTCAGAAGAAGACAGGAAACTGTGAGAAAGTTTGGAACTTCCTAGAAACTTGTTGAATGGCTTGGCCCCAAATTCTGATAATAATATGGACAACAAAATCCAGGCTGAGGTGGTCTCAGATGGAGATGAGGAACTTACTGGGATCTGGAGCAAAAGTGACTCTTGTTATGTTGTAGCAAAGAGACTGGTGGCATTTTGCATCTGGTCTAGAGATTTGTGGAACTTTGAGCTTGAGAGAGATGATTTAGGGTATCTCACAGAAGAAACTTCCAAGCAACAAAGGATTAAAGAGGTGATTTGGTTGCTGTTAAAGGCTTTCAGTTTAAAGGGAATCAGGGCATAAAAGTTTGAACAATTTGTAGCCTGACAATGCACTAGAAGAGAAAATTCCATTTTCTGAGGAGAAATTCAAGCCAGCTACACAAATTTGCATAAGTAACAAAGAGCTGAATGTTAATCCCCAAGACACCAGAGAAAATGTCTCCAAGGCATGTCAGAAGTCTTCATGGCAGATGCTCCCATCACAGGCCTGGAGGCCTAGGGGGAAAAAATGGATTTGTGGGCTGGATCCAGGGTCCCCATGCTGTGTGCACCCTAGGGATTTTGAGCCCTGCATCCCAACCACTCCAGCCATGACTAAAAGGGGCCAAGGTACAGCTTGGGCCATGGATTCAAATGGCGCATGCCCCAAGCCTTGACAGCTTTCATAAGGTGTTCAGCCTGCAGGTGCACAGAAGTCAAGAATTGAGGTTTGGGAACCTCTGCCTAGATTTCAGAGGATGTTTGGAAATGACTGGATGTCCAGGCAGAAGTTTTCTGCAGGGGCAGGACCCTCATGGAGAACCTCTGCTAGGTCAGGGAAGAAGGGAAATGAGGGGTCAGAGCCCCCACACAGAGTCCCTACTGGGGCACTACCTAGTGGAGCTGTGAGAAGAGGGACTCCATCCTCCAGACCCCAGAATTGTAGATCTACTGACAACTAGCACTGCACACGTGGAAAAGCTGAACACACTCAATACTACTGCACAAAAGCAGCCAGGAGGGAAGCTATACCCTGCAAAGCCAAAGAGGCAGAGCTTCCCAAGGCTGTGGGAGCCCAACTCTTGCATCAGCATGACCTGCATGTGAGATATGGAATTAAAGGAGATCATTTTGCAACTTTAAGATTTGACAGCCCAGCGGGATTTCGGACTTGCATGGGTACTGCAGCCTCTTTGTTTTGGCCAATTTCTCCCATTTGGAATGGCTGTATTTACCCAACCTCTGTACCCTCATTTTGTCTAAGAAGTAACTAACTTGCCTTTGATTTCACAGGCTCATAGGTTGAAGGTCCTTGCCTTGTCTCAGATATGACTTTGGACTATGGACTTTTGAGTTAATGCTGAAATGAGTTAAGACTTGGGGAGATTGTTGGGAAGGCATGATTGATTTTGAAATGTGAAGACATGAGATTTAAGAGGGGCCAGGAGTGGAGTTATATGGTTTGGTTGTGTCCCCACCCAAATTTCAACTTGAATTCCCATGTGTTATGGGAGGAGCCCAGTGGGAGGTAATTGAAACATAGCATCAAGTCTTTCCTGTGCTGTTCTCATGATAGTGAATAAGTCTCACAAGGTCTGATGGTTTTAAAAATGGGAGTTCTCCTGCACAAGCTCTCTTTTCTCTTGTCTGCTGCCATGTGAGATATGCCTTTCACCTTCTGCCAGGATTATGAGGCCTTCTCAGCCATGTGGAACTGTGAGTCCATTAAATTTCTTTCTTTTGTAAATTGTCCAGTCTTGGGTATGTCTTTATCAGCAGCATGGAAACAAACTAATACAGCCTCTAACCACGAAAACCACAGCAGCTCCTATCCAGATTGTGCTAGCAACTTATTCCAAGTGAGTGTTTATATTTCATACTATAATGAGAAATTCTGATTTTATAATTTTAATGAAAACATAGAAACAGAGCATATGTTTCACAAATTACATAGTTATACCCTGTAATTTTGACACTTTGTAATATTTAATAGAGATACCACATGCTTTACTCCTTTGAAAATTTGTGTGTGGTGGAGAAAGGCACACAAACCTTGCCTGTCTAAGTCTACACTTGGTAATTATGGATTGTTTGGGGGCCTGTATTCTAAGGAATGGAAAGAAATGAACTGAAGGCTAGAATGGCTCTTCCAGAGTTTCTTTTAAGAAACATAAAGCCACTAGTGATTCTACATGCTTAGGTAAGCCAATAGATATTTTCTTAAGACTGAGTCTTGCTGTATCACTCAGGCTGTAGCACAGTGGCGCAATCTTGGCTCACTGCAACCTCTGCATCCTGGGTTCAAGCGATTCTTGTGCCTCAGCCTCCCAAGTAGCTGGGATTACAGGTGTGCACCACCACTCCTGGCTAATTTTTTGTATATTTAGTAGAGAAGTGGTTTCTCCATGTTGGCCAGGCTGATCTGGAACTCCTGTCGTCAAGCAATCCACAATTTTTTTCTTTCAAAGTGCTGGGATTACAGGCATGAGCCACTGTGCTCAGCCACCAATGGATAGTATTTTAGCTGATTACCTCTTGAGATATCCCTGATGAGTTATAAAAATGTCATAAGCTTTGGGTCTGGGCGGGGTGGCTCATGCCTGTAATCTCAGCACTTTGGGAGGCCGAGGCGAGCGGATCACTTGAGAGCAGGAGTTTGAGACTAGCCTGGCCAACATCATAGTGAAGTTCGGGTTCTACTAAAAATAGAAAAATTAGCCAGGTGTGGTGTTCAGTGCCTGTAATCCCAGCTACTCGGGAGGTTGAGGTAGGAGAATCACTTGATCCCTAGAGGCAGAGGTTGCAGTGAGCCAAGACCGCACCATTGCACTTCAGCCTGGGCAAAAAGAGCAAAACTCTGTCTCAAAAAAGAAAAATGTCGTAAGTTTCATAAGTTACTGAAAATTGGTTAACAACACCATCATACATGCTAAGATTTTCTGTACCAATGTAGAATTGAAATATGGTAATTTTCAGAGTGCAACATTGAGCTAGTAAGGTAAGCTGGAGAAATGATGGTCACACTACCTTCTGATTCAGGATCCTTTCAGCTGCCAGTTTTGCCAGTTGCATATTGCTTCAGTCAGAATAAATTCTGGGATTTACTGTAGTGCCTCTTTGTGCCATAGAGTCTGGAAAGGAAAGAAAAACATTTCCAATATTTTCTCAAAGCTAAGATACTCAGAGTAGACACACAAGATATAAATGCAAAATCGAGCAATGTGAGATAACATTCATCTGGGAAGAGGCCATCTCTTTTCAAGTAGAGCAGTAGTAACATATGTTTTTTCTGGGGATGCCACAGTGGAGTTTCTAGTACATAGTCCCCATCACCATGGAGGTTACAAGTTGGGCAATGATATAGTAAAGTCACTTTTCCTGATGGGGAGACTCAAACTTTTTTGCTTCTCTATTCCATAAATTCTAAACTTAATAATCTGTAATATATTTCTGTGTAATTAAGCTAGCTAGAGTTTACAATACAATAAACAAATCTGCAATAGAATAAAACAGTTCCTGACAAATCAGATTATATGGCTTAAGCAAATAGATTTTTTGAGACATGAAAATATAAAAGCAAGTTAGTTATCTTCAAAAATGCCTGGACCCAAAGGCTCAAACAGTGTTTGATTTCCCTCTTCCACTTCCATGTAGTATTCACTCTTAGGCACTATCTATGTGATGTCACAACTCAAATCTATGCATCTTACAATCACAATAAAAAATACTTTTCTTTGTTGTTTTTTTTTTGAGACGGAGTCTCGCTGTGTCGCCCAGGCCGGACTGCAGTGGCACTATCTCGGCTCACTGCAAGCTCCGCCTCCTGGGTTCATGCCATTCTCCTGCCTCAGCCTCCCGAGTAGCTGGGACTACAGGTGCCCGGCTAATTTTTTGTATTTTTAGTAGAGACGGGTTTCACGTGTTAGCCAGATGGTCCATCTCCGACCTGTGATCCCCCCCCTCCCCGGCGCCCCCTCACCTAATTTTATGCCTCATTACAGGTCTCACTGTCAGCAGCCCACCTCCGCGGCAGGCTTCCCATGACTACATATATGAGCATGAAGAGGGATGATTTTCTAAAGAAACTCGCTATTAGCAAAACAGGAAAATGGATGCAGGGCAAGAAAATACAAGCACAGAAAACCCTCTCCCAACAACCTCCCTCACTGTCTTTCTCACATACACACATATTACATTAAGAATCTTGGCCGGGTGCAGTGGTTCACGCCTGTAATCCCAGCACTTTGGGAGGCCGAGGCAAGTGGATCACCTGAGGTCAGGAGTTCGAGACCAGCTTGACCAACAAGATGATACCCCGTCTCTACTAAAAATACAAAAATTAGCTGGGCGTAGTGGTGGGTGCCTGTAATCCCAGCTACTCGGGAAGCTGAGACAGGAGAATTGCCTGAACCTGGGAGGTGGAAGTTGCAGTGAGCTGAGATTACGCCACTGCCCTCCAGCCTGGGTGACAAAGAAAGACTCTGTCTCAAGAACAAAACAAAACAAAACAAAACAAAACAAAACAAACGTACAAGAAAACCTTAATTTCAGAAATAAGGAAATTCAAACATTGTTGATAAAATCTGTATATTTTGATGTTGTACATCAAAATATGTACAGTAAGCATGTTGTACAAAGAGAATAGGAATAATTGTGCAGACAATGGAATAGGAGAGAGAGCAATACACATTTTGAAAAACTAAAAAGTTGTTCAGTGTAACTGTTATCTGTTGTACTCTGTGTGGTGTCTGTGGGGAACTGAACAGTAGCAGGAAGCATCCAGAAATGAAAAATTAGAAATCTGAGATTAATGTATGAAAAGATAATGAGGCTTTGAAAGCCATGATAGCAAATTTAAAATTATTTCTAACAGCACAGGAATGTCAGGGCACATTTTTAAAGGGGAGTGTGTGTAGGTGTTGGAGGCAGGGTGATCGAATTTTCATTCTAGACATATTGCTGAAGCTGCTCCTGAAAGAGACAGGAGAGGGCCGCTAAAGTTAGGAGGCCTTGCACTAACCCAGGACAAAGTCACAATCGAAGTCTTGGCTAGGACTGTGACAAGTGAGATCCAGGCATGGAACTTGAAATCCTAGGGAGTTGCCTTGCTTTTTTCTTTTTTTCGAGAAGGAGTCTCGCTCTGTCACCCAGGCTGGAGTGCAGTGGTACAATCTCAGCTCATTGCAACCTCTGCCTCCTGGATTCAAGCCATTCTCCTGCCTCAGCCTCCCGAGTAGCTGGAGCTGCAGGCACCCACCACCATGCCCGGTTAATTTTTGAATTTTTAGTAGAGACAGGGTTTTGCCATGTTGGGCAGGCTGGTCTTGAACTCCTGACCTCAGGTGATCCACCCACCTCGGCCTCCCAAAGTGCTTGTATTACTGGGGTAAGCCACCATGCCCAGTCCTGCAGTTGCCTTTTCTTTAAACATCTTGATTAGAAGGAAGCATGTGTGGCCAGGTGGGGTGGCTCACACCTGTAATCCCAGCACTTTGGGAGGCCGAGGTGGGTGGATCATGAGGTCAAGAGATTGAGACCATCCCAACGAACATGATGAATCCCCATCTCTACTAAAAATACAAAAAATTAGCCAGGCGTGGTGGCAGGCACCTGTAATCCTAGCTACTCAGGAGACTGAGGCAGGAGAATCACTTGAACCCGGGAGGCGGAGGTTGCAGTGAGCTGAGATTGTGCCACTGCACTCTAGTCTGGCGATAGAGCAAGACTGAAAAAAAAAAAAAAAAGGAGGAGGCATGTGGCCCCACCTGAATTTATATCCTTAGGCTTAAGAAAAATGTATCCTGACATAAAAATAGACTAGCTGTCTAAAAATTCCCAGCATATTTTTTAATGCACACAAACTCATAGGTATTCACTCCAGTATATGATTTATAAACAAGTTGTTACTTGATATTTTGTGGAATAAGCCAGAGTATTTTAATAGACGTCAAAATGTCCTGCTTCTATTTCCACCCTGTTATTGAATTACTGTCAACCTCAGAAAAAATTCGAATCTTTTCTGGGCCCCTGTTATCGTTTGGGGGAGATTAGACAAATTGAATTTGATAGTATACGTTAAATTAAATAAAATTGGTACTATTTGATTGATTTCAATTTATAAAACTAGCAAATTTATATGGCTCTACTATTTTTTTCACTTAAAAAACTCACATGTAATTTTTCAACATGGTAGAGAACCAAAAATCAGGACCCTTGCTTTTCCTCCTTTTTTTTTTTTTTTTGAGACAGGGTTTTTGCTTTGTCGCCCAGGCTGGAGTGCAGTGGCTGGATCTCAGCTCACTGCAAGCTCCGCCTCCCAGGTTCATGCCATTCTCCTGCCTCAGCCTCCCAAGTAGCTGGGACTACAGGTGCCTGCCACCACACCCGGCTAATTTTTTGTATTTTTAGTAGAGACGGGGTTTCACTGTGTTAGCCATGATGGTGTCCATCTCCTGACCTGGTGATCCATCCTCCTCGGCCTCCCAAAGTGCTGGGATTACAGGCGTGAGCCACTGCGCCTGGCCTTGTTTTTACTCTTAAAGTCAGTAGAAAACAAAGCAAACATGCTTCTATATTTACTTAAAAATGATTGACATAGACATATCTGAATATCTATAAATTAAAATTATGTTTTTCAATTACAAATAACTCATAACACCAGCTCTTTAATTCTACCACAATTGCAGATGCCTTAGGCACATCTCCATGGGTAGATTATTGTTTAATAAATATGTACTATATTCATAATTATAGGAACGAAAAGTTAAAATTAATTTCTTGGCCATTTTTTTTCCTTTTTGTAATCTTAACAATGTGGAGCCCTATGTTCATTATTTCTTACAATAAAAGTACTCAAGAATGCCTTAGGTAATTGACCTATAATGATGATAATTTTCTCTTTGCCTGAGAAAATTACTTTTAATTTTAAATTTCTTCTTAATCTTATGGGAATGATTCACCTTGTCAATTCACTTGTTTTTGATTTTCCATTTTAATTAGTCTCAATTTAATTACAATTGATTGAGTTGAAATATCAAACATAAATTCCCTGCATGAATAGACAAATCTCGTTTTCTCAGTAGGCATCAACTTACATGTTAGAGAAAAATATACAAGTTAACTCCTTTGCATGTGGTTGTGTACATGAACTTCCAAGTTTATTTTCCAGAGATTTTAATAAACTGATTTTTTTATAAGAAAAATAACATCATCCCTGGGGTCTAGGTTACTCTTCTTCACTCTTCTTTTGCAGACAGAGAGCAAGAGCAAGAGAGAGAGAAAACCTACAGGTGATTCTTATACATGATCAAAGTTAAGAACTAGAAATTTTATACATTTATTCTCTGTCATTAATTCCCTCCTCCATTTCTTAGTCTAATTACAACATATTGATATAGTTAAGCACCTTTTTAAAAATATAATTGCAATTAGACAGTGTTAGAAAATTAGGTTTAATTTGTTTTTCTTTTCCCAGTTGATTATTGCAATAGCTGTCATTTATCCTTATGCTATGCTCATCCATTTTTCCCTGTTGTATAAATGAGATTTAAGGGATTAGTGTCAAAATAGTATTTTTAAGAGAAAGTCTTATTAAACATTGCCACATGGGAGACATAAATCCAGGGCAATTTTACCAGGACAGAAACCTCTCTTTATTCCCCATCCTGCCTCAATACCAATTTACCCACTTAGTGTTCATTCCCAATTGTGAAAGAATATTTTGTTTTATTATAATACTTTTTATAAGATTCTCAAATTATGAGTATAAAATGTTTTAGTACAATACAATATATGTGAAGATTAGCATTCAATATCTAGTTAAAACAAAAGTATAACCATGAAAATTTAATTACAATTGCAGGTGACTTTCACACTATTGGGCAGTGAGCATTCTTAATATTCTGTATTTTTTTTAATTTTTATAAAGTATGATCAACTTTCAATGGAACACTTTTTTAAAATTTCAAAACTGTTAAACAATCTGCTAAAATGAAAGGCATTATGAATCAGGAAATACAATTAAACAGAATTTGAGGTGAATGTGTGTGTTTTCTGTAAGTGATGTATTTTGTATTACATAAGTACAAAATAAGGTGCTTATTATAAATCAACTCTTCCATTGTCATGTGTCTAAATAAATGCTATGCATTTTATAACGTTTCCTTTGGAAGTATATGTAGTTAAAAAAAAAAAGTATGGCCAACTAGCTTTTGACAACTCTTTGACTGGATGATTCTTAAAGATTTTACCTGTTTTCAACAACAGGCAAGAAGAGATATCATGAATGAACTCCCATTCACAATTGCCACAAAAAGAATAAAATACCTAGAAATACAGCTAACAAAGGAAGTAAAGGACCTCTTCAAGAAGAACTACAAGCCACTGCTTAAAGAAATTTGAGATGACACAAACAAATGGAAAATCATTCTATGCTCATGGATAGAAAGAATCAACGTCATGAAAATGGCCATACTGTCCAAAGTCACTCATAGATTCAATGCTATTCTATTAAACTATCATTGATACTCTTCACAGAATTAGAAAAAAAAACTATTTTAAAATTTATATGGAACCAAAGACAATTCTAAGCAAAAACAAAACAAAAACAAATAACAAAAAACAAAGCTGGAGGCATCACACTACCCAACTTCAAACTATGCTACAAGACTACAGCAATCAAGATAGCATGATACTGGTACAAGAACATAAGCCAAGAAACCAGAATAGAGAGCCCAGAATAAGATAGCATGCGTATAACCATCTGATCTTCGACAAACCTAACAAAAAAACATGAAATGGGGGAAAGGATTCCCTATTTAATAAACGGTTCTGCCTGGCCAATATGGCGAAATCCCATCTCTACTAAAAATTCAAAAAAATCAGCCAGGCATGGTGGTGTGTGCCTGTAATCCCAGCTTCGTGAGGCTGAGACAGGAGAATTGCTTGAACCTAAGAGGCAGAGGTTGCAGTGAGCTGAGATTGTGACACTTCACTCCACCCTGGGCAAAAAAGCAAGACTCCATCCCAAATAAATAAATAAATACATAGTTCTGAGACAACTGGCTTGCTGTATGCAGAAAATTGAAACTGGACCCCTTTCTTCCAACCTATGCAAAAATCAACTCAAGCTGCATTAAAGACTTAAATGTAAAGCTCAAAACTATAAAAACCCTACAAGAAAATGTGTGCAATATCATTAAGGACATAGGCACGGGAAAAGATTTCAAGACACCAAAACCAATTGCAATAAAAGCAAAAATGGACAAATGGGATCTAATTTAACTAAAGAGCTTCTGCACACACAAAAAAACTATCATGAGAATGAATAGAAAACTTACAGAACGGGAAGAAATATTTGCAATCTATCCATCTGACAAGGGTATAACATTCAGCATCTACAAAGAATTTAAACAAATTTTCACGAAAAAAAAACCCTATAAAAAAGTGGGCAAAGGACATGAACAGACATTTCTCAGAATAAGACATACATGTGGCCATCAAACATGAAAAACAGCTCAACATCACTGATCACTAGAGAAATGCAAATCAATGCCACAATGAGATGCATCTCACACCAGTCACAATAGCAATTAAAAAGTGAAAAAAATGCCAGGTGCGGTGGCTCACACGTGTAATCCCAGCACTTTGTGAGGCCGAGGCAGGCAGATCATGAGGTCAAGAGATCAAGACCATCCTGTCCAACATGGTGAAACCCCGTCTCTACTAAAAATACAAAAATTATCTGAATGTGGTGGCACGCACCTGTAGTCTCAGCTATTCAGGAGGCTGAGGCAGGAGAATTGCTTGAACATGGGAGGCAGAGGTTGCAGTGAGCTGAGATTGTGCCACTGCACTCCAGCCTGGCAACAGAGCGAGACTCTGTATAAAAAAAAAAAAAAAAAAAAAAAAATGTCAAAAAACAACTGAGGCTGGTGAGCTTATGAAGCAAAAAAACACTTTTACACTGTTGCTGGAAGTGTAAATTAGCTTAACCATTGTGAAAGACTGTGTGGCAATTCCTCAAAGACCTAGAGGCAGAAATATCATTTGACCCAGCAATCCCATTACTGGTATATACTCAAAGGAAAATAAATCATTCTATTATAAAGATACATGCATTTGTATGTTCTTGCAGCACTATTCACAATAGCAAAGACATGAAACCTACCCAAATGCCATCAATGATAGAGCGGATAAAGAAAATGTGTTACATATAGGTCAGGCATGGTGGCTCATGCCTGTAATCCCAGCATTTTGGGAGGCCGAAGCGGGTGGATCACAAGGTCAGAAGATCAAGATCATCCTGGCTAACATGGTGAAACCCCATCTCTATTAAAAATACAAAAAAATTCACCGGGCATGGTGGCGGGTGCCTGTGGTCCCAGCTACTCAGGAGGCTGAGGCAGGAGAATGGCATGAACCCGGGCGGCGGAGCTTGCAGTGAGCCAATATCGAGCCACTGCACTCTAGCCTGGGCAACAGAGTGAGACTCTGTCTAAAAAAAAAAAAAGTTACATATAAACCATGGAATACTATGCAGCCATAAAAAAGAAAGAGATCATGTTCTTTGCAGGAACACGAATGGAGTTGGAAGCCATTATGCTCAGCAAACTTACACAGGAACAGAAAACCAAATACTGCATGTTCTTACTTACAAGTGAGATCTGGACAATGAGAAAACACGAGCACATGGTGGGAAACAACAGACACTGGGGCCTTTCAGAGGGTGGGGGTTGCGATGAGGGAGATTGTCAAAAAGAATAGCTAATGGATGCTGGGCTTGATACGTAGGTGATGCGATGATCTGTGCCGCAAATCAACATGGCACAGTTTTACCTGTGTAACAAACCTACACATCCTGCAATGTACCCCTGAACTTAAAAGTTGAAAAAAACAACAAAAAACTAAAAAGAAACAAATGTAAATAGGTCCTTTTTAGCAAAAGGCATTCATTTCAAAATTATGTGTTGAGACTTATGTTTCTGGGATGAAGGATGCAAGAGATCAAATCCTACCCTTCTGGTATTCTTTGTTTAGTGGAAACAAATATCAAATTAAGTTTGCAAAATGTTCCACAATAGTAGATTTTTTGAAGATTAATTATAAGACAGAAAGTAGAGTTCTGGTTGACAGGGGCTGAGGGGAGAGGGGATTGGTGATTTAATATTTAAAGGGTATGGGATGTTTGTTTTTTAAGATGAAAATAGTTCTGGAGATAGGTTGCAAAACTACATGAATGATACTTAACACTACTGAACTGTACACTTAAAATTGATTGAGGTGATATATTTTATATTACATACAGTTTACAACAATCAAAATTATAAAAAATTATTATAGCACTTCCATAAAGTGGACCAGTATACAGTGTTTAAAATATAAAATATAAGAATACCAAAATACTATAATCCATGTGACACCACAAGTAGAACTTCCTAAAACCTAATAAAATTAGAGAAGAAGAAGAAGGAGGAGGAGGAGGAGGGGGAGGAAGAAGATTAGGAGGAGGAAGAGGGGGAGGAGGAGGAGAAGGAGGAACACAGTGGTATACCTAATGTAAATGATGAGTCAATGGGTGCAGCACACCAACATGGCACATATATACATATGTAACAAACCTGCACATTGTGCACATGTACCCTAGGACTTAGAGTATATGTAAAAAAAAATCAGTAAGTCAAATAAATTCAAAACTAAATTTAAAAAACATATTATAGACTGGACAAATTACTTTTTTTCTTTTCAATAGAGATGGGGTCTCTGCATATTGCCCAAGCTGGCCTTGAACCCCTGAGCTCAACCACTCTGCCCACCTTGGCTTCCCAAAGGGCTGGGATTACAGATGTGAACCACTGTGCCCAGCCAAAATCACTTCTTATTTTTTTTAATTTTATTTTAAGTTAGGGATATAAGTGCAGGTTTGTTACATAGGTAAATTTGTGACATGGTGGTTTGTTGCACAGATTATTTCATCACCCAGTTATTAAGCCTAACGCCCATAGTTATTTTTCCTGATCCTCTCCCTCCTTCTAGTCTCAACCTTCTAGAAGGCCCCAGTGTGGGCTGTTCCCCTCTAGGTGTCCATGTGTTCTCATCAGGCAAATGACTTCTTCACTACAATTAAGATGTGTATTGAAGAGAAAAAGGTGATTAGACAACTTTCCTGTCTTAGTCTGTTCAGGCATCAATAACAAAATACCATAGACTGGGTGGCTTAAACAACAAACACTTATTTGTTATAATTTTGGAAGCTGAGAAGATTAAGATCAAGATGCCAGCAGATTCAGAGTCTGTTGAGGGCCCTCTTTCTGTTTATAGGTAGCTGTCTTTTTGCTCTTTATAGGTGGCTTTTTCCCTCATATGAGAGAAGGGATGAGGAAGTTCTCTAGGACCGCCTTTATAAAGGCACTTATATCCTTAATGAGTGTTCATCTCATCATGACCTACTCAATATCCAAGAGCTCCACCTAATACAATCCCACTGAGTGTTAAAATTTAAACATATGAATTGGAGGTAAAATAAGTAGCCCGTAACACTCCACATCACTAAAAAAAGTAGTTAAAAAAAAAAAAACAACAAATACACAAAAACCTCTCTGTCTGTTATCTCTTATAGAATAATCATAATAATGTACTTTTGATTTTGCCACATGATTGATAACTTATAATCCCCCAGATGCTGAATAAAATGCTAAAATATTATAATAAAATATATTTTTTATCTCTGGGAAAAATTAGAATAATGTCAGAAGAGTAATTTTCTATAATATATTTTCAATAATTTTCTACATTTTATCTCCATTACCATTATCGTTCCAAGAGGAAAAAGAAAAAACAAGAACAGCAACACATTGCTGTGGTTTGTGTGTTTGTCTCCTCTCAAATTCATGTTGAAGTTTAGTTTCCATTGTAACAGTATTAAGAGGTAGAACCTTGCAGAGGTCTATGAAGTTTCTAACTTCATAAACGGATTGATGCTGTTAATTAAAGAGTGCATTCCTTATAGATGAATATTTCAGTTCTGTCTTTTCTGTCTCTCTCCCACCCCATCCCTGCCCTTCTGCCATGGCATGACACAGTAAGAAATCCCTTGACAGCTGCTGGTAGCTTAATCTTAGATGCCCCATCCTCCAGAGCCATAAAGCAATAAATTTGTGTTCATTATGAATTTACCAGTCTGTGGTATTCTGTTACAGCAGCACAAAATGGACTAAGACATAGGTACACATAATATACATAAGCATGGCACCAAAACTTCAAAGATTTGGGGATTAGAGCTTATATTAATATTTTAAATAAAACAAAGAATAACAACACTTAGAGACTAACACTGTGCTAATACTAAAATTTATCTAATCCAGGTATGAATAGAAGGAATTTTAAAAAATATCTTGAAACAAATGAAAATGGATATACAACATAATAAAATCTATGAGATATGGCAAAAGCAGAACTGACAGAGAAGTTTATAGCAATAAATGCCTATATCAAAAAGTTAAAATAGACAAGCTAACAATAACACCTCAAGGAACTAGAAAAGTAAAAACAAACCAAATCCAAAATTAGTAGAACGAAAGATATAATAAAGATCAGAGCAGAAATAAATGAAATTAAGTCTAGGAACATAATACAGAAGATTCATGAAATGGAAAGTTGGTTCTTTGAAGAGACAGAATTGACAAATCGTTAGTTGGACTAAGAAAAAAAGAGAGACGGCCTAAGTAAATAAAGTGAAAAACAATTAAAGAAGGCATAATTACTGAGACTTCAGAAATACAAAGAATCATTAGAGACTATTGTGAACAAGTATACAGTAACAAATTGGAAAACCTAAAATAAATGGATACATTCCCAGATATATAAAACCTACAAGGATTGAGCCATGAAAAAAGTGAAAATCTCAACAAGCCACAAACGAGTAATAGATTAAGACTATAATAAAGAGTCTCAAAAAAAAAAAGAAAAAAGAAAGCTCAGAACTTAATGGTTTTATTGCCAAATTCTACCAACCATATGAAGATAAACTAATACCAATCCTACTCAAACTCTTCAAATAAATTGAAGAGGAAGGAATAACTTTCAACCTCATTCTACGCGTCCAGAATTACCATGATTCCAACACCAGAAAGGGACACACAACAAAAAAGAAAACTACAGGCCAATATCACTAATACAGGTTGGCTCTGTGTCCCCAACCAATCTCATCTCGAATTGTAATCCCCATGTGCTTAGGGAAGGGCCTGATGGGAGGTGATTGGATCATGCGGGGCAGATTTTTTTTCCATGCTGTTCTTGTGATAATGGGTTCTCATGAGTTTTGATGGTTTAAAAGTGTGGCACTTCCTCCCGAGCTGTCTCTTTCTTCTGCCACCATATAAGATGTGCCTTGCTTCCCCTCCTGCGGTAATTGTAAGTTTCCAGAGGCTCTCCAGCCATGGGGAACTGTCAGGTAATTAAACCTTCTTTTCTTTATAAAGTCCCCAATCTCAGGTATTCTTTATAGCAGTGTGAAAACGGACTGATGCAATCACTGATGAACATAGATGTAAAATACTAGCAAACTGAATTCAATGATGCATTAAAAAGATAATACACCATGATCAAGTGGGATTCATCCCAGGGATGCAGAAATGTTTTAACATATGCAAATCGATAAACATAATGCATGACATTAACAGAATCAAGAACAAAACTACATAATTATTTCAATAGTTGCCATAAAAGCATTTGATACAATTCAACATCCCTTTATATGACAAAAACTCTCACCAAAATAGTTACAGATGGAAAATACCTCAAAATAATGAATATCATATATGACAAACACACTACTAGCATCATAATGAATGGGGCGAAATTGAAGGTCTTTCCTCTAAGGACTGAAACAAAGCAAGGATGCCCACTTTTACCACTTTCATTTAATATAGTACTAGAAGCCCTGGCCAGTGCAGTTAGGTATGAGAAAGAAATAAAGGGCATCCAAATTGGAAAGGAAAAATTCAAATTATCTCTGTTTACAGGCGACATGATCTTACACTTAGAGAAACCTAAAGACTCCACTAAAAATTTTTAGAAATGATGAACAAATTCAGTAAAGTTGTAAGATAAAAAAAATCAACCTACAAAAATCAGTAACATTTACATATGGCAACTACAAACAATCTAAAAAGAAATCAAGATAGTAATCCCATTTACAATAGCTACAAAAAATCAAATACTTCAAATAAATCTAACAAAAAAAGAATGATCTATACAAAGAAAGCTATAAAATGCTGATGAAAGAAATTAAAAATCACAAAAAGAAATTTCATGCTCTTAGAATGGAACAAAGTTAATATTGTTAAAATGAGAAAACTACCCAAAACCATGTACAGATTTAATATATTACCTATCAAAATAATAATATTCTTCACAGAAATTATTAATAAAGTTCTAAAATTTATCTGGAATTACCAAAACTCCAGATAGCCAAAATATCCTTGAGAAAAAGGAACAAAGCTGGAAGCATCAAACCAACTAACAGCAAAATTTACTACAAGTCTGTAGTAATCAAAACAGCATAGTACTCTCATCAAACAGACACATAGACCAATGGGACAGAATAGAGGACTCAAATAAAAATCTATGCATTTACAGCCAACTCTTGTTTGACAAAGACACCAAGAACCTATAGTAGGGAAAATTAAGTCCCTTCAATAAATGGTGCAGGGAAAACTAGATAACTATGTGCAAAAGAATAAAACTAGACCCCTGTTCCTCCTTATACACAAAAATGAAATCAAAATGGATTAAAGACTTGAATCTAAGACTGCAAACTATGAAACTACTGGAAGAAAACACAGGGGAAGTGCCACAGGTTGTTGGTCTGTGAAGAATTTTTTGTGTGTAAGACTTCAAAAGCACAGTCAATCAAAGCAAAAATAAAAAAAAAAATAGGATACTAAAAAGCTTACACACAGAAAAGGAAACAACCAAGAAAGTGAAGGGGCAACCTACAAAGTGAAAGAAAATATTTGCCAAGTATCTATCTAATGAGGGCTTAGTAACCAGAATATATAAAGAGCTCAAACAATTCAATAGCAAAAAAACAAAAGAAAAAGCACTCAAATAATCCAACTTAAAAATGGGCTAAATTTCTGAATAGACTTTTTTTTTCAAAAGAAGACATACTAATATCTAATATAAGTATATGAATAAACACTCAGCATCACTAATCATCAGAGAAATTTAAATCAGAACCACAATGTGATATCATGTTGCCTGTCTTAAAATGTACTGTATCAAAAACACAGACAATAACTGATGCGGATTAGGATATGGAGAAAGGGAAATCATCTTACATTATTGGTGAGAATGTATTTTAGTACCACCATTATGGAGAACAGTATAGATGTTCTTCAAAAAACTGAAAATAGAACTACTATATAATCCAACAATTCCACTAGTGAGTATAGAGTCAAAAGAAAAGAAATCAATATATCAAAGAGATAGCTGCACTCCCATGTTTATTATAGCACTAATCACAATAGCCAAGATAGGGAATCAACCAAAGTGTCCATCAATGGATGAATGGATAAAGAAAATGTAGTACATAAAGACAATGGAATATTATTTAGCCATAAAAAAATAAAATTCTACTATTTGCAACAAAATGGATGAAATTGAAGGCCACTACACTATGTTAAGAGAAGTAAGCTAAGCATAGAAAGACAAATATTGCATACTGTCACTCATATGTCAGATCTAAAAAAGTGGACCTCATGAAGCAGGAGAGTAGAATGATGGTTATGAGTCTAAGAAGGCTAAGGGGAAGAGGAAATTGAGGGAAAAAAGAATATAAATGAATTTATTACCACTGAAGTATACACATGAAGTGGTAAAGATGGAAAATTTTATATTATATGCATATCTTACTTCAATCAGTGAATACAATTAAAAAACATATACACTTATAAATAAATAAAAATAACTGTAAAAATGTTTACATAAATAAAATAAATAATAAATAAAGCACATGAATATTAGAAATATTGAAATTTGGCCTTGAACCAAAGAGACTAAATATGAAAATTAAAAGTAAACAAAAAAAATAACTATTTTTGAAACTTAAAAAATTGCATCACACACAGACATATGCACAAAATAATTTTAATGTTTTTGTTAAAAAAGAATTAAAAGATAAAATTTAAGATTTAAAAACATTACAATTTAAAATCACTAGCTACATAGCCATGTATTAAGGCTAAATCTTCACTCGTAAAAAAATATATAGCCATAATATCTTAAATTTCTAAATACACCAAAATGGGAATACATATATGAAATTTTTTCCAAAATAGTTAAAAATTATAAACAATTACATCATAAAGAATAATCTATGGATGAATAAAAATAAAATTAGAAATGAATGAAATGTTAAAAGTCCATTACTAAGTAAATGCTCAATAAGTAAACTGCTAAATAAATGCCAAAATCTAACCATCTGAAAACCTAAATTTTTGTCTCCTCCACAAAAAAATGCAGTAATACAAAATGAAATGAAATAAAAACACAAATAGAATTAACTATAAATGAAATTAAATTAATTATAAGCAAAAGCAAAGAAAAATCAGAAACACCTAGAAAAAAGTAAAATAAATGAGCGGTTTACACAGTTTAAAAATAATGTTCATAAAACAAATGAAATAAATGTCTTCACATAAAAATATACAGTATCAAAATATACTGAAAGGCAATAAGAAAGCTACGTATATTGATTAAAGACACTGAAAATATCCTGGGGAGTTTTATTATATTCACTTTTACCACCTACCATTTCAGGCAATAAGATATTTTTGCATTACCTTTTCCAAAGCCATAGTTCTGTTATTAAAAATGTGACAAAAACAAACAAACAACAACAAATAAAACAAAAACCAAGAAAGTGTGCCGATAAGTGTTACAAAATTATATTAATGAAGAAATCATTTAAAAATATTTTCACAATGACACTATTACAGACTCAAAACTAGTACATAAGTCTCAAGTTGTCTTAATTTTGATTATGACATTTTGTCATTAGTAATTGTGGTGATATAATGCACCATAGCATTCATTTAAAAGAAAAATGTATAGTCGTCTTATTAGTTATACATATATTTTTGATAAAGTATGTTGATCAAATTCAAATTAAGACTAAAATACTCAAACAAAAATTACATACTTTTAGTAAATGAGAGATGGACTTATAATTAATTGCTCTCTGGATTGCAACTGCCATGCAAAAATGTTACTTTTCGTATCTCCTCACATCTGTAACACTGCCCTGGGATCAGCCCCAGCTACATTGCACAACTTCCTGTGAGCTCAATCATTTTGATACTACTTTACTTCTACTTCTTACCTTCAATTTCTTGCTTTTTTTTTTTTTTTTTAATCTCACGGTCTTTTCCAAAGTCTAGGAAACCTACTTGATCAACACCAAAGCACAAGAAAGTTAAGTTTTCCAGGGCAATCCTCAACTAACAGAGGATAGGAGCCAGTGGATGTAGGTCCAGGACTTGTCCTTAGAATGGGCAATTTTTAAGGTCATTCTTTATGCTTCCAAATAGTTTTACAAGAATTGAGCTATTCTTCCCAAAGCCAAAAAAAAAAAAAAAAAAAAATCCCCAAGATACAACCTAATATTAGCTTTGTATTAAGCCTTTTCTCAGCCTTTCTATTTCCTCATTCCTATATGGGATCACCTTCCAAATTCAAACAAATAGGTGATGTGGGACTGAGATATGCACCCAAGTCATTGTTTCATAAATTACTTTCAGGGAACCCAAACTAAAATAAGTGGCAATAAACTAGTTTTAGGAAAGGGACCATCATTATGGAATTCTGGAACTGGACCTTACTGGCTAGATGACAACAGGTTCCTATTATTGTTAATAAGTGAGTAGTGACGCCTCTTCTACTATGCTATCAGTTCAACATGACAAAGACTTTAAATTTTAGTCCATTGAATCACATACAAAAGAAAAGTTTTGGGTTGTCCAGAAGCTCTAACAGTTTAACAATTTTAGAGCAACAGGAATTATAAATATTGTAGAATTAGATAATTTTTGTCAACTTATCTTAAAAGCCTTGAAAAAAGCAAGTGGCTGATTCACGTCAGCCAACTACTATCTCAAAGTTGGCAGTGAAATCCAGAATCCCTCCATGACAGTTTACAGAGTCCCTCATCTTTTACAATCAGAAGGCAGATGATTAGAAACCAGACACGCAAGTTAATTTTAAGGTCTTCAGAGTTGCCAAAGGAAGTGTATGCCAAGCTCAATGTGACTCCTATGTTAAAATCAGGGGCCTCCTAGGCAGGAGTAGTTCCCTCAGACATCTAATGGGGATGTTCTGAAGGGGTCACAAAAACCCCCTAATTCTAAAGTTCTCCTAAAACATCCAGATCAACAAAAACAAACAAACAAAATCCTCTTCTTATAGGAGAACAGTAGCCACTCATTGTCTGGAGACATTAGAAATTCTAATCTGGGCAGAAGTTCCTGAAGATGATTCTTGTCCTCCTCTAACCCTGTTCCTATCTCTCTTAAGACTTCCAGACCAATCACTAGAGTCAGATTACTCCCTGAAGATTTGTAGTCCTGGCAAACACATACTAGCAGGAGAACAGGGAAAGTGTGTGGGAGCGAATTTTGAGAATTTTTGACCAGAAGTGGGAGTTATGGCTCAGTTAATCATTTTCCTGTGAATCTAAACTTAAGGTGCAGACAAGAACACCAGGAGAGGAATTTTTTAAATGTTGCTGCTGAGATGGCTTTTAGTAGATGAGTTGGAGATGCTGCCCTCATTTCACAAAGGCTATCAGCATGCACTATTGATTAGGACATCCAAAGTCTCAGTGACTGTTGTCATGATTTGGCCAGAGTTGTTAGTAGGAAAAGATGCCATGAAATTAGTCTGCCAAAAGATAATGAGACAATATTATTCTCAAATATCTCAGATTAGGTGGTGATATCTATTCATTAGAATTAATGTGGGTGTGGTAACTGAATTTAGCAGCAATGCCAGAGGGACAAGCAGGATGTCTTTTACGTAAGAGTCTCTTATGATATATAACAGACTGTGATTTTCCTAGGGGTGAAATGGATAGCCAATCAGGGTGTTTCTGGTTTTGCAATTAGAATAAATCCTGAACTAGCAAGCAGAAAACTGGCATTAGCTTCTGTGATGAAAAACCACAATTTCTCACCCACCTACCCAGTCTGAGCTAGTTCTCAGAACCGGAGCCCATCTGTCGAAGTGGAGTCATAACAAACTTGAGGAAGGACTCTACAATGACAGTATAAGTATCAATAACAAATATTAAGAACCTACAGCCATGTACCATAGCGAATGTATACAAAGAAAAGAACACTATCCAGAACTTTGAAGAGCTGTTGGACTTGAAGTCTGAGATTACATTGATACAAGCATACCAAAATTCCCTCTTCGGTTAGATTGAGTGCTCATGAAGAACAGGTACTTAACAGACACATGATTGAAATCAGATTCCAGTCCATAGTTATCTCCCCAGATGCTGAGTGCATAGTTGAGATGGATAGACTTAGTTGCTCGAAGAACCTGCACATTGGTTACCTGATTTCTGTAGTAATATGTAATCATAGGATTCATTATGTATTGCATATTATGTATGATCAAATATAAATCCTTGAAGCTTCCCCAACCCTTTCCTAGCCAGGGCAAGAAATCAGAAACAATACTTAATATCAGAATTAAATTACAGAGATTCATACTACGTTCAAACAATTAAAGAATTGGTGGTGGTAGTTATTCTCTTTATTCCTCTGTTTAATTTAACTGTAAGGGCCACTGGAAAAAAATAAAGAGCTGGTAGATGATAGAGAACTGCTGCAAACTTAACCAAGGGTGAGTCTAATTTACTGTTATTATACTAGATTTGGGATTTTTATTGGAACAGATCAATTTTAGTACTTTATATGTGGCAATAGTCTGGAAAATATGTTCTTTTGTCCTTTTTGATCTTAGTAGATTTTTAAAAACATTTTATGTATATGTGGAAAGATGGTATTAGCAGGAGAACAGGAAAAGTGTGTGAACATACATCTTCTCCTAGGTCTTAGGTATATGTCAATTCCTCTGCACTCCAACAGATTATAGTCCACAGAGGACTTGATCAACTTTCCATTCTGGGAAATGCTATGATAATCCAATAAATTGATGGCATTGTGCTAATTGAACCTAGTGAATAGAAAGTGGCAAGTGCCCTGAATGTCTTAGCAAGCTACAACACTAACATAGATAAGAGCAAAACTTTAAGGTCCAACAGTCTCTGGCATTCTGGGGCATCCATTCTAAGGTAAAGTTTATATTATATACTTTGCATAACCAACTACTAGGAAATAGATACAAGATTTTGTAAATATATTTAGCTATTGGAAACAGCATCTGTAGCTTTTGGGAATGTTGCTTAAATTTTTATATTAGATTACTTAGAAGAAAATATTTTTTAAGTGGGTCATTTGGAAGAAGAGGGCTTTGCAGCAGGTCTAGGTTACAGTGAAAATGGCCCTTCCCCTTAGGATATAGTATGGTGCTGGAGGTACACATGGTAGCCAAGACTCTGTGAGAAACCCCCTGCGGAAGAGTTGCAGCAGAAACCACTGGGGTTCTGTATCGAGGCCATGTTCTCTGCAGCAGATAACTCCTTGCTATTTGAAATGCTGCTTCTGATGTGCTACAAGACCTTAGAAGAGACTGAGTGCTGGATCTTAGAATATCAAGAGATTATGAGACAATGACTCCCATCATGCACCAAGAATCAGTCTATCCCATAATAAAATAATGCATTTTGGATCTTCTCAAAGTATATCCAGAGGCACTCATGATCTAGACCCTCATGTCACCAGCCATTGTTTTTTTGTAATCCCTTCCTCTGATCACACCATGACCTCATGGAGAATTCATTTTGATCAATTAATGAAGAAGGAAAAGTTTTGTACCTGGTTTGTGGATGGATTGATTGAATACAATAGTGCTAGATGATACATGGACCATTAGCACACACAATCATAATGAGAATTAGCCTTAAAGGACTTTGGCAAAAGGGCAATCCTCCTCGTGGGCCAAGCTATGAGCATCACATTTGGATTTCCATTTATGTGGCAGGAAATTTATTGGAATTACAATGTGTTTAAATGCTTGGGTGTGGATGAATGGCTGACCTGATTGCACGTAGACCTGGATGGAGTAAGACAGAAAGATCAGATGTACAAAGGACGGACATGTGGATGGACCTAGAAAAGTAGAAATAAATTATGTACATCTTTGGTTTTCTTTTGCTTCAATGCTTGCCTGAGATCATGCATAACATTGGCCTCTGGACAACTGAAGCTATGTGCCCAACCTGTAAGCAGTAGAGACTGGGATTAAGTCTTTGATAATGTTCCATTCATTACATAAGAGCAAGCAACCACTTAGAATAACTCAGTTACTGGTTCTAAGTCAGTCTACATTTTCAATTCTAGAAGTGGGTTGTAATTCATCTTTGCTGAACAAACTCTTATTTTAAAATGTATTTATATTTTTTGTTCACAATACCTTGGCTAATACTATGATTTGGGGGCCTACTGAAAGCCTAATTACTGAAAGCATAATTTAATTATGTAATGTCCTGCATAATATCACTTGAGGCCAAGTAATGCACTTTATGGTAGAAGAGGTATAATAATAAGCATATAATGATGGGGGCCTTCAGTTCCAACCATATATCATATTTATCAGCAACACCCAGCCAAATAAGATAATGAAATGGTATACTAAAGTTTCAGCAGGGATGTCAGCTCAGGGGAGGTACACTGCAGTGGGTGCCAGTCTCTAGGATGCAAAATATATTGTATACAAGGAGTAGTTAGTTTGAGAAACCAAAAAAGTAAAAGTAGGAATGACCAATTTTTGTATTAGTTTTCTCATGCCAGTAGACCTGAATCAAATGAATGAATTACTACATTGGAAGACAAAATTATGCATCATTAGTTTGAAATACTAAAACGAACAATTTTCTCTAATTATAATTCTATAGAATCAAGGCAGGTCATTATCTCTAGATCTCAGGGGATCAACTGATGTGTCCCTGGCAGTGAGACTAAATAAGCAATTATTGCATCAAAAATTGACTAAGACTAGGCAAACATGCCTGGTTTATTTCACAAAAGGGAAAATCCAGAATAGCTACTATAGTGGCCAAGTTCGTGGAAGAGATGGAAACACAGTAAAGGAGATGAGCAGGAAATCAATTTCTGCCTTTGGACCACTTATAACAGCAGATACTGTGGTTTATTTCTTTAACATTTTGATGTTTTCAGAGCTTAGATCCAGCCACCAGTTTCAAAATATGCGACAGAGAAGAATTTACTTTGTAATAGCATAATCAAACTCCAAGAGCCCTCACACTTGATATTCAATATCACATCGCATTGGCCCTTTTCAATTTCAGCCACAATGGAAGTGGACAGCTACTGGGGAACTCAAACTCCTGTTTATTATCTAAGACCAAAACAAATGTTTCCCTGCTTTTTGTACTCAGGACCTTTCCCAAAGCTGGGAATACTCTGCATAAATACAGTCGATAGATATAGTAAAGGTAATGACCCCAAAGGTAACCCTCAAATAATGAAAGATGGAAGTCAGTGGATAAAAACTCCAGCCTCTGCCTTTGGATTCCTGGCAGAATTATGCTCTCATTGCCTACAACCAGTGACCTGGATTACACAGCCTTATATCAGTTTTTCATTCTTACTTATCTAATGCTCTTCTCTGTCACTCCTCCTTCTTCAGAGTATTTACTAAACTATCTGCATCTAAGTTCTTGTCTCGGATTCTGCTTTTAAAGAAATATAAACTAAGATACCTGTGTTGTATACTGAAAATCTTTTCTAATCCAAGAAGAGTAACTAACATATAGAAGCTTTCATGGAAAATTTTATTGAACAAATAAGCTATATTATTTAATACCAAAGCTAGAATCGCACGTAATGGTTTCCAAATCCTGGAGAAATCAGGTAGAGAGAAACAAATACGTTCTAAATTTTGTTTATAGAGTATACCAAATCATTAAAAGCTGTTAATAGTTGAAAAGAAAAGTTTCCTTGACTCTGAAAAAAAAAATTAAAGGATCAGCAACTTTTTAAGCAAAAAGTCAAAAAGATTACTTCAATCTTGTATTAGTTCAGTCTCTGTGGTTAATTACTGTTCTGTTTGATATTCATGAATATTTCAGTTCTCCATGAGTCCTAAAAGTTTTTCTTCTATTCTGATGTAACAAACTCAAAAGTTATCAGAAACTTGTATTCAAGAGGACCTGTTAGAGTTTTATAGCTGATTATAAAACCAACTTCTAAAGAGAACCAAAAGAAGACAACAATTGTCCATGCATGAGAAAAACTTTTAGGGCAGCTATAGTCAAGGACACAATTGACAAGGAAATTGTTATCTCTGTGGCACACAATAATTTAATATAACAATTATAATTATTACTGATAATGTACAATATGCACTAAGTACTATCAGAATTACAGAAGTTTTGCATAATTTTCAAACATATACCAATAACATATTTATACAGATACAGCCCAAAGACAACCACACACCATTTCACATTTGACAATGTTTCTTGTATAATTTGGCTTATTTTGTATCAAATAAGCCAAATTATGTCATTTTTGGACTTTACGGCACCTAATATCTTAAAGGATTAATTACATTAGTAAAAGACACAATTTTTTATTTAATTTTGGAAAGTCTGTCAAATATCAAAGATTTAAAACACTTGACATCACAGGTCATTGTAAAATAAGTTATTCATTTGACCAAATAAATAACTCAAGGATTTTTTCAAAAAGGCAAAAACTTTATTTCTTTGAGACAGTAGACTTAATTTTCTAAATAATGAGACCTAATAAAAACAGCATGAAGCCAATTAAATTTGGTTTTTGAAATTTTATAAACAATCTATAAAATTTTAATCTTGACCATAGGGTATAACCTCCATAAACCTTTTAGAAGCTTTATAATCTTTATTAAAAAGTCAGTTAGTTTTTTTTTAATTATACTTTAAGTTCTGGGGTACATGTGGAGAACATGCAGGTCTGTTACATAGGTATACATGTGCCATGGTGGTTTCCTGTACCCATCAACCCATCATCTACATTAGGTATTTCTCCTAATGCTATCCTTCCCCCAGAACCACACCCCCTGACAGGCCCTGGTGTGTGATGTTCCCCTCTCTGTGTCCATGTGTTCTCATTGTTCAACTCACACTTATGAGGGAGAATATGCAGTGTTTGGTTTTCTGTTCTTGTGTTAGTTTGCTGAGAATGATGGTTTCCTTGCAAAGCACATTAACTCATCCTATTTATGGCTGCATAGTATTCCATGGTGTATATGTGCCACATTTCTTTATCCAGTCTATCATTGATGGGCATTTGGGTTGGTTCCAAGTCTTTACTATTGTGAACAGTGGCACAATAAATATACGTGTGCATGTGTCATTATAGCAGAATAAATGGTGCTGGGAATATTGGCTAGCCATATGCAGAAAACTGAAACTGGATCCCTTCTTCACACCTTATACAAAAATTAACTCAAGATGGATTAAAGACTTAAATGTAATACCTAAAACCATAAAATCCCTAGAAGAAAACCTAGGCAATACCATTCAGTACATAGGCATGGGCAAAGACTTCATGACTAAAACACCAGAAGCAATGGCAACAAAAGCAAAAATTGACAAATGGGATCTAATTAAACTAAAGAGCTTCTGCACAGCAAAAGACTATCATCAGAGTGAACAGGCAACTTACAGAATGGAAGAAAATTTTTGCAATCTATCCATCTGACAAAGGGCTAATCATCAGTTACAGTTTGAAGAAAACCTTGTTAATTTGACATAGGAGCCCATATGCTCATTTTGCATCAGTGTCCTTTGACATTAATGACTAATTTATACAGAAACTGAAGTTATTTTAATCTCAAAATCAACCCTGACAATCTCACATGCCCACTTTTTTTGTGAGAGTCCCTGGGTCTTGAGTTGTTGAATTGCTTTATTTTTGGCCCTGTGTCTCAAGAATGCAGTTTATTTTGATTGGCATCTTCTACTGGGTCTGAAGATGAGGCTTTAACTGCTCTCAGTATTTACAATTTAGCAGGACTTGGAGTCCTTTGTAGACCCAGGAGTCAAATCCCTGTAACTCAATGTCACAAGAACTTTAAAAGCACATGTAGAAAGATACACAGATTTAATAATCTTAATTAAAATAAAAATTTTATCTAAGCTTTTTTTTCCTAAGCAAACCAAAACATAATAATGACTTAGGAATTGTTTTTGATAAAGTGAAATATCTTTTAGGCCAGTTACTGAAAGGTGGAAGAAAAACTCATCTGCACTGAACAGAATTTTATGTTGAAGAAAGCATTTCCTTTGGGCATTTAAGAAAGCATTGTTAGCATCAGACCACAACAAACAGAAATGGAGGAAAAAAAACTTATATGAGCTTTAAATGAGTTGAAGGAGAGCGTTATCATTTTGTGTCCTTTAAAAGGGGAGAAAAACCTGAAAGTGGCAAGATGCAATAAAAGTTAAACTTGGGTAAAAAAAATTAAAATCTCCTATAATTTACTAAGAGTAAATCATTTCCTTAAGAGAATTTCACTGTTGGTTTCTTTTTTTTTTTTTAATAAATCCTCTTATTGTGACTTACGACTTATACAGACCCTTCATGACATGCTTGAAATTTTTATTTGTCCTGAACATAACCTCTTGCTTAAACAACCATTTTATTCTAGGAATAAATCTACCATATAATATTGTTTCTCATATAAAATTATTTCTCTTTAAGCTTTCTTACCAAAAAGTCACTATTTTTATAATTTTCTTTATATCTCTCTTATTTTCTGGTTTCTTTTACCTAGTTTTTACCTAGCTTTAAATAAGCTTTGAAATAGAAAAAATGGTTCACCTTTTTAAAAAGGACACATGTGTTTTAGAAATAATGTTTTCTAAATATATATTTATAAATATATTTTTATAATATATAAAATAATTTGGATATTTATAATATATAATATATTTTTATAACATATAGGGTATTTATAATATATAATATATTTTATTGGAAAATATCCATATAATGAAATACCTATTATTAAACTTAATACAACTTTAGATTCTAAATTATGACTAGTTTTTCTACATGTATTTATCCTATTACATTTACCTAATTATTTTATTTTAATCATTTACCTACATAATTTGTGAAAACTGTGATAGTCATTATTTAAAGTTATAGAACTGCCATTGCAAAATTTTAACTGAGACAGTGAAAAAGATCTGACCTAACTGACTCCATCTTGCTTCTAACCTCAAGGCTGTTCTTGTTCATTCCTGGGCCTAGGCTGACCTAACTTTGGGAGGAAATTCATTTATAGTTTAGCTTTGAAACAAAGACAATAACAATTCCTTCCCAAAACAAACCTTACTGCCTGTGGACTAGATTGCCTAAAGCCACAAGATTAGAAGTTACAGTAATCTTACTAAATTCAAGATGTAGCTATTGTTATAAAACCAATGTTACTGTTAATAAATCAATGTCTTATTTATTAAAGATTACACAGGCAAAGATCATTCTGCTTTGGGCTGGGATTATACTTTTGTAAACTCTATGCCAAATTTTGACACATTATATTATTTGGCAAGAATAAATATTAAATTGCTTGATTAAATGTAAACAACGTCTGCTGGCAATTTTTAAGCCATTTCTAACATTGCTTAACCAATAATTTTAAATCTAGCTTATTTATTAAATATTTTACTTAAGTTACGTTAACTTGAAAAAGCGCTTGTCTAGTCTTTTCCCTTTTCCTGATAAAGTATTTGATTCAAGTGCTTTTATTTTCTTAAGCCAATTAATTAGAGTTCTTTTTTTTCAGTAGTGAAATGTTGTGTACATAACACATAAATACATAAATGTATTAGGCATGCTGGTAGAAATACATCTTATAGATTCATGATAAACTTTTTTTCTTAAACTTTCAAAGTCTTGATAACCTGTTTTACTATCTTAGGTAGTTGTTAGCTAAATAGCCTTAAATTTGCATATTAAAGGAAATAACTCAGGTGAAAATCCAAGAACAAAATTTAGATCATAAGATACAGTGAGAAAAATTCTGATATGCTAGAGGGAAATTAGAATAGGTTTAATTGCCAATTGAACATAAAATTATAGAAATTATGAACACATACACACACACACACACACACACAGCCTAAATCTTTTACTCCATAACTTTAGCTATGAGATAAATACAAATTCACTGTCTTGCAAGAAGAATGTTTTGGATCCAAATAGTGGTTTTTATCTTAATAGAAAACAGCAGATTCAAAGCAGGCAGAAAAGAAAAATAGAGAAAAAGAGAACTTAGGAAGTCTGTAGTTTGCAGGTCGACCTTAGGGCTCTTTAATGTAAATGTACTCAAAGACCATATTACTTCCATTTTACATAAACTCTGGCAGGTGGAAGTGCCATAAAACCTATGGAGTGCTTGAAAGGGGTTCAGTCTCCTTGTTTTCTCCTCATTCTTAGATTGTTTTCCACTCTTTTTCTTAAAAGGAGGCACTGAGCTGTGGCCTAGGGTTTTGTGTGGTGGATCAATGTGTGCTGCTTGTGGGCAGGACTCCATAGTGTGTCAACACTGAGTTATTTCCACCGTTATGTGTCTCAGTTTTTCTCTCCAGGGGTCTATGACCTGAGAGAAGACTCAAAATGGCGGGTGATCAGCCCTTATATGCATTTCCTGGACGAATGGGGGGTTTTTGTTATTGTTGTTTTGAATTAAGTTTTGTTAGGGATTTCCCTGTGGGGCTGCTGCACGTTGTGCTGGTTCAACCCCCCGAGACACTCCCACGAGGCCCCCAGTCACCCAGGGGTGCCTTTTGGTGGGAGGAACAAATGCCCTTTCTCTTTGGAGCTGAGAAAACTCAATCTCTCATTTAGCTTTGAAAACAGCAGTTCAGTTCCTCACACCAATGCACATAGACAAGCTGAATTGAGAGTAATTTGGGAGAAAAAGCGTTAGATAAGATTCCTTAGAATGTATCCCCAGACTAGAATTAGAATCCTTAAACAACAACTTCCTGAGAGAGAGAAAAAGACAACAGCCAAGACCACTTTATTTAAACTCCTGCTCAGCCACCCCTACTTTGTAGCTCTCATCTGCCATTACACATGCCAAGGTCAAATCCTCTCACAGTAGAATCTCTGTGATCCCCAAAGCCAAAGAGGCCAGGTCATGCAATACAGGAAAACAGAGCTTTAGACCTAAGAAGAATCTGCCCATGACTCTTGAAACTCCAAAAGAAAACAGAATGCCCCAAAACAGGTGAATTCTTTAAAGCGGTGCAAGTCATTAGATGACTTCTCTAGATCTTTTGGTACTACAGATGGCAAAGGGGGTAGGAGGTATAAGGTGGAAGAAAAGTAAATGAAAGAACTTTTGTTTTTTAAAAAAACAAGACGAAAACTCAGAAACTAAGTGCATGTTTTTCCTCCTTTGCAGTTGCAAGGAATTTTGTCCAAATTAGAGAGGCTTTGTTACCCAGAACTTGGAATTCTCACTCTAATTTGACCAAGTCAGGTAAAATTGGTCAAATCTGATGGGTGAAAATCCAGAACAAACAACAACAATAAAAACCCCACAATATGATCACTGGGTGCTCTAATGGTAAGTAGAAATTAAGACCAGCTGGTTGTTAAACTTTAGCCAAGACAAAACCCCAATTCAGGTACTTACCTAGGGATGGGTCTCAGGCTGAAGACTGCTTTCTACCATCCTAGAAGCAGGAAAAAAAAAAAAAAAGAGATCTCAAACTCATCTTCCCTGCTGAAAGGGAGCTCAAACTCCATAAAGAAGTTACCTGCCTTCCATTGTGATGGATACAGGAAGTCTCGCCTTCCTTGTTGGGAGAAAGTAAAACTCCAAAAAAGAAGAGAGGTGCACAGCAAAATAAACTTTAGATCTTGACCAAATTTTTGGAGATCAGAGATTCTCTTTAGGGGATGCTTACAGACCTCTGCAAATTCTCCCACTGGTTTGAGCCATAACAGTGAGAGGAGGTGTCAGCTGGGCTTCCTGGGTCTAGTAGGGGCTCAGAAAGCTGTGAAACTTACTCATTTCCTGCATCAGGACTTACTTCAGTCCTGGATGAATAATATTGAAGATATATGCTTAAAATATTCCTAACACCAGGACTTGTGCATGTGTTTTATTCCTCAAGAAAGCTATAAACAGCTGAAAGTTTGCTGTAAGTTTCCCTGTGTTCTCTCTCCCTTCCCCGTCCCCCAAAACTAAAGGAAAAGAAATGTTAACTTCCCATTTTTCTGTGACCAGCAGACCTTATCTATACTCCCTATTCCAATTCCTTGTAAACATACTTTGTAAAGTCCTGTAAGATCCTGTCTCCTTTGCCATGCTGCTGCAAGGTCATAAAGTAGATAAAACTTAAGTTGCAATTCTGGTTTTCCTCAAAATCTTAGACATGTCACAAATAATTTACTGCCTTTGTTTCTCACTCTGGTAACATCTTCCTGCTGCACATATTTCCCGCCTTGAAGAGTTTAAAAGGCGTTCACCCAAAACCAACACTGGCTACCCATTTGGGACCGCTTCTACGCTGTGGAAGCTTTGTACTTTCACTCTGCCCAATAAAGCCTGCAGCTTTTTCTCTCTATCATTCCATGTCTCTATCACTTGCCGCGGACAGCCGTCACATCAATTCTTTGGCATGGCTAGGCAAGAACCTTAGGCGTTACACTGGTACCAAGCACTGATAGGAGATTTGTCAAAGGTCAGGGGCATCTCCACTCAGAATGCCTCTGGGGTTACCCAAATGTGAACACCCAAAATCTGAGACAGGTCTTAGTTTATTTAGAAAGTTTATTTCGCCAATGTTCCAGACGTGCGCCCATGACACAACCTCAGAAGGTCCTGATGACCTGTGCCCAAGGTGACCAGAGCACAGCTTGGTTTTACACATTTTAGGGAGACATGAGACATCAATTAATATGTGTAAGATGTACATTGGTTCAGTCTGGAAAGGTGGAACAACTTGAGGCAAAGGCGGGAAAACTGGAAGCTGAGAGGGGGCTTCCATGTCTTAGGTAGATAAGAGACAAATGGTTACATTCTTTTGAATTTCTGATTAGCCTCTACAGATGAGGCAAACAGATATGCATTCATCTCAGTGAGCAGAGGGGTGACTTTGAATAGAATGGGAGGCAGGTTTGCCTTAAGCAGTTTCCAGCTTGACTTTTCCCTTTAGCTTAGTGATTTGGGGGCCCCAAGATTTATTTTCTTTTCGCAATAGTACACTATACATACTTTTATCTATATTGCATTCATCATTGAACATTGTATTTTGGAGTTAACAACTTAGTAAATTATGGAGTTTATTCCATTTTCCAGCAGTACAGCATACTTCTTGATTTTTCATTGTTTACTCAGTTTCCTAAGCAACATAATTTATCCAACCAGTCAACCTAAACAGCATTTAGGTTGTTTCTGGTCTTTTGCTATTTTAAATAATGCTGAAATGAATGTTCATAAATCATTTTCTATTTTTTGTCAATTTAACTTTGAATAGATTCCCAGGATTATGAAATAGGTTTGCTGGTTCAAAGGATAAAGGAATGTACAATTTTGATAAACATTGCCAAATCTCCCCTAAACAGTGATATGCCAGTTTGCATTTCCATAGTGATATATAAATGTCCTTATGATCTACAACTTCGACCTTTAGATTTGTAAAAGCTTGAGAGATAATGAATGATATTTAAATGAAGTTGTATTTGCTTTTCTCTTATTATTACATATTGTCATATGTGTAAGAGCCACTGACATTTCTTTTTCTGGCATTTAATATTCATATTATTTGCTCTTTTATTACGATACATTGTTGATTTTTTCCTGATTAATTTTGGAAACCCTTTATAAATTTAACAGTCATTTTGTTTTAAAGAAGTTGCAATTTTATTTTTCAGTTTGTCATTTGTCATTCTTATCTATGGTGTTTTTGAGATGAAATGTTTAGTATAATCAAATTTATATTTTCCATTACTGTGCTGAATTTTGAATACTTACTAAATTTTACTACTTGTGCATTTCTAAGAATTCACTCATTATTTACTAATTTTTATAGAAACTTCATAACTGAAATTTTATACATTTATATATTAATCTGCTTACAATATATGCTAATGTAGAGATGAGACAGGGATCCAGTTTTTCCTTCTAGAACTACCTAGTTATCAAAACATCAGTTATCTTTTCCTCACTGATTTGAGATGCCTTGTTAGTGTACACTGAATTCCCAAATATAATTTGTCTAATTCTGGGTTTTCTATCGATCTTATTTCATTGGTATGCCTGTCAGTTCTGATGTTGATACTAAACTGCTTTAACTACACAGACTTTATATTATATTTTAAAGCTTGGTATGGTTTGATTCCCCACATGGCTTTTCTGAATTTCCTAACTACTCTTTTAAACAATTCTTTTAAATAAAATTTATAGTCAGCTTCCTCAGCCCTTACAATCAAAGTGAAAATACTTACTAGAACTGAATAACTCATCAATTAACTCACAGGGAATTTCTATCTTTTTAATATTAAAACTTCCTGTTTTAATATTAAAAAATAAAGATACAAGGTATCTTTATTTATTTATTTTTATTTTTTATTTTTTTTTGAGACAGAGCCTGGCTCTGTCACCCAGGCTGCAGTGCACTGGCGCAATCTCGGCTCACTGCAATCTCCGCCTCGTGGGTTCAGGTGATTCTCCTGCCATAGCCTCCTGAGTAGCTGGGACTACAGGTGTGTGCCACCATACCCAACTAAGTTTTGTATTTTTAGTAGAGATGGGGTTTTGCCATGCTGGCCAGGCTGGTCTCAAACTCCTGACCTCAGGTGATCTACTCTCCCCAGCCTCCAAAGTGCTGAGATTACAGGCGTGAGCCACTGTGCCCTCCTGGTATCACTTTTTTGTTGATGAAGCTACTGAATTTTCAGTAGCATCCATGATTTTTTTATTAAAACATATTTTAAAATACATTCAGAGATAAGATATTATTAAAAACAAGGGACAAGGAAAAGAAGGACTGGAAGGAAAACTGGAGAAAATGCATTTAACTAGAGTAAAAATACCAAGATGGGGAGATCTCAAAGGAATGTTCAAATACAAGGGCCAAAATAAGATTGTACATATACTAAGTTCGTAAAAGCAAGAACAGGATAAACCCATGATTTTAAAAAATAGGAATAAAACAAAATATCCACATATATCACTGGGATATTTCAGATCACCAGAGATTGTTTTTTAATCCTTTAGAGAATTTGGTCCTTGTTGGTATTATAAATTTGATAACAAAATATAAGCTTATTGACTAAGAATCATTTTAATTGTATTAATATCATGTTAATAATCATGTTAATCGTTTTGATTAGCAATTGTGTCAATGCAAAATTAATATTATTTTAGGAAAAATAAATCATATATACTTATTATTTCTAGTTACACAAATAAGTGGTCCTCAGGACAAAAGGGTGTCTAAGTTCCACACAACAGTTCAACAAGAATCATAAAATGATGGCTGCATAGCAAGCATAAATAGCAGATTCATATGGGAGAATCACTAGAATTTTTTACAGTTTGGATGATCTTAGGCATCTTAATGATTACTTAACGACTAGAAAAAGGGGCAAAGAGAAGAAATCATGGATAGAGAAGTGGGAAACAGCATTAAGCTATTTTGAACAATTGATGAAGTGTGAGAAAATATAATCTGTTAGATCTCAATGCTTAAGGCATTCTCTGAGTGATATTGATAAAAGGATTTTGTGATAGATAGATAGATTGAATTTGCCTGATTGTGCAGAAGGAAACATAATATTAAAATTAATATTAATGTTTAAAATATTAAAAGTTAAAAATAATATTAAAATCTTTCAAATTGATTTTCTATTCTCAGGATAAAATAATAACAAAATATATAAAAATATATGAAGTAATGTAACTATTATATATATTTAATTATAAATATAATAGTGTGGCTGACATATTTGCAAGCGGGAGATAGAAAATAATGGGGAACATAAGGCTTCCACTACCTTACTGAACAGCAATCAAAGAGTAAGTTTTAAATTTTGTAGATAACAAAGCAGAGATTTTGTTTTAAAAGTAAAAAGCTTATTAATAATCTTTGTGATCAAATCAAAGTCAAGATGTGAATTAAAATTAAAGGCATACCGTGAAATCTGTGAAGGGAAGGTGGAAGAAGATGGTTTCTCAGTATAGTACTTTGTCTTTTATTGAGGGAAGACATTAAATATCATTTCATGTTTTAGGAAGAAATCATGGTACAATAATATATTTGAGAATTCTATAACAAAAATCATAATATAGCCATGTGTTGCTTAATGACGGGAATATAGTCTGATAAATGTGTTCTTGGGCAATTTTGTCACTGTAGAGTAAAATTACAAAAACTAGATAGGAGAGCCTATTATACACCTAAGCTGTAAAGCATAGCCTATTGCTCCTAAGCTACAAATTTGTACAGCAGACTACAGTATTAAATACTGTAGGCAATTATAATACAATTGTATTTGTGCATCTAAAAATGTCTAAATCTAGAAAAGGTACAGTAAAAATATGATATAAAAAATATGATACACCTGTATAGGATACTTACCAGGAATGAAGCTTGCAGGACTGGAAGTTGCTGTGGGTGAGACATTGAGTGAGTGGTGAGTAAACATGAAGGCCCAGGCATTACTGTGTACTTTATAAATACTGTACATGGAGTCAACATTAAATTTATTTAGAAATTTTTCTTTCTTCAATAATAAATTAATCTTAGTTTACTATAACATTTTTTCTTTATAAACTTTTTATTTTTAATCTTTGACTTTTGTAATAACATCCTAAAACACACATTGTACAGCATTACAAAAATATTTTATTTTTTATATCCTTATTATTTTTGTATTTGTAACATTTTTATATATTTTTTAATATTTAAGCTTTTTTGTTAAAAACTAATATACAAAAATACACATTTACCTCAGCCTAATCAGGGTCAGGATTATCAATATTACTGTCTTCCACCTCCACATCTTGTTCCCCTGGAAAATATTCAAGGGCAATAACATGCATAAAGCTGTCATATTTTATGACAACAATGCCTTCTTCTGGAATATCTCCTGAAGGAACTGCTTGAGGCTGATTTACAATTAATGTTTTTTTATAAGCAGAAAAGTATAACTTTTCAAAGTTTTACTCTAAAATAATGATAGAAAGTATAGCATAATAAATATATAAACAAGTAACAGTCATTTATTATTACTGTACACAATTACATGTGCTACACTTTTATACGACTGGCAGTGCAGTAGGTTTGTTTATACCAGCATCTCCACATACATGTGAGTAATGCATTGAACTGAGATGTCAGAATGGCTACAATGTCACTAGATGATAAGAATTTTTCAGCTCCATTATTATCTTATGGGACCACTGTCCTATATGCGGTCTGTTGTTAATTAAAATGTTGTTATACAGCAGGTGACTTCACTTAAAAAAATAAATGGTGACCATGCCAGAGAGTGGCAAGTGTATTAGGAAGAAAAAAAGTGGATATTTGTATACAATAAACAAATACAATTTTGATTTGTCAATTTAAAAATTCAGTTAAAAAAGAACAGAGTTGATGAGGTATAAAAAGTGTAATTAAAAATGGGCAAAGGACGTGAACAGACATTTCTTAAAAGAATACATACCAGTGGCCAACAAACATATGAAAAAATTACTTAACATCACTAATCAGCATAGAAATGCAGATCAAAACCACAATTTGATAGCATCTTACACAAATCAGAATGGCAATTATTAAAAAGTAAAAAAACAACAAAGGTTGGTGAAACTGTAAAGAAAAAAGAATACTTGTAGACTGTTAGTGGAAATACAAACTAGTTCATCAACTGTGGAAAGCAGTTTAGAGATTTCTCAAAGAATTTAAAACAGAACTACCAATGAACTCAGCCATCTCATTGCTGGGTACATACTCAAAGGAAAATAATTCATTCTATCAAAAAGACACATGCATCCTCATGTTCACTGCAGTGTTATTCACAATAGCAAATACATAATGTCAACCTAGGTACCCATGAACAGTGGATTGGACAAAAAAGAAATTTGGTACATGTACACCGTGGAATACTATGCAGCCACTAAAAATAATGAAATCACATTTTTTTTGCAGCAACATGGATGAAGCTGGAGGACATTATCTTAAGCAAGCTACTGCAAGAACAGAAAGCCAAATACCATGTTCTTACTTATAAGTGCAAGCAAAATGACTAATACATATTAGTGTAAAGATGTGAAAAATAGAGACTGGGGACCACTAGATGAAGCAGGAGAAGGGGGAATTGGGCAGAAGAATCACCTGTTGAGAACTATGCCTAGTGCCTGTGTGACGGGATCAGTGGGACAAACCACAAGCCTCAGTGCCACACAATTTGTCTATGTAACAAACACACGTGTACCCTTTAATCTATAATAAAAGTTGAAATTATATGTTTAAAAATATGTACAGAGTAGAATGGAGGTTCCCAGAGGCTGGAGGGTAGAGAGATTTAGGAAAATTAAGGTATACAACATTTCAATTAGATAGAAGGAATAAGCTCAGGAGATCCATTGTACATCATGGTGATTATAGCAAATACCAACATATTGTATACTTGAATATTGCTAAGAGGGTAGATTTTAAGTGTTCTCACCACAAAAATTTTACGTATGCAAGGTAGTATGTTAATTAGTTTGATTTAGTTATTCCACAATGTATACAATTATCAAAGCATCATGTTATATACTAGAAATATAAATATATTTTTTATTTGTCATTAACTAACTAAATACATATCAATGAGCATTTGAGGCAAATGTCATATTTAGTGGCAAGCCAAATGAAAAGTAAAAGCAGTGTTGCTTATCTATATCTAGATATTTTAGGAATTTGTCCTTAACCTGTAAATTTAAAATTATAAGATCTATAGGAAAATTCCATTTAATTTTTGGTGTTGGTGATTTTAGCTGTCTATATTTTTATTTATCATTATTACTAGTAGTTTATTATCTTGTGAATCTCTTATGTTGTGTATAAATTTGCTTTGAAAATTCTTACATTTTAATTTAATAATTTTCATTCTTGTGCTGAGTCTAGAATCTTGATTTTTATATAGATCTGTTTATTTTATGTCAAGTCTAAATATACACTCAGGACACCCATTGTATGTCATAGTGACTACAGTTAAAAACAACATATGGCTGGGCGTGGTGGCTCACGCTTGTAATCCCAGCACTTAGGGAGGCCGAGGCGGGCAGATCACGAGCTCAGGAGATCGAGACCATCCTGGGTAACATGGTGAAACCCTGTCTCTACTAAAAATACAAAAAATTAGCCGGACGTGGTGGCGGGCACCTGTAGTCCCAGCTACTCAGGAGGCTGAGGCAGGAGAATGGTGTGAACCCGGGAGGCGGAACTTGCAGTGAGCCGAAATTGTGCCACTGCACTCCAGCCTGGGTGACAGAGCCAGGCTCGGCCTCAACAAAAAAAAAAAAAAAAAAAAAAAAAGGATGGCTTGACTTGTTAAACTCTTCTCCATCCTTAATTCCTCTACCATATGCTTGTGAAAAGGAGAGAGAATTCTAGAAACTGAGGGAATATTACATGAAGGGCAGCAACAAATTTAGAGGCTCAAAAAATAGATGTGTTTACTTTTAATAAATATTAAATATATATAAGCTACATATTATTAAAGATGATTTTTATACTCATCAAAATTCATCCTGAATAAGACTATGCATAAACATGTTTTTAAAATGAGTTTTTAAAAATGAGTGAATACATTTTAAAAGGAATAACACAAATACGCAATATATTTTAAGATACACTTCATGCAGAGGTTTATTTATTTATTTATCTATTTTTTGTTTTGCTTTAAGTTCCAAGATACTGGCGCAGAATGTGCAGGTGTGTTACATAGGTATACATGTGTCATGGTGGCTTGCTGCACTCATTGACCCGTCCCCTAGATTCCCTCCACTCGGCCCCCATCCCCCAACAGGCTCTGCTATCTGTTGTTCCCCTCCCTGTGTCCATGTGTTCTCATTGTTCAACTCCCACTTATAAGTGAGAACATGTCTTGTTTGGTTTTCCGTTCCTGTGTTAGTTTGCAGAGGATGATGGCTTCCAACTTTATCCATGTCCCTGAAAAGGACATGATCTCATTTATTTTTATGGCTGCATAGTATTCCATGGTGTATATGTACCATATTTTCTTTTTCCAGTCTATCATTGATGGACATTTGGGTTGGTTTCATGTCTTTGTTATTGTAAATAGAGCTTCAATAAACATACATGTGCATGTGTTTTTATAGTAGAATGATTTATATTCTTTTGGGTATATACCCAGTAATGGAATTGCTGGGTCAAATGGTATTTCTGGTTCTAGACCTTTGAAGAATCACCACACTGTCTTTCACAATGGTTGAGCTAATTTACATTCCCACCGGCAGTGTAAAGTGTTCTTAACTTCTCTGTAGCCTTGCCAGCATCTATTGTTTCTTGACTTTTTAATAATTGACATTCTGACTGGCATGAAATTGTATCTAATTTTGATTTTGATTTGCATTTCTCTAATAATCAGTGATGCTGAGCTTTTTAAATGTTTGTTGGCCACATAAATGTCTTCTTTTAAGAAATGTCTTTGCACAATTTTCAGTGGAGTTGTCTGTTTCTTGCAAATTTGTTTAAGTTCCTTGTAGATTGTGGATATTAGAATTTTGTTGGATGGGTAGATTGCAAAAAATTTCTTCCATTCTGTAGGTTGCCCATTCACTCTGATGATAGTTTCTTTTGCTGTGCAGAAGCTCTGTATTAGATCTCATTTGTTAATTGTGGCTTTTGATGCAATTGCTTTTGGTGTTTTCGTCATGAAGTTTTTGCCCATGCCTATGTCCTGAATGTTATTGCCTAGGTTTTCTTCTAGGGTTTTTATGATTTGGGGTTTTACATTTAAGTCTTTAACTCATCTTGAGTTAATTTTTGTGTAATGTGTAAGGAAGAGATCCAGTTTCAGTTTTCTGCATATGGCTAGCTGGTTTTCTCAGCACCATTTATTGAATAGGAAATCTTTCCCTATTGCTTCTTTTTGTCAGGTTTGTCAAAGATCAGATGGTTGTAGATGTGTGGTGTCATTTCTGAGGTCTCTGTTCTGTTCCATTTATCTGTATATCTGTTTTTGTAGCAGTACCATGGTGTTTTGGTTACTGTTGCCTTGTAGTGTAGTTTGAAATCAGGAGTGATGCCTCCAGCTTTGTTCTTTTTGCTTAGGATCGTCTTAGCTATACAGGCTCTTCTTTGGTTCCATATGAAATTTAAAGTAGTTTTGAATTCAATGTAGAATGTCAATGGTAGTTTGATGGGAATAGCATTAAACCTATAAATTACTTTGGGCAGTATGGCCATTTTCATGATATTGATTCTTCCTATACATGAACCTGGAATGGTTTTCCATTTGTTTGTGTCCTCTCTTATTTCCTTGAGCAGTTGTTTGTAGATCTTCTTGAAGACGTCCTTCATATCTTTTGTTAGCTGTATTCCTAGGTATTTTATTCTCTTTGTAACAATTGTGAATGGGAGTTCATTCATGAGTTGGCTCTGTGTTTGTCTATTGTTAGTGTAAAGGAATGCTTGTGATGTTTGCACATTGATTTTGGATCCTGAGAGTTTGCTGAAGTTGCTTATCAGCTTAAGGAGCTTTTGGGCTGAAATAATGGGATATTCTAAATATAGAATTATGTCATCTTCAAAGAGAGACAATTTCACTTCCTCTCTTTGTTTGCATATCTTTCTTTTTTTTTTTTTTTTTTTTTTTTTGCCTGATTGCCCTAGTCAGAACTTCCAAGACTACGCTTCATAGGAGTGGTGAGAGAGAAGACATCCTTGTCTTTCACTGGTGTTGGAAGGGAATGCTTCCAGCTTTTGCCTATTCAATATAATATTGGGTGTGAGTTTGTTGAGTATCTCTTATTATTTTGAGATATGTTCCATCAATACCTGGTTTATTGAGTTTTTAACATGAAGGGATGTTGAATTATATCAAAGTCTTTTTCTGCATCTATTGAGATAATCATGTGGTTTTTGTCTTTGGTTCTGTTTATGTGACGGATTACATTTACTAATTTGTGTATGTTGAAGCAAACTTGCATCCTAGAAATGAAGTCAATTTGATTGTGGTGAACAAGTTTTTTGCTGTGCTGCTGTATTTGGTTTGCCAGTATTTTACTGAGGATTTCCGCATCGATGTTCATCAGGGATATTGGCCTGAAGTTTTCCCTTTTTTGTTGTGTTTCTGCCAGGTTTTGGTATCAGGATGATGGTGGTTTCATAAAATGAGTTAGGAGGCTGGGTGCGGTGGCTCATGCCTGTAATCCCAGCAATTTGAGAGGCTGAGGCGGGCGGATCATGAGGTCAGGAGTTTGAGACCAGCCTGGCCAGCATGGTGAAAACTCTGTCTCTACTAAAAATACAAAAACTTAGCCAGGCATGGTGGCATGCACCTGTAGTCCCAACTACTCAGGAGACTGAGGTAGGAGAATTGCTTAAACCCGGCAGGTGGAGGTTGCCATGAGCCAAGATTGCACCACTGCACTAGAGCCTGGGTGACAGAGTGAGACTCCATCTCAATAAATAAATAAATAAATAAATAAATAAATAAGTTAGGGTTAGTGAGGAGTCCCTCCTTTTAATGTTTGAAATAGTTTCAGAAGGAATGGTACCAGCTCCTCTTTGTATTTCTATTAGTATTTGACTGTCAATCCATCTGGTTCTGGGCTTTTTTTTTTTTGGTTGGTAGACTATTAATTACTGCCTCAATTTCAGGGGTTATATTGCTCTGTTTAGGGATTCAACTACTTCCTGGTTTAGTTTTGGGAAGATGTATGCATCCAGGAATTTATCCATTACTTCTAGATTTTTTAGTTTATTTGTGTAGGGGTGTTTATAGTTTTCTCTGATGGTAGTTTGCATTTCTGTGGGGTCAGTTGTGATGTCCCCATCATCATTTTCTTATTGTGTCTATTTGGTTCTTCTCTCTTTTCTTTTTTATTATTCTTCTAGCAATCTATTTTGTTAATTTAAAAAAAAAACAGCTCCTGGATTCATTGATTTTTTGGAAAGTTTTTCATGTCTCTATCTCCTTCAGTTCTGCTTTGATTTTAGTTATTTCTTGTCTTCTGCTAGCTTTGGATTAGTTATCTCTTACTTCTCTAGCTCCTTTCATTGTGTTGTTAGGGTGTTGATTTGAGACTATTCTAGCTTTCAGATGTGGGCATTTTAGTGCTATAAATTTCCCTCTTAACACTGCTTTAGTTGTATCCCAGAGATTCTGGTATGTTATCTCTTTGTTCTCATTGTTTTCAGACAACTTCTTGATTTCTGCCTTAATTTCATTGTTTACTTAGGAGTCATTCAGGAGCAGCTTGTTCAATTTCTTAGCTCCTAATATGCTAAGAAATTCTTAGCTCCTAATATGCTAAGTTGATAATTAATTATAGTTTAAGTGTAAAAAATCTAGTAAAATATTATAAATAACTTACAGTTAAAGTTTAAACATTTTCTATTTTCTATTAGAATTTTTTAAATACAAACTTAGATTTTAATGTTAATTAGGTCCATAATGAAATACTACCTTGTGCCTGCTAGAATGGCTAATCAAAACCTAAAAGATAAATGTTGCTGAGAATGGAAAGAAAAGGGAAGTCTTTTACAGGCAGACTGTAGATTGGTCCTGCCATTATGGAAAACAGTATGGATATTCCTCAAAAGGTTAAAAACAGATTTTCTGTATGATACCATAATCTTACTTCTAGCTGTGTATGCAAAGGAAATAAAACCACAATCTTGTAGAGACATGTGAATTCCCCTGGGAGCATTATTCAACTAGCCAAGCTGTAGAAACAATGTAAATATCTATCAACAGATGAGTTGACAAAGAAAACATTGGTATACTTCCACCATGAAACATAATTGAGCCATAAAAAAAAGAAGAAAACCTCACCATTTGCAACAACATGGCTGAAACTTGAGGGGATTATACCAAGTGAAATGAGCCAGACACAGAAAGGTAAGTAGTGCATAATCTCACTTATGTGTGGAATCTTAAAAAAGAAGTTGAACTCATAATAACGAAGAATAGAATGGCATTTACCAGGGAAATGGAGGGCTTGCGGGAAAGCAGAGACATTTGATGAAGGGTACAAATCTTCAGCTACAACATAAATAACTACTGGAGACCTAATGTCAGCCTGGTGATTATAGTTAATAATAACATATTGCATATTTGTAATTTGCTAAGAGCAGATCTTAAGTGTTCTCATCGCACATACATAAAAAAGGTAATTATGTGAGGTGATGGATATGTTTATTAGATAATGGTAATCACTTCCCAATGTATACATATATTAAAATGGCAAGTCATACACCCCAAATGTATTCAATTGTCATCTGATTTCTTAAGAAAATTATAAAATTATATAATTATATAAAAGATGGTAGTAGAAAAAAATTGTTATGCATGGTACATTCTTTCCTGAAGGATTTAGTGTATAACTTTCAAAGATTAAGTAAGTTTTCTTTTTGTTTTGTAATAGTTAATAATAAAAGAGGGGAAGTAGAAGATTTCTCAAGTTAATTTCAAGAAAAGTAATTTCTTTATACCTGAAAGTGCAATATATTTGATTATCCAACTTGTAAACACAATTTTAAGATATATTTACTTTTGAAAGTAAAAGTAAAAAATGCCTATATTCTAAAGTCTAATTTTAAATTAAAATTTAGTCAAAATAGTTTTGATTATATTTTTTCCAGCTGTACTAAGTAAAGTATATGAGGATGATGCAAAGGGGAAAAAAAACACATAAGCATCCTGAGCAATCTCAAACACAGGGAGCACAGGAAAACAAACCACGCATTTAAAATATTCAGAGTGCTTTGCAGTGTTTATTTATCCTAGGAGCCACAGCTCTTCAAATCTAATGATGAATCAGGTGACCAACCACCAGGAACACTAATCTTTAATCAACCCATATTTGAAGCATGAAATTCCCACCCCAGGAAGATGATTAGTTAATTTAATGGCTGTAGAATTGTCAAATAGGAAATGTGTATAGAAGAGTAATTTAGAATGTTGCTGTTTGTTATTACTCTTACAATTTGAAGAGTAAAATGTCTCTTTATCTGGAACTTACATGATGATTTTTCCAACAACATAACTTCCAAATAGATCACATAGAAAATGTCTCTTTTAATGTACTTTACAATAGTAAAACTATAACGTCTCAATTTTTTTAAATAAATTTGAATAATGGTTTAGGTCATTTGATAAATATCACCTTGTAACTAATAAGATGAAACAAAGCTAAATAGGACCAATTAAGCAGGTGATTTAAATATCAATATGTGGTGAGTAAAAGAATAATCCAACTACCAGTAGAAGATTACTACATTAAGTACTATAACAAGTGTAACACTGTTCCTAAAAAAAGTGCTTTCTTATGTTTATGTAAGATTTATTTTAATGTTGAACACAAATAATTAGATCTTTAAATGAACAATTTGAGAGTTAAATCCATTGCTTTTGATTTTTATAGATTTTACGGTATAGGAAATCTATACTGTCTGATTTGATCCCATTTAACTGTAAGATTTTTACACATGTTGCACTCTACTAGCTGGCAGGAAAATTATTTTAATCGACTGAATGAAAGTATTATTTCATGTAAAAGTTTATTATATCAAGGAAATGATTCAGGTCAGAAGCTAGAATCTATATAAAGTCAGCTTTTGAAAATAAAGACAGACAAATCATTTTTTTTACATTATTATAAAAGAGCTAAGTTGCAAACAACTATCCTTGAGACCAGACCTTTTTCTTCTGGAATAAGTGTGACAGAAGACTAATGTTACTAATTTTATGGCTTTATATTTTGGCATTTAATTCTTCGGAAAATTTTAAACCATTGTGGAAACTGTGCAATAAATCTGGTCAACTTAAACTACCGAAATATTTCAATACATTATAATTAATGTCCTTAAAAACCTTCAATCATTTGGAGGTGGTAGTTTTATTTGATACAGATAAGGGTATACTTTTAAAGAGTCTATTCTTTTTTTGATTAATTATTGCTAACTAATAAAATTCGAAGGTTTTATTTTGTTTTCATTTGATTCCAGTTTCTTAACATGATTTATTATGCTATTTATACAGGTGCAAACAATTATATGACAAGATTATATTTAGATTGCATGTATTAAAATATGAAAGTGATATTACTGAGTTTATTTGAAATGTCCCAACATATTGCCACTATTTCTACTTCATGCAGGTTAAAATACAGACATTTTAAACTCATATTTTCAAAAGATTTTTTTTTTTTTTGAGAGACAGCGTATCCCTCTATCACTCAAGCTGGAGTGCAGTGCTGATCACAGTTCACTGCAGCCTTGACCTCCCTGGCTCAAGCAATTATTCCACCTTAGCCTCCTGAGTAGCTGGGACTAGCAGTATGTGCCCATGCCTTGCTAATTTTTTTTTTTTTTTTGGAGAGACGAGGTCTTGCTATGTTGCCTAGGATATTTAGAGGATATTTTTTACTTTATAAAAGAAAGAGAAGGGGAAAAATAATTAGGCCCTCAACAACTTCTAAATTAAAATGAACACTGTACACCGCTTAGAAACAAATGGGAAATCTTTGGCAAAGGATACATTATAATATTGAATTGAAATTAGAAATGAGTCATGTTTCTGTAACTATAAGTTCAAGAGGTAAAAAACTAACAGATTTTGCTTTACAAATTACCAAAGTATTCAGCTTTGTAATATTAGAACAAACCATGTTGCTGAAATCCAATGTTAATAACATTAGAAAAACTGAGTTGCTTGTACTGTGTGTATCTGACTTAAAATTAACCTATTTTATCTGATTGTGGTGTACAGGTATAATGTGACTAGTCTAACCACATTTTGATTTTGCTTTTTTTGCAATTGTATATAGATATTTACTTTAATATTTACTCTATCATTGAGTAGATTATCGGAATATTTCTTCATATATTCCAAGCAATTGAACAATAAACAATTCTCAGAAAAAAATGACTTTATTTTCAAGTGAGAGACTGATTTTTTTCAATCGGTCACATGATATCTTTGGGCTTCTTGTTTTTCTCCTACCACACTACCTACTTTTTTATCCCAAACATTATTTGACTGACCAACTTTGTGAAGGGTAATTATTATGAGTGAGGTATTTATAGTTCACTAGGAGGCTGGGGAGACACGGAGATGGGGTGACATGAGTGGTTGGCGCCAGATTGTGAAAACAGTGGCTCTCTCACTGAATTGTACCCCAAAGACAGATGTAGAAATACAACATACAACCTAGACTTTTTCTCTCTATGGAGACACAACCAGTTAACTAGTAAGTTTACAAACAGCAATGATGGGGTTTCTAAGAACATTACCATTATGAAATAAAGATAAACTAAAGCAGTAATGGGTAAATGAGCAGCAGTTTCATTAGTGGAGAGGACGATTGCTTGACTATTGTGGTTTGCACAGTGAGCTGGTTTTGTCTGTATTTAGAAAAGATGAAGAAGTGGTCTTGTTTCATCTTCCTTCATCACAACTTCCATAAACCAGTTCTTAACAATTTGAACAGATTTTATAATGTTGAGACATAATGATAACACGTAAATTCTAATTCCATTTGTTACCTAAAATAAGCACTTACGTATGCTCAGTTTTTCCCCTCTCAGTTGAACTTTAGATAGTTTCCCTTGTTTGTTTGTGCTGATGTGTGTGTATGTGCTTGACACATGGGCTTTGTGATGAATAATATTAGGTGTTGACTTGATTGGATTGTAGAGATCCAGAAGGCTGGTAATGCATTGTTTCTGGGTGTGTTTATGAGGATGTTGCCAGAGGAGACTGACATTTGAATTGGTGGACTGGGAGAGGAAGACCCAACTTCGGTGTGGGCGGACAGCATCCAATCATCTGCCAACCCTGCTAGAACAAGCAGGTGGAGAGAGGTGGGATCACTTTGCTTCACTAAGTCTTGTGGCTGTCTCTTTCTTCTTTCTGAGCCCGATGTTTGCTTCTGCTTCTCCTGACCTTCGACATCGGACTCCAGGTTCTTTGGCCTTTGGACTCTGGGACTTGCACCAGTGGCTTCGCCAGGGCTCCCTGGGATTCCACCACAGACTGAAGGCTGAAATGTCAGTTTCCCTGGTTTTTAGGCTTTCAGATTTGGTCTGAGACACTACTACTGGCTTTTCTGTTTCCTCAGCTTGCAGATGGCCTATTGTGAGACTTTGCCTTGTAATCATGTGAGACAATTCTCCCTAATAAACCATCTTTTGTATATACATATTTTCTATTGGTTCTGTCCCTCTGGAGAACCTCAGCAAATACAGGTGTGTGTGTGTGTGTGTGTGTGTGTGTGTGTGTGTGTTGGTGAATCTTTTTCTAACAATTTGCCATTATCTTTTAGGTTTCCCCTTCTCCACTTGAGTTTTGGCCTCCAGAATGAACTACAGGCTAAATGTGTAGGTGCCTCCTTTTTACTTTTGGTCACTTATGTCTTTCCTATGAGTGGGTTCTACAGGAATCCTAAAGAAGCTTCCATACTTTCTAGTTCCCTGATTGGAGAGATGCCTTCTGGGACAGTTTTTCCAAACTGCCTCTCAGCTGCCCTGGAAGGTTGTGCAGCCATACTGCTTCATGTTGCTGAAAACCTCTCTCTAGCAATCAACTTTTGTAGTGAAGTGGCACAAACTCAAGTATACTCAAGGCTCATGGAGAACTCACAGCCTTGCCCCAAATACTGACAGTACATTTTTCTCCCCTACTTCAGCTCTCTGTTGCAATGCTGTAATGCTTGCCTACCCCATTCCCTTTTTAAAAAATCTTATCATAAAGAAATAAACTGGTTATGCTGACATTCAGTATTCATCCTAGGTGTGATTACCATGAAAACCGTTCAACTGGCTTTTATGAATGGTCAAAGGCACCACATGGTAGGAAAGACGGGAAAGAACACATTCTTTTCTTGACATACTAACAATTCTCTCCATTTTATTTCTGACATTTTTCTTTGTCTTTAATACACATGGTGTATATTTATTTATATTAATCTCTTTCTATATTTATCTATATATAAACCTATATCTATATATTTTAGATATTAATATAAATGTAGATATGTTACATATGATACATATGATATATTTATGTAGATATGATGTGTCATATATATCTTTATATATTTGTGGTATATAAACATATAAATAGACATTGATATGAGTATATATAGATATAGATGTATATATTATATATGTTATGTTTATATACATGAAAATGAGAGAAATGAGAAATATACTACAAGTTGCATATCTTGTATATGAAATTCTTAGGGTCATCAGTGTTTTGAATTTCAGATTTTTTCGTTTTGAAATACTTTCATTATACTTACTGATTATCCTTATTCCAAATTTCCAAAATCCAAAATTCTCCAGTGAGCATTTCTTTGATTGTAACATTTGTGTTTAAAAAGGTTTAGATTTGGCCATGCGCGGTGGCTTACACCTGTAATCCCAGCACTTTGGGAGGCCGAGGCGGGCGGATCATGAGGTCAGGGGATCGAGACCATCCCAGCTAACACGGTGAAATCCCGCCTCTACTAAAAATACAAAAAAATTAGCCGGGCATGGTGGCGGGCCCCTGTAGTCCCAGCTACTTGGGTGGCTGAGGCAAGAGAATGGCGTGAACTTGGGAGGCAGAACTTTCAGTGAGCTGAGATCGCACCACTGCACTCTAGCCTGGGCGACAGACCGGAGACTCTGTCTCAAAAAAAAAAAATTTTTTGAATTTGGGATGCTCAACTTGTATTTTGTGATAGTGATTGTTATTGCTCTTAGTAAGTCCTGCAGGGATGAGTCTTATACTTCCTCCTCTTCTATTTTTAGAAAGTGAAGCTACTTAAAATTTATTATTCTTAGTTTTAGTACTTTATTCACTATTCTAGAAAAAGAGGTACAATTCTACTTAGTAGGTAATGTTATTATTTTCCCAGTCAAGGAGTTTCAAATGTTTCTATGTCATTCCCTCGTGATGGCATTATCTGAGCTATAATTTAATCTTCTTTTTTCCCTTAATATAAGCTTCTATCTATACCCTATTAATCATATTTCTTAAAGTGATTGTCTCTTCCCTGCATTATTGTAGTTTTTGTTATTTTTCCCACATCTAGTAGCACTCAGTTTGTGAATATTGGTTCATTATATTTTCGAAAATTACACTTCTGTTTGTATTACAGTCACATGCTGCAAAACAATGTTTCAGTGGATATCAGGCTGAATATAAATTGTGGTCCCCTAAGATTAAAGTAGACTTTTATTATATAGGTGTATGTATAGGTGTACTATTTTTAATCCTTTATAACATCTTTTACTGCATTTTTGTATGCTTAGATACACAGATATTATTGTGTTAAAATTACCTACAGTGTTCAGTACAGTAATATGCTGTACAGGATTATAGCCTAGGAGCAATAGGTTTTACTGTCTTGCCTAAGTGTGTACTAGGTTGTACCATCTAAGTTTGTGTAAGCATGCTCTAAGGAGTTCACACAATGACAAAATTGCCTAACCAGTAATAAAATGATGCATGACTGTATATTTATCTCCATAATAATGAAAGACATTTTACTTGCATTCAAAATGAATTATAAATTGGTACACCCTCCCACGATCCAAAGTCGAACCACTCTTTTTCCTAGAATGCAAACATAAAATTCATTCCTAAACATGCTCCTGCTTTCTAATCTCAGATACACTTTTGCTATTCATTTTTTATTATTTCCTCTGCCCATGTCCACTTCATATTTTGTTTTCTATTAATACATTACCCACCATTCCAAATCCATCACAAATTTCACATCCTACAGCTTTGAAACGATCTCACATTTCCCCTTAAATCTGATATGGCAGTTAGTGCCACTAATAAGACATTATTTATGCCATACAGAATCATTATGTTTGTCCCTCTTTTATTTCTCAACTAGAGTACATGTTTTATTAGAAACATTCAGTGTTATGTCTCTAGGCTTGTCCAGACACTAATCTTCATTTTCATAAACTATCAAAGAATAATTTAAATTAATGAAAACTGGAACTGTATTTTCTTTACGTATGTGAAATGCTAAAGAATATGTATTTCCATTTTGACAAACAGTTGTCTCCCTTCCAATTTGGGATGGTTTCTCTAAAATTATTTTTATCATTTATAAGTATATTAATGCATATTGATATGTCACATCTAAGAGAAGGAAGTTAGAAAGATACTGTCAGCAGAAGCTTGTTCAACTTTTAATTATCTTCTCCTAGTTACAGATAGAAATGGTAAATGGTTAACAATTTGTGAAAAAGATTATCAGCAGCAATGTTAGTTTTTCATATCATGTCCTAAGAAATGTTTTAATTTTGGAAAACAAAAGAGTAAATTAACTTTACAAATAAAGTTAAAATAATATTCAGAAACCAAAAGAAGTGTTAGTTAACACTTTGGGAATAATATTCCCTTCACATGCATTTTATATAATTATACATGAATATGATATAATATGACAGATATATCTATCAAATAAGTTATTATACCTTTTTTCTATTGTGCAAACCAACATGATGATCATAGATTTGCTCCAGTGGAAATAAATATACAAACCTTAGTAATGTGAGATGTGTGGAATGTGAGAGAAAGAGAGAGACTGGAGCATAGACGGTTACAAATTATCCAAAGAAAACATCCTAGGGCCTTTACTGGGGTCTCATTTGTTTGATTGACTGATTTTTAAGTGATCATTTTTAATTGAAAAAAATTATATATATTTATTATATGAAGCATGATGTTTTGAGACATGTATGCCTTGTAAATGATTAAATTCAACTAACATATACACTACATTACATACTTAACATTTTTTGTGGTGTCAACACTTAAGATCTCTCTTAGCAATTTTCAGGATTACAATACACTGTTATTTACTATATTCACCATGTTGTACAATAGATCTCTTGAACTTATTCTTTTGTGTAACTGAAATACTGTATTCTTTGACCAACATCTCCCCAGTTTCCCACCTACAGTCCTGGGTAACCACCATTCTACTCCACTTCTATGAGTTTGACTTTTCAGATTCCACATATGAGTGAGATCATACACTATTTCTACTTCTGTTCCTGCCTTATTTCATTTAGCGTAATGTCCCCAGATCCGTCTATGTTATTGCAAATGACAGGATTTCCTTCTTTTGCTTTTTTAAGACTGAAGAGCATTTCATTGTGCATGTGTATTACATTTTCTTCTATGTATGTATGTATGTATGTATGTATGTATTCATTTGAGATGGAGTCTTGCTCTGTCACCCAGGCTGGAGTGCAGTGGTGCAATCTCGGTTCACTGCAACCTTTGCCCCTCGGGTTCAAGCGATTCTCCTGCCTCAGCCTCCCGAGTAGCTGGGACTACAGGCATGTGCCACCACGCCCAGCTAATTTTTTTATTTTTAGTAGAGACAGGGTTTTGCCATGTTGGCCAGGCTGGTCTCAAACTCCTGACCTCAGGTGATCCACCTACCTTGGCCTCCCAAAGTGCTGGAATTACAGGCGTGAGCCACAGCACCCGGCCCACATTTTCTTTATTCATTCTTTTGTTGTTGGTCTTTTGGTTGATTACATATCTTGGCTATTGTAAATTATGCTACAATGAACATAGGAGTGCAGATACTTCTTTGAAATGCTGATTTAATTTTTTATGGATATACACCCAGAAATGAGATTGCTGGATCATAAGATAGCTCAATTTTGAATTTTTGAGGATCACTCATATTGTTTTTCATAATGGGTATACCAATTTATCTCCCCCCCCAACGATGTGCAAGGTTTCCCTTTTCACCATATTTTCTTCAACATCTGTCACTTTCTATTTTTAATAATAGTGATCCTAACAGATTTGAGGGGGTTCTCTCATTGTAGGTTTAATTTGCATTTCCCTGCTGGTTAGAGATATTGAGCATTTTTTCATACACCTATTGACCATTTGTAGGGTTTTGCATTAAGGACTTGATTGATAAAGAGTAGAAACAATAGCCTCAGAGAATACTAGAAAAAATTGTTATATTCCAGTTAGATAGGAATTTCAATATGAGAGAAATACCAAAAACAAAAGCTCCAAAAAGGGCACAGAGAATCCACATATTTAACTTGAATTGTACAAACTGTAAAGAATCATCAAAAAACAGCTAATGACCAGGAAACAGTTAATTAATTTTAACTGATTTTTGGAAATGTTACAGATGAGAAATTTATTAATCCATCTAAACTACAGGTACAAATAATTAATTCCTCTCCCAAATCATAACTCAATTGAGAACTGCAGATGATTCAATTGTATTCGTACTTACTCTCAGCAAAATCTCAGTACTGTTACAGTGAATCCAGTCTTCCCTCTATTTCATCCATTTCTTTGGACCCAAAGATCTCACACTCTTTTCACATTTTCTGCTCTGTTTTCTTTTTTACCAATTCCATTCTTAACATATTTTATTTTCTCAGCTGATAGTGTAGTTTTCTTCTACCCTCAGAAAAATACCACTGCATATGCATAGGTTTCGATAGATTGTGGGAAGAATTCCACCATAAATACTGGAAGTGTGGTAAAGCAGCTCTTTCCATTTATATATTAATCCCTTTGTTTCAAGGGGTTCTGGAATACGTCTCCATATGCCATGTTGGAAATGATTTGTGTAACATTACGCTGTGCCTCCTTTAAGTTCTCTTATCGGGAGGTAAAGGAACGAGGAACTAGGATGTAATTCAGCTTCCAGGCTATTTTCTACATATGAATTACCTGTATAAAGTGGTCTATGACGTCCTAAGATCAATGCATGTAGGTCGGCCTTGTAACTGTTTGTTTGCCAATTGCCTTCATGCAAAGGAATGTAAATTGCTGGGCAGCCAGGACTGCATATCTTTAATCATTAAAAACCTAGTTTTAAAAATTCTGCTATGATTATTCAGGTTTTGGGAAATTCCGTTTATCCTTGTTAATATGTACATATATAGAGAATAACATATTATTTTATCATAACTTTTTACTCTCTTTATAGATTATCTTATTATCTTATCTAACAAAGTATATATCTAAGTATATTATATAATATTTGTGTAAAATACATAGAGAGATCCCCACAAACAGTATACACTAACACATGCACAATTATTGTTTTATCTGGTAATGATATAAAATATTGGTTACCTAATTCGCAGGCAAATGCAGGGAATATCAGTGAATTTAACCCACATATAAAGATACTATATATCTCAAGATTATTTTATAAGATGTACTACTTCATATGATTTTGCTTAAGAGCTTATTGCTAAAACGTTAGCACATTTTTATCTCTTTTTAATTTGCTTAGATCGTTATAGGCCTGCAGGCTGCCTAGGTTGCTGAGGTCAACCCAAGGATCGGATTGTGCTGCTGTTGTCAGCACTTCAGTTTCCACTGAGATCATTCAGTTCAATTTCATATTTAACCTTTGACTTCAAGCTTATCTTCATCCAAAATGCTTTGCAGACACTTTGAAACAACACATCATTTACATATCATTGCCCCAGTACAAGCCAAAACCATAGTTATCAGGATGTAACAGCAGTGTGAGTTTTACTTCAAGGACACAGGATGATGTTTCTTCTGAGCAAATTAAAAAAGAGAGTTTTCTAACGCACCCAGGGACATTTAAGACACCAGAATAAATATGATAAAATCTTGAATAAAAAGTTCTATTTTAATAAGAAGTGAATAGCTAATAAGAAAATTGAATTGAATATCTTGATATTCATTATTACTACATTATATAAAACAGCACAGTAATGATTTCATCTTTATAAAAATCAATAGTTACATTCCTTCTCTTTAAACATTAATATTTTATGAAAGGTTTAATGTTTTGGATGTTCACCACAGAAGACAATGTTATTTGCTGATGGATAGTGAAGAAATACTTTAGAACATTAAATAACTTACTGATTGTTTCAAATATGTTAATAATGATGTTAGAACTGAAAATATCTTTATGCTATTACTAATGTGTTTATATTTAAGATGCTTCTAATTTTACTGTAAACAACGTAATCTGTATAAAATGGCTAAGTAGAAAAAATGTCCCAATTATTCTTCTCCTACTTATGTTGAATTGTTGAATTAAAAATAATCAATTTATTTTGGATTGAATAGATAAAAATATAAATGGCACCGAGTGGTTCTTTCTTCTGCCATATTTACAAAGTTTATGTATGTCCCCCACCCAAAAATAAATACACAGATTCTAATAGTATTTTCTATAGAAATTAGTCATTCTGGATTTTTATTTATTCATCTCTTAAAATTCTGTGGGTAATAGTTTGCTTAGAATTAACAATGTTTGCTAATTTTAAACAAAACACATTAAATGACAGTATTGAGTATATTTTCTCCTAAAGTTATATGGATAGATATAAATTTTAATCACTTGGATCATAGGGCCTAATGACCATATTACTTCCATGATAATGTTTTGAGTTACTTCTTAATAAAAATTTTAAGTAAATTTTATTTTTTAGAATTGTTGTTAATTTACAGAATAATTGTGAAGAGAGTGCAGACAGTCCTAATATACCCAATTCCCTACCTTTTTCCCTCTGTTATTAACATCTGACATTAGTATGGTATATTCATTCTTATTAATGAACAAAAGTTAATACATTATTACTGACTAAGCACATTTTATTCAGGTTTTTTTGGTTTTTACATATGGTCTATTTCTGTTCCAGGATTCTGTCTAGAGTATGACATTATTTTGTGTTGTTCTGTCTCCTTAGGCTCCTCTACTCTTGATAGTTTCTCAGATTTTTCTCATTTTTGTTGACTTTGAAAGTTTTGAAACATACTGGTCAGGTGCTTTGTAGAGTGCCCCTCAGTTGAGATTTATCTGGTATTTTATTCATGATTACACTGGAGTTATGCATGTTGGGAAAGGAAGATAACAGGGTTAATGCTATTCTCATCACATCATAGCAAGGCTACTTACTATCAACATAAGTTTTCACTGTTGACGTTGATCCTATTCACATGGCTGAGGCAGGTGAATATTATATATTACATATAATTATTATATGTATTATATTTACATATGTAATTATATGTAATATATATTATATAGAATATATAGTATGCATAGTATTGTATATTATATATTATAGTATATGTAACATATAGCATATATTGTAATACATTTTATATTTATGCTGTATAAATACATATTTTTATATTTGTATATATTATATAATTGTATAACATATATTACATCCAATATATTGTTTATATAATATATAGATTATATATCTAATATATCATACATATAATATGTAACATATATAACATGTTATATATAACGTTTTTATGTTCTATGTATTTTATATACTATGTTCTATATATGATATATACTATGTTGTATAGTATATATGTTATATTATATAATATATAACATATTATAAAAATATAGGAATGTATTTTTGCATGAGATATATTTCTCAATATCAAATTAAAAGTAACATCAAATTAATTATTACAGATTCGTATATAATATCCTATAATTTTTTTCTTCTTTGTTATATCTTTTTGCCATTGAAATATCTTTGCCTTTTTCCTCATATTTATATTTAATTAATAAACACACAACTTTTAATTTTCAATTGTATTGTGCTTTTTACTGCTTTTTTTTACATTTCTTACTTGTTGATTAATTATAATTTATTAATAGATATTATTTAATTGTTATTGTGTTAAATTTATTTATCAACTCATACAGAAGTAATTTGAGTATAAATTTAACTCTAGGGGTGTGGAGCCAAGATGGCCGAATAGGAACAGCTCCTGTCTACAGCTCCCAGCCTGAGCGACACAGAAGACGGGTGATTTCTGCATTTCCGTTTGAGGTACTGGGTTCATCTCACTAGGGAGTGCCAAACAGTGGGTGCAGGACAGTCGGTGCAGCGCACTGTGCGCAAGCCGAAGCAGGGTGAGGCATTGCCTCACTCGGGAAGCGCAAGGGGTCAGGGAGTTCCCTTTCCTAGTCAAAGAAAGGAGTAACAGATGGCACCTGGAAAATTGGGTCAGTCCCACCCTAATACTGCGCTTTTCCAACAGGCCTGGAAAACGGCACAGCAGGACATTGTGTCCCATACCTCCTCGGAGGGTCCTATGCCCATGGAGTCTCGCTGATTGCTAGCACAGCAGTCTGAGATCAAACTGCAAGGCAGCAGCAAGGCTGGGGGAGGGGCGCCCGCCATTGCCCAGGCTTGCTTAGGTAAACAATGCAGCCAGGAAGCTCGAACTGGGTGGAGCCCACCACAGCTCAAGGAGGCCTGCCTGCCTCTGTAGGCTCCACCTCTGGGGGCAGGGCACAGACAAACAAAAATTCAGCAGGAACCTCTGCAGACTTAAACGTCCCTGTCTGACAGCTTTGAAGAGAGTAGTGGTTCTCCCAGCGTGCAGCTGGAGATCTGAGAATGGACAGACTGCCTCCTAAAGTGGGTCCCTGACCCCTGAGCAGCCTAACTGGGAGGCACCCCCCCAGTAGGGACAGACTGACACCTCACTTGGCCAGGTACTCCTCTGAGACAAAACTTCCAGAGGAACTATCAGACAGCTGAATTTGTGGTCTCACGAAAATCTGCTGTTCTGCAGCCACCGCTGCTGACACCCAGCCAAACAGGGTCTGGAGTGAACCTCTAGCAAACTCCAACAGACCTGCAGCTGAGGGTCCTGTCTGGTAGAAGGAAAACTAACAAACAGAAAGGACATCCACACCAAAAACCCATCTGTACATCACCATCATCAAAGACCAAAAGTAGATAAAACCACAAAGATGGGGAAAAAACAGAGCAGAAAAACTGGAAACTCTAAAAAGCAGAGCACCTCTCCTCCTCCAAAGGAACGCAGTTCCTCACCAGCAACGGAACAAGGCTGGACGGAGAATGACTTTGACGAGTTGAGAGAAGAAGGCTTCAGACGATCAAACTACTCTGAGCTACGGGAGGAAATTCAAAACAATAGCAAAGAAGTTAAAAACCTTGAAAAAAAATTAGAAGAATGGATAACTAGAATAACCAATGAAGAGAAGGGCTTAAAGGAGCTGATGGAGCTGAAAGCCAAGTTTCGAGAACTACGCGAAGATTGCAGAAGCCTCGGTAGCTGATGCGATCAACTGGAAGAAAGGGTATCAGTGATGGAAGATGAAATGAATGAAATGAAGCGAGAAGGGAAGTTTAGAAAAAAAGAATAAAAATTTAACTCTAAATGCAACTCCGAAGACATTTTAAACATTGGTGAATGGTAATGTATTTTTACATATTAATAGTAAATTTTAGTTGCAAATCTAACTGTGGAAGAAAAATTTGGAAGCTACTATTTCATATATTAGTTTTTTTTAATTTTAATATTATCACATTGTTCACAAATATTCAAGTTGCTTTTTCTTTACTGAAATATGCATTTTTCCTTATTTTCTTAAGGTATTATAACTTTAATGTCATATATTAATTTGTAAATATGTCTCTATGCAGAGACCAATATAAAAACATAATACCATCCGCTGTGTTTGTGTGTGTGCAATTACATACACAGAGAAACTCAATAAATCAAGATAATGATATTTTTCAAATAATATAGATCAGTGTTAATTTGTCAACTTGATTTTTCAAACACTAGGAAAATTATTTTAATGAGAAGTAACTCATACCTTCTGAGAGCATTCTGCATTTTTTTAATATCTACATTTCTATATTTATATATGTTGAGTATCTATGCATATATATAAATATATATTACTTTTATATATATTAGAAATTAAGTAAGTAGCACATGAACAGTTTAAACTTACAGTTCAAAGACAAATTATGTATTTTACTAATACCACATAACTCATTTTGTCTCTTTTGAGGATTTCCCTTTAATTCCACTTTGAGATCATCATTATTATTATTATTTAATACAGCTATGGGGGATAGAACTTGTGAAAGATGAGAATATGATTTTAGTTTTGGTTTTAGATGCCTGTTGAGGTAGATTGTACAAGAATGATAATTAAATTTAAGTATCAATAATTTATTTCAAAGGAAGTAGACTTGAAAAAGTATATGATGCAGAAAAACTTAGATTTTTTTCCAGACAAAGAGTAATTTTTCAATTAATAGTTACTCTTGAGGAAAGTGTACATTTATAAACAAATAAATTAGATAACGAAATAAATAAGTCCATAAGTAAAAACAAATAAAGAATTGTGGCATGCATACACACATACTCTTTGTTTACTTTTTTTCCCTTACCATACTACCCAACTAATCCTGTATATGTTTCTCACATTTTCTTATGTATCTAATTATGCTTTCAGAAATTAAATAATTAAATATGCTTTATTTCTAGTAGTCATATAATTTTACCTTAAATTTACTTATTTGATTTGTTTTATAATGATAAAATGTTTTGCGACAATTTGAACAATTTGAAATAAAGAAAAAGTCAGTTTACCTTTGTGTGTGTCTTTCTGTGAGATACTTATTACAGATTGCTCATTAAATCACAGATAAAAGGAGACACATATTCAATATGTTGCATGTTTATTTCTCAAATGGAATCATGATGTATACATAGAGATTATTATTTTTAATATGTAAAGCTAAATTAAGTAGCCATGAAACATTCTATTACTACAGTGAATACCTACACACTTAGAATACAAATAAAGATAAAAACATTATTTGTGTTGTTGAAGCCACCTGGATTACTCTCTCTGGTTGCACATATGTTCTTGCTTTCAGAGTTAGTCACTGTCTTCAATTTGTTTGTTGAGTCTCATACACTTTCCTATACATTTATTATGTGGTAGTTTTACTAAATAATCTATGTATTATTGCTTCTTTTATTCTGTATGTAAGTCATGTCATATGGATATACAGTATTCTCAGGAATGTTGCTTTCTGAAATCTACATTATGTTTCAATGATATATCCTTTGCCTAACAGACCTATAATAGCCTCACTTGAGCTGTTGATTTGTAAGGCAATACTGATTCCCATTAAGAGCTACCCCTCAGTCTCATGGCCTCAAGACATGTCACTAGATTCCCATTTCAGCCAGCCCCACAAAGGAACTTAGGTATTGTGATTCATGAGTTGTAGCATACATGCCAATAATTACAAAATAATAAACAGAAATCTGGGAATAATCATGAGAAACAATCTTATAGGTGCCAAGTTAGGGAGAACGGGATGATAGAATGTTGAATCAGGCTGAAAATATTGACAAATAATACTAAATAAAAAAAAATATATATATATGGGTTCAGTCTATTAACGTAGGAGCTGGCAGCAGCTCTAATAATTAGTTGGTTGACTGAAATCTAAACCCAACCATAATCTCCATTAAAATTCAGGTATTAGAACATCCTTAGTGTACCACAGAAGGAAGTATCCTCAGGTTTAGCGATATGAAATGCTGAAGTAGATTTATTATGTTGAATCTACTCACTTATTACTAATTAAATCCCAGAGGGTACATAATACATTGCCTTTATTCAGGCTTTGGGAAATGCATTGATAAGATAAGAACCAGTATCTTTCTAAGTCTTTATAGTGGTCTGCAGGCCAACCTCACTGACAATGGATACGGATATATATCCAGTTAATGGTGAAAGACTGAAGAGTTTTAAAAACATTCTACTCTACTAGAAGTACAAGATATTTGGTAAAGGGATTCAAATATTAACATCAAATAATGTGAGCATGCATTCTTTTCTAGTTAGATTTTTGTTTGCTTTAATTTTTAATTTACAAATAATATATATTTATGGGTTGCATAGTGACATTTTGATACATATAATGTATAGTGATTAGATCAGGATGAATAGCATATCCATCATCTCAAACATTTATCATTTCTTTGTGTTGGGAATCTCCAATACCCTTCTTCTAGCTATTGGACTATGTGTTATTGTTAACTATAGCCATCCTACAGATTTATGGAACACCAGAACGTATTCCCCCATCTAGCTATAATTTTGTATTCTTTAACAAATCTCTCGATGTATCTGATTTGGGGAGGTAATTTTCTTTTTATCCACCTAAAAGCTGTAGCTTTTCAACCTTTGGTAGAAGTTTTTGCCATCAGTTTCCCACCTGCTTCCACTAAGGTAATGTTTTATTATTTGTTTTAACCCTAACACTTGTTACTTCCATTCCTAGAGGACAGAGTCCTTACAGTCGAATTTTTCGGCATGAGCTATTCTGCCTTTGTTTGTTTTTGTTTTTACTTTAATAGAATTTCAAGACTGTGGTGCATTTTTGTTTTTGTTTCCCCAAAATGGTTGTAGCAATTCATGTTTCTACCAGTAACACAAAAGTCAGTTCTTTACTGGATGATACATTTCTGACAACAGTTTGATTGGTTATACGCACATACACACATACCCACACACTCATACACACACATAAATACTTAAATAAACACATATATATGTGTGTGTGTGTGTGTGTCCATATCTACATTTTTGTTTTGCTCTCCATGACTTCGAATGGGTTTTGCTGTTGATGTGTTTATGCTCCTTTTATCATTTTGATATGCTTGAGAAGCAGACCATTACTTTTTGTTCTACTTGAGTGATTTTAAGGGAATTACAGAAACTTCTGTATATTCCTCTTTATTTGATGCATTTGTTTTTCTTTTATTCCCCTAATTGAACTATGTCTAACTACTTATTATGATACCTTATTTCCATACAAAAACTTTATTTTTGTATTATCAAATATTTTGCTTTCTATTATATAACTCAAATAATTAAAATCTTTACTGTTAGAATATTCCTCTAATTTCAGTTTTACATGTGTTCTGCCTGGATTTTGCCCAACGGTTATTATTTTCTTTTAGTTTGCAGAATTGTTTAATATGTTTGTAATTTTTAATTGTCAAATTTGATGACCTTTTCACTTACACTTCATTTATGTTTGTAAAAATTACTGAGCTTTCACATACACTTTAAGGGCTTTATGTTTTAAGGTATATGAAAAGTTTGAGAGTGCCCACACAATACTTGTATAATGTTATTTCCTTGACAACAGCTGCTAAAATTTAATTATGTGTTTTAAAATTATGTACATTACCTATGTTTAGCTTGAAGATTTTGACTTTAGAACTCTATAGTAAAGTTCTTGTTTCTCTTTTTAGTGACAATTATGCTTTGTCTCTCAAGCACACTGCTAAACCACTGCTGACTTCAGAGCCAGGAAGCTAAGGACATTAGGTATTACTAGTAAAGACAATAGAATTAATCAGATCCACTCCCTAAACTTTGTCATTATTCATAACTTTTTCACTTTAGATAGATGCTAAGAACAATTATTTTAAACACACAATCTAACTTTTAATTATATAGGTGTTTAAAGATATCAAAACAAAGAAAATAAAAATCACTACTTCTATGATGTCTCCTACATGTGTAGATGTAATCATATCATCTTTACTCTTTTAGGGTTTGTTTTTAACTTGTACTATATACTTCAGCATATAATATGTCAATATAAAGTATAATTTTACTCTTTATGTATTATTGTAACTTTTTTTGCCAAAACGCTTTGTCCAGTAACTTTTTTTAGATATTTTTTATGTCTTAAATTATTCTCTGGGATAAAGATGTAAATTATTGTCCACATACTTAATTATTACCTTAAGAGTAATTCTTAGATCTGATTCCACGACCATTTTTGAGACTTTTGATATGCATTGTTAAATTTCTTCTACAAATAACTGTATTATAGTGGCAACCTATGTTGGAAATAATTGCATGTTTTTGTCTACTTTATTTGGAACACCAGATTGGATATGTTAATAATAGCTTTTAAAAAGCACATGCTACTGAAAGATTTTGAATAGTAAAATAGTAAAATAGAAACATAAAATCAGAGTGACTTATAATCCTTTTTGTTTCTTACTCCCTACAAATACAAAGTTTTTTATATTTTTAATTTAACCATATTTGTATTGCTCGGCACAGAGTATATGTTCAATATATTTTGAATGAATGAATAGTTAACTTCCATGGTGCTAGATATCAAAAATGTTGTCTAAAAAGTAGTGACATCTTCCTTTCAAAAGAGAAACTGTGTTTCCTATGTGAAAATTCAATCTTCTCATGAGTTTAAATAATATATTTGAAAGACCCTCAATTTTTACACAGTTTCACAGTTGTACATGGGAAATGTAAGACAAGATAGACGTTTTGTCATACAGAAATAGCTCCTGATAATCCTTTTGACCTACCTGATGCTTGGTCCTGCTTTCTGGATCAGCTCACTAAGTTTTTCAAGCCAGCAGCCTGGTGTATCTCTCTGATACGAGACGTTTTGAAGAAATGCCTCTATTAACCACTGCAGGTGAAGCCTGCTCTCAGCTCTCATCAGTCTCTGACAGCAGGGCTCAAGATATAGTACAATACTTCACTCATTCATTCAAGCCACACTGGCTTACAAAACATAAAGCAGGTCACTGTTTCCCAAGTCACACATGGTAAAGGTTGTCTTATATCAAAAACTGCTAGTCTTACTTTTCAGTACCTCCAGTTCACAGATGGGCACACACTTTGTAGAAACTCATTTTTTTTTTTCTTAATACATAGCCATCAGCTCTGTGAGCTATACCTGGCCATTCTGTGACCAAATAATCACTCTTCAGTGTTTATCTAACTGTAGTAAAGTACTTAATGATTCAATCTTCTCTCACCTTTATGGCAAATTATTTCTCAGTCACTACATTGCCCCTTTGCTTTCATTCACCTTGATCACTGTGACCCAATTCATTCAAAGAATTTCTTATTCAATAAAATTTAATTATAAAGAGATGTAGCTGTGAAACCCTTGCCCTTCTAGGCAAATTTGGACTATTGCATTCCTGAAATAGCCAAGTTATTTGATGAGGAGTAACATGGAGGCATACATTTATGGATTTTTTTTCTGTGTTATCAGCGTGGCCCGATATATATGCTGTTATTAAAATGAGTACATTCTTGTCTTGCAAAAGAGAATATTCACATGGTTATTTCCAGGCCAGAGGGAGACTTTCCCAAGATAAATTGATGCTGTCATTTATGGATAGAAAAGAAAAAAAAAACATAATGACTTTTAAATGATAAAATGTGGTATTAAAGTTTCTTCTCAATATGTTTTTTTCTTTTAGACAACGAATTAATAAACATAATTGCATTTTTCAAAAGCAAAACAAAATGAAAAATAATAATAATAACAAAACTCATATTGCTATTTGGCAAGGGAATTTGTATGTTTATTTGGTTAGAAAACAATTAATGATCTGAATGAGAGAGGCTCAGATAAACATAACAGCTAGATTTTGAGACTATTTATAGCTATAGGTAACCAAGTACTTAGTGGAACCTTTTGTGGACCTGTGGCCATGTTTTCTTTATTCCTATTCTTTGCCCTTAATGGGGGATGAAAACATTTCATAGCCACCCTGCAAATAAGAAACTCATCTATTAATGTCAATGGAAAATTTATGTGTCTAGAAGTTACATAGCTTACATCAACACATATCATGGAACAAGGCACTATTTGTTATAGAACTTTCCATGCTGACAGAGTGTACATATCAAAAACAAATTTTGCGAAAGGTCATTTTCTGAGAAAAGTAAAGTATTAAAATACTTAAGTAAATAAAGTAGGGCTGTTTACAGATCTATTTGTATCTTACAGTGAACTTTGGGATAACAGCTTGGTTATTATAAGTAACACTTTTCCACCCCATTAAATGGAATATTTTTCTTGATTACATTTAAGTCCAAAAAAATGAATGGATAAACTACATTTATAACTTCTGCAGCTGGATGACCTGGTAAACAAGACCAGAAATATAATATTCCTTGTATTTCTGAAAAAAAAATTGTTCTTTGGATACCATGTAAGGATGGTAAATTGAAAGCAGTACACTGCTTAAATTTGAAAACATATTCCTGATATATTAAATTTTATTCAGATAGATATTGGAACTCAGTAAAGTACTCAGTCAAAATCACGTTAATTTGGGATTTGAGGAGCAATACTTTTTTTCTCCTTAGAAAATAACATTTTATTCACATTTTATTCAAATATGCACACCTGTTTTTTAATTGAATAAATCATTAAGAGAATAAGTAAAATAAAATATATGTTGAGTTTTGTGAACGGTGAAAATTTGTAAAATATTTAAATGGTGTTTTTCATGGAAAAATTAAAAATTAATAATTTTAAATTAGCATATGAATGCAACAAATGCTTTTAGGGCTTTATTAATTGGCTCCCTTCTTTTATTTGCTTGACCTATTATTACAATTTCCATAAAATGTATAAAGTATTTAACAGCAATTTGCTCTAGTGTAATCGACTAAATGTCATGAGTTAACTATGGGAAGCAAAAATCAAGTACTAAAAAAAAAGAAAAGAATAACAAATACACTTTTCTGTGAAAATGTGTAAGGTTTAATTATTCATTTTTGATGGATTGGCTACAATATATCAGTCATTTTTGAAGGCTAGAATACCAGTAATAATAATAAGATTCACATTTAAACATTTTTAGTTTTGGTTATGGTGGCAAGATGACTGACTACACACAGCCAGGATGAACATCAGCCACCAAAGGACCGGGACATTGGGATGACAGCTACACTTCTACCAGATCTTCAGAAGGAAGGCATTGAGAATGGACGGAGAGAAGGCACAGATGCTGAACTGAAGGGGGAGACCCCCCCCATAACCACCAAGGACACCAGAATTTGAAAGGAGAGATGCTTGGAGAACTGGTAAGGGCAGAATTCCAGCCAGGGCAGAGCCCAGAGGGTTTGATATGGGATTGTTTGTAGTGGAACACAGCCAGGGACTCCCATCACCATAGGCACGACTTGCTCCCATAGGAGACTAGCGGAAACTGTTGGACCCGAACTCTTCAGAGTGGGCTCGCCCATGAGATGAGGCCAGTCCAAACTGAACACTTCTCAGTCTGCTCTATCCACAAGGTCATCAAATAGGAGAAAAGATAATTTTAAAAACCCATCCAAAGGACAGCAACTTCAAAGATTGAAGGAACATCAGCCCACAAAGATAAGAAAGAGCCAGTGCAAAAACTCTGACAACTCAAAAAGTGAGAGTGTCTTATTTCTTTCATAAATCCATACTAGTTGTCCAGCAAGGGTTCTTAACAAGATGGCTGAATAGACAGGAATAGAATATAGATATAAGGAAAGAGCATTGAGATTCAGGAGAACATTGAAACCCAATCCAAGGAAGGTAAGAATCACAATAAAATGAGGAGCCTTCCAAGAGCTCCTGAAAGAAACACTAACTGTGGAAAGGAAAGCCCATTACCAGCCACTACAAAATCACACTTAAGTTCAAAGATCAGTGACACTATAAAGCAACCACAAAAAAAGTCTGCATAATAACCAGCTAACAACAAAACAATGGAATCAAATCCAAACATATTAATACTAACCTTGAATGTAAATGGTCTAAATGCCCCACTTGAAAGGCACAGAGTGTCAACCTGGACAAAAAGCAAGAGCCAACGGTATGTTGTTTTCAAGAGACCCATCTCACAGGCAATAACACTCATAGGCTCAAAATAAAGGGATGGAGGAAAATCTGCCAAACAAATGGAAAATAGAAAAAAAAGCAGGGGTCAGAATCTTAATTTCGGACAAAAGAGACTTTAACAAAGATCAAAAAAGACAAAGAACGACATTAGATAATGGTATAAGGTTAAATTCAACAAGAAGACCTAACTACTCTACATATATATGTATCCAACACAGGAACACCAGACTCATAAAGCAAGTTCTTAGACACTTTCAGGGAAACTTAGACTCCCACACAATAATAGTGGGAGACTTCAACACCCCATTTGACAATATTAAGGATCTGAACTCAACACTGTTCCAAAGGAACTTGATAGCCATCCACAGAACTCTTCAACCAAAACAACAGAATATACATTCTTCTTATCACTACATAGCACATACCCTAAAATTGTCCACACAATGGGACATAAAACAATCCTCAGCAAATGCAAAAGAACCAAAAATATAACAAACACTCTTTTGGACCACAGCACAATAAAAATAGAAAACAAGACCACGAAAAGTACTCAAAACTATAGAATTACATGAAAATCAACGAACCAGCTTTTTAATGACTTTTGGATAAATAATGAAAATAAGGCAGAAGCCAAGAAGTTCTTTGAAACTAATGAGAACACTGATGCAACATGCCAGAATTTCTGGGACACAACTAAGGCAATATTAAGAAAGAAATTTATACCACTAACTACCCACAACAAAAAGTTAGAAAGAATTCAAATTAACAACCTAACATCACAAGTAAAACAACAAGAGAAGCAAGAGCAAACTAACTCCAAAGCTAGCAGAAGACAAGAAATAACAAAAATCAAAGCTAAGCCGAAGGAGACTGAGATAAGAAAAACATTTAAAAGATCAGCAAATCCAGGAGTTGTTTTTTTGAAAAAAATTTAGTAAGACAAACTACTAGCTAGACTAATAAGAAGAAAAAAGATCCAAATAAACACAAATAGAAATGACAAAGGGAATGTTGCCATAGACCCTACAGAAATACAAAAGAAACCAGAGACTGACTACTAAGAACATGTCTATGAACAGAAACTAGAAAATATAGAATAAAGGATAAGTTCCTAGACACATACACCCTCCCAAGACTAAACTAGGAAGAATTTGAATCCCTGAAAAGACCAATAATAAGCTCTGAAATAGAATCAGTAATAAATAGCTTACCAACAACAACAGCAACAACAAAGCCCTGGACCAGATGGACTCACAGCTGAATTCTACCAGATGTCCAAAGAGCTGGTACCATTCCTACTGAAACTACTCCAAATAATGGAGGAGGAGGGACTCCTCCACAACTCATTCAATTAGTCCAGATTCATCCTGATATCAAAAGCTTGCATATACACACACCACACACACACACACACACACACACACACACACACTTCAGACCAATATTCTTGATGTACATTGATGCAAAAATCCTCAACAAAATATTAGCTAACTGAATTTTAAGCAAATCAAAAACTAATCCACCATGATCAAGTAGGCTTTATCCCTGGATACAAGGTTGGTTCAATATATGCAAATCAATAAATATGATTAATCAAATAAACATAACTAAATTCAAAAACCCATATGATTATCTCAATTGATGCATAAAAGGCTTATGATAAAATTCGATATCCCTTCATATTAAAAACTCTCAATAAACTATGTATTGAAGGAACCCATACCTCAAAATAATAAGCACTAACTACGGCAAACCTAAAGCCAACATCTAGCTAAATTACCAAAAGCTGGAAACATTCCCATTGAAAACCGGCACAAGATAAAGATGCCCTTTCTCACCCCTCCTATTCAACATAGTATTGAAAGTTCTGGCCAGAGCAATCAGGCCAGGAAAAGAAATAAAGGGCGTGCCAACAGGTAGAAAGGAAGTCAAAATATTTCCATTTGTAGATAATATAATTCTATATCTAGAAAACCTCCTATTCTCAGCTTAAAACCCCTTAAACTGATAAATAACTTCAAGAAAGTGTCAGGATAGAAAATCATTGTACAAGAATCACAAGCATTTCTATACACCAACAACAATCAAGCCAAGAGCCAAGCAGGAATGCTATCCCATTCAGATCTGCCACACACACGAAATAAAATACCTAGGAATAGAGCTACCTGGGAGGTAAAAAATCTCTAGAAAGAGAATTACAAAACACTGTTCAAAAGAATCAGAGTTGATATAAACAAATGGAAAAACATTATTTTCATCAATAGGAAGAATCAATATCATTAAAATGGCAATACTCCCCAAAGTAATATATAGATTCAATGTTATACCTATCAAATTACTAATGATATTCTTCAGAGAACCAGAAAAAAAAAATTTGAAATTTATATGGAAGAAAAAAGTAGCCTGCATAGCCAAGGCAATTCTAAGGAAAAGAACAAAGCTGGAAGCAGCACATTACACAACTTCAAATTATACTATGGGGCTAAAGTAACCAAAATAGCATGGTATTGGTACAAAAATAGACACGTAGGCCAATGGAACAGATTAGAGAGCCCAGAAACAAGGCATCACAGCTACAATCATCTGATCTTCCACAAAGCTGACAAAAACAAGCAATGGGGAAAGGACTCCTTATTCAATAAATGGTGCTGAGATAACTGGCTAACCATATGCACAAGATTTAAACTGAACCCCTTTCTTACACCATATGCAAAAATCAACAGAAGATGGATTAAAGACTTAAATGTAGACCAGGCATGGTGGCTCACACCTGTAATCCCAGCACTTTTGGAGGCCAAGGAGGGTGAATCACAAGGTCAGGAGATCAAGACCATCCTGGCTAACATGGGGAAACCCCATCTCTACTAAAAATACAAAAAATTAGCTGGGTGTGGTGGCAGGCGCCTGTAGTCCCAGCTACTTGAGAGGCTGAGGCAGGAGAATGGTGTAAACCCATGAGGCTGAGCTTGCAGTGATCTGAGATCATGCCACTGCACTCCAGCCTGGCCATGGAGAAAGACTCCATCTCAAACAAAACAGAACAAAACAAAAAAGACTTAAATATGAAACTCAGAGCTGTAAAAACCATGGCAAATGACCTGGGCAATACCATCAGGACATAGGCACAGGCAAGATTTCATGATGAAGATGCCAATAACAATTGCAACAAAAACAAAAATTGACCTATGGGTTCAAATTAAACTAAAAAGCTTCTACACAGTAAAAAAAACTATCATCAGAGAGAACAGGCAACCTACAAAATTGGAGAAAATATTTGCAAATTATGTATCTGGCAAAAGTATAATATTCAATACCTATAAGGAACTTGAATTTACAGGAAAAAAACATCCCATTAAATAAGCAAAGAACATGAACAGACACTGTTCAAAAGAAGACATACATGTGGCTAACAAGCATATGAAAAAAAGCTTGGCTGGGTGCAGTGGCTCACGACTATAATCCCAGCACTTTGGAATGTGGGTGGCTGATCTGATATCAGTAATTCGAGACCAGCCTGGGCAACATGGCAAAACCCCACCTCTAATAATTTTTTTTTTTTAATTAGCTGTGTTTGATGGTGCAAACCTGTAATCCCAGCTACTCAGGAGGCTGAGGCAGGAGAATGACTTGAACCTGTGAGCAAGAGGTTGCAGTGAGCCTGTAATCCCAGCACTTTGGGAGGCCGAGGCGGGCGGATCACGAGGTCAGGAGATCGAGACAATCCTGTCTAACACGGTGAAACCCCGTCTCTACTAAAAATACAAAAAATTAGCCAGGCGTGTTGGCAGGCATCTGTAGTCCCAGCTACTCGGGAGGCTGAGGCAGGAGAATGGCCTGAACCCAGGAGGCGGAGCTTGCAGTGAGCCGAGATCATGCCACTGCACTCCAGCCTAAGGGACAGAGAAAGACTCCATCTCAAAAAAAAAAAAAAAAAAAAAGAGGTTGCAGTAAGCCAAGATCTCACCATTGCATTCCACCCTGGGCAACAAGAGGCAAAACTCCCTCTAAAAAAAAAAAAAAAATCAACATCATCAATTATTAGATAAATGCAAATAAAACTATTAGATACCATCTCACACCAGTCAAAATGTTTATCACTAAAAAAAAATAACAGATGCTGGCAACATTGTGGAGGAAAGAGAGTGCTTACACATTGTTTGTGGGAGTGAAATTAGTTCAGCCATTGTGAAAATTAGTGTAGTTATTCCTCAAAGAGCTCAAAGCAGAACTACTATTAAGCCCAGAAATCCCATGACTGGGTAAATACCCAAAGGAATAGAAATTGTTCTGTCATAAAGACACATGCATTCATATGTTCACTGTAGCACTATTCATAATAGCAAAGACATGGAATCAACCTAAATCTCCATTAATGGTAGACTATATAAAGAAAATGTGGTATATATACACCATGGGATACTATGCAGCCATAAAAAAATGAGATCATGACTTTTGCAGAAACATGAATGGAGCTAGAGGCCATTATCCTCAGTGAACTAATGCAGAAATAAGAAACCAAATACCACATGTTCTCACTCATAAGTGGGAGCTAATGATGAGAACATATATTAGTCTATTTTCATGCTACTGATACAGACAGAACTGAGACTGGGCAATTTAGAAAAGAAAGAGGTTTAATGGAGTTACAGTTTCACATGGAGGCCTTGCAATCATGGTGGAAGGCAAGGAGGAGCAAGTCACGTATTACATGGAGGGCAGTAGGCAAAAAGAGAGCTTGTGCAGGGAAACTCTCATTTTTAAAACTATCAGATCTTGTGAGACTCATTCACTATCATGAGAATAGCACAGAAAAGACCCACCTCCATAATTCAATCACCTCCCATCAGGTTCCTCCCACAACACATGGGAATTGTGGGAGTTACAATTCAAGAGGAGATTTGCATGGGTCCACAGCCAAACCATATGATTTCAGTCCTGGCCCCTCCAAAATCTCATGTCCTCACATTTCAAAACCAATCATGCTTTCCCAACAGTCCCCCAAAATTTTAACTAATTTTAGCATTAACTCAAAAGTCCATAGTCCAACGTCTCATCTGAGACAAGGCAAGTCTCTTCCGCCTATGAGCCTGTAAAATCAAAAGCAGGTTAGTTACTTCCTAGACACAATGTAGGTGCAGGCATTGGGTAAATACAACCATTCCAAATGGGAGAAATTGGCCAAAGTAAAGGGGCTACAGGCCCCATTCAAGCCCTAAATCCAGCAGGGCAGTCAAATAATAAAGCTGCAAAATGATCTCCTTTGACTCCATTTCTCACATCTAAATCATGCTGATGCAAGAGGTAGGTTCCCATGGTCTTGGGTAGTTCTAGCCCTGTGGCTCTGTGGGGTACAGCCTCCCTCCTAGCTGATTTCATGGGCTGGCTTTGAGTGTCTGTGGCTTTTCCAGGTGAATGGTGCAAGCTGTCAGTGGATCTACCAGTCTGTGGTATGGAGTATGGTTGCCCTCTTCTCACAGCTCCGCTAGGCAGTGCCCCAGTAGGGACTCTGGGTGGGGGCTTTGACTTCACATTTCCCTTCTGCACTGCCCTAGCAGAGGTTCTCCATTAGGGCCTTGCCCCTGTAGCAAACTTCTGCCTGGGCATCCAGGCATTTCTATAAATCTTCTGAAACCTAGGTGGAGGTTCCCAAAGCCTGATTCTTGACTTCTGTGCACTCACAGGCTCAATACCACATAGAAGCTGCCAAGGCTTTGGGCTTGCACCCTCTGAAGCCATGGCCTGAGCTCTACATTGGTCACTTTCAGCCACAGCAGGAGTGGCTGGGACTCAGGGCACCAAGCCTCTAGGCTGCACACAGCACAGGGACCCTTGGCCCAGGCAACAAAACCATTTTTTTTTCCTCCTAGGCCTCCAGGCCTGTGATGGGAGGGGCTACTGTGAAAACCTGACTTGCCCTGGAGACATTTTCCCCATTGTCTTAGGAATTAACATTTGACTTCTCATTATTTATGCAAATTTCTGCAGCTGGCTTGAATTTCTCCTCAGAAAATGGAATATTATTTTCTATAAAATTGGCAGGCTGCAAATTTTCCAAACTTTTGTGCTCTGCTTCTCTTATAAGACTGAATGCCTTTAACAGCAGCCAAGTCACCTCTTGATGAAATAATCTGTACAGCAAACCCCCATGACAGAGCTTACCTATATAACAAACCTGCCCATGTAGTCCCAAACCTAAAATAAAAGTTAAAATAAAAAATAAATAAAAATAAAAATTTTAGTTTTAATGCATTTTCTGCCTATGAGTAACACTCTCATTATATGTAAGTGTTTTTTCAACCATGGGATGTTACTAAAAATATAATTTTGATTTTTCATATTTCTTCGGGAAACAGTATCTCAGATAATAAATGTTGATTGTTTTCTTATAGGTAAACATATACATATTCACTAAAGGGTCATAAATGAATTAAATACATATTTCCAAATAAGGAGAATAAACTTGAGTCCGATTCAATTATTTATAGTAACATAGAAAACAGAAAATAGGCTCTCATTGGATAATGGCTCATACTAATATTTGAATAAAAATACTTTATTTAATATCTTAATGAATCAATAAATTTTATCTATTTTTTACCTTTTTTTTTTTTTTTTTGAGATGGAATCTCGCTCTGTCACCCAGGCTGGAGTGCAGTGGCGCAATCTCGGCTCACTGCAAGCTCCGCCTCCTGGGTTCACGCCATTCTCCTGCCTCAGCCTCTCCGAGTAGCTGGGACTACAGGTGCCCGCCACCACGCCTGGCTAATTTTTTTTTTGTATTTTTAGTACAGACGGGGTTTCACCGTGGTCTCGATCTCCTGACCTCATGATCCACCTGCCTCGGACTCCCAAAGTGCTGGGATTACAAGCGTGAGCCACCGCGCCCGGCCTTTTATCATTTTTTAAAAGTTTCCATTTGGGCATTTTTTCTTTCATTTTCAATTATATAAATCAAAAAATTATCTAAAAGAAACAAAGCTATTAAGCATTATTTTTAGATATCCCCTAGTTAGTATCTATTTAATTACTCATAAAAGCCATTTTGCACCTCACTATATATTGCTGCATGTTCTTATATGTGAATATCATCACTTTCCCTCTCTTCTTACTTATAAATTCACCTTTCTTAAGTCACAGAGAGAAGACCCTGTTGCTTACTTTCATGGTAAGCCTCATCAAATGTAATCATGATTCTTATCATTTTCTATCTCTTTTACACTCAAGTTTATTAGTTACTAAATATATGCATTAATTGCAACAAGATCAATCTAGACAAATTTATGAACTGACAGTGTGTGTTTTACACTTATCAACTTTTCTATAAATATATATATATATAGCCAAAATCTCCATTTCATATATTTAGCTGAAAGGCAAGTTGGTAAGATTTACTCTGAATTAAAATGTTCTAGCTGGCATTTATTTAAAAAGAAGTGTGATCATCTTGGTTTATGTTATGTCTATCCCTCACAGCCAGATCTCCAGTATTTTGAAGTAGTAAAGTATAAGGCATCTTCTTCTCAGCATGCATTGCTACTAAAGTTTTTCTTTTTCTGTCAATAAATCTTACTATAGATACGACTTCTACTACATTATATTATTTTCAATACCTCCCACTCCACTGCCAATCTCTTAATTTCCTCATTATCCAATTAAAGTAACCAGCACTCTTTAGAGAGGAGTAGAAAGTGGTCTTGATATAGAGAAAGCCAGTAAGTATGTAATATTTAATTGATTTTTGGAAAGAAATAATAGTTTTTAAGTGCTTGGACTAATGTAAAAGTGTGCAAAGAGAACAATCTAAGGAGGACTTTCATGTATAATATTTTTCAAGTTGTCAAAATATAAACTTATAAACACATACACATACCTAACCATATGCAGTTGATTAAATGAATCAGTGTGTAGTTCATGAAAATAAAAGAAATAAAAATATAATATGAAGTGTATTAAAATTTTTGTGATGCATACTACTTTAGCATCCAAATTCTTTATCATAAATATTGCATATTAATCAGTTTAAATTATGTATCTCCTATGTTCAAGATTTGATTGACCTCTAGTTTACTAGTCCTCTGTTGTAAATTTTAAATGGCAAAGGAAAATATTTAAATCGGAGTAGTAATTATATTTGGGAATATTGTTTTGCATAAGATAAACATATGAAATGACAAAACAGCTTAGTAAGACAGTATAAAATGCTGCAAAAACAAAAACAATTTGTAATGTTAATTTTTTAATTATTGTTGAAAGTGATCTGGAATCATGAACTTATATGCATTTACCTTTGATAATATGTAGAGATAGATACCTCTCTATTTGTGTTAGCAGAAACAGATGGATAGAGTGTAAATTGTGTAGAGTCCAGATAGCTCTAGAAACAGCAGGATCTGTACTAAAACAGGGATTCATACCAGTAAATCACACTCCAAATACAGACTAAAAGGAAAGTTCAAGATTATTGCATGGTGAACATTCTTAGGAAAATTTTATTTGAATTGCATTTCTCATTTTGGAGGTAATGCATGTAGGGTACAAGCAGAAGGGCAGAGTAGGAGAGGAGATACCTGAACTTGTATCTCTATGCCCAAGAATGGATTTCCTGGATGCTGTTGAATCTTGCCAGGCTTGGGCTCTCAAATAACAATCAAGTGAAAGTAATTGCCCTTGGGCTTTTTCAAACAGGGAACAAAAATATCTGAGATAACTGGAAAACAATACTGCTGATAGAATTTGATATTTTGCTATAAATCTGAAGCTGTCTAAAGTCATAAAACTAGGTTTCCAACTAACACCAACTGGCGATTTGGAGAAGAATTGTATTTTCTTTGCTATCATTTTCTTCCTAATACACTTTGGTCAAGATTTCATCTTACACTTCCAGTAATTGTTTCTTGGAAGAACTCCTCAAATATTTCCTAATTATAGAAACACTGAGCTAATTTCATTTCCCAACTAATATTTCCAATATGAACTTCCTCTTATTATTGCCTCTGTCTTGGCTTTTGATCATTCTCAGTGGGTGCCCATCTGCCCTCCCTTAAATACTGATGCTTCTGTTGTCTCATGTTACATATTCACATAGCGCTTCATCACAATATCTGCATCCTTTTATTTCGTGAACCCCAGTAAAATGGATCCAACATAAATGACCCCTGGATATCAGCAAGTCATTATATTACACACTCTACTCACTAGCAGTAACACAGAGCACCTTTCACTTCTATTTCATCTGAAAGTCTGGCATTTTCGTATCATCAGTCAAAGAAGGTAAAATTCAGGAGTTGTCTTAGACATGCCTCATTCTCATTCCACCTACATCAACTTTGCCACCTATTTCTGCACACGTACTTTTGTAACATTTTTCAACACTCATTTCTGACTTCTATTTTTATACTCTCACATGAATTATTATAATAGATTCCTAAATTTCCCCTTGCTTAAATTCTATATCCAAACAAACCAATTCTCAGCACTTTAGTTATACATAGTTTCTAAATTTTCTACCCATCTACCAGCATTTAACATATACACTCTGCCTTTTTGCCTGTTGCTCTAGATAAGAACAGCCGTCCAATTTCGTGTGAGATATCATTCACTCTTGCCTATTCCAGAATGTAATTCTGAGTATTCTCTCTGCAGTCTTATAGTTTTTACTCTCTACTGCATTAATTTTATCTACATGACAACATACTGTTACCCTTATCTTATCCTAAAAACCATCCCTTGACTTGGCCTTTCTCTAAATCTTAGTGCTCTGTTATATCCCTCTCATCCCCTTTACAGAATATTTCCTTGGTGTCACCTATACTCTGTGACTTCTATTCCTCCTTCCTTAATCTCTCTTGAACCTCTGGAATAAGTAGACTTATGCTCCAGAGAATAACACTTTCATTCCCTCACTCTCAATCCCCTTTTCCAACTTTACTCTTTCCCACATACCATGTTCCACTTAATAGCATAGAAATACATTATTGATAATTTTTAGTTTTTATTTCTCTATCTTCAGGACATACGCTCTATTTGCTCAGGTTTAGTCTTAGTATTTACTGACTTTTCTAATCTCCTGTGACAAATTCTGGAACATAGAATAGGCTCAGTAAATGTTCACAAAATGAATTTATATATATATTTCTGACCATAAAACTGCCATATTTGAAATTCACCTATGGATCTCCTTATGTACACAGAAGTGCCTACTTCTTTCTATGGCCACAAGTTTTTTTTACATGGGATCCTAGAAATTTTCTCTCAGCCTATTTGTCTTCATTTGTTTTCAAGTTCCTCTGATTCATTCTTTACACTGCTGTCTTGTCAAAACACTAATAATTTCCTTACTGTGTCATATTTTTTTTCATTCACCAATGACCTTATTCAGAAAAATACTTATGCTTGTAATTTTTCTTCCATAACTAGCCCTTACTCTTACTAGTCTTGGCATACATATTTATCTTACATGCTTCATCTCTGAATACTTGCATGGCCTACCAAATACATCTGACTTTGTCCTCCATTGGATACTCATTATGTTCCATTCAGTTATCTAATGCATTATTACTATACCTAAATAAGTATGCTTGGTCATCAGAAATAAACATTGTATATCTTTGTGTCTAATATAAGACACAATATATTAAATTTATTCAATTCCTGACAATTAAATTTAAATATACTGAATATGTTAAAGCTACATCTATATGTCTACACTTAGATTTGCATAACTATTTATACATGTGTCAGCCACAAATATGTGCTTGCAAGTTCTCTGACTATGGAGAGTACAGTCAGTTGACTGATGGCTGTGGCTGCTGTACTCTGTAATTTATCACTGTGTTCACACTAATGTCCCACTTCACACAAGACTTCATCCAAAAACTGAGCATGGCAGAGATATTAAGTTCCTTTTGTTCCTGGGAGACGTGAGACTAAACTGAGAGGTGACTTTGGATTAAAAATGGCCTTCCTGGACTCTTAGACTTTCTTTGCACTATAAGATACTCACTCAGTCTTCCTTTTTTATCACTCTCCTTCATCTGAGATCTGATCTGTATCATAGTCTGGTAGCTCTCCCAGTCTTTCTTGGCTCTTTCCCCATTTTCCTCCCTTAATCAATCACATGGACAACTAATTCAGTCTAGGAATCTACTTCTTAGAGGATTGAGACTAACACAGTGATATCTGAAATGTTTCAAGAGTATAAGTGATAAGATGTGGAATTAGGGAATGGCTCAGGTATCATGCATTACAGGTAGAATACAGTTGCTAGGTTAGGTGCAGATTACTCTGGCGTAAGACAGTGTCTCAACTGCTAAATATTCCACAGGCAATTTGGTAAAGTTCCAGTGGAGGGGACTGCTGTCACATATGTGACATCCAAAAAATATGGGTGGCAGAAGGAGCAGTGCCTATAAAGACCACAGAACTGGCCGCTTACTGCTAAGTTATATTGATGTTATCAGAAGGATATTTGAACTCTGTGGACCGTATATCAAGAATTATAACAAACAGCCAGCATCTATGGACTGGAGTCAGGAGAACATTTTTAGGATTGGATCTTGAGCCTTTTTTATCAAGCGGACAAAAATATAAAAGAAAGTAAGGAAACATTGATTGAATTGGGGAGCCTTTTTCAGGGCATAGGACTTAATACACTAGGACAAAATTCAAGCAATAGAAAAAAATTGCTACTGCCTTGGAAGCCTGGGAAAAACAATGGCTAGCAATAAGTGAGGAGAAATTGTCTGAGCTGCCTTAGGAGATGGCAGAAGAAGGAAGAATGAGGTTAAGGGAAGTAGGTATTCTGGTTTGGATATATTATATAAGGTCAGAAGACCCATCAGAGATTTATGTTCCATGGGAGAGACCAGAAGGCTCATCATTCACCAAGACCATGAGATGAGGGGGCACTGACATCACGAAGAAGTTTTTTTCTGCAGACCAGGGCTGACGTAGGAGGGGCAGCCACAAACCTGGATGATGGGACCCCGATGTGAGAGAGTTCAAGAGTCAGCACTTAACTGCCAGGAGGCTGCAACTACTGTTAAGACTGGCAAGGTCAAAGGGGAAGACAACAGGCTTAACTGACAAAGATTTGTGAAGATGGTTAATAGTGTACGGCCTTGCTAGGGGCAAAGTAGAGGAGCAGCCCACACACATGCTGCTTAATTTGTCACCAGGTGACTTGTTGGTCTCTGTGAGCAATAGCGCATACCTTACCCAGAGCTCAACATCAATCTGTCATGACAGGTTGAATCTCACAGGCACAGTAGCTAGGCCAGCCTTGATACATGGGACTTCTTGCCATGGGACCACATTAAGCTTGGCCATCTTGGCTGCTTAGTTCATGGGTTCATACTGCCGTTTCACTGACAGAAATAATAAAGGTGGATTTAAAATTCATAAATTTATATTGATATTTAAAATTCATATTTATTATTTTAAATGCTTATAAAATTTTCTTGATTTTGAATTTGCATTTCCTTGTTCTTTTATACTGAAAAATCTAACTTTAGCATAATTACCTATTTGTTATATCAACATCTATCTATATTCAACATACATGTCTAATTTCAAAGTAATAATAACAGTGTTACTTTCAAAAATATGATGGCAGAATAAATTCTGAGATGTATTTGCATTTTGTTTGACTATAAAACATATTCAGCTAAGAATAAACTATAAGAATACAGTGTTCTAAAGACATTTGAAATAATTTTTATCCAGTGTGGTTATATAAACAACTTGATATATAGTTAGTTTCATTTGTTTTGATAGCCTTTCAATTTTTAAGAAATGTCTTTTTTCCTTGTTGCTTTAATCCTCAGTAGCTTCAGATGCTATATTGTCACTATGATTTTTTAGATGAAATTTCTTACATCTATTGACTGCTAATGAACTGTTTTCTAGAATTATTTACATACAATTTAAAAACATACATTGGTCATATGTGTTTCTGTATATTTTTAATAGGTTCATATGTAGATAACTTTAAAAATTATTAAAAACCTTGGGATTACATAACTAGGTAACAACCATGCAGGCTAAGAAATATTAGAACTGCCCCTTCACACTCCTCCCAAACACTTGTCCTTCCTTCCCAAAGTGATCACTAATTTTACTACTTCTAATACCATAAATTCATAATTATTTTTGATTATTTTTTACTTTATAAAATAAGATTTTTGAACACCTAGTAGTACCCATTATACTGGCATAAGCAGATACTTATTTTTTAATTTACTTTTCTGTGTAGTAATGTATTTTATAAACATAAAATTATTCTTCTATTCATTCTGTTGTTGAAGGGTTGCATTCAGTGTTTCGATATGACTGTGTTTCAGATGTCTTTTGCTGTAAATATGCATGCATATCTTCTAATTTAGCAGATAACTCTTAATGTATTTTCCAATAATCTCTACTAACTTACACTATTCCACAAAAATATGATAATTATCTTTTCTTTCCTTTCTTGCAAACTCTTGATATTGTGAGTCTTCTTTCATTTTTAATCTTTATTTTTGATTTCTAGTGTTATGTCATTGAGGTTTTAATAGAAATTTCCCTGGTGATTAACATAATGGAGAAAGTTTTCATAGGTTTACTAGCAACTTGTTTATCTTCTCTTTTGAGGTAACTCTTTAAGCCTTTTCTCTATTGAGTTTTCTGTCCTTCTGTCCTTCTGTAATTAATTTATAGGTATTCTCTGCACCTTCTCGATATGAGACATTTATGGCCTATATATGCTACAAATAGCTTCTGTTACATGTTACTGGCAGAACACAACAAGATAGAAATCCAGAAACAGATATCCACAGGGCTGGTCATTTGATTTATGACGAAGAACAGTGGAAAAGGTTTGACTTTTCAATAATGGTGCTGAATCTTTTGGATTCTGTAAGAAAAAGAAAAACAAAACAAAAAGAAACTTGACCCTTATATACACCGAAAATAAAAATCAATCTAGGTAAAATGGTAAAATAATAACACTTCTGAAAGATAACATTGGGGAGTATCTGCTGACTTTGGAGTAAGGATCGGTTACTTAAACAATACTATAAAGTAGAAAATTGATATGAATGGCTACATTAAAATCAAGAATGCTTCTCACATTTAAATGCAAATGGAAAACCACAACAGAGCAAGAGTAGCAATACTTATATCAGATAATAGAAAACAAATCAAGGACTGTATAAAGAAATAAAGAAGTTCACTATATAATGATAAATGGATCAATTTAGTAAAGAGATACTACATTTTTAAAAACCTATGCACCCAACATCAGAGCTCCTAAGTATATGAAGCAAATATTAACAGCTCTGAAGGGAGAGATATACTGTAATACAATAATAGTAGAGAACTTTAACACCCCACTCTCAGTGATGATGGATCATAGAGATAGAAAATCTATAAGGAAACCTCATAGTTAAACTACACATTAGACCAAAGAGGCCTAACTGAGACTTACAGAAAATTTCACCCAACTGCTGCAGAATGCATATTCCTTTCATCTGCATATAAAACATTCTCCAAAATGGACCATACCTTAGGCTACAAAACAAATGTGAAAAAGTTCAAAAACAGTAGAAATTATACCAAGTATTTTTTTCTGATCACAATGGAATAAAACTAGAAATCAATAACAAGAGGAACCTCAGAAACTTCACAAACACTTGGAAATTAAACAGCATGTCTCTAAATGGCCAATAGGTCAATGAAGAAACTAAGAAGAATATTTAAAGAATTCCTTAAAGCAAATGATAATTAAAATACAACACACCAAAATCTATGGGCTACAGCAAAAAAAACAGTACTTAGAACAAAGTTTATAGCAACAAATTCTTATGTTTAAAAAGTAGTACTTCAAAAAACCTCAAGGAACTAGAAAAGCAAGGACAAACCAATCCTTAAATTAGTAAAATAAAAGAAATAATAAAGATCAGAGCATAAATAAATACAATTGAGACAATAAAAATAATATAGAAGATCAATGAATTAAAAATTAGTTTTTGAAAAGATAAATAAAAATAACAAACCTTTGGCTAGATGAAGAAAATAGAAGCCCAAATAAATAATATCAAAAACAAAAAAGCGACATAAAAAATGAAAATAAAAAATATAAAGAATCATTAGATTCTTATATGAACAACTTACACCAACAAATTGAAAAACCTGGAAAAAATTAATAAATTCCTGAACACATGCAACCTACAAATATTGAAACTTGAAGAAATAGAAAACCTCAATATACCAATAACTAATAATGAGATTGAAGCCATAAAAAAGGTCACAACATGATGGCTTTACTGCTGAATTCTACTAAATATTCAAAGAAGAACTAATACCAATTCTACTAAAACTGTTCAAAAAAATTTAAGACAAGAAAATATTTACAAATTAATTCTATGAGGCCAGCATTATCCTGATACAAAAATCATGTCTTTTGCACAGACATGGGTGGAACCAGAGACCATTATCTTAAGTGAAATAACCCAGAAACAGAAACTCAAATGTTTTCACATATAATTTGGAGATAAATAATGTGTTCACATAGACATAGAATGTGGAATATAGACGTTGGAAACAGAAGGGCAAGAAGTTGTAAGGGGGATGAAAAATGAAATATTACCTAATGGATACAATGTACATTATTCAGGTGATCCTGACACTAAAAGCCCAGATTTCAATCATTATGCATTATATTCACGTAACAAAACTGCACTTGCATCCTTTAAATTTATACAAGTAATAACTTTAAAAAAACAGGAAAAAAATGCTGGGTGCAGTGGTTCACACTCGTAATCCCAGCACTTTGGGATGCTGAGGCGGGCAGATCACCTGAGGTCAGGAGTTCGAGACCAGCCTGGCCAACATGATGAAACCTCATCTCTACTAAAAATACAAAAATTAGCTGGGCATGGTGGTGTGTGCCTGTAATCCCAGCTACTAGGGAGGCTGAGGCAGGACAATATCATGAACCTAGGAGATGGAGGTTGCAGTGAGCCAAGATCGCATCATTTCACTCCAGCCTGGGCAATAGAGCAAGACTCCATCTCAAAAAACAAACAAACAAACAAAAACAAAAAAAAAAACTAATTTCTATGATGAGCACAGATATAAATAGTCTTAACAAAATAGTAGTAAAAGAAATTCAACAACACATTAAAAAGACCATTCACCATGTTCAAGTGGGATTCATTCAGGAATGCAAGGATGGTTCAATATATGAAAATTAATGTACATAATACATCACATTAGCAGAACCAAGAACAAAAACATGAGTTTTTAAATATATGTTTAAAAGTTATTCAGTAAAATTCAATATTCCATTATGATAATATCCCTCATCAAACTAGGTATAAAAGGAACATACCTCAAAATAATAAAAGCCATACATGAAATGCCCACACTAATATAATAATGAATGGTGAAAAATTAAAGGTCATTTTTCTAAGGACTGGAATAAAATATTCACTTTCACCACTTTTATTATTAGGTTGATGCAAAACTAATTGCGGTTTTTGCCATTACTTTTAAATGTTGTAGTGGAAGTCCTGACCAGAGTAATTAGACAAGATAAAGAAATAAAGGACATTCAAAGAGGAAAGAAAGAAGTCCATTTCCCCTTGTTTGCAGGTAGCATAATCTTATACTTAGAAAAATCTAAAAACTCCATCAAGAAACTGTTAGAATTGATGAATGAATTCAGTAAAGTGGTAGGATACAAAAAATCAACAAGGAAAAATCAGTAGCATTTATATACACCAACAGCAAATGATCTGAAAAAGAAATCAAGCATACAATATCATTTACAGTAGCTGCAAATCATATAAATACCTAAGAATCTATTTGACCAAATAAGTAAAAGATCTATACAAGGAAAACTATTTAACACTGAGGAAAAAAAAGGACACAAAAAATGTAAAGATATTTTATGCTAACAGATTGGACAAATTAACATTGCCAAAGTGACCATACTAACATTGCTAAAACGACCATACTACTCAAAGCAATTTACAGATTCAAAGTAGTCCCTATCAAAATGCTAACATCTTTCTGCATGAAAATAGAAAAATAATTCTTAAAATTTTTATAATCACAAAAGATGCTGAGTAGCCAAAGTAATTCTGAGCAAAATAGAATAAAGCTGGCAGCATCACATTACCTAACTTAAAATTTACTACAAAATTGTAGTACCAAATCAGCACAGTACTGTCATCAAACAGACACATAGATCAATAAAACAGAATGGAGAACCCAGATAATTCATGCTTTTAAAACAAATAATCTTCAACAAAGGCACCATGAACACACAAAGAGAAAATGACAGTCTCTTTAATAAATGGTGCTGGGAAAACTGGTTATCTATATGCAGAAGAATAAAACTAGACCCCTATCTTTCACCATACACAAAAATCAAATCAAAATGAATTAAATACTTACATCTAAGACCTGAAACTATAAAACTCTTAGAAGAAAACATTGGGAAAACACTTCAGGACATATGTCTGGTCAAAATTTTTTTATCTAAGACCTCAAAAGCACAGGCAACCAAATAAAAAATAGAAAAATGAGATTACATCAAGCTAAGAAGCCCTTGTATAGCAAACGAAACAATCAACACAGTGAAAACAGAACTCACAAAATGGGAAAAAATATTTGCCAACTACTCTCATTAAAAGAGTAAAAAGCAATATGTTGGCAAGATTCAAATCCTAATAAATACATTTCACTTCTACTGGTATGTTTTCCTTTTTCAAAATATGCTTTCTTGTTTAATATTTTTTTCATTTTTTTTCCATTTCATATTATATAAAATAAACATTTTGTCATCTCTTGACATTTACCTATTATTTTACATTCTTGGAAGTAATAATTCTTCATTATTTTTCTGAAGACTCTTAAAGTGGTTCAATAGCCTGTGATGATGGCTATAATTTCTATTTATAACACTTCTTAAACAATAAATCATTTTCTATCTTTACTTAGATTATGTAAAAATTCTGTTTAAAAAGTGTTAATTTCCTTTATACTGCTAAGATCTCCACGTTCCTCTGGTCCTAATCTTTTAAGCTGAATTCTTTCAATTGGATTCTGATTTGGAAAATTGCATTTCAAGTCTATGCAATTGTGGTATATAGCTTGGGGTTCTCTTCCCTTATGGTAGAATACCCCTACCAAAGCGAAGTCCCACTGTAGGCAATATATTAGCTGGCTAGGTCTACCATAACCAAATACCAAAGACTGGGTGGCTTACACAACAAAAAATTATTTCATCACACTTCTGGATGCTAGTTTTGGTTTTCAATGGAGTTATTAGAAGAATTGGTTTCTTCTAAGGCCTCTATCTTTGGCTTGTAGATGGTCATTTTTATGTTTATATGGCATATTTCTTCTGTATGTGTCTATATATAAATTTCCTCTTATAACAACACCAGCAATATTTAATTAGGGCACATCCTAATGATCTAATTTTAACTTAATTACCCATTTAAAGACTCTATCTCCAAATATAGTTATTTGAGATATTAGAAGGTTGAGACTTCAACATGTTGATTTTTTGAATGAAATAACTTAGCCCTTAGTAGGTGGTATGTCTCATTAATTTAAATATCACTTTATTAAAATTTTAAGGTATTTATTACTACCTTGAATGCCTTAGTTTGCTAGATAACTGCTCTGAATTTAAGTTGCATTTTCAATTATGTTTGTGGGATTTTTTCACCTCTATTTTTCTTGAGGTTTCACACATTGTCAAGCAATTTTGTACTTTTACATGATATGATATGTATATCTGCTCAGTGGAATATGTTGGTATAGCCAGTGGTGAGTATATGACTCTTATAAATCATTTATCAACATCGATTTAAATAATATGTCAACATTGTTTGTAATATACTAAATGACAAAGTCAAGTTCCAAAATCATATTTAATAAAATATCTATCTATAGCCGCCTGTCTGTCATCTACCTACATGTAGAGGTTTTGAAATAAACAATAAAAAAATTTATACTCAATAAGTTAATTGTGGTTAAATTTGGATGCTTAAATCTGGTGGGATATTAAATTTCATCTTCTCCGAATGACTCCAGTAAGCCTGTTTGAACTGTCCACAATGAACATTCGTAGGCAGCTTTTATTTGCCATAGACTTTTGTTTCTAAAATAAAAACTTTTGTCGGACTACGTAACAAGTTACAAAAGTGCCTATAAACCAGTAATTCTATGACTGACCATCTATAATGCACGAAATCAAAAGTATTGAAAGAAAAATTGCATAAACAAAGAAATTCATTCCAGCTCCAAAATATTTGAAAAATCAAATAAATTTGGAATTTATAGTAGTATTGATATAATGTTATGTAAAAACAATTAGGACATATAATATCTATGTAGAAATGTGTTTGTGTTACATAATCTCCATGACGCTGTACAAATAACACCACGTTGTACATGACATAATGGGTGTGTACAAAAATGTCCATGTTAATATATGAAAACATCGTAAATTATTTCCGGTAATGATCTAATTGTGCATGTCTCTTATACCTTTTTGATAATTTTCTAAGGTTTTTGATAACTTTTGGTAGAAGAGCTGAAATGCTATTTGATGTGACTGTTTATTCTTTTAAAATAAACTAGATCAAACATGTATGTTATAAACAAAATAAAATAGTTGATCTTATGTATCCAACAGATAAATTACAAATAGGTACATAGTTTCAGCAGCACGTGTTTATGAAATTCTATTGAAATTTTGATGTTTTAAACAAAATATAGCACCATTTACTTTAGGAGGACTAACTAATCTGTAAAAAGTAGAATTAACCAGGTAAGGCAGATGTATGTAAAACATTTGACCTCTCTACATACTATAGTAATCAGTTCCAATAGAATTTTTCTCTATTGGCAAAATGACTAGTTTTACCTTTGCTGTTTGATATTATCTGCAAAGCAGTGATTAGGACATCAGAATAACCACTGATGGAATATAAGTTTTATGCATTCTATTTTAACAGACCATTGGGCAAAATAAATTTGAGTAGAATGTGCATTGAAATAGAAAGACTTTCTGATGGAGAAGAGTGAAAAATTGTGATGATGCTGCTTGGGCTTTATCCGCCTCTAAAAGTAGTGGTTTCTCTACTTAATGGTGTAGCTTTTTCTGCATCATTCAGTAGAGAAGCCACTTCCAGAGTATATTTAATGGTATTCTAAAATAAACATTTCTAGGAATCCAAAATGCCCCTGACAGCAAGAGGTAACTGAATACATTGTCAGCTAAGGTTCAATTTTAAATCTTCATGGAACATACAAAATACTCTTTTAAAAAAATTCTTTATACAGCGGTGACATTCACCCAGTACGCAAGAGTTTAGCCGTATTTATTTTTAAATTATTGAAATGTTTTCTTCCTTTTGGTAAATAGTTATACTGTCTCAGTTCCTAAACCCATACATCCTGCCTCTACCATCATTACAAAGTCCTAGATCCCCACCCACAACCTCTGATATCTTTAGTACCACTCACAACTAAGTTGTTAATTCAGCAACCAAATTGTTAAGCTGGGCACAATAAGGTCCTCCTCACTTGTATTCCCACACCATGATGGATGTCTATCCTTATTTAATAATGACTGTGTGGTATTGCTTGTTGAATGATTTGAATGTCAGCCCTTCCTATATGTGGTTATGTAATAGTTAAAAATATGTTATATATACTTCAGGGTCCCTTGATATTGTTTCCTCTTAAATTTATTTATTTTTAAACTGTGCTTGGTGACTTTATGTCTTCAAGTTCTATCTGTTACAAGAGGTTTTTATTTTTGATCCCTGCCCACTATGAATTTCTCTTCTTTGAATGCTTTGAGTGAGGCCCTGTGCAGCCCGAGCCTCATTTAAATGTCTATGATGAACATCTAGCAATCTCTAGGCTGCCATAACTTGCTTGGAGCAAAAGGATTCAGTCTGGAAGGATGTCAATCAGTCAATGCAGTTTAGAAACATGTTGTGCTATTAATTGACTGAGACGTGAGGTAGCTAGAAGGTAAATACAAGTACAAGAGAATTTCATATGCAGGAACATTTGGGCTTTCCTGCCTGTGTTATGCCACTTCTCCAGCCCTCTCACTGCTCAGCACTCAGCTTCAGATCAGGGCACCTGGGAACCTGACTGTGCCTCAAGTGTCTCCGTCTTGATCTTTTCTCACCTTCCTGGGGGGTGATTTTCTTTAAATCTGATACTTCTGGAACTGCTTTCCATTTTCTTGGACCATCATTTGTGCTCAATGTTGCCTTCTCCTTGAAATCTTTTTAGATAGAGAAACATGAATCTGAGAGTAAAATTATTATTGATGATGTTTCTAACCTGTAATTTATCTTCCTATAACAGACACTTGTTAACACATACAAGTTATTTTAAGTACCCAAATAGAGTAAAAAAAAGCAAATATCATTTTTGATATTATTAAGTTTAAACTTAGCCTTCTGCATAACTCCAGAATGCTAATCATCTGAGTGATAAAAATAACATATGCCGACATGCTCAATAAATTTGTTTTGAGCCAATTAATACATAAAATAATGGATATCTGTACATTGTTGTAATGCTAAAAGTGGTATGTCTGCATATTATATCATTAAGAAGTATATTAAATATACCCTCCACATAGATATATACATATATTTGGGTTCTTATTACAATAAGATTATATCTCTATTAAAAAAATCAATACCAAAAAACATTTGATTTACTTATACATACATATGCCAGAGCATACCTTTTTCTATAGCCAAACTATAGACAGAAAAATCTCCCATCTCAGTGATTACTGAGGGACATCCTATTGTTCTGTTTTCAATCAAGCTACAGAGGTAGAACTCTCATTTGAAAATATTCTTTTTGGAGTTTGCTACTACTTGCTTTTTAATTTAACAATCAATTTTCCATTGGGGTCAAATATATATAACATGAAATTGACCATTTATGCTATTTTAAGTGTATAGTTCCATGGCATTAAGTACATTCATATTGTTGTGCAGCCATCACCACCATCCATCTCCAAAACATTTTCATCTTTTCCAACAGAAACTCTATACTCATTAAACACTATCCACCTTCCGCCTCAGACCCTGTCAACCACTATGTTATTTTTGTCTCTCTGAATTTGTGTCTACCTAGGTGTCTCATATAAGTGGAATTACAAAGTATTCATCCTTTTGCAATTGACTTATTACACTTAGCATAATGTCTTCAAGTTTCATCCACGTCGTAGCATGTAATTTCGTGGCACAGAATTTCCTTCCTTTTAAGGTTTCCCTTTTATCTACATGCTACATTTTGTTTATTCACTCATCCATCAACAGATACTTGGTTGGTTGTTTTTTTTTTTCACCTTTTATCTATTGTAGAAAATGCTGCTCTGAATATTGGTATACAAATATCCGTCTGAGTTCCCTGCTTTGACTGCCTTTGGATATATTACCAGAAGTGGAATCGCTAAATCACATAGTAATTCTATACTTAATTTTTTAAAAATTTGACATACTGTTTTCTACAGTGCCTGGACCACTGTACAGTCCCACTGGCAATACACAAGGGCTCCAAATTCCCTACATCTTTTCCAACACTTGTTATATTCTGTGTTTTTGATCATAGCTATCATAATTGGTGTGAAATGGTATGTCTTTGTGGGTTTCATTTGCGTTTCTCTAATGACTAGGGATGTTGAGCATTCCTTCATGTGCTTATTGGCCATCTGTATATCTTCTTTAAAAAATGTCTATTCAAGTCCTGTTCCCATATAAGTTATTTTATTGTTTTTATACACATGAAAGGAAACATTGAAGGCATAATTACCAAAAGTCAGAGTAAAGTCTGTGGCGAATGTGGAAATCCAAGAAAAGTATATTACCTCATTATTGAGAATATGTGACAAATAAAATGTATTCCCATCACTATAGACTTTTGTTTTTGTATTAAGGTGATCATCATTACATTGTGTTGATCTGAAGCTACAAATAAATATACATATACTCTGGCCATTAGAAGATCACTAGTTAGGTAGAGAAAAGATTTGATGTCTCCAGTAACATGACTTGAAATGGTGTAACTAAAGCCTAGGAGCATGATGTAAATTGAGGGAAACGATCGTCCATTATTTTTATAAGGCTTTGAAGCTATATACACACATGAAGAACAAAATAAGACTGGCTTTTCTTTTCTCTCCAAGTACTTCATTACCTAGAAATTCATTTCAGAATTCTAATTCTACACTAATGCTTGGATAATCCAAATGGGAGGAATCATTGCAGGTAAACAAAGGCTGAGTCATAGCCAAGAACCAAAGAAACCCAAAAAATTAACTTCATTTTTTCCACCTACTCTCCAGGTCACCTCTGTAACTTGAGTATAAATTAAATTTCCAAAACTAAGAAGTTAATTTATATTTATTTCCATGTTTCAGTAAGAACTCATCTAGACACAAGTAGCGTCCTGAGTATAGATATTTGTGCAAAAAGCTCTACTTGGGGGCCTTGGGAGAAGAGAAACGGGATATGTGCCATATACAAATGCTTTTAATCATTTAAGAGCTTTAATAACTCTATCAAGTGGTCAAGTTAAAAATTCTGAAATTTGGGCAATCCAGATTAACCCTCTCCTTGAAGTCTAGGGAGAGATTTATCAGCAGGAGATTTAGGAGTGGAAGGCAGTGCTTTAATGACACATGCTATAACAGTTTCTGACAAGTTGATTGGTATCAGTGATTCAAACTAGCGACATAGGTTGCAGCCAGGTTATTGAAGGTCATAAATTCTAAAATGTGCAGTCACAGTTCAGCCTATTAGTAATAGAAAGTGAAGAAATGACTTTGAACAGGATGGTTAAATGATAAAAGGAGAAATTGACAAAAGTAATTTAAAGGAAATGTACTAGATGAATTGGGAAGGGAAGACACTGAAAATGAGGAAGCCAATTATTATGACATTTTCAGGATATATTGTCTCTTTTCTGTCTTGACATTATTGTACATATATTTTTATTTCCTTGCACCATTATTTCTTCATTCATAAATTTTTCCCCTTTGTATCATTGTATTACCTCAAAATTCCATATAATTTAATAACTAAGTGCAATTGAATGTTGATCAATCTTCTTTGATTTTAATTATTCCCTAGCACCTTTAACACCTCAACATTTCACTAAACAGTATAGAATATATTCCTGTTTTTTGACATACATGCCTGTATCACAAATATGTTTCCTTATTGCTTTATCAAGAAAGCTGTATGTTTATACACTAAGTCACTAAAAAGTTAAGTGAAAATGATAAATTCATACCAGCAACTACTAATAAGTTTCTATAAAAATAAATGAGGTCTCGGCCTGATGCAGTGTAATCTCAGCATTTTGGGAGGCCGAGGCTGGTGGATCACCTGAGGTCAGGAGTTTGAGGCCAGCCTGACCAAATGGTGAAACCCTGCCACTACTAAAAATACAAAATTAGCTGGTTGTAGAGGTGGGTGCCTGTAATCCCAGCTGCTCAAGAGGCTGAGACAGGGAGAATAGCTTCAACCCGGGAGGCAGAGGTTGCAGTGAGCTGAGATCGCACCATTGCACTACAACCTGGGCAACAGAGCAAGACTTCATCTCAAAATAAATAAATAAATGAATGAATAAATAAATAAACAAACAAAAAAACAAACAAACAAACTAGGTCTCATTGAACTTCTATAGTTATTCAAATGAAAAACCGGGAGAAAATCTTATACATATTTGAATTTGCTATTCAGAAATTTTCCACAAAAATGGTCAATAGTAATTTAATATAAAATGTATTTGATTAGTAATAATTACTCACATAATTATTATAAAATAAGTAGAAAATTCAACCAAGCTGAAATAGAAAGGTAAAAATTACACATGGTTATAGACTAGCCAGATATAGCTTTATATTTTGGAGTATATCATCATATATGTCTATATATATATATATGTTGAAACATATGTTGATGTTATCTAAAATAAAGATTATAGATATATAATATGAACCTGGAGTTCGAGACCAGTATAGGCAACATATGGAGATCCTGTCTGCATAAAATTTTTAAAAATAATTAGCTAGGCATGGTAGCATGTACCTGTAGTCCTAGCTACTTTGGATGGAGGATGGCTTGAACCCAGGAGTTAGAGGTGACAGTTAGCTCTATTATCATACCACTGCACTCCAGCCTGGGCAACAGAGTGAGATCTGGTCTCTAATAATAATAATAATAAACCTGAATTCTCTATATATTTTATAACCTTTAAAACTCAAAAATCACTGCATGAAAATATCATATCCTAAGAGATGTGTATTTTTGTTTTGTTTTGTTTTGCTTTGTGTTTTGAGATGGAGTCTCACCCTGTCGCCCACGCTGAAGTGCAGTGATATGATCTTGGCTCACTACAACCTCTGTCTCCCAGCTTCAAGCAATTATCCTGCCTCAGCCTCCTGAGTAGCAGGGATTACAGGTGTGTGCCACCAGGCCTGGCTAATTTTTTTTGTATTTTTAGTAGAGAGGGTGTTTCATCATGTTGGTCAGGCTGGTCTCAAACTCCTGACTTCAAACACCTGCCTTGGCCTCCCAAAGTGCTAGAATTACAAGCGTCAACCACTGCTCCCGGCCAAGAGATATATGTTTGTAATATATTTTGTTTTGAACTTTTACTCGTATGAATCCCAGACAACTTATTTGAGTTACCATCTAATATTAGATATTTATACTGTATCCCTTGCTTTATAACCTATTATGAATAAAGCATATTGTCCCTTTATAGTTAAATCTTTACTCATATACTCAGTTATTTGCTATTGCTGAATTCCTAGGAATAGAATTACAAGGAAAAGATAATGTATATTTTTTGGTGGCTTTTGACAATTGTCAACTGAAAGGCCATATGACTTTACTTTCCCACTCAGATGCTATAGAAAATTGCACCACTAAAACTTTATCAAGCATAATAGTTATTATTATCTGAGTTATTTAGGTAAAAGAAGCACCTCTCCACATACAAAACAAAACCGAAAAGGAATTAGCAAACATGTTACACTTTGTATGGCATTGCTTCAAATCATAGTAAAGCCATTTTCACCTATAATTTCAACCTCCTGTAGTATTTGTTTGGATGATATTATTTTTATCTATTTTATGGATTTAGGGCTAATTAATATGTCATTAGTGGACATGTGACATAAAAACATGCTTTCTCAAATTGCCTTCATCTCTATCTTTATTTTTGTGTTACTGGCCCCACTGACCCTTTGCTTGGATTTTCCTTTCCTTCTTTCTCACCGATGCTTATTCACTGTCCATTGCTCCACTTAAAAGTCACAAAAAGGCATGCCCTGAAAAACTGCTGAATGGCATTTTGACTCTGATATGGTTATTACAACAAACTTTAATGTTTTTTAATAGCACTCCTCACAATGTGCAGCCACACATTTTATGCGTGTGTTCTTAATTTGATTGATGGATGGCTCTTTCTCTAAATTTGCCAGTAACTTTTCTGAATATGGAAAATCCTTGCTTCTGTTACTCACCAAATAATAGAGTACAGAAAAATTTTTAGGTATTCAATAACTTCATGGCTGAGTTTAGGCACGGAGAAGAACTGCCAACAAATAACATTATTATAACCACTGTACTGGAGTTCAGGCATAGGACACCAGATCCTGGGAGAGCCATGTCTTAGAAAGAGAACAAAAACCTGCCTTAGACACTCTGGGGGACTTTTAAATACAACTGACACTTACTAGTCTTTTTCTTTAGTGACCTTTCTATGCCATTTGATAGTGCTGACTCTTCATTTCTTAACAATTTTTCCTTCCTTGGCTTCCCTAATTCACCTATTTGTAATTTTCCTTCGAACTTTTCATTTTCTATAGACTTCTTATTAAATATAATTATAAATGATTCCTAGACAAAAGAGAAATAACCCTTATTTAAGTTAAAAGATGACACATACATATACTTCTACATAATCAAACACCAGTGCAGAGAACAGAAAGGCACAGTAAAAGAATCAGAGTATCTTTATGCTAGAAAATAATAAATATGAAAATATTTAAGATTTTATTAATAGAATTACCAATACTGATAGAATTGATTAAATATGATTAAATGTATGGAGTTTCCACTAATATATATGATAGTAAAATAGTGTGTGCAGTGGGAGATTTTTAAATATTTTTCAGATTACTAATGTTACTTGTCCAGGGTGCCCCAGTGAAAAATCTTCGGAATTTTGGAAGCTAAATCTGTGTCTTTAAGTTAAAACCTTAAAATCTGATTGTTTATAGTGGCTGCAGGAATGACAGGATTGGATAAAGGTTTAGGTCAGCAGTCTCCAACCTTTTGGGCCTCAGGGACCTGTTTCATGGAAGACGATTTTTCCATGGACTGAGGCTGGGAAGTAGGAGATGGTTTGGGGATGATTCAAACGCATTACATTTATTGCACACTTTATTTCTATTATTATTACATTGTAATATATAGTGAAATAATTATACAACTCACAATAATGTAGAATAAGTGTGAGTCCTGAGCTTGTTTTTCTGCACGTAGAGTTTCATCTGGGGGTAATGGGAGACAGTGACACCTGAAGTGTGTTGCTTATGTCCAGTCTACTCGGTAATCTCGTTTTGGTTGATGTCACTGCAGAAAACCCTGCTTCACAAAGATAGGATGTAGGAAATACAAGCAGGCTTGTCAGTGCTGTTGTGGCAATCTCAAGATAGCCTTCCTTGACTCTAATGCAAAACATATGGACTTTTGAAATTATCTCAAATATGCTTTTCAGGTCACCGTCATTTGCAATCTCAAGCAGCTGATCCTCTTTTGCACAAAGTGGCTTTGTGGTTTATTCACATGGCTTATTCACAAATGCGTTGTGGATCCATTACTTCCCTCTGCAGAGGTCTTTTGTAGTTGGGAAGTAATGCTCAAACTCTTTTGAAAGCTGAGATGGGTGATCATGCACCAAATGGGAGAAAGAAGGCCTTAGCTCAGTCTCTTTCATAATCTCTCCTAATGTTTGAAATGTGTCAGAAATTTCAACGTTCACTCATCATCCCCACAATTCCAGTTTGGCTTTGAATGCTGCCACTTTATCTGCCAACTTGAACACGGTTGTCATTCTCCCTTGAAGTGACAGATTGAGTTTGTTGAGCAGGCTGAACATGTCACACAAGGAAGCAAATCTTGCAACCCCTTTTGTTTTCCTAAAAGAAATTTCTGCTGTAGCTCTTGTAACTCAAAAACTCTGGCTGGTGATCTATCTTTAGAAAGCTATCTCGCTTCTGTGTATAAGAGAAGATGTGTGTGCTCTGCGTCCATCTCCTCACAGAGTTGAGCAAACAGATGTGAGTTAAGGGCATGTAATTTAATGTGGTTGATAATTTTAACATTGTTAAGTTCAGCTGACAACATTTGGCTAGCCAGCATTTCTCCATGGATGACACAGTGGGTAGACTCATTTTCAAAAGCAAACTCTTTGACCCGAGTAGACTCATATTCAGAAGCAAACTCTTTGACCCGAGTAGTCAAACCAGAAAGCCATCCAGTTATGGGCGCTGCTCTGGTCATGCACATACCTATGAAAAATGACCAATTCCTTTTTTTTTCCTGATATGCAATCATTCAAATACTTGAATAGTTCTGCAGCTGTATGTTGGTTAGCCACAAAAGTGCACATCACATATTATCATGCACATTCTTCTGAAAAATATATTGCACGAAAACAAGGATTGTTATTTTGTTGTCAACATTGGCAGACTCATCAACCTGGATTGCATACCATCATTAATCCTCTCTAACAATTGTGCCTCAATATCCTCTGTTATTTCTTCAATTTGTCTCGTTATGGTGCTAGCTGAAAGAGGAATACCTGCCACCTTTTGAACTTCAGTCTCTCCTAAAAGTTTACAACAAATTTTCTTAGCAGCAGGTAGGATCAACTCTTCACCAATAGTAAAGGGCTTCTTAGCTTTAGCAATGTGGTTAGCCACTAAGGATGATGCTCTCAGTGCAGACACATTTGATGAAGTTGCTGCCTTCAATAATTGCTTCTGTTCTTTGTCTACATGTTTTTTATTTTGTTTGTTTGTTTTTTTAATTTTATTTTGAAGAACTCCTAAGGCTTGTCTTTATTTTTTATTTTATTTTTTATTTATTTTATTTTATTTTATTTTTTTTTGAGACGGAGTCTTGCTCTATCACCCAGCCTGGAGTGCAGTGGCGCAATCTCGGCTCACTGCAAGCTCCGCCTCCCGGATTCACGCCATTCTCCTGCCTCAGCCTCTCCGAGTAGCTGGGACTACAGGCGCCCGCCACCACGCCCGGCTAATTTTTTGTATTTTTTAGTAGAGACGGGGTTTCACCGTGGTCTGGATCTCCTGAACTCGTGAAGGGCTTGTCTTTTAATGCAGGTGCTTGGTTTCCATGTGTCAAAGCAGTTTTGAAGGTTTCATAGCTTTGTTGGATAGCTAGTAGCCTCATAGTATACAAACTAGGCTTGGACAACGTGAATCACCTGTTGCAATAAAATCAATAATTTAAATAGGACTCTTGGTATTTTCTTTTAAATGCAGCTTTCTCTTTTTTGGCAGTCTTAGAGTCTTCTGCTGTCTCATCATTGGGTCTTTCCCTGTTTTCAAAGTAGCTGCCAATTGATGTCTGTTTTTCACTCATTTTGGCTAGCGTTAGCTCATGGGCTTACCAAAACTGTGACTGAGACAAGTACGCAGTGCAGAAAAGAGGCACAGAGAGAAGTGGTAAATAAAATAATAGGTCAGCCATGTGCAGACTAAAATAAGTGTCGGATTCCAACTTAAAGCCTGACACCAGATGCAGCTTAATTGTTACTTGCTATTCACTGATAGGATTTTGCTATGAATCTGCAAGCAATTGATTCATTATGGTCTTTGTGCAGTCAAACCTCTCTGCTAATGTTAATCTGTATATGCATCCGCTCCCCAGTGTTAGCATCACCACCTCAGCTCCATCTCAGATCATCAAGCATTAGATTCTCATAAGGAGTATGGAACCTAGATCCCTCACATGTGCAATTCACAATAGGGTTCATGCTCCTATGGGAATCTAATGCTACCGCTGACCTGGCAGGAGGCAGAGCTCAGGTGGTAATGCAAGTGATGGGGAGCAGCTGTAAATACAGATGAAGGTTAGCTCACTGACCCGCCACTCACCTCTGCTGTGTGTCTCAGTTCCTAACAGGCCATGGACTGGTACCAGTCCGTGGCCCTGTGGTTGGGGACCCCCTCTTTAGATTATATGTAGGCTTGAGCAGGAAGGATTGTTGTAATCAACACAGCTTCCATTCATTGCCTGAGCATTTTGATGGCCTGTCATTCACCTGGAAGGTAATTTACAACACCCTCCACTTAGCAGCACCCAACTATTTGTGGTTGGGAATTGACTTATAAATACCCAAATTCCCTCACTTTTCAGGGGATCACTGAGTTGTGTATTTTCTATAGTTCTTGGATTTTCCATGCAGGATTGATCTCACATCACCCACAATTGTATGTGTAATAACAGAAGATAACCTTTATCGATTGCCTTCTCTTCCCTGTTTCCTGCACCCATAGGGCCAGATTTTCATCACAGACAAAATAATCAAATTATATGCAGAGCCTTACTTCAGAGACTGCTGCTGATGTAAATCCAAACATAGGATAAGCTTTTCAGTGGATGAAGGATGAAAATATTCTAACGTGTTTGTTTAGTTTTTGCCATTACAGATTTCCCTTTTAAGACCAAGTTCTGAAATATGCAAAGATGAAAATCATTTCATTCACGGACTAGTAGACCTAAACTTTATATTCAAAATAAAATGTGTTTATAGAATATATTACATAAATTTATAAATGACTAATTTCTATATAAAGACAATTTTAAAAAAAAGACATTTGGATTTCTTCTGTGTATACCCCTATCTTTCGTTATTAGTTTCAGAGGATAAAATGTGGCCTCTATAAAGTGTTTCTCAGAGATTCTAATATGACAAAATACTAGGTAGCCAGATTATGTGATACTCATTAAAAGAGTCTTATTATATTATGTACAGAATTATCTAATTTATATTTTTTGTCATCAGACTTTATTGAGTTTTAACCTCACATAGTCATGTGAATAGATGTATAATTAAATGATGATTTTAGAATTCTTTTTCAGAATTCTTAGTCATATTTGAGGAACATAAAACATACATATTATCTATTATCTCTCAACACTTACATTATAAGTAATTAAGAATTTAAATCTACTCATTTCAAATTAATTTAATTTGTAAAATATCAATGGATTGAACATGTTAAATAATAACATCTATCTTTTTGATCTCTTACAAATGCTCATACTGTGTATATTTTCAAGTATATTGGTGTGATGGTTAATTCTGAGTGTCAACTTTATTAGATTGAAGCATGCAAATTATTGATCCTGAGTGTGTCTGTGACGGTGTTTCCAAAGTAGATTAACATTTGAGTCAGTGGACTGGGAAATCCACGTCAGATGGCCTACTGTGGGATGCTGTGATCATGTGAGTTAATACTATTTAAGAAACCCCCCTTTATATCTATCCTATTATTCCTGTCCCTCTAGAGAATGCTGATGAATACAATTGGTATTGTAGAAAATTAATTAATAATTAAGGATCAGGTTTTCTATATAGCTTATTTTATGGTTTTATGGTTTACAATTCAAGTATCTTAAAGTAAAAGGAAGCTAATCTTTTTACTTTATCCTATTATCTAATCAAGAATATGTGTATTTTAATTTCAAAAAAATGAACTCATTAGCATCACCTTTCTTAGGACTGAATTGTGCCTAATAATTAGGAAATAATTATTTGTAATTTACACAACAAACATATTCCTAGTGGTATCCAGGGCTAAAGATTTTCCATTTTTACATCTTACCTCAAGACAGTCTTATGTGTTTAAAAATAAGTCATCCAAAATAAGAGGCACCCATAATTTTTTTAAAAAAATTACTAAGAATTAGGGTCTGGGGGTGGTAGCTCATGTCTGTAATCCCAGCACTTTTGGAGGCCAAGGTCAGGAGTTCGAGACCAGTCTGGCCAACATGGTGAAACCCCTTTGCTACTAAAAATACAAAAATTAGCCTGGAGTCTTGGTATGCATTTGTAATCCCAGCTACTTGACAGGCTGAGGCAGGAGAATCACTTGAAGCCCAGAGGCGGAGGTTGTAGTGAGCTGAGATCCTGCCACTGCACTACAGCCTGGATGACAGAGTGAGACTCCATTTCAGAAAAAATAAGTAAATAAAAAGGAAATAAAGAATTAGGTCATTGATTATGATGGGGGCTCCAAAGACCTAGTGCCAGGGTGTCGTACTGATGTACTTATTGTATAATAAAATTTGCACTGGCACCTGTTCAAAAAACATCAAGTATAACTGTATTCAAGATTCTTAGTACAGGGGTTCAACACAATTTTTAGACACTAGGTGAGCTAATAAAAAAGTTTTGGAGATTTTGGTCAATAGGATTAGGTCACCTGTGTTTGCTAATAGTCACCTGTGGAATTTAGACTTCTACCCTACTCTGGAAACTTGGAGACAGAGCCCTATATTTTTTGATGAGTGCATGTCAAAAAGATGGCTTCCAGGTTGTGGGGAAAACATTTCTGTATTGTGAATTTATATTTCAGAAGAACAGAGTAGAAAATAACCGTTGCAAGTTTTCTAAAGTAAATATTCTCACGAAAGGATGGTTAGGGACTTACAGTCAGGAAGAAGTCTAAAGTTTTGTCAAGCTGAGGAAAACTGCAGGGCTTTCTGGCCCATTATCTACAGGGGTTAAATGTGGCAAAATGCTTCCACTTTCATAATTACACACACACACGCACAAATTCCTTATTTTGTGGAATTGTAGATATGACCATGTTAAATGAAGTACTGCCAGGAAGTTGCACCATTCATGCTTATGTTTGGGGCACCAACCAATCACCAAACATGGTAATACTGGATGCCTGTTGTGGTTTCCTAGAGTTGAGTGCACAGATATATTATCAATCACAAATATTCTGAAATTTGAAAACCACTGGACTAGATCAATAAAAGGTGGCCTCTAAAATTCAGAATCTGACTCCTCGTTTTGCCTCACTAGTACTTGTCCTGTTAGTAGTTAGTCATGGCCAGGGAATTCTCCATTGACGCATTTTTACATTGAATTTTTCAATGAAAGAGTCCAGCTATCAAGGTTGTGTCCTTTTCTGGGCCACCATAAACAAAACCCTAATACAAGGCACTCACATGTTACAATATTGGTTGCTGCTAGAGACAATTATATACTCAGACAAAAAGCTGACAACATAATTAGCATGAAGAAAAAACACTGCATTGTTGTATACTTTCATTTTACTTAGTCTTATTAATGGTTCTATTAAAAGAACAGAAAAGAAAGGTTATAATATTTGTTCTCATGGTAACTCTCATGAAATATATAAAGGAAGGCCATGATTAGTCATTTTTATTCATTTAATATTCAGTGTGTTCCCTTGTCAAAGCACAAGGGCCAGAAAAGGAATTAACCTTTGCTCTTGGTTTGATAGGAATGCAACTAAAATAAGAACCACCTAGCATTAATATTGTTAAATTGAAGGTGCTTAGAAGACAGATGTGGCTTTAAAATAATCCCAGATGGTTACTGGTATATCCCACTCAAAATAAAAATGCCAGTCTGTTTGGTTCAAAGATCGTTAGTTCCCTTATTTGACAATTTGGGATTTTACATCTCATAACGTGAAAAATGCACTGTGTTATCTAGCACAGTGTATGACCCTGGGCTAATTAAAAGACACACAGGAACAGGGCAGGGTGAAGCGATGCTGCTTCATTACTAGTGGTGGTTGGTCCCTAGAGGCAGAAATACCAAAATATTCCTGGAAGTGGTCCAGTGCATCAGTCAAAGGCATGCACGTCCCAGATAGCAAGGCCACTGAGTGAGATTACAGCAGCAGGGGCTGTTGGATCTGAGTATGACTTTTATTTGTTTGTCAGGTTGGTAAAATAGGAAACCACAGAGGGAATTGAACATGCAGATGAAGCTGAATGTGACCTTCTCAGCTGACAGGCCAGACTTGGGGCTGGGGATACTGGGTGGGCATTAGCACCAGTATGTTCTGGAGCACCTTTAAGTAAAACGTGACAGATTAATGGAAAGGGGGAAGGAGAGAATACCGAGATTCTCCTAATGCTCGGGTTCCCTGTACTTGGCCCCCTTCCCTCTCGAGTTAGTTCTGTATTTCTGTCCGTATGTTATATTCTAACTGGAAGCCAGGCATGCAAGGAGAAGCAAGGCCATGCATTTGACCAGACTGGGGCTAAAAAGAATCAGGCAGTGCCTGAAAACCTGTGATTTCCATCACTGGAAATCTCTCCAAGAGATTAATCCAACTTATGTACAAAAATAGGCATTTCAAAATCATTTGTAGAAGCCAACTATGACACTTAGAAACTTATCAATAGGAGGACAGAGGTGAAATATGTAACATCCATGCCATATGCCATATATATAATATGTAATCATTATATTATAGAATATATAAGTATAAAAATCCATATAATAGACAACTAAGAAACATAAAACAAAAGTGGTGAATGGGTGTACTAATAAAATTATGGTATATAAACACATATGTTTATATATAGTTATAAGGCAATCTGTAAAATTATGGTATATAAACACATATGTTTATATATAGTTATAAGGCAATCTGTAAATTCTGCTCCTTTTTTAATATATGTAATATGGTATGTACATATGTCTACACATGCACAATGCATTTTGTAATATAAATGTACATATTCTAAATATTATATTTGCACATACACTCACACACAAAGAAATATACCATATCATACACAGAATGCATAATCTGTTGTTTTAGGGTAGAAAGTTCTGTAGATACTTAGCAGGTCCAATTGATCCAGTGCTGAGTTCAGGTCCTGAGTATCTTAGTTAATATTCTATCTCAATGATCTGTCTAATATTGTCAGTGGGGTGTTAAAGTCTCCCACTATTATTGTGTGAAAGTCCAACGCTCATTGAAGGTCTCTAAGAACTTCCTTTATGAATCTGGATGCTCCTGTGCTGGGTACGTACATATTTAGAATACTAAGTTCTTTTTGTTGAATTCAACCATTGACCATTATGTAATGCCCTTTTAGTCTTTTTAAATTTTTGTTGGTTAAAAGTCTGTTTTGTCAGAAACTAGGATTGTAGCCCCTGCTTTTTTCTGTTTTCCATTTGCTTTGTAGATTTTTCTCCATCTCTTTATTTTGAGCCTATGTGTATAATTGCATATGAGATAGGTCTCGTAAAGACAAAGTACTAATGGGTCTTAGTTCTTTATCTAGCTTGCCACTCTGCTTCTTTTAATTGGAGCATTTAGCCCACTTACATTTAAGGTTAGTGTTGACATATGTGGGTTTGATGCTGTCATCATGATGTTAGCTGGTTATTTTGCAGACTATTTTATGGGGTTGCTTTATAGTGTCACTGGTTTGTGTACTTCATTGTGTTTTTGTAGTGGCTGGTAAGTTTTTTCTTTCCATATTTAGTGCTTCCTTCAGGAGCTCTTGTAAGGCAGTATGGGTGGTAACAAATTCCCTCAGCATTTGCTTGTCAAAAGAATCTGATTTAACCTAACATCCATATTAAAGGAACTAGAGGGCCAAGAACAATTAAATCCCAAATCTAGCAGAAAACAGGGAAAAAACACAATCAGAGTAGAACTGAAAGAGAAAGAACCACAAAAACCATTCACAAGGTCAAAAATTCAGAAGCTGGCTTTTTGAAAAAATTAATAAAATAGGCCGGGCACGGTGGCTCACACCTGTAATCTCAGCACTTTGGGAGGCCGAGGAGGGCAGATCATGAGGTTAAGAGATTGAGACCACCCTGACCAACATGGTGAAACCCCATCTCTACTAAAAATACAAAAAAATTAGTTGGGCGTGGTGACATGCACCTGTAGTCTCAGCTACTCAGGAGGCTGAGGCAGGAGAATCACCTGAACCCAGGAGGCAGAGGTTGTGGTGAGCCGAGATCACACCACTGCACTCCAGCCTGGCAACAGAGTGAGACTCAGTCTCAAAATAAAACAAAATAAAATAAAATAAAATAAAATAAAATAAATATATAGAGAGAAGATTCAAATAAACATAATCAGAAACGACAAGGAGGGATATTACAACTAACCCAACAGAAATATAAATAGCCATCAGAGAATATTATAAAGAATTCTATGCACATAAACCAGAAAATCTGGAAACATACACCCTCTCAAGACTCGCCCAGGAAGAAATTGAATCCCTGAACAGACCAATAATGAGTTCTGAAATCGAGCCAGTAATAAATAGCCTATCAACCAATAAAAGCCCAGGACCAGACAGAGTCAGAGCTGAAATCGACCAGATGTACAAAGAAGAGCTGGTACCATTTCTGCTAAAACTATTTTAATGAATTGAAGAGAAGGGACTGGCAAGGACACAATAAAAAAAGAAAACTTCAGGCCAATATCCCAGATGAGCATCAGTGCAAAAATTATCAACAAAATACGGGAAACTGAATCCAGCGACATATCAAAAAGCTTATCCACCATGATCAAGTAGGTTTCAGCCCTGCCATGCAAGGTTAGTCCAACAAACACAAATCAATAATTGTGATTGATCATATAAACAGAACTAAAGAAAAAATCCCACATGATATCTCAATTCACACAGAAAAAGCTTTCAATAGATTTCAACACCATTTTGTGTAAAAAAACTTCTCAATAAACTAGGTATCGAAGGAACATACCTCAAAATAATAAGGCCCATTTATGACAAACCCACAGTCAACATCATATTGAATGGGCAAAAGCTGGAAGCACTTCTCTTGAAAACCAGCAAAAGACAAGGATGCCCTCTATCATCACTTCTATTCAACACAATATTGGAAGTTCTGGCCAGGGTAATCAGGCAAGAGAAATAAACAAAGAGCACCCACATAGGTAGAGAGGAAGTACAACTATCCCTGTTTGCAGATTACATTGTCCTTTATCTAAAAAAGCCCCTATAGTCTCAGCCCAAAAGCTTCTTAAGCTGATTAACAACTTCAGCAAAATCCTAGGATGCAAAATCAATGTGCAAAATCACAAGCATTCCTATACACCAACAACAGTCAAGCTGAGACTCAAAGCGGGAATGAACTCCCATTCACAATTTCCACCAAAAGCATAAAATACCTAGGATTACAGGTTACAAGGGAGATGAAAGATCTCTACAAGGAGAAGGACAAAGCACTGCTCAAAGAAACCAAAGATGGCACAAACAAATTTTCATGGATAGGAAGAATAAATATTGCTGAAGTGGTCATACTGTCCAAAACAATTTATAGATTTAATGCTATTCCTATTAAACTACTGTGATGGTTAATACTGAGTGTTAACTTGATTGGATTGAAGGATGCAAAGTATTATTCCTGGGTGTGTCTGTGAGGGTGTTGCCAAAGGAAATTAACATTTGAGTCAGTAGACTGGGAATGGCAGACCCACCCTCAATCTGTGTGGGCACAATCTAATCAGCTGTCAGAGTTGCCAGAACTGAAGCAGGCACAGGAACGTGGAAAGGCTAGACTGGTTTGGTTTTCTGGCCTACATCTTTCTCCCTTGCTGGATGCTTCTTGCCCTCAAACATCAGACTCCAAGTTCTTCAGCTTTGGGACTCATATGGGTCTCCTTGCTCCTCAGCTTGCAGATGGCCTACTGTGGGACCTCACCTTGTGATCCTGTGAGTCAATATTCCTTAATAAACTCCCCTTTATATATTCATCTATCCTATTACTTCTGTCCCTCTAGAGAACCCTGACTAATACAACTACCATTGAGATTCTTCACAGAACTAGAAAAAAAATTTTTTTTTTAATACATATGGAACCAAAAGAGAGCCTGAATAGCCAAGGCATCCTAAGCAAAAAGAACAAGGCTGGAGACGTCACACTATCAGACTTCAAACTATACTACAGGGCTATAGGAACCAAAACAGCATGGTACTGGTACAAAAACAGATACACAGACAAATGAAACAGAATAGTGAACCCAGATATAAGACTGCACACCTACAGCTATCTGACCTTCAACAAACCTGGCAAATACAAGGAATAGAGAAAGGATTTCCTATTCAATAAATGGTGCTGGGATAACTGGATAGCGATATGCAGAAGATTAAAACTGGACTCCTTTTTATACCATATACAAAAATTAACTCAAGATGGATTAAAGACTTAAATTCAAAACCCAAAACTATAAAAACCCTGGAAGACAACTTAGGCGGTACCATTCAGGACATAGGCAGTGGCAAAAATTTCATAATGAAGATGCCAAAAGCAATTGTGACAAAAGCAAAAATTGACAAATAGCATCTAATTAATATGAAGAGACTGCACAGCAAAAAAAGATAAAAGAAAAAAGGAAAAACTACCCACAGAGTAAACAACCTACACAATGTGATAAAATTTTTGCACACTATGCATCTGGCAAAGGTCTAATATACAACATATACACTAAACTTAAACATTTAAAAAACAAATCCAAAACAACCCATTAAAAAGTTGGCAAAAAACATGAACAGGCCCTTTTCAAAAGAAGATATGCATGCAGCAAACAATTATATGAAGAAAAGTTCAACATCACTGATCTTAGAGAAACACAAGTCAAAGCCACAATAAGATATTGTCCCATGCCAGTAAGAATGGCTATTATTAAAAAGTAAGAAAATAACAGATGCTGGCAAGGTTGTGGAGAAAAAGGAATGCTTATACACTGTTGGTGGTTGTATAAATTAGTTCAACTATTGTGGAAGACAATGTGGTGATTCCTCAAAGACCTAAAGACAGAAATACCCTTCAACCCAGCAATCCCATTACTTGAGTGTATACCCAAAGGAATATAAATCATTCTATTATAAAGACGCATGCATGGGTATGTTTATTTAAGCACCTTTCACAATAACAAAGACATGGAATCTACCTAAATATGCATCAATGATAGATTGGATTAAAAAATTGTGGTACATATATACCATGGGATACTATGTAGTCATAAAGCAGGATGAGATCTTGTCCTTCACAGAGACTTGGTTAGAGCTGTAGGCCATTATCCTTAGCGAACTAGTGCAGGGAGGAAAAAAAAAAAAAAAAAAAAAGAAAAACCACATGTCCTCACTTAAAAGTGGGGCTAGAAGATGATGATGCATGGATACCTAGAGGGAAACAACACACACTGGGGCCTATCAGGAGGGTGAAGGGTGGGAGGAGGAAAAGGATCAGGAAAAATAACTAATGGGTACTAGGCTTAATACCTGGGTGATAAAATGATCTGCCCACCAAACTCCCACGATCCAAGTTTACCTGTGTAACAAACCTGCACATGTACCCCTGGACCTAAAATAAAATTTGCAAAGAAGAAAAAGAAAAATTGGTTTAAGTGTGTATTTCCTAAATTAAAGATAAACATTGACTTTCACTTAAAATGTAAACAAACATTTTATTCTCTCAATGCTGACCAAAGCCTTTGTTTTGAGTATGGGGGATTATTCTCAATCGAGTTTCCTGTTGTCTTTCTTGTATACCCAGAAGGCTTTTTTAGCAACTAATTTTATTTTCCTACAGTGGGGAGAGAATGTACATTTTTGTAACAGCTTGGTCTCATCATCCTTTGAGTTTTATAATCTTTTTTCCTCAATTATATCTTATACTTGTCTCACACTACCTTGACAGTGATTATTCTGATTCACCTTTATGATTTCCAAAGCATACAATTTTCTTAATAGAACTCTTTTTTCTAATGATTTTTAAGTGCTTATTTAATTTAATTAATGCATATAATTGAAAAGAGCAGTAAAACTGGCTTGAACAGTTTTATAAGAGCTGGCTGAGTCTTAATAAGCATTACACTTAATGCAGAGAGAAGTGGTGGCTCACTAGAGAATAGCTACAAGCTTAGTGAATTAAGAGAGCTTTAGACCCTAGACAGGAGGTGTCACAGAGGAATGGCTCTGAAATATGATTGATTTTTCCCCTCAGGAACATTTGGCAATGTCAGGAGACATTGAGAAAGGTTGTTATTGGTATCTGGTGAGTAGGAGCCAGGGATGCTGGTAAACATCATGCAGGGTATAGGGCTGTCCTCAAAACAAGGAATTGTCTGTTAATAATTTCACTGTGAAGGTACCTTGCTTATAGAGGAAACGGAGCGCTTCTAAGCCTCTGAGCCCTTTAAGAGGAATACATATTGGAAATGTTATTGTTTCAACTACTAGAGTTTGTTCGCATCCAGAGGCAAGTTGAAAAGTATTTTCTTCAGCCTTTCATATTCCATAGCAAAATAAACATTAGGTTGTACATAGAAAGTACTTGATACATTCTTGTTCAATGATACAGATACAGGATGCAAAAATGATTTGTTACAAGCCAAAGGGGAAGTAAAGAAAAATGTTACAATGAAAATAAAGATGGAGCATGTGAAAGCCTTCAGAAGGTGGAAAAGTGGCAAAAGTCAAGGATATGTTTCCAAAAAATTTCTGATATGCTCTCTCTTTTGTGAGCAAAAGGCTTTTCTATTACAAACTGTTTCAAACAACCTAAAATATCATGTTCTGTGATTTTAGAAGTTTACAAGTATGGGGCCGTATGCACAATATATGTACTTGAGATTAACCTGAATTACTGCTGATTTTAACCTTGTTTACACATAAATGCAAGCTATACAAGCAAGTTGGATTGTTTTAAAAAGAGATGAATAATATTGAAAATAATTTTTTACCAATAGGACTGAAAAAAGGACATTTGTTTAAAATATATTTTATGTAATATTACATGTCTCTACTTGGAAGATATTTTTACTTCTAGATTTAGAACTAATTTTATAAAAATTATACTCATTTGAATTTTCAAAAATCATTATGTTTAGTTCAGGCTATAATATTTATAAAGTGCACAAAATGTTATCCTATCAATAGTTTTACCCCATTTGTTAAAATTTGTACCTAATTTGGAAATTTGACATTCCAGGGGAAATTTATAAGCAGTAATCCATTCACTGTTTGCAAAGCAATTGGTATAACAACTAAGAGACATGCTGTATTGGTAGAGGGATTAAATAGTCATAGCAGAAGTGCAGTTCATATTTGCTTCGGTAATACTGGCAGAGAGATAACATCTATTTGAGACTTACTAATGTGGTTTCATTTCCTTCAGCTACATCATACTGTGTTTTGAAGGAGAGTGATTTCAGCAGGCTTTTGTCTTATGCAAGCATTACTAGCAAACCCAGCAGGATGATGAGTGCTAGATAGTTGCAAAATTAATTTTAGGAGAAATTTAAGTAATTAAACTTTAACACCTTATATTGACTTTTGTCTGGCCTTTTACATGTAATACATTTATTATGCACAAGCAGATGCTGACATTCATGTTGGAAAGGTAAAAATCTTTGGAAAACTAAACTTGAGATCTCCCTGATCGCTATTTAATAGTAGCATCCTTTTTTGTTTGATCATTATCTACAAATGACTTTTAAGAATATTATTTGTCTTAATTTGCTTTAAAGACTCTTAAGTTTTTATCCCTGTGCTGGTTTTGATATCATGCAACTTCAGCCCCATCCATCTTCAGCCTGACTTCCCTCTCTTCCATAAGAACCAAGTACTGAGTCAAGGGAAATTGATCATTTGCCTCTGTTTTAGGATAGATTTATAGGCAGGTCATAGGTCTAGGAAAGTACCATAGCATCACAGTCTGACATCAGTGTGTCTGAATTACAGACATAAGGTCCCCTGAGAAAATAGCCAGGTTCTGGAACCTTTAAATGTTATTCCAGTTGTAGCATTTACATAGTTGCAAAATGTCGCATTTATTTTAAATTTCTTTTATCTAATACCTACTGAAACAGAATAGTATTTTTTTAAAAGATGAAATTGAGATTTTTAAGTTGAAGGTAGTAAGCCAGATACTGAACTGAGAACTAAAGTTTTAAGAATACAAGAAAAATAAATCCCAGCATAGGTAACAGAATGATTTGAAAAGTGCAAAAATAAATGTAAAAAAACATTGTGCAGAGGCAATTGAAGTAAAAGTAACCATTAGAATCACAAAAATGAAAAGGACTTTAAGTCATCATTACCAAACCTACTCAGAAGGAAGCCTTTTTAAAGTAACAGCACAAAGAATGTTATAAATTAAAAATGTGCAGAGTGCCATGGACAAAAAAGTGTAAGCAAAATAGCAGATCCCGATATAACGCTACTTTTTCTAGAAGCTTCCAAGGAGTACATGCTAAAAGATTGCTCTCTGTAAAAATAAAAATATTCTGAGGTATTTTGAATCTTTGTCCTAAGTGTAATAAAAGAGTCCACTGGTGAACTGTGGGAGGCTATAGGATGTTTTCACCCATTTTTGGAAAAGACCTAAGGTGGTCTAAAAAGTAAGCTGAAAGCTTTTTTCCTTTCTAAGCCCAAACCAGATTCTTATATCTTGTAACTCTAAAAACGAGGAAATGTCTGACATAGTAAGAAGATTTATGTGATGTAACTAAAAAGACCAAGAAATAATAAAAGTCCAAGAAAACTTGCAACTGAGTAAGCCTAGTTCATGCAACAAAGATAATTCCACAGTATGTATTTTTTCCTTTTGGGGTAATGAGGACATGAAAATTGGTCTTAAGTTGAGATAAATTATAGCAAATATGAATTGATGAATAAAATATAATATAGTTAGAATGTGAAGAGTGTGGAGATGAGGTGTAAAATAGAGATGAAAACAAAAAGACCATAACTGAAAGGGTTGCATGTTAAAGATTCCAGTCTTCAAAACACTAAGGAAAATAAGAAACAAGTAATGAAGCAGGTGAGTGAAATGATTATAAATAGAATAAGGTGATAGTGGTAGACACTGGGAATAGTGAAGAAATTCAAGAGATATTTAGGTCATAGACTAAGGAGATATTGTGATTGATTTGATATTGGTGAAAAAAAGAAGAGAGTTTTCTGATTTTTAAGGTTCTTTCCTGATTTTTTTTAGAAATTTAATATTTTCTGGCTTTATTTTTTTTTTAATTTTTCTGCTCAGGTTTTCTAATTTGGGTAACTTGATGAGTAGTGCTGCCAATACTGGAATTAAGAAATGTAAATTTTATGCTTAAATTGATGGTATAATAAATTAATTTTTATTCATTTTGAATTTTTGTGTTCTTCTGAAGCATGAATGTGAAGAAATTTCTTAGGTTTTGTAATCAGAAAAGGCATCTGAATTAAAATGTGAATTTGAGGGTTGTCAGCACATAGGTAACAATTACTTCACAATGGTCAGTAAACTTCTTTTTTAAAAATTTGTGCTAAAAACCCAATTAAAAATGCAAACTTCTGAAAAGAGGAAAGAATTTAGAGCTAAATATATAAAAAAGATGAGAGAAACATAATTGTGGTAGGAAACAAACACCAAAAAGCATTTATTAATTCTCTAGACGTATTCTGTCCTATTTCTCTTTCTTTTTATTTTTTGAGTATATAGTTGTAAGAAAACTACTTTAGAAATTTGAAGTTTGAATTTAAATACTAAACGTTAGTATTTCCTCTCTTAACACTGAGTCTTTCCTTCACTGTTCATTTACAATATCCCATTATTCATATATTGATAATTATATACATTTTACATTACTCATATAAATATGAGTGGTCTAAATAGTAATATGAGTAATTTATATTACTTATATAAATATGAGTAATATAAATATAAGAGTAATATCAATATGTTTATCTATTAAAAGAGTAATGTAATTTAATATATAGGTTGCCCTACTTTTTACTTTCTCTCATTCTAATAAAGAATCGTTGCTTTCTCACTCTTGCCTAGTTCAGGAGAGTAGTGGTTAATAGAGCAGCTCCTAGACATTTGTAATGCGACATCGGAAAATGGATAGGCCCTTGCCATGGTCTGAATGTTGACGTCTCCCCAACATTTATAAGTTGGAACCTAATACCCAGTGTGATAATACTGATAGGTGGAGCCTTTGGGGATTTGACTGAGTCAGGAAGGATCCACCCACATTAATGGGATTAGAGCCCTTTTTGTGCTATCGCCAAGTGAGGGTGCAATAATAGGCATCACATCATCCTTGAAACTTTCACTACTCACTGAGTTAATCTGCTGGTGCTTTGATCTTGAAATTCTCGGCCTCCAAAACTGTGAGAAATACATTTCCATTATTGTATTAATTACCCAGTCCAAGGTATTTTATTATAGAAGCCTGAAAGGACAAGACTTCCACCAATAGGGAGAATTGATTAGAAAGAAAACTGCATTGGTCCACGTCACAGAGAGACTGGTGATAGGGAGGGAGAAAGGGAAGCTAGGAAAGAGAGAAAGGCAATTATATGTGTGTTTTTGGTCAGTGTTGTTTGTTGTTAGACATGAAAGGGCTGTAAAGACAGAAAAAATTATAGTAGTGAGTTATGAATTTAATCATATATATTTTCAAAAATACACTAATTCTATTAATTAGTTATTTTCTTAAATTTGGCTCTTGGTTTTAGATATAACTCATTGAAGAGACTGACCATGCTTGTTCATGTTTCATAAAAAGAACATAAAAAATAGATTTCTATTCATGGCAAACAGAAGATCTCACTTCTCAATCGATTGCCATCATGGGACCATGGTAAGGACACTATCTATGGTGTACTAATTGTTGGATAAGTTCAACAGGAGCAATGAATACTTCTCGCTTACCGTTTAAAATTATATCATTAGCCAGACTATGTTACTGCTGATGCAAGCCATTTTAAAACTATTAAAAATATAACAATGTGTATCATTAAATGAAATGTGTATATGACACCACAATTATAATTACAGATATGCTATTTCTTTTGCTACTGTAATTACACAATAAGACATCTGATACCCAGTTTTATCTGCATAGTTATAGGAAAGTAGTGCTGACATCGATCAGCTTGAGGAAACCACACAATGAATTATCATAATATAAACTATTTGTGTTAGGCTCCATTATGTGTACTTGAAGCTGGTGTATAGAGTGATATTAGGTTTATTTTTATTCATAGCCTCTGACACGACTATCATAATAATTTTGAAAAGATACATCAAATGTCAATAATCTCATTTTGTAGATTTGAATGTTTTATTGTATAAATTTATATATATATATATTTCCAATATGTACATATAATATAGTATATCAATAAATGTATGCATGTAATACTATATATGAACACATGTATATATATGCAAATACAAATAGAAAGAGCAATGTTTGTTTATTAAATCCATTGTATCCATCTCAATATTTTCTAAAGTGTCAAGATTTCACATTATAGCCAATGTATTTTAAATTACTAACTGCTATTATAGGTCAAAATCTTGCTAAATGAAATATTTTATTTGATTCAAAGAAGTTATTATATATATTATTGATGGCCCATTTGGAGATACTTCTCATCATACATATATTTTTTTTTCTTTCTTTGTTATTTCTTTTTATGTTATTCTATGTTACAAGATAACCCCACATTGTTTGTTTGTATGTTTTCCAAAACATAATGATAACAAAATTCACATTTAAAAATATGTATGATTAAAATAGATATAAGGTTCTATATCACAGTTCCTAGACTACATTTCTATGACACAATGTCATCTTCTGATTGATTGACTGGTCTATTGCTTAATACAGACATGACTGAAAATATTTTTGTCAAGAGACATCCTGCACTTTACTAAACTCAGAAAAATATATTTTCAGCTATGTATTGGTGTCTTTTAGCTCTCATTTCCACTGTCACATTTGTTACCACTTTCTATGAAGGCCATGAGAGAAATGTGAGTAAAATGTAGAAAGTTTGAAATTTAACCAAAGCATGTTAAAATATATAGAATGTGTTGAGGTTTAATTACCCATGTCACCAGACAAACAGTATAACAAAAGTATCAGTAATAATAGCAATAATTGAAGTACCCATCTAAAAAAGGTTACATGAGTTTAGCCAGAGTTATGTGGATCTTCTTATACTTAAATACATTAAAATTAAGGAGATTAAGACAGTTATGACTGGTAAATGTTAGGTAATTAAAATGTTTACCTAACATTTTTAGGTTAGGTAGGTTAGGTTAGGTAGATAGGTTAGGTAAGTAAGTTATGTTTGTCAGGTAATCTTAATAACCTAACAAAATTACCTATATTTTTAATGTACAGTTATCCAACACAATTTTCCTTTGTTTACAGACCTAAATATCTCATCTTAAGGCAAGAAAATAAAGTACAAGCAAACCAAGCTTGAATTTCTCATGTTACAGAAGATGCATTCAAGATAAGATTTTATATTATTGAGAAAAAGCAAAAGGTAATTACATAAGAAGCCATCTTATTTAGGGGAGTGAGAATAAAATTGCTATGATTATAATCAACAGTATCTAAAATTGTCTCTTCTAGCCTCAAAAAGCTGGATTAATGTGGGGTCCAATTGGAGTAAAATGATGGGTGGTACAGCAATACATGGAGACAATTTGTCTGTCTTTTCTAAATAAAAAATATGAAAAATGTTGTGAGGCCTCTCTGTAGCTGAAGAGAAATGCTTTTCACATTCCTCGAAGCATTGGAAGTCTAGTTTTTTCAAAAAAATTGAGCTGTTTCCTGCAACCAAAATGACCTTGTCCCAACAACTCCTCAAAGTGTGTTTTCTGATAATTATTTCAAATAGAGTGGACCTTTGAACAACAAAACTTTGAACTGCACAGATTCATTTCTACATGGATTTTTTCAAAAGAAGTTACACCAAATACGCTTACATCTTCTGCCTCACCTTCTATCTCTACCACATTTTCTGCCTCGCCTTGTATCTCTACCACATTTTCTGCCTCTGCCTCCCCTGACAGCAAGACCAATCCCTCCCCCACCCTTCAGACTGTTCAAAGTGAAGACATTCAGAAAGAAGACCTTTGTGATGATCCACTTCTACTTAAATAATAGATACATTTTCTTCCCTCTAAATTACTTGGTCATACAAATACATTATGTAATACATACAGGATACAAAATATTTGTTAATTGACTGTTTACTTTTGTCCAGAGTAGGCTATTAATGGTTAAGTTCTGGGGGAGTTGAAGTTACACACAAATTTTCCACTGTGAGGGGGTAGGGGGGATGGCATCCTAACCCTTGTATTTTTCAAGAGTCAACTGTCATATGATTACTGATAGCATCAACTGCTCAAATTAAATAAAATAATGTATCATATCGCTTTAGAAATGGTGATATCTCGGTATGTTAACTTCAAATTAGTAAATTATCTGGTAAGTTTGCTGGATGATATTTATATCTTGTTAGGCGATACAAAGAACATTTGGGATCTGAATAAGGACAAGGCACAGTCATGGACCTGCAGGAGTTTATCCCCCAATGGAAGATTAGACTTTGTTTGAGAAATCCTCCAAACGTAAACCTCAGTGAACAAACCTCTTGCCTTGAACAAAATCACATTCCCAAAATAAGAGTCTGATCCATTTCCAAATCAATTTTGCTTGATTTAACATATTTTCTTATATAAATCAATGAATTCATGTTTTAAGAAATGTTTGAAAATAGGAATATGAAAGCAGAGATTTAGGTTCATAACTTCCCCTTATATCATATTTTTTAAACCAGAGAAACAAGTTTCTATGTGACACAAAGAGCATTTCATGATCTGAATAATCACATAAGTTTTCTTTAAGTTATTCCCCAGCTGGGGGGTTTGGGGGAGGTGGGTGGGGATACAGCAATACACAATCTATAAATGTATTCTGTTGGAAATTAGTGTAAGGAGAGTATGTTCTGTTTTACGTTTGGTTTTTGTTTTTATTTAGTGTTATTGCTTTGGCATTATGTCATTGTGTAATAATTATATGTGACTCCACACACAAGGAATGCTTCCCATTTTCCTTCTCTTCTTGGAAGAAAAGAATGTCTTTATTTATATGATAATCTCATTGATAATAGAATGATACTGAATATTCAGCAGTTTCTTATTTGTCCAATGCTTTCCAGCAAAATAAACACTTTGCATGTACTCTTTAATGCAATAAATATTTACTCTATACATAGTTACTCTCATAATTCACTTTAGGAAAGGTGTGTGTGTGTATATATATATATGGATGTCAACATCGTCTTTCTGCTGTTATGCACACTTCTTCACAGCTGCATTCATGGACACTCACTATCTACAGTTCTTACTCAGGTTTGGACTCAAAATATACTAATTTAAATATAATTTACCATTAGCTTAACAAATGAGTCTATGTGGTGAACTTGATTAAAGTGTTCCACTCAAAGAGTTTCCCAAGTTGTTTTTAAGAAGCAGACATTATACAGTTTCCAACTGAGAAAATGAAAGTTTTTGTGGTTTTGTTTTTTAATGTGGAACTCTTTCTTCTCATTTTCTATCCTCTACAAAGAATATTCAATATCTAGGTTTTATTTCAATTGTGTCTGGAAAATTCTGTCCTTGTAAATTAACACCACTTTCTTAAATTCAATTATAGTTTATGTTATTTTTAGTCTATGTAATCCCAGTTTAGGCAATTAAAATTCTACCCAGTCTTGTTATGTGGCTCTTTTATGGAAAACGTCTTTGAATCCAATTTCTTCCAGAACTCTGATCCCGTGTAACCCTTTCCAATAGACCTCAAAGGATGCTGAGGTAGTATTCCAGGTCTTGGTGCTTATAAATTAGCTAAATATAATCCCTGATGTTTCCCTATTTCTGTTTTGAAATGATAGTGTTGGAACAAAGTATCTTTCATTGATAACTGTAGAAGATTTTATTTACTGTTATCAAGTGGGTATGGAATGGTTTACCATTATTGTTGTTATCCAGTTGGTCAGAATTACTTCAAGACTTTAGTTCTTAACTTTTACAGCTTGTGCTGTTTAACTCATGTTTATAGGATCCTAATACACGTGGAAGGCATAATACATTTTTCTCAGGTGGGGCGCGGTGGCTCACGCCTGTAATCCCAGCACTTTGGGAGGCCGAGGCGGGCGGATCATCTGAGAAGTAGCCTCTCCCGGACTGGGTTTAGCTGTCTCACCACCCATAGTAGTATCCTTTTGTTGTAGGAGTTTCTCCTTAGTTCAGCTAAAAATGGGGTCCTTCTCAAACGACCATGAAAAATTAGGCCTGCAGACATTTTGAAGGTTGAAAAAAAATTGAACTTTTAGGTGAAAAGGAAAAAAAAAAAAAAAAAAGGAAAACAGGGACTCAGCAAAGCGAGAGTCCTGCAAGCCGGTTTCCTGCCTTACGGATTGAATCCCAGGTACCACCCTGGAACAGGAGAGGCCAGGCTCCTGCCTCCTGCACATGACGCAAACTTTCCAAGGCTCTACTCCAGTGTGCACTCCTTCCAGTGTGCGAGCCGGATGCACCGGCATGATCTCAGCTCACTGCAACCTACGCCTCCCAGGTTCAAGTGATTCTTCTGCCTCAGCCTCCTGAGGCTGAGGGATTACAGGCGCCCGCCACCACACCCAGCTAATTTTTGTATTTTTAGTAGAGATGGGGTGTCACCACGTTGGCCAGGCTGGTCTCAAACTCCTCACCTCAAGTGATCCGCCTGCCTCGGCCTCCCAAAGTGCTGGGATTACAGGCGTGAGCCACAGAGTCCAGCCCAGATTGGGCATTTTCAGTTAGCTCAAGATGGGTCATCTTTTGTTGCATATTTCGGCCAGCCAACTAAACTGTCAGAGCCCTTACTAACTCCTATAGCTTCAACAGTAAATGCGGATTCTCTGCTCAGTGAGAACATACCAATACATTCAAAATGATTCAACTTTGTGTTCTTTCCACCATTATCCTAATCATTTATATCCATTCCCACACTTGTTCTCCAGAATTTGCTTGTAGAACTTTAAAAACGTAGATTTTTTGGAGTTAGCATACTCTTGATGGGTCATGCTTTGTACCTCACATTTAGGTACCTGCTGATACTTGAGTCTACTTACATTTCTCGAAGCAAGGAGGAATGATAGGTGCTGGTTCTGAGAAGAATCAGAATTGTCTTACAAGGTAACTGCCTTAGGGGAGGCCATTCCCTTTCCCTCGGGAAATGCGGGATTAATACTCTCAGATTGGAGATAGAAAAAAGTGAGATAGCCAAGTATAAAGGGGTCACCGAAGAACCTCCAGCCTGGGCGACAGAGCAAGACTGTCTCAAAAAAAAAAAAAAAGGAAAAGAAAAGAAAGGAAAATGTTCTAACTCCATTGATTTAATATGGAGGAGAGGACTCAACAGCTTAGAAAAAGAATAATGTTCTAATTGAGTTTGTTATTTAAGACATACTCATCCACACTGGGAGGGCCCAGAAGACATAATTTCATGAATACTTTGAGAAAGTCTCTTGGCTTGACTGTTTTTGGTGCATAGGGATGCTTGTGATATTTGCACAGTGATTTTTTACCCTGAAACTTTGCTGAAATTGTTTATCAACTTAAGAAGCTTTTGAGCTGAGACTATGGGTATTTCTCAATATTGGATCATGTCATTTACAAACATGGATTGTTTTACTTCCTTTGTACATATGTGAATGTCTTTATTTCTTTCTCTTGCCTGATTGCCTTGGCCACGACTTCCAATAATATGTTGAATAGAAGTGGTGAGAGAGGGCATCCTTGTCTTGTGCCAGTTTCAAGGGGAATTCTTCCAATTTTTGCCCATTCAATATGATGTTGGCTGTGGGTTTGTCATAGATGGCTCTTATTATTTTCATGTATGTTCCTTCAATATCTAATTTACTGAGAGTTTTTAACGAATGGGTGTTGAATTTTATTGAAAGCCTTTGTATCAATTGAGACCATTATGTGGTTTTTGTCTTTAATTCTGTTTCTGTGATGAATTGTATTTATTGAATTGCTTATATTGAACTAACCTTGCATCCTGGGGATAAAGCCTCCTTGATAGTGGTGGATAAGTTTTTTGATGTGCTGCTAGATTCGGTTTACCAGTATTTTGTTGAAGATTTTACATTGATGGTTATCAAGGATATTGGCCTGAAGTTTTTATTTTATTGTTTTTGTATCTCTGCCAGGTTTTGGTATCAGAATGATGCTGCCCATTGAATGAGTTAGGGAGGAGTTCCTCCTCCTCAATTCTTTGGAATAATTTCAGTAGGAATGGCACCAGCTCTTCTTTATACATCTGGTAGAATTCAGCACTGAATCTGTCTGGTCTTGGGCTTTCTTTTTGTTCATGAGCTATTTATTATTGCCTCAAACTCAGGGCTTATTATAGTTCTGTTCAGGGATTCAATTTCTTCTTGGTTGAGTCTTGGGAGGTTGTTTGTGTCCAGGAATTCTTCCATTTCTTTTGGATTTTCTAGTTTATGTGTGTAGATGTGTTCATAATATTCTTTGATGGCTATTTGTATTGCTGTTGGGTAAGTGGTAATATCTTCCTTGTAGTTTCTGATTAAATTTATTTGAATCTTCTCTCTTTTTTTCTCTATTAGTTAGTTAGTGGTCTATTTTATTAATGTTTTCAATAAAAAAAACCCAGCTCCTGTATTCCTTGATCTTTTGAATGGTTTTGGTGTCTCAGGCTCTTTCATTTCAGCTCTGATTTTGATTATTTCCTGTCTTCTGCTAGTTCTGTGATTTGTTTGCGTTTGGTTCTCTATTTCTTTTAGTTGCGATGTTAGATTGTTAACTTAAGATCTTTCTAAGTATTTGGCATGGGCAGCAAATTTCCCTTTTAACACTGTCTGGACTTTGTCCCAGAGATTTTGGTATCTATTTTATCCTAAAAATTTTGTTTAAGATCCATCTACACAGATGCTTGCAACTTTATTTCCTTCATTTGTTCATTTTCCCAGCTCTGTAATTTTCCATTATACGAATACATCACAACATATTTATCAATTATATTAGCATATATTTCTTTGACACTTTTTTCCTACCCATGCTTTTTAAATTAACAACAGTGCTGTTACTGACATTTTGAGGTAATGTACATCCCCTGATACATATAAAACTACTGGTTTAATAAAATACAACATAATAATAGGTAGGGATATCTGGTAGGGACTGTCCCTTAACATGTTTTGCGTCTTCACCAGTGTCTTGGCTTTAATTTAATTCTTGCTCTTCCATAAAAAAAAAAAATATCCAGTCTCTTAATCTCTTTTAAAAGCTCTGTTGGAATTTTTTTAAATGTATTTTAATGTCATTCAGGTAGAAATTCTGTTGTTCATGCTGTGAAGATTAGGGATGGATCTCAGGGAATCCTTTTTTCCTGCCATGTTGTTTAGGAGAGGGTAGAATATGTTCATTCCATCTTTGGATGACCTCTCCCAATTGCCACTCTAAGTTGTTTTACAAAGGTCAACATCATCAACCATGTATGAAAGTTGCCATTGCTTCAATAATCCAAATTTAAAATGGTATCTCATGTAGATGAATTGGAATTTCCTTGACAACTGCTTAATAGTGAGTTTTCTGTGTTGTGGTTTTTCTAGAAAATGTCTGATCATAGGTTTTGCCCAAGTTTGCTCAAATTGTGATAGAATCACTTGCTTTTTAAAAATTTGTCTTGAATCACTGAATTTTATACTTGGAATTTTTAAATATATTTTCGATATTCATCGCCTCCAAATATCATGTTAAAATTTGATCCCCATTGTTAGAGGTAGGGCCTGCTGGGAGGAATTTGGATCATGGAGGCGGATCACTCATGAATGATTTGGTGCTGTCTTTGTGGTATTGAGTGAGTTCTCACTCCAAGTTCCCATGAGATCCAGTTGTTAAAAGAATCAGGCACATCCCTCCTCTCTCTTGCTTCCTTTGTTTTTCACCCTGTGATACCTGCTCTCCCTTCACCTTCTGCCGTGAGAGGAAGATCCCCGAAGCCCTCACCAAAAGCAGGTGCTGGTACCGTGCTTCTTATACAGCCTACGGAACTACGGGTTCTTATACAGCCAGGCTTCTTATACAGCCTATAGAACTATGAAACAAATAAACCTCTTTTCTGTATAAATTACTAAGCCTCAGGTGTTCTTTTTTAGAAACACAAATGGCTTAAGACAATTTGTAACAATGTTTCTCTATGATTTCTCAGTTTACTTTGTTCAGAATATCACATGGTTACTTTGCTATTAAAACATTTAGTATTAATTTATTCAAAATTTTGAACTTTTTCTTTGTGGCTGCACTTTTGTGTCTTCAGAAAACTTTCCCTAATTATAGCTTTTCTTTTACATTTTTTCACAAATTTCAAATTTTGTTCTTACATTTTGAAAGAACCTCTAATTTATCATTGCACGTATTATAAACTAGGAACCTACATTTAAAAAAATCTGGATAACTACTTGTCTCTCAAAATTATTTACTTATCAGTTGAAATATTAATTCCACAAGTTATTATATTTTTATTGTGTAGGACAGTTTCTAATTTATTCTTATTATTTTAATGCTAATCAATTTAATTACTATAATATTTCAGCAAGCCTTGATATATGTTCAGTTATTCATGCCCTCTTATAATTGGGAACCAAACTCATTAATTCTTTGTAATTCCTAAGTTAATATTTCACTTTATTCCTTCTTTTCCACTTAAGGAGGGTTTGGGGAAAATAATATTAGCACAGGCAAAAGTGGCATACAATTATATTTAAATAGAAGTATACCTATACAGGTTATTTTAAAATCTGCCTTTCAGTGAGACATAAACATCATCTTATATCATGATATATAACTTTAAATCATATTTTTAATGGGCAGTATAATATTAGAACATAGGCAATACTTTTAATGTCTTTTTTGAATATTAAAATTGTTAAACAAATTTTTATTTAAATATTGCTACAGTACTACCATTTAAAACTCTTTGCAGTAAAAATCACATTTATTAATTAGGTGTATAAATAATTTGGATATTTGTCAGCACTGTTGTATTCTGTAATTCAGCATTTTAAACGTACATTATCACATGGACAAATTATTCCAAGAATGTCCTGATTCATCTCTACACTTCACACTTGACTCCCATCTAACCCATTCATACGTACATAAATACACACGTATCACACGTGTATATATAGAGATATAGATATAGATATATGAGGTAATGTCACAGATTTTCCTAAAACCTACGTCTCCCTATTTTGTCTTTCTTAAAATCTAAACCCCATTTTCTGACTGAAAATACATATATTAGATGATGTTTATATCTTACTGAGAAACAAATTTAAAATAACTGTGTTATCTGATTCCCACTGTCCTCCTTGACCACTTCTCAGGTTCTCCTTCTTACTAACTTCTATAGTTTTATTTTTCAGAAAATGTAATGCATCATTACATATCTTCTTTAATCCCCATGTATTCAATGTGCATCCTCCAAAATTTCATGATTACTTATTTCTTGTCATTCAAAGCTCAGCTCAAAATTTAAACATGAAAGTTACTTTGACCACTCTACTACAGTAGACTACATTAGACACTCTCACAATTTTCTATGATGTTAGCCTCTCGCATGTTTACTAACAGCATTAATGTACATTTAAGTCATTTTGTTTAATATGTGCATATTATTTCCTGTCTCAAATAACAGAGTAAGCTCTTTGCTTATTTATTGTTGTAGCTCTGTGTATAAATACCTAATATATGCTCAATATTGAAAAACTATTTTGATGAATCAGAATATTATATTACCCAGCCCTAAAAATGTCAAGATAATTCTTCCGTCATGGTTCATGGTACTCTTTGCTATATGGTAATAAAAATGAGTATGAAACAAGCAAACAAACAAACTATATATAGTGGCATGCTGCTACAGTTTCAATGTTTGTGCTCCTTACAAAATTCATGTTGAAACTCAATCCCAGTGCAACAGTATTAAGAGGCTTCCTTGTGTTTTAGAAGATGATTAGGCCATGAAGGCAGAGCCCTCATGGATTGAATTAGTGCCTTATTAAAGGGTTGGAAACAATTAGCTAGACCCTTTTGTCCTCCTTTCCTTCTGCCACGTAAGAACACAGCATTCAAGACAGAATCTTAAAAGCAGACACCTGCCCTCACCAGACCCAAAGCCTACAAACACCTAGTTCTTGAACTTTCCAGGCTCTAGAACTGTGAGAAACAAATTTCCATTATTTGTAAATTACTCAGTCTCAGATATTTTATTATAACAGCAAAACCAGATTGAGAGGCATGCAAGCTACCACTGGCAAATGACAGGTGGAAGTGATGTTGATGTTGACTTGATAACCTCCCAGAGCACTCTTCACTCTCGTGTTGTCTTTAATGCTGTCCCTCTTCCTACACTGATGCAGAAGATGTCATATGATAAATGACAAAAAAGGAAAATGTTGATAGATTTTGTATAATAGGTAACACATATCCCTTAACTTAAAACAAGAACAGCATTAAGGTTCAAATAATAAGGAATAGACTTAGCTGTTAATATTGGAGATACATAGATATAGATTATTCAAAAAATGGGTAAGAGTAAGTCATTTAAACTAGTCATTATTTCACTACCACAGCAGTGAATACCTACTCATCACTGGCAATTCTTTTCTATGAAAGAGAAACAGACGCTATGTGGAGATTGTATATTGACTGAGATCACTTAAGTTGAGTAAAGAGAAGAATGGTGGTCTAACAATTAAAAATTATTCTAAAATGAATTTCATAAAAAAGTATCAAGTATTTTAAACAAATACAAAAATTGTAATTATGATACAAAATTCAAATACATATGCTGCCTTACAGCATATCTATGATATATATTATCCATTCACAGTTACATGCACATAACTACATATATATAAGCATACTATATATATGCATAAGTACATATATAATTCATCAATGGATAATCTCTAGTACTATAAACCAAAACCACATCCGTATTGATTACTATATAGTTTCACAGGTGAGGAAAATCTACTTAGAACAATAAATGAAAATATTAGCATAGGCTCTTCCCTGTATTGTGAGTTAATGGAGAATGACTTTTAAAGATTCATAGACTTGTACTTGTGCACTTCCTATATTTTTATTAATTTGTATTAGTTTTAAAAATACTTTTTATGTAAAATTAGAAAAGATGTTTAATGTGTAATAACATGAAATATAATCCTAAACCTTAATACTTTTGTTTATTTCAGCATGTGTATTGCATTGACAAATTTTGCCAAAAGAACAAATTGTTATGTATAGTAAGCTTTCTAAGCTGAGGGAAATGTTTGTAAAATGTCATTTGATTTTTATTGAATGGAAATAAAAATCCAGCACAGTTAAACTAAATATCCACACTGACCCTGAATAATGAGACTGATTTAGATTTATCTAATATATTTTATACCATAAATTGTCACAGATACTGGTTAGGGAGTTTATTTATGTGAGCAACTGTTTTATTTAAATCAATTACTGACCTTATGACACCAACCAGCTTGATAATACAGCCAAAAAAAAAAAGATAAAAATTTTTCACCCTTAGATTCATTCATCAAGGGAGATATAGTGGAAATATAATCACACAAATCATCATCATCATGATACCTGTGATAAAGAGACATCATAGTTGCTATGTGAGGGGAACAGGGAAATGGGGAGCAAACCCACTATTTGGATGTGATATTTAATCTAGGACGTTAACCCTGTTAATAAATTAAATACTAATATATGGCTTCTAATAATCGCCACTTCAAAGTACATAGATGATAATGAAATATAAACAAATGCAGACAGATCTATAGATATATATATGGAAATCACCATAAATGTATACTATTTTTAAAATTGCCAGTGTGTATCTTATTTTTTAGTTAAAATGGTACAAAAAAATTGTACTGTTTCTCCATATACTTTGTGCCTTAACTGATACACAATGAATATAAATAGAAAAGTAGGATATGGAATAAATTACATGTTTTTGTGTTTCTGGTCTCCAATAGCAAATCTAGAAATTCATACTATGTTTATTCATATATATGTACACATGTATATATACACATACATATATATACACACATGTGCAATTGAGAAATCAACTAAGCTATGCAAAATACATTCAAAATTATAAATTCTTACCTAATAAGTGAAAGCTTTTCTAATAAATAATACTAGATTAGAAATATATAATATCTATTTAATAAGTCATTGGAAAGTCAATAATTTAGTCTCATATTTGACTATTTTAAGAAAATAAATATTTACAAATTAATACTAATTAATAAAACTTTATTTAAACAATTAAGCTTCTTAATTTTTCTCAAATGGTGAATGATGAAATGAACTATTCTTTTATTGCACAGATCCTTTGCTTTTCTACCTTGAAAATACTACATTGCACACTTTATTAGGTAAAAACAAAGATTGCATTTCAGAGAAGATACATTCACAAGGACATACACAGGGCATCTCCTTAGTATGCCTCACTGCAAGGCACCTGTTTCTCAAAAAGAATACCCAAATCAGAAATTACTGTGCATTAAGAAAACATACACTTTTAGTCACTCTAAAATCACTGTACCCTCTAGATGATAGTAATTTTCAAGATTCTTTTTGTTGCATTTCTCAGCCTGTTCCTTGTAAATGTAATCATTAAAATAACAAGCATCTCTTCTCCTTATTTGCAGCATGTGGTCTAAAACCTTCAAAAACAAAAACAAAACACTAGGAAGCTTGAACTCCATCCAGTTTATGGACTAGGTTGCATGAACACAAAACTGTTCTAGCAGTTCTACTTCCTGGTGTTTTGTTATTTTAAAAATAATGGTATTGTTGGTATTGAATATTGAATAAATAACTGATGTGTGAAAACATTTGGCCTGAACTTTGATATAACCTAGTATTGAAGTGGTAGAGGAATCATTAACTCTCACTTTGTCTTATAATGGATTTCTAACTATTTCCAAAATTAACTGTATATATCCTCATTAGCTATAGAAATTTGCAACACTATCTTCCTTCCAATGGAACTGGCCCCCTGTCTTTTGCCCCCTATAGACATGGATAAGATGAAGGGCAGTAGCATCCTCCTAGAGCTGAAAAGCACTACCTAAAGAGAGAGTCACAGAGCTTGAGGAGATCCTCGTATGCTGAGTGTCTCAGGCTTGTAATGATAGTTTGGATTGCTTTGGATACCTGTCCCATCAACCCAGGGGAATTTTTCTCTCAGACCTTTCAGCAACTCCCTAAAAATAACAGCGTCCATCTTGGACACTGAAAAACAATGAGATTAATCAGCAGCTTGATCAATGTGGGTGATTTCTTAATTAATTTTTCCAGTTTTAGGAAGTTTTTTTTCCATTTCTAAAACATGTTCTTAATGCATGTGTCATAAAAATGTACTTTGCTCTCAAGTTTTATGTTAGTATTTAAATATAACTTTAAAAATTAATTTATAACATTTTTACATGCCTGAGTAGTTTCATAAAAGAATATTTTTTAAAAATTACCAAATATTATGCATTCTGTGTGTAATTTTTTGGGTGTATGCTTACTTATTTAAGAATTACTCTGTTTGATAAAATAAAAATCACCAATGATTACTTCTGTGTTTTTAATCTGGAACTTAAAATATAGTGATGACATATTTTACAGTTAATTGGATGTGCTTTTATATATACTATAACTATTTTATGGAAGAAATGTTAAATGAGTGTTCATAAAGTTAGTACGTACCCTACCTATTTACATATAGAATAAAAGTGATCCACTATGATATTCTTTGAAATAATTTTGTCCCTGATGATATAGAGCAGATGGACCTAGAGTAAAAGATGAGATCTCACATGAAGTCAAAATTGTGATCAGTTTGACATACTTTTTTAGGGACAGATGACACTAAGGCAAGCTTAAATTTCTCTTTGTTTTGCATACTATATAAAAAATCTGTAATTTAAAGAATTTAACACACCTAGGTTCATCTCAGTGAATAATTAAACATTCTCTTAGGTCATCATTTGATTCTGATCATATCTTAATAAGGAAAATTGGTAATTTGTCACAAACGTTATGGCACAACAGATTTTGTTTTCATAATAATGATTAATTAGAGGAGGATTGTTTTGGTGAAATAGTATGTAATTCAAGAACAAATACTTATGTTAATCAGAAAAGAGTATTATGTCTGTGTATATAATATGTGAAGAAAGAGCCAAAGTTGTGGACTTAGGAAACCTGTGGTTTTTAGATATGACTTACACTAATGTGCATTGAGATTTAGGTGTAACAATGATGTTGAGACTAATTACAAATTAATATCTAATTTTATCAATTCATCACATATACATTGTTTGTATATGTATATGTATTTATATATGTATATATGTATATCTATCTATCTTTGTGGTAGTACATTATATATGTATATACATATATATTATTCTTCATATAACATATATGTATGTATATGTACACATATAATATATAAGTAATATGTATATACATATACATTATTCTTTATATAACATATGTATATAATGTATAATATACATATACATATATACACATATGCATACAAATATATGTATATGTGGACATATATGTATATGCATATACGTACACATATACATACATATATGTATATGCATATATTCTTAATATAATGTATATGTATATATGTATATATATAATGTATATACGTATATACATATAGATTATTCCTAATATCATACACATACACATATACATTATTCTTAAATAATGTACTACCACAAAGATAGATACTTTGTAAACATACAAGTAAATATATAACAATGATGACTTTGTAAATATTAAATATGGAAAATAAACTAAAACAGAAGGTATCAGGTAACAGAAGGTATCCTGTTGCTTTGCCCTGCTGTAGTTTTCTTATAATGCATGTATTTTTCAAATTATTTTATGTGGTCTATTTCACAAATGGTTATTTTTTGCAAACATACTGATGGTGTGCATTTCATTTTCCCTATGAGAGAAATGAATATTATTAGGCAATAAGCACATATTTAAAATGCTCACAGATCCCATTCATTTTATTCTTGGACAAATAGAATAATGAGGGCAAGTACTTCCATATCAATTATAGATCGTATCATATACTGGTTGTGCTATCCACAAATCATTTTATTTTTTCACTTATTTTATATTTTTTCCAAATTATCACTTCACTTCACTTTTAATACCTTTTGTTAGCTAATTTTATCCTTGAATAATCTAGCCAATCGATATTCCTTAAACCTGCAACATAGAATTAAAAAGATATTCTTTATAATCAAGGAAACAAAGAAAATAATATATATACACATACCTGACGGATATGTGTATCAATTATGTGCAAAACAAACCACTTCAACATTTAGTGGCTTTTATGCAAAAATGATTTAAAATTTTTAAGAGTTATGGATGGATAGGCAGTTCTGTTCTGGGACAACTCTGAGTTAATTGTCTAAGATAGCTATGGTGCATGTCTTAGACATTAGTTGGGATTAGTGGAACACCACCAATTACTATACCCTGTCTCCATGCTGTCCTTCTTGTTCTCTTTTCAAGTGATATTTTATCCTCCTTTTTTTTTCTTTTTTTTTTTTTTTGTTTGAGACAGAGTCTCGCTCTGTCACCTAGGCTGGAGGGCAGTGGCGGGATCTTGGCTCACTGCAAGCTCTGCCTCCTGGGTTCACGCCATTTTCCTGCCTCAGCCTCCTGAGTAGCTGGGAATATACAGGCACCCACCACCACGCCCGGCTAATTTTTTGTACTTTTAGTAGAGACGAGGTTTCATCCAGTTAGTCAGGATGGTCTCGATCTCCTGGCCTCGTGATCCACCCGCCTCAGCCTCCCAAAGTGCTGGGATTACAGGTGTGACCCACTGCGCCCGGCCTTTATCCTCATTTTTTGACATGTCTGCAAGCATCTCACTGAGAAAATAAAAGCTGCATGGCCAACTTCCAATTCAAGAGGTAAGAAGACAGATTCTTGTCCTGACAGAGGGGATGCTGAAATTACATTTAAAGTGGATACGCATGCAAGCATGGGAGGAATTTTGGGCATTTTTTTCAATTTATCAGCAGGTCCCTGGCCAGTGATTGGTTACATTCTTCACTCTAGTGGATAATATGATCTGTCCCTTAGATCATTCTTTAATGACGAAAGCAATCTTTCCCCTGGCTGCAGGAGAGTTTAATTCAAAAAGTTCAAAAGTTAACACCTTCCTAGGAATCGTCTTCATACTAAGAGAGTGTCTCTGCTAATACATCTTTTAGTGAAGGTTGCATAAGTAATCTATGGATGCTGGGAATAAAGGCTTGGCTTCATTGTCACAGCCTGGGTCAACTTCGAAGGTTTACCTCTCTTCATTTAAGTTTAAATTTTCTCTGCCTAAAGAGGCTTCCATTAGACCACCAAAGACCTATTTCTAAGAGCATTTACTAATAAACATCATGCAAGCAACTTCCTCAGAGTATGTTTTGTAGAACTCAATCTAAGCCACTAACCCATAAAAACATGTTCATCTTTATTTCATGAACCACCAAATTCTTTTTCAGTTTGGACACTGGGTTTACAATTCATTATCTCACCAGCTGCATTAGGTCCAGATACAGATGAAGTTCATTGGCTGTAGGTCATTAAGAGCATTGTTTCTTATTCCAAAGAAATAAATGAAAAAGACAAGTTATTTACCCCCCATAGATCCAACATACAAAGTGAAGCAAAAAGAAAATAATCAATATGGATGCTTGTGTTCAAAATAGGAGAATATGAAGCAATTACAAATTCAAGGTGGATATTTGATCTGTTTCCTGGAAATTGTTTCCCAGTTTATTGTTCTCTTTGGTTTTTGACTTTACCCTTTGATGAAACTTTCACTCTGTCCACTGTAATGACCTTTGCTTTTTACACAAATGGACTGTGTGATTGAAGTTAGTAACAGTCAATGCAACTTTGTCAGTTGGATCCCATTTGGCAATTGAAACAATCTCAATCATTTAATCCAAGTCATTGTTACATCTGCCTATACAACTCTCTGAAATAAATAGTGAGTTTTCTGTCAACCTTGAATCCACTCCCTGTTTCAAAAGACACATCCAAAGAAATGTTATAAAACTGAGTTCTGTCTAGCTTAGACCACATGGCTAATTGTTATAGGGCAATCCCTGTAAAAGTCTTAAAAAGGTGTCTAATTGTTATATGACAACCCCTTTAAAAGTCTTAAAAGATATCTAAGATCTTGTCATTTTTCTAGTCTTTTCTAACAGATTTCTTGTCATTTTTCCAGGGTGCATCTAGTGCATCTGGTGCCTGGTATCAAAACCAAACACGTAATTTATGCTTTTGTTATGGTGGAATTCCCACTTGTAGACATCAATTTATGTATTGGTTCATATTTGCTGTGAAATAAGTGACTTGAAAATACATTGGCTTAAAACAGCACTTCATAGTATTTCTCAGGAAACTTACAGTTATCTGAGCAGTTCTTTCCATCTAGACATATGCTGACAACGTAGCATTGGTTCACTTATATGTCTGGAACCTCAGATAAGATGCCTGTGAATGGCTAAGTCTTATTCTTCATATGGTTGCCTAGAAGAAAGTGCCAGAAATGACAAGTTATAGTGCAAAAGCGTGTTTCAAGCCTTCACTTTCGTCATATCTGCTAATGGTTCATTGCCCTATGCAAATTACATGGCAAATCCCAGAATCAAGTGGTGGAGAGATAGATTCCACCTTCCGAAGAAAGAAGAAGCAAGTTCGCATTCTTACGTTTTAGGTATGCAGGAACGGGAGGAACTTTTGGCCACTTTTTATATCTACCAAATATGGTTTAGGAAAAAAAGATTTTCTCCTCAGTAATATTAAATTCTATATTCCTAATAACAGCGTATCCATTTATCAATCAGAAGTTATCTTGTCTTTGCTTACAAGTGGGAAGTATGATGCACTTCTCATGCACTCTTTATTTTAGGAGCTAGAGTCACATTCTGCATGAGCAAAATTTAATTCATGATTTAATTTCAAATCTCCCCTCATATTGTATGCCTTATTTCTTTTAATGGCTTCACAATCCTTCAAGGTATTAAGGCTCGAAACCTTCAGGCTATCATTGTGTACCTCATTTTAATTCAAATAATCAGTTCCTAGATAATGCTGACTCTAGCTCTGTAATATTCCTTCATCACCCCTTTTCTTCATATTCCCAATGCAAATGCTATTCTTCAGGACCTTATTAGCTCAATACCAGAACTAATAGAACACTGGCTATTCTTAAATCTCTCCTTGAGAAAATGCTATCAAAATATTTCTAAAGGAACAATATTCAAAGACCCGGGAAAATACCCAAAGACACATTTAACAACTCAGCAAATTTTTTACTACTTCACGCTGATATTCAAGGTCACTAAAGACACGACACAACCTTTTTTTTTTTTTTTTTTCTTTGCTCTAGATGTTTTGGCTAAATATATCATGGGGATTGCCTATACTTTCCATGGGCTTCTACATAATTTGTTCGATTTCCGTTTCAGTCCTCAACAAACAAATCAAATAAAAAGTTCTGGAAATTGACCTTTTCAAATTTTAAAAATTCCATGATATTCCCACCACCATCATAACCGCTATCACAAACAGATGGAAATTACTTCTCCCTCCGAACTTAAAGAGCTATTTAGGACCTTTCTTGCAGCATTAGAATTCTCAAGCTAATAATAAAAATACGTGTTTACTTGTTCAGTTGTTCTATGAGGAAAGAAATGATGTCTACATCTTTTACATATTCAAAAATACCTTGTGCAGTGCCTTTAAAGATGAACTTAACAAATAATGGTGGAACAGAATCCTTTTATATATGGAACATTAGATTTTGAAATAAATGTAATGAACTTCATAAAGTAATAAAATAATTTTATGTTTAATTTATACTGCATTTTTCTAAGTATACTCTCTTAGTACTCCTTTCCTTATGTATATTAGTATACTTACAAGCAACTATAAGCTCTAAACATTCTTATCCCCTCAATCTATTCTGTGTTCTTTCAAGTAATGGCTTCCACACAATCTTATTCAAACACCTTCAAAATCATTTTTCGAATTATGTAAAATCTCTAAACATGATGTTAAACACACTTCTTGATTAATGCCAAACTAACTGTAGGCTATATAATTATCTCTTTCACATTCTCTACATATCTACCAAGGAAACATTACATTTCTTTTTGTCTTATTCCTTGTATGACATATTTCCTATGCCCTTTGAAATGTGGCATTGTTATGGAAGTGTACATGGTGCATATCATTTTCAAATGTAAAAATATAATAGGATCATGGCTCTTTTGTGACTCATCATTATATTTTATGTCTTAAGTACATGATTTCTGTGTCAACAGCATTAAAATAATAATGGTTCATATTGTGTTCAGATTCTTTAGGGATCCAAGTATTTCAACATGGAATTCTGTAAATCTAGACTTTGCAATTTGAGCTAAACTGAACTTTTTCTATATAAGAAACTTAAATTTATATTTAATATTCAGCTTATGATTCTGGGCTATTACTACCTTGCTTAAAAATACCTTTGAATGCTGCTTTTTTCATATACTGCTCTCATCTTGTACTACCAACAAATATGGACAGTGCAATTCTATATTATATAAAATTCTTTTATTAAAATATGTATGGCAGAAAAAAGAATAGAATCTTTGAGATGATAAAAAATCAAACAGAAAATCACCATAGTAGAGTCAGTTGCTTTGTAATATTTGCCCAACATTCTTATATTTTATTAAGTAATTACCCCACATAGGTTTCAGAAAATTCTCAGGACACCCTTCTTAAATTATAACTTCTATCCTACTGTGTCTGTCTCTTTTATCTTTATCTGAGACTCTGATTATATGTATATCAATCCATTTACTCTGTGTCATATATCCTTCATACTACTTTTTTATTTTTCATTTTCCATCCATGGAAATTTTTACTCATCTGGCTTCTAGTACAGGAATCTTCTTATGTTGTGATCAATCTCATGCCCAAATAATCTATTGTGTTTTTAATAGCCATTACTTCCTTTCCAGTTCTAGTATTTCTATTTGGTTCTTTATTATTTCTATTCTATGGTAAAACTTTTTATTCATCCTTTACATTGGGGAACATAGTATTCCCATTTATTTTTAAATACACACGTGATAACTCTAGTATATTATACATCTTGGATTCTGTTTCTAGTATCTACTTTTTTCTTTTTCTTTTGTTCTTCTTTATTGTATGCCTAGACATTAGTGTTGTAATGCTTACTGTATGAGTCAGGGATCTCCCAAGCCACAGAGCCAATAAGATATCTATCTATCTGTCTATCTATGGAGGCAGAGGAGGGGAGAGAGAGAGAGAGAGGTAGGGAAAAGAGAGAAAGGGAGGGGAGAAACAGAGACAAATTTTGATAAATTCATTCACACAATTATGAGAACTCACAAGTATGAAATCTGTAAGATAGTGTGTCCGGAATTGGTGGGTTCTTGGTCTCATTGACTTCAAGAATGAAGCCGCGGACCCTCGCGGTGAGTGTTACAGCTCTTAAGGGGGCGCGTCTGGAGTTTGTTCCTTCTGATGTTCCGATATGTTGGGAGTTTCTTCCTTCTGGTGGGTTCGTGGTCTCGCTGGCTCAGGAGTGAAGCCGCAGACTTTCACGGTGAGTGTTACAGCTCTTAAGGCCGCGCGTCTGGAGTTGTTCGTTCCTCCCAGTGGGCTCGTGGTCTCGCTGGTTTCAGGAGTGAAGCTGCAGACCTTCACAGTGAGCGTTACAGCTCATAAAAGCAGCGTGGACCCAAAGAGTGGGCAGCAGCCAGATTTACTGCAAAGAGCAAAAGAACAAAGCTCCCACAGTGTGGAAGGGGACCCGAGCGGATTGCCACTGCTGGCTCGGGCAGCCTGCTTTTATTCTCTTATCTGGCCCCACCCACGTCCTGCTGATTGGTAGAGCCCAGTGGTCTGTTCTGACAGGGTGCTGATTGGTGCGTTTACCATCCCTGAGCTAGACATAAAAGTTCTCCACGTCCTCATCAGATCAGTTAGATACAGAGTATGGACACAAAGGTTCTCCAAGGCCCCACCAGAGCAGCTAGATACAGAGTGTCGATTGGTGCATTCACAGACCCTGAGCTAAACACAGGGTGCTGATTGGTGTGTTTACAATCCCTGAGCTAGACATAAAGGTTCTCCCACATCTCCACCAGACTCAGGAGCCCAGCTGGCTTCACCCAGTGGATCCTGCAGGGGGGCTGTGGGTGGAGCTGCCTGCCAGTCCCGTGCCGTGCGCTCGCACTCCCCAGCCCTTGGGTGGTCGATGGGACTGGGCACCGTAGAGCAGGGGGCCGCACTCGTGGGGGAGGCTCGGGCGGCACAGGAGCCCGTGGAGCGGGGGGGAGGCTCAGGCATGGCAGGCTGCAGGTCCCGAGCCCTGCCTTGCGGGAAGGCAGCCAAGGTCCGATGAGAAATAGGGTGCGGCGCCGGTGGGTCGGCACTGCTGGGGGACCCAGCACACCCTCCGCAGCCGCTGGCCTGGGTGCTAAGCCCCTCATTGCCGGGGACCGGCAGGGCCATCCGGCTGCTCTGAGTGAGGGGCCCGCCAAGTCCACGCCCACCCGGGAGTCCAGCCCGCCCGCCCGCAACCGCCGGGCGCAGCCCCGGTTCCCGCCTCTCCCTCCACACTTCCTGCAAGCTGAGGGAGCCGGCTTCGGCTTGGCCAGCCCAGAAAGGGGCTCCCACAGTGCAGGGGTGGGCTGAAGGGCTCCTCAAGTGCTGCCAAGATGGGAGCCTAGGCAGAGGAGGCGCCGAGAGCGAGAGAGGGCTGTGAGGACTGCCAGCATGCTGTCACCTCTCAACAGGCCCGTAGGCTGGAAATTCAAGTAAGAGTTGATGTTTCAGTCTCTAACTAAAAGAGTTCCTTCTCCAGGAAACGTCAGTGCTGCTCTTATGGCATCAGATGAATGAATAAAGTCTACCCACGTTATTGCAAGTCATTTTCTTAAAGTCAGCTAATGGTAAATGTTAATCACATCTAAAAATACATTCATAGCAACATGTACTTGACTAGTATTTGACGAAACAACTGGGCACCATAGTATAGCCAAGTTGGCAGAGAAAATTAATCATCACAGTTATGCATAAAAAGTATAAAATATTTCAATGATGCTTTATAATTTTGCAGAGAGAGAGAACATTGTTTTCTGAAAGGAATGAAAAATGAGAATAGACCACATTAATACTGACGTAAGCCATGATAGTAATCTTTGAGTGATTCTTTGTAACTCTCTAGTTTGATTTTCTGGTACGTTTACCCCTGTGATGTATAGAAATGGAAGATATTAATACTTGTTGTATAACTGAATTTCTTCTTTTCAGCAAGTACCGAATTCAAATTTTTTTCTCCCAGCAATTTTGTTTCCATTTGGTGTAAATTACCAAAAAAGGCCTAGTCTCTTTTTTTAGATTCTTTCTTCTTGACTTGCAACATCTTTTCCAGTACAATATAATATATTGGCAAATGCTCAAGAAGAAAATGGACTAATTCTCCTGCTCATATCTTTGTATCTTTGTTTTTTTGCGACCTTGGCCCCCAATATTATTTTTACCTTGGTAGTCACAAATGCCAAAATTGCATTTTCTCATTCCAGTGAAGATTAATGAAATTTCTTCTGACTTCTCGACTTCTGGATATCTCAGTTTTCTCACTCTGTATGATGAAGAGTGAAATCCTAAGAGGAGAATAAAAACAGTGGTGCAACAGAATATTGAGAATATTGACTCATTCTTACTATGTTCCTTTCTATCTTAGATACTGGATCATAATGACTTGATTGCCACAGGAGCATTCTAAAGGACTTATTCTTCAGTGACATTGTTTTCATTGTTCTCGTTATTTTGTCTAGCTATTCTACCCATTCTGGATAGGACTTTTGGCTTATCCAAATTACTTCATCATAGCAGAAATTGAAAATCTGTGTGAGTTTTTTGCCACTCAGATCAAAATCAGAGACTACTTCAAGAAGAAGCAAATGGTAAATAGTTCCAATTGAAGCTGAAATGTTAACAAGCTGACTAAAGAATATCCATTAAAAAGTGTCACGGAGGTCATGGTCTTTAACAAAAACTGATAATGAATGCGGAATGCTGTGGGCCAAAGCCATGTTAAAGTATGTTGTTGAAGATTAAACATCAACTCTGATAATGTTTGCAATGTATTATGCATTCCAGTGACTAAATGAAAGCACGTGCAGAGAATGAAGGTGGCTATTGTGGGCATAAGTACATAAGTAGTTTCTTTGCCTTTCTCCTCTTCACTAATTTCCTCCCAGGGCTTGATGAGTGATTAAATCTAATAATTGAGTTTGGAGGAGAAAATAAACATGAGCTAACCAATACACAATGCATTGCAGCTGACTGTAGTAATTGTAAAGCTACATTGACTCTACATGCAGCCCGATTTTGGATAACTGAAAATGTAAAGTGATGTGGGTCTTTGAATCAATAAAGTTTTATAGACCACTTTCCTCAGTGTGAGCTGCATCAAGAATTAAGGTCTTATTTGGTCTTCTATTCTGCTTACTCTTTGGTCTTACTTCTTAATTGGTTCAGAATTGAATAAAGACAAGTGTTGCTATTTATTTCTCCTCCTTCAAATCTCAATAACTACATTGGGGTTATATTCTGTCAACTCAGAATAGCCAAAAAGACTACAGCATCATTTTATGCTGAGAGCCAAAAAACACTGAGAGCCAGTAAAATCAGAATTGGCTGTAGAAGTTTCTTCTGTCTTAGAGTGAGTGAAAAAAAACTTTTTTAAAAAAAGCATAGCATATCCAGTATTCCCATTGGTATAATTGTCCCTTGATCTAAATGTGCTACATTCATTTTTGAGATACAGTGAACTATGCTAAATTAACTTGGTTAGGAGTTATAGAAGGAAAGTAGTAGGCTGTATATTGCTTAAGACTTTGTTCATAAAGCATGAAAACTATATGAAATTCTAAAACATGACAATCTAAAATACTAACATCGGTTACAGACAATTGTTATTTTGTGATTCAGAGTTACGAAATTTAGCAAAACCATTAGTTTATAAATCCCAGAATTCAAGCAGCCTAACGTGTTTTGGGCATGGCACATATTTTACAGACAGCGTTTTATCATTTTGCCCAAGAAACCACTTGCAGCTATCACATTACTCCAGGACCTGCTCTCATTTTTAAAGAATTCACATTTAGCCGACTTTACTGAGACACCATATTATTTCTACCTCAGGGATACATTGCTCAGATTCTATGAATGCTTTCTATAAACTTTCCCTATAATAGCAATATTGTCTAAATAACAACGAATGCCAAAAGCACTTTGTAGCTCATGTTCAGTGTTGTTTGGCTAGGTTCCTCAGGCTGTTGACACCACTCTACTGTAATCTATTCAGCCGAATGATCCTTTTGAATTTACAATCCATCAAGGGACATGAATCATACTAAACTCCGGCATATGCCACATTTCTAACTGTGCTAGTCCTTGATCTTTTCATGACTCTAAAGCAGTCAGCACTTACCAGCATGGTGGTTTTGCCCACACCTTTCTCTCTGAAAATATTGATTTAGTTGAATATCTGCCAAGCTCTCTTTTCTCTCTCATTCATCATCTTCTTGGAGTCTCTGCCCACATAGTATATAGAAAGAAGTCTTCAGTTATAAAAATGGCACTGAATTAAAAAGAAATAATAAATAATAATGCAAGTTATCTAAATATGTGTTTCTTCATTATATATTCAATAATTTTGGTGCCTTATATAATTACTTGCATATAGTAATTGTTTGCTAAATATTTATAGAATAAATTATTAAACAGTCCATCCTTAATAAAATATAACAGTGTTTTGCCTATTGGTCATAAGAATATGTGGGAAGGAGATCAAGAAATTGCTAAATGATGAAGGCAAGAAAGGAAAAATACACTATAATGTGTATTTTCTCTAAAACATACATTAAAAAATGTATTTTAAACTCTATATTTTTGCATCTGAACTTTGTTTGGTTTCTGTTCTGTGTTTCCATGCAGTTAAGCACTGATTTTGAGAAGTTTATGGAATAAATTTGAAAACTTGTTTCTTATCTTAACCACAATTTTATCCTTGATTTTTACATGTGATTTATATTTGAAATATGATTTATGTTTATGAAATATCTATGACAGCAACAAGTTATCTTTGCTAAGTAAGTTAATTGGGTTAACTGTAAATTCACAGAAAAAAACACACTACAAATATGAATGTTTTTTAAAAATTTGTTTTCAATTCTCACTATACTAAAATGTAAACCTCACATTTTTTAACGGACATTCTCGCAGAAAAAGTAGGAGTAGCAGGGTATTCATTTAACATCAGCTTTTAATTAATGCGAAAGAACATTAGACTCTGAAACACCAATAAAATTATCCTGATAAAAGAGGAGAAGGTGATCAGATGCTTTACTATATATGATCTCAGGAGGAAGAGTTTGGTGAATCAAGAGTTTTTTTTTGTTTAACCTACTTGGAGTTTCCCCTAGAGTTGTGTTATTACCTCTGATGAAAATTAGAAAAATTGAAGAATTAAACTAAATCTAAAGATCCAGCACAAAAATTTAGCAGTTCAGGAGAGACTCAAATATTCATAGGCCCAAAAATCATTAACTCTGAAACACAATTTTTTAAAAAAATTTCATTTGCATTTGACATGGATAGCACTTCCGTTTCACCTTCTGGGGTAAGGGTGGCCAACAAAGGATGCTTTGTCTCTTAGTACTGAGTGTTTTATCCTCCATCAGAGATCATACTTTATTCCACTCTTTGAATTAATTAAGAAAAAGTATTCCTAGTTTATAATTCACAAGGCATTATTGATTCCTAGGTAAGAGTCTTTTGTTGCTCTAAAAACAGTAATTGTTCATTATTGCAGTTTTTTTTATTTAAGGAATTTTACTTGCATTGGCTCCGTGAATGCTTGTCACTAGATCTGTTGCTTGGACACCTAGTTGGCTTCTGATCCCTTGCATCAGTAATAACTCAGGCTTTCTAAGCCAATGGATAACTAAATTGAATTTGTTTTTCTCTCTGAATAAATAAGTATAGTATTTTATACTTTCTCCTCATTTATTGCTGTTTTATTCTTGCTTTCAATGTATACTAATGTAATTATGTTGTTCAAAATCTTAAATTTTCTCCTCAAATACAACAAATGGGTCTGTGAAACTACATAGTGCTGGGAAACTTAATATAATGAATGAATTAAATATCATAAAGATAATCATTAGATGCAGTTTCATAAAAAAAGTAACTTCAATTCCAAAATATTTTTGCTATTAAATTCATTATTGGATTTGAATCTAATACATGATATAAAATACTCTGTTGAGTGGCATCCTTGGCTGAACAGTAATGCATGTTTAATTTTCAAATACAGAAGAATACATTCTAAAAAGATTATTCTAATTTTCACATCTATATGCAGTGCATGAGAATGTTTGTTAATGCTCGTCTATTATTAAATGTTCTAAATAAATTGACTTTTATAATTCAAAACAAAAGCAGTATAACAATATATTAATTTGAATATATTTAATCATTGGTGACTAACAATATTTTTGGACATCTGTCTATCTTCTGTCATTACTTCTTCATATACTATTTTTATTAATTTGTAGAAATTATTTTTACTTTAGGAATGCCAATCTCTTATTATAATTATTTCAGACATTTTCTCTCAATCTCATATTTGTACATACTTACAATGTCTTCAAATATATACAAACTCATAAAAATTTATATTGTAAAATATGTCCATTTTTGTTTTCACATCTGGATTGTTTTATTGATTCAAAATGTTTTTTCAAACAAGTCACTGTAAATTTACTTGTATGTACTCTCAATTGCATTTTTAAATATCCTCAAGAAATAACTTCAGGATAATTTCTCCCTTATTACTCTTTTTTTTTTCAGCTTTTCCTAGGAAATTCTTGAAACTGCACATAACTAATGCATACAATTTGGGGAGTTTGGACATATGTATACATTTGCATTACTGTCACCATATTCTAGATAGTAAACTTGTTCATCAATACCAATTGTATTCTTGTGCTCTTTGCTTTATGTTTGTGTGTGTGTGTATGTGTGTGTGTTAAAAGTTTTTAACATGAGATGTATCTTCTTAAATCCTACAATACTTAACTAGAAGGACTACCATTAGAGTGAACAGGCAGCCTACGGAATGTGAGAAAATTTTGGCAATCTACCCATCTGACAAAAGGCTAGTATCCAGAATCTACAAAGAACTTAAACAAATTTACAGGAAAAAAATCAAACAACCCCACCAAAAAGTGGGAAAAGGATATGAACAGACACTTCTCAAAAGAAGACATTTATGCAGCCAACAGACACATGAAAAAAAGCTCATCATCACTGACCATCAGAGAAATGCAAATAAAAACCACAATGAGATAACATCTCACACCAGTTAGAATGGTGATCATTAAAAAGTCAGGAAACAACAGGTGCCAGAGAGGATGTGGAGAAATAGGAACACTTTTACACTGTTGGTGGGACCGTAAACTAGTTCAACCATTGTGGAAGACAGTGTGATGATTCCTCAAGGATCTAGAACTAGAAATACCATTTGATCCAGCCATCCCATTACTGGGTATATACCCAAAGGATTATAAATCATGCTGCTATAAAGACACATGCACACGTATGTTTATTTCAGCCCTATTCACAATAGCAAAGACTTGGAACCAACCCAAATGTCCATCAATGATAGACTGGATTAAGAAAATGTGGCACATATACACCATGGAATACTATGCAGTCATGAAAAAGGATGAGTTCATGTCCTTTGTAGGGACATGGATGAAGCTGGAAACCATCATTCTGAGCAAACTATCGCAAGGACAGAAAACCAAACACCGCATGTTCTCACTCATAGGTGGGAATTGAACAATGAGAACATCTGGACACAGGGTGGGGAACATCATACACTGGGGCCTGATGTGGGGTGGGGGAAGGGGGGAGCGATAGCATTAGGAAATACACCTAATGTAAATGACGAGTTAATGGGTGCAGCACACCAACATGGCAGATGTATACATAGGTAACAAACCTGCACGTTGTGCACATGAACCCTAGAATTTAAAGTATAATTAAAAATATATATATAGGTAAAGGACATAATGGACATTTCTCAAAAAAACCATACAAGTGGCCAAAGAACATATAAAAATGTTCCACATCAGTAATCACCAGAGAAATGCAAGTCAAAATCACAATGAGATGCCATCTCACACCAGTAAGAATGGTTGTTATTAAAAGTTACAAAACAACAGATGCTGGTGAGGCTGCAGAGGAAAAGGGGAACAGTTATGCACTTTTGGTGGGAATGTAAGTTAGTTAAACTACTATAGGAAGCAGTTTGGATATTTCTCAAAGACCTTAAAACAGAGCTACCATTCAATCCAGTAATCCCATTATTGGGCATCTACCATATACCCCAAGGACAACAGATCATTCTACCAAAAGATACATGCACTCATATGTTCATCACCACACTATTAAAAATAGCTTAGGGTTGTGATGCCATATCTGCTGAACAAAACACACATCTCTTTCTTTCCCCATTCCCAAGTAACTACCATTCAATTGCCACCTTCTATACATTTGACAATTTTATATGCTTCATATAAGAAGAATAATGCAGGATTTGTCCATCTGTGACTGGATTATTTCATGTAACATAACATCTTCTAAGTCCATCTATGTTGTTGCAAAGAGCACCATTTCTTTTATTTTTAAGGCTGAATAATATTCCATTTTATATGTATACCAAATTTTCTTTCACCTTTTGATGTGCATTTGGGTCATTTCCATATTTTGAATATTATTGAGAATAATGCTTCACTGAACATAGGCGTGCAGATATCACTTTGAGATTCTAATTTCAATTCTTTTATATATATGCCCAGAAATATGATTGCTAGATCATATGGTAGTTCTATTTTTAATTTTTCTTGTGGAACTTCCATGCTACTTTCCATACCAGCTGCACTATTTTACATTTTCATCAACAGTGGAAAATGGTTTTGATTTCTCCACGACATAGCCAATACATATTAATTTTTGATGTTTTAATAATAGCTATCCTAATAGTTGTGAGATGATAACTCATTGTCATCTTGCTTTATATTTCCCTGATTAGTGATGTTGATCTTTATATATATATATATATATATATATATATACACCTGTTGACCATTTGTATATCTTCTTTAGAGACATGTCTAGTTAAGTCCTTTGCCCATTTTTTAAGTTTATTTATTTTTATTTATTTATTTGCTGTTGAGTTGTAGGAGTCTCATATATTGTGGAAATCAACTCTTACGAATATATGGTTGCAAATATTTGCCCCTTTCTGTTCAGTAAAATAATTTTTTAAAAATTCTAATTACTAATATATTTTATTAGTTTGTAATTTCAAGAGTTGGTGGCTTAACTATGTTAACTTCTAATCAAGAATATGTTAATCTCAGGCTGTGTGCAGTGGCTCCCAGCACTTTGGGAGGCAGGAGCTGGCAGATTGCCTGAGCCAGGAGTTCGAGACCAGCCTGGTCAACATGACGAAACTCCAAATCTACGAAAAATATAAAAAGTAGCTAGGCGTGGTGGCACGTGACTGTAGTCTCAGCTACTCTGGAAGCTGAGGTGGAGGTATCACTTGAGCCAGGGAGGTCAAGGCTGTAGTGAGCCTTGATGGTACCACTGCACTTCAGCCTGGGTGACAGAGTGAGATCGTGTCTCAAAGAGAAAAGGAAAAAAGAAAAAAAAAAAAGTTAATCTCTGTGAGACACATAGGTCTAGATTTGACAATTGGTAAGAAATTCAGGGACTTCTGAGATACTTTCCACTTGTTTTACTACCAAGCTAGTAAATAAGCAATCATGTGTTTCTCCAAGACGTCCGTTCTTGCCTTGTATGTCATAAAGTTGCCTCTCGAAGTTGGGTAGCCTTAGAAGCCCCTGTAAAGTACCGATCCAAAGGATCCCGGACCAATGCCGCTACTGTTTTTATGGGGCTTCAGGCTAGAAGAAGAGCAAGATGAAGGTGAAGATCAGGATTTATGCATTCTTTATTTAGGATTTCTGAATAAATAGTAATAAAAGTAAAATCTTGGGAGGCCGAGGCGGGTGGATCACGAGGTCAGGAGATTGAGACCATCCTGGCTAATGTGGTAAAACCCCGTCTCTACTAAAAATACAAAAAACTAGCCGGGCATGGTCGCGGGCGCCCGTAGTCCCAGCTACTCCGGAGGCTGAGGCAGGAGAATGGCGCGAACCCGGAAGACGGAGCTTGCAGTGAGCCGAGATGGCGCCACTGCACTCCAGCCTGGAGTACAGAGCGAGACTCCGTCTCAAAAAATAAAATAAAATAAAATAAAAGTAAAATCTGCATCATGTTCCTAGTTTAATTTATTATTTGGGGGTATCCTCAGACAATTTTCTCTATAATTTTGAATAGTCTCTTTTTTTATTGTTTTTAGTTTAACAGAGATCTTTTTAAAATTCAAGTCTGTAGAATTTTACCATATTCTACGAACGTTTTGGATAAAGTTTAACAATTTCTTCGTTTCTCTTCGTCATTAATTTCTTTCTTTTACTTCAGTAATATTTATTGGCATGTCTTGCATGTCAGAAATAATAGTAAACAGAAAAATGTGACACTTAGACAAAAAAAAGCGCAATGAAGTAAACACATAAACACAATAGGAAATTGTAGTAAGTACTATAAGTCTGGCGTCCCCAACCCCTGGCCCACAGACCTGTACCTGTCCATAGCCTGTCAGGAACCGGCCGCACAGCAGGAGGTGAGCGGCGGGTGAGCAAGTGAAGCTTTCTCCATATTTACCGCCGTTCCCCACAGTTCACATTATCACCTGAGCTGCAGCTCCTGTCAGATCAGCAGAGGCATGAGATTCTCATAGGAGCGGGAACCCTATTATGAACTGCGCGTGTGAGGGATATGGGTTGTGCACTCCTTATAAGAATTTAATGCCTGATGATTTGAGGTGAAACAGTTTCTCATCCTGAAACCATCACCCCCAATCCTCTCAGCAGTGGAAAAATTGTCCTCCATGAAACCTGCCGCAGGTGCCAAAAAGGCTGGGGACCATTGCTATAAGTAATCATATCCAAGGATCTTTTTTTGCAGGCAGTTATTGATTTTTTTTACTTTGTTTAATGGTTAACTTATCAACTGTAAATACATTTATTCTAAAAAATGAAAACTCTACACATATGATGAATCACTTTTTTGACTTTTATAACAATAGTTTTCATAAGTAATTTCACATTTTCTTATACTAATTTTACTGTTTTAACAAATCATTTTGTCAAATACTCCTACATGCTTCAAATGACATACAATACAATAATTACTGAATGAGTACAGAATTTTATTTTTACTCCTACACTACTTAAATTTATTGTATCATATATTTTATTTCCTTGTTATCTTCATACTTTTTTCACACTTTCCAAAGACTGAATAATAATTGCAGAGCTAGAAATTTTAAAAAAACCCGCTCTGGTTTGTCAATCAACTGATTTCCAGTTGAAACATGAATCTCATCGTGTCTTCTAAGTTCTCTCAATAATCTCCATTACAACACTGTTGCAGGCCACTCTTTTATAGAGCTCATTTCCTGCATAAAAGAACATTCAAACCTCATGCATGTCTTTTTAACTTGAAGCTTCTTTTATGTATCCCCATGTCGTCCAAGTTTAATTTTCTTAATTTCATACATTGCTTTAATTTCCAGAAATATAATGCTTTCCTACGTGTGTCATATATTACATTTTGGTGGATGATCCAAAGCTTATGTCACCTTGGAAAGCAGAGTTGGTGAGAGCAAAGGTTGGTATTCTCTCTGACAGTAGATCAAGTTGCTATCTTCCATCAGATTTGGGAAGTACTTTTTAACCTGACTACCTTGTTGAGAAATGGAGCTGATAAGCCTTTCTGTTTTTCATAATATTCTTTTTTTTTTTTTTTTTTTCAGGATGCTTTGGCTTATTCTCAGTTCCCTGTGTTTAGCCTTCTTTATTTTTTACTTGGAAAACTATTCCCAAAATTTAGATTTTATACAGACACAAATGCTTAACATTGTGAGATAATCAGAACCACATATAAACCTGTAACATCTAATACAGGCCGGGTATGGTGGCTCTCCCTGCAATCCCAGCACTTTGGGAGGCCAAGGCAGGAGGATCACCTGAGGTCAGGAGTTCGAGACCAGCCTGACTAACATGGTAAAACTCTGTCTCTCTCTCTCTCTCTCTCTCTCTCTCTCTCTCCTCTCTCTCTCTCTCTCTCTCTCTATATATATATATATATATATATATATATATATATATATGCCAGGCATAGTGGTGAATGTCTGTAATCCCAGCTCAGAGGCTGAGGCAGGAGAATCGCTTGAACCCAGGAGGCAGAGGTTACAGTCAGCTGAGATTGCACAACTGCATTCCAGCCTGGGCGACAGAGTGACACTCCATTTCAAAAAAACAAATGAACAAACATCTAATACAATTATTTATTTTTAAATAAATATAAATTAATAAAGCTGTATACTACTAATAATAATATCACCTGTCTTAATTTTTTATAAATTTTTCATTTATAGTTTTTCCATGTGAGCATACTGGTGGGATTTTGCCGTGTCAATATATTCTAAATATTTATATTTTTTATTCCATTATGTTTTCCATTATCACTGCCTAGTCAATGGCTTTCCTATTAACATTAGCTCCTTTAACATTTAGGTACATCTCTCCTATTCTTGAAAGCATCTTTGCTTTCTGGAGCGAGGTGTTCCAGTAACATCTTTATATCTGCTTGAGTACAATATATATGTTTGTGAAAGACCTTGCATTCTGCAAAATCACTGCAAACGATTCCAGGGCTTATGAGGAAAATGACATTGGCCAAAACCTACACAGGCATGTAAATGGAGCACTAACAAAAATAATAATTGCTGTCTTAGAAAATAACTTGGTATACCATGCAAGCAGCTCAGGTTTGCCTGAAGGTTGCCTAAGGAAATATTAAACTTATGCAAAAACAATTGAGGTGAAAGTCTGGCTTGTGCAAGGCGCTGAATCAATGCAGAAAGAAAATGGAGCTCAGAACACCAGAGCAAGTAACATCTGCTCTCAGCCTAGAACTTTGTATGGGTTTGGTTCTGGCTCTCCAGAGTGAGTATACTGCACACAGGGACTCCCTGTCAATTTCTCTAAAGTAGAGCTGAAAAGACTACTGTATACGAAGCACCCAAGCAAAATGCTTACTACATTTTTTTTTCCTTTTTTTTTTTGTTGAGGGTTTAATTTTTCTCACACTATTTTGGCTCTTCAGAAAAATCAGATATGAAAACAGATACATGCCGGGCGCGGTGGCTCACGCCTGTAGTCCCAGCACTTTGGGAGGCCGAGGCGGGTGGATCACGAGGTCAGGAGATCGAGACCATCCTGGCTAACACAGTGAAACCCCGTCTCTACTAAAAATACAAAAAAATTAGCCGGGCGAGGTGGCTGGCGCCTGTAGTCCCAGCTACTCGGGAGGCTGAAGCAGGAGAATGGCGTGAACCCCGGGAGGCAGAGCCTGCAGTGAGCCAAGATCACCCCACTGCACTCCAGCCTCGGCGACAGCGAAACTCTGTCTCAAAAAAAAAAAAAAAAAAAAAAAAAAAAAGAAAAAGAAAACAGATACAGATATAAAACACAAATTTTATTTTATAATTTTCCCTCATTAATCATGGTAATAAGCAACATTGGTTATTAGAAGTGTCTTATAACAGAAAAAAAAAAGTCTGCAAACATCCTGAAATCAGCTACTCTGAAATAGTTTATGTACTTTTTTTTCAATTTGGAAAGAGCATTAAATATAAAAACTGAGAGCTTATATTTAATTTTTTAAAGGCTGGGAGCTTATAAAAATGGTTTGAAAGACCACATCTTAAAATGCTGCCATTAACATTTTGCAAAGCACAAAGGTTTTTGTTTTTTGGTTTTTAGTTTACAGTTTACAGTGATACTTCCAATTCTTGTATTTCCAAATGCATAATAAAAAAAATTTAAAAAGCTAGTTAATTTTCTCTATATCATGCTTATTTAGTTTTTATTTCTTCTTTAAATTGCTATTATATCTTTTTCTCTTTCATAACTGTCAAAGTTCTTATTAACCAAGACAAAATATCTGTAAGATAGAGAATAAGATAATAAATAATTCTGATAGGCTTTTCTAATAATAGATTACCCTAAATTCCTAGCACAAACCCTGTGTATCCTGATTCATTTTGTTTTTAATACAGCCACACACTGCATAATGATGTTTTAGTCAACAATAGACCCATATACAGCAGTGGTCCTGTAAGAATACGATGAAGCTGAAAAGCTTCTGTCTCCTAGGGACATCATAGCAATGGCAATCTGTTAGGGCAGCACATCACCCATGTGCTTGAATCTTGGTAATACTACTAGAAATGAATGTGTTCCCCTGGGGAGATTCATGTGTGTATGTGTGCATGCGTATATGTGTGAATGTTGTATTTTTTAAATAAAGCTAGCTACATTTAGAAATAAACGATAATGTAAAATGGAAATTTAAGCTTTTTATCTATTATAACCATTGATTTTAGCAAATGTATACTAAAATCCTTCAGAGATCTGACACATTTTTCCCCTTAACAAGAGATTTAACATCCACATATCAAAATCTCATCAACTTTGCCACTATGACCATGGATACATCCTCAATAGAGAAATTTTTCTAGAATTTTCCCCTTTGATTAACATCTTTTATTTTTCTCATTTGATTACATTCATTAAATTGAATAATGGACTCCAGGAATCCCTTTTTGGCATAAAGTAATTTGACCCTTTTATGAGTGACAGTACCAATATTTGATAGATGTTAAATTTAATTTCTCAAATATAATTTCCTTTGATTGATACTGGATTTATAAAATGTTAAAATCTCTCCTTACAATTTATAGATTTAAAAAATTCATGTATTTTTAATTGTTCAAATTCTTCAAATACAGTAAAATATTCAAATAAAAGCTTTTAAATGCATGAATAAAATTAATTGAATAATCGTGTCTTTCTGTGATTCTGCAGGCTTATAGTCTTTTAAAAGACTGTTGATACTGGATTCTTGATAATATTGCAATCAATAACTATTTATCACTGTCCAAAATCAGTACTGATATAGATAATTTGAACTCAAAAGGTCCAAGGTGTATGTGATATTGCCATTCGTGTGGGAAGCATTATAGTATATTGGCTTGGAATTGAAAATAACTAGTTTTAACCCAGGTTTGTCACTTACTATATCTTTGAGTATGGAAAAGTAAATTATTTATCTACAACAGTGGTAGTCGAAACAACACTCACAAGTTGCTTCATCTATAAAACGGGAATAATTATAAGGATACTAACTTAAAGGGTTATTGGAAAAATACATGTACATAATAAACATGCTATGCCTGATAGGTACCTTGTGCTTTATCTATTGTTACTATATCGAAAAGAATGGGCAAGACCAGAATGTTTAGAATTCAGCATAAAATGATAGAACAAACATTTTTTCATCTTTTTCTTTAAATCATATTTAAGAAACTGAAAATAAGGTTTAGAAGAACACTACAGGATTACCTATCATGATATTGAAAGAAAAATGTCTTATGCTATCTTGATAATAAACTTGAAATATTTCAATCAACTGGAGATTATTTTAGCTATATAATGGTTTATTATGCAATAAATCCATTCTAACTGCTCTACAGGAATTTGGGTGAGGGTAGTGTAACTTAAAATCAGATAGTCTACCAATATAGATGGCTCTTAAACTTTGTCTTGACATTTTCTAAGAAAATACTTAGATGTTTTTACATTATTGGAAATTCAATTCAGAATTCATTCACACATCTCATGTCTCACACATTTCAGAAAATCAGAAATTTGTATTGATGAAAAAAAAAAAGTTGTTCTTGGCCAAAAACATCAATCAGCCTCATCTCCAGAGTGATCCTCCAAACTCAGGGAGAATGTGTTTCTGACTTTCATGATAGATCTGAAAATTGTCACCTAAATTTTTTAAAAAGCAACACAGGACCAGTGTTGCCAATCTCTTGTATTTAAGCTTGAATTGACTCAGTACAGTTCTTTTTCCAAGTCTATATAAAAAATGGCCTCAGAGAATATCATTTAATTGTGTGGTATGTGCGTTGTACTGTTCATTCCATCTTTTCTGTTATTTGCTATCATTATAAATCAACTACCATGTAAAACCATTTGATCAAATGATGTGCATTAATAAATTTTACTTCAAAATGGTTCTATTTAAAACATCCTATGTTTTCTACGAAATTATCATTGAAGATATTACCTATAATGTTGTTCAATGTTTTCTTAAGATTTCATTTTTTTTTCAGAGCAGTTTTAGCTTCACAGCAAAATTGGGAGCATGGTACAGGAATTTCCCATATAGCCTGTGACCTCACACATGTTATATAGCTTGCTCTGGTGAGGGGCTATGAACATCCCTCACCAGAAGGCATATTTGTTACAATTGATGAACCTATATTGACACATCATAATCATCCAAAGGCTGTAGTTTACATTAGAGTTCACTCTCACATCCTAGGGGTTTGGACACATGCATAATGTAATACTCATTTGCAAAATCACATATATATAATTATAGTAACATACAGAATTTACACAATGTCCTTAAACTATTTGCTTGGCCTTTTCATCCCTCTCACCTCTACATCACCTGTTGGCAACCAATTCTCTTCTGCTGTCTTCACAGTTTTGTCTTTTCCAGAATGTTATATAGTTGGAATCCTGTAACATATAAAGGTTTTAGATTGACTTATTTCACTTAGCAATGTGCATTTAAGTTTCTTTCCTGTATTTTCACATCTTAATAACTCATTTCTTTTTACTGTTGAATAATATTCCATTGTCTGGATGTACTGCGGTTTATTTACCCATTCACCCACTGAAGTACATTTTGATTTCTTCCAAGTTGTGCTAATTATGAACAAAACTGCCATAAACATCTGTGTGCAGGTTTGTGTGGAAGTTTTCACCTCCTTTGGGTAAATGCCAAGGAGTATGATTGGTGGATCATATGGTAAGGATATGTTTAGTCTTGTAAGAAATTGCCAAACTGCCTTCTTAAGTAACTGTCCCATTTTGTATTCCCACCAGCAGTGAATGACAGTTCCTGTTTCTCAACATCATTGTCAGCATTTGGTGCAGTCAGTGTTCTAGATTTTGACCATTATAATAGGTGGGTAATAGTATCTTGTCGTTTTAACTGGCCTTTCCTTTATGACATACGATATGGAACATCTTTTCATATGCCAATTTGCCATGCATGTGTCTTCTTTGAGGAAGTGTCTGTTAAGGTTATTGAGCTTTTGATGGGGTTGTTTTTTTCTTGTAAATTTGTTGGAGTTCATTGTAGATTCTGGATATTAGCCCTTTGTCAGATGAGTAAATTGCAAAATTTTTCTCCCATTTTGTAGGTTGCCTGTTCACGCTGATGGTAGTTTCTTTTGCTGTGCAAAAGCTCTTTAGTTTAATTAGATCCCATTTGTCAATTTTGGCTTTTGTTGCAGTAGCTAAGACTTGGAACCAACCCAAATGTCCAACAATGATAGACTGAATTAAGAAAATGTGGCACATACACACCATGGAATACTATGCAGCCATAAAAAATGATGAGTTCATGTCCTTTGTAGGGACATGGATGAAGCTGGAAACCATCATTCTCAGCAAACTATCGCAAGGACAAAAAACCAAACACCGCATGTTCTCACTCATAGGTGGGAATTGAACAATGAGAACACATGGACACCGGAAGGGGAACATCACACACAGGGGCCTGTTGTGGGATGGGGGCAGAGGGGAGCGATAGCATTTGGAGATATACCTAATGTTAAATGACGAATTAATGGGTGCAGCACACCAACATGGCACATGTATACATATGTAACTAACCTGCACGTTGTGCACATGTACCCTAAAACTTAAAGTATAATAATAATAAAAAAGGTTATTGAGCTATTTTTTAATCAGACTTTTTCTTATTATTGGGGTTTAAGGGTTCTTTGTAAATTTTAAACAACTGCTCTTAATCAGATTTATCTTTTGCAAACATTTTCTCCCAATCTGTGGCATTTCTTTTCATTCTCTTGACTTTGTTTTCCACAGAGCAGAAGTTTTCAATGGCTGACTTACTAATGATTGATTTCTTTCATGGATCATGGCTTTCGTGTTCTTCCTAAAACATTATTTCCATACTGATGATCATCTAGATTTTCTCCTTTGTTACCTCTTAGTTTTATAGTTTTACATTTTACATTTGGTCCTGTGATTCATGTTGAGTTACTTTTTGTGGAGGGTGTAAGATCTGTGTCTAGACTCACTTTTTTGCATGTCTAGTTATTCTGGTACCACCTGCTGAAAAGACTATCTTTGCTACATTATATTGCATTGTTTTTTGTTCAAAACTCAGTTGACTATATTTATGCAGGTCTATTTGTTGGTTATCTATTCTGTTCCATTGATCTATTTGTCTCTTTTTGCCAATACCAGACTGTCATGATTACTGTGCCTTTACAGTAAGCCTTAGAGTTGGGTATAGACAGTCCTTCAATTTATTCTTTTCAATCAATATTGCTTTGGCTATTCTGTGTCTTTTGCCACTCCATATAAACTTTAGAATTAGCTTGCTAGTGTCCACAACATACATTACTGGAATGTGTTGGAATTTTATTGAATCTATAGACCAAATTGGGAAGAACTGACATATTGCCTATATTGAGTCTTCTGATTCATGAGCATGGGACGTTCCATTTATTTGGTTCTTTTCTGTTTAACTCATCAGAATTTTATAGTTTTTTGTATAAAGCTTGTACATATTTTCCGTTTTCGGGGAAGCTAATATAAATGTAATGTTATTGCTGTTTTTTTTTAATTTCAAATGTAATTGTTCATGGCTGGTCTCTAAAAAATCAATTTACATTTGTACATTAGACTTGTAATCAGCAACCTTGGTATAATTTTTTGCTAGTTCCAGAAGTTATTTGTTGTAGTTGTTGATTCCTTTAGGTTTTTTACATAGATAATCTTGCCATCTTTAAACAAAAATAAGCTTATTTCTTCTTTCCCAGTACATATACCTTTTATTTCCTTTCTTATTGCATTAGCTGGAACTTTCAGTATGATATTGAAAAGCTGTGGTGAGAAGAAGATATCCTCACCTTTCTCTGAATCTTAGTAGGAGAGCTTCAAGTTTCTCAACATTAAGAATAGAGTTAGCTATAGGGATTTTGTAAATATTCTATTTCTAGCTAAGGAAGTTCTCTATTCCCAGTTTATTTAGAATTATCACAATTGGGTGTTGTATTTTATGAAATGCTTTTTCTGCATATAGTGATATGATCATCATGTTTTTGCAAAAACCTATGAAGTGAGTATTTTTTAAAATGCTACTCATTTCCTCTGGAGAAACTACTGTATTTTGAAATATCTATAAAAGTTGCAAACCATATTATATCTTACCTTTTGCCATGTTTGACAGGTCAGTTAATGATCATGATTAATCACAACAGGAATATTAGCCTGGGTGATATTTAAGTTTGCTCTTGTTACAGTTTATTTTTTTTCTTCTCACGATTTTACAAGTTTCTATACATTTCTTTTGAAAAACTGCGAGAATCAAAAACAGAAAAATGGGTCTTTAAGATAATCTGGTGATTTTACATTATCCTAAATCTATATTTAATTAACTTTTTGTATTTTTAATATGCTGTAATCACTAATCATTATGTTAAAAGGTATAGTAATTTATAACTTTATGATCTATTTCAAAAAATCAACTATTAGACAAGGAGGGTAACAAAAACTTTCAAAAGACAGTATTTTCCAATATCATTGCTAGACAAGATTATTCAACTATCTTTCATTTTAAAATTTCTATTTGATTATTTCTCTTTATGTCAACAGCAGTCATAACTCTGAGAACCTGAAAGTTTAAGCCACTAAATAAACATTTTATTAATTCAATAAATTTTTACATAGCTACTGAAAGCTACCACAATTTATAGACTGATTTTGTTTAAATGTTTTATTTGAAGACTTATATTCCCTTTCTTGCATAATGTAAGCATAAATATAATATTCTTTACTCAGCTATGAGAAGATCATAAAATTTCTTCCCAGAAACATTTTTATGACTAATTGCTTCCCATTCATGTGGTCAGAAATCTTATTTTATGCATTTAACCTATTTTTCATACGAACTTTTAATATCACCATCTTCTCAATTTTAAAATAATGAATGCAATTCCATTTCAAACATGTATACTCCTCTCTGTAACTTTGTCATTTTTTTTCTGTTTGAATGCAGTTCTTACCTACTACCATTAAACCTCCGTTTGTGTTACTGCAATTCCACTAAAATTCACGGTAACAATATTAATTGTTAAAACTAATTTACATTTTTAAGATAAAATTAAAGTTGCCTGCTTGATGGTTTGACATTCAATAAAATAAAAGATAAAAAAAGCATAGTACACGTTTGCATTTTTGAGTGTGTATGAATGCCTGTGTATGTACAATGCTTGTATGAGTTTGTGGATAAGAGTGTGCATTGTGTGTGTGTGTGTGTGTGTGTGTGTGTGTGTGTGCAGGAAAAGGGGAAAGAGAAAAAGATATTAAATGATTAAATGTAATTTTGTAATTTTTTACAGTAAGTACGTTTTTAAACATTCAAGTGAATATATACAGTTGGAAATAGTTTGGCTGGGAGCTATTTGAATTTGAAACTCAACCTTATGCATATGGTAGATGAAACCACACGTTGTTTGAGACAAGCTAGGAAAAGTCTAAATAGTAAATAAAGATAATGTTTAGCAAAACTGGAATCCTGAGAGTTAGTCAAGCAGGCAAACCATGTTGGAAATTAGCCATCCAAAAGAAAAATCGTAAGATGGAAGTGTCTTGGCAATAAAGGAAATAGAATGCTTTAAGAATGTAGTGACACTCCGGTTGAATATTCTCCATCACTTTTGCCTCCACTTCTTGGATGTGTTTTCTTTGCAATCATCCTCCTTAGCCACCTCTGATGAACGCATTGAAGAGGATGACCTGCTTGGTTATTCTGCTTCCCAAATACAAAAAATTAGGCTTCTGAAATCAAACATAAGAAGTCATTGCTGCTTTTATTCCAGGTGGGTCAGCTTTCTCAAATACTGTGAATTTCTATGTGTTTGTTTCAAATCAACACCTTTTACGTAAACTTACAATTCTGCTTCAGACATCTATCACTATAGGTTTAATTACAATTATCTGAGATGAGAACACCTAAAGTCTACCCTCATAGCAGTTCAAGAATACAAAACATTTGTTTTAACTATGGTCACTGCATGGTACAATAGATCTTTTCAACTTATTCTTGCAATTTAACTGAACTTTTGTATCTTTTGAGCAACATCAACCCAAGCCCCCTGCCCTCAGCCCCTTGTAACCACATTCTCCTCTCTACTTTTTATGAGTCCAACTTCTTTAGATTCCACATATAAGTGAGATAATGTACATGTTAATTAACTCAATTTAATTCTTCTATAATGTTTATATATTTCAAAACAACATGTTGTATACCATAAGTTTGTATAATTTTTTGGTGAATTAAAAATAAAAATATGATTATTTGAGATGTGTTAGGCTTCTGTGGAACTATGCCTATGAGATATTCAACTTAGAGTTATTATTTTCTTAGCCTTTTTCATCTCTGACTTGAGGTTACATTTTAGCTCTGCCACACTGTGTACAATTCTCCAGACAATTAATACTGAGGCTAGTTTCTGGCACTTCTCCATAAACTGTCCCATCTTCCTTAACTAAATTTGCCTCTTACCTGTACTCCAGTCGCTAAAGGGCTTCACGCCTGATCACTGTGAGCACATCCCTCACCTACCCAATATATATATACCAACTTAAGAGGAAAAAGTTTTTTGTTTATATTTTAGTAGCAAGTTATTAATTACAGTAATTAGGCAAACATTTCATCCAAAAGAAAGAAACTACATAGTTAAACCTAGAATATGTGGTAAGTTAAAGAAACATTAATTTTGGTTTCAGGTAAACTTTGTTAGTTTTACTTCATTAGATTGATTTCCTAAAGCTAGGAGCCTAAAGAAGAATAATTTGTATATAAAGAATTAAATAAAGCTTTTACATAAAAATTATAAAAACATATATTTATATACATTCTGGTGATTAAACACAATTATTTCCTCTTCTTTTAAGTTTCAAATGTATCTTTGATAACTGTCTGTATTGCATTCTAGTCATTACTTAAGCTATCCTTAATTAAAAGTAAGAGCTGAAGAGTTTTGGTTAAAATATATATGTATGCTTGAAGTTCATTTTACTTATATCCAAACCAATCAATGCTAATAATATCACCAAAGTGATTTTACCCACATAAAATATTTCAACATGGATTTCTGAACCTATACTGGTGCCAAATTTTTATAAATAAATTGCTTTTATTTGAATATTAGTTTTTTACAGTTGCAAGAATCCCTTCAAATTGTCTAAATAAGGCAGACAAGAAGAGAAACAGATGTACATAAGTGAACCTGAATAGATAGATAGACAGATAGATAAATAGGAGAGAGAGAAAGAGAGAAAGAGAGAGACAGAAAGAGAGGGATACATGATAAATGATGGAATCTTGGTAACGGTAAACTAACTGAATTAGAGATTAGGAAATATACTAATGTAACTACTAAAAGGAGATGTTCATCCCATGAATATTCAAGCAGAACAATAAATCTGTTTAAATTTTAATATAAGTAGTATTAATAATTATAAAATTCAATATTACCTTAAACTTTTCACTTTTTATAAATTATCTTTTTCAAGAGAATCATTTTTAAATATTGCGTTACTTTATTTGTATCTATAATTTTTAAATATTTTCTCTTCAAAATTCCTGAAATGTGTATGACACATAAAATATACTTAGTATTTTCTCATTCTAAAATAAATCTGAACAGCTTTAAAACATGACAATTATGCTTAAGGATATTACTACCGGTTTCTTGAATGGACATTTTTTTTTAACTCTCTGATTTGCATATAAAATCGCATAGAATAGATTCACATTATTAATTTCAGCATTCCTAAGACTGAAAAATATTTAAAGTGATAAAAATGCTGTTAGTTTTCTTATATTTTGTGGCCATGTACACTGAGGCAAAGTAAAGAATTGATCCAGGGATTTCAAATAGTGTTAGCAAATGATTCAGCAATATAACAGGAAATGTTTTATCCAATATATTTTTAGTAAAGTATTCATGTCAGAGTAAACCAAAATGCTTTACAAAAAAAATGAAAGAACAATTTACATAACAGGGATATCCACCCCCCTTTTAAAAGGCGTATTGTATTTTTAAACTGAAGATTATTTACCTTTATGTTCTAGAAAATGTACTTTAATTGAATATATATAATATGTGTGTGTGTGTATATATATATATACATACACTCTTTTTCTTTCTTTCTTTTTTTGTTTTTTTTTTTTTTTTTTTGAGGCAGAGTCTCACTCTGTTGCCCAGATCAGAGGGCAGTGGTGCAATCTCAGCTCACTGCAACCTCCGCCTCCAGGGTTCAAGAGATTCCTCTGCCTCAGCCTCCCGAGTAGCTGGGAATACAGGCATGTGCCACCACGCCCGGCTAATTTTTGTAGTTTTAGAAGAGACATGGGTTTCACTATGTTGACCAGTCTGGTCTCGAACTCCTGACCTCAGGTAATCCAACCGCCTTGGCCTCCCAAAGTGCTGGGATTGCAGGTGCGAGCCAATGCGCCTGGCCTTTATTTAAATACGAATTCTGAGTTTTGCATGTATCTTGAGAGATCCACTGAGAAAATGTATTTGAGTATTTGATTAATTCACTAAGCAAAAAATCAGTTTAGCCTGTGAAGGCATCAACAACAAAAAAAATGGGCATTTTGATCCATCAAATATATGTCATTAGTTTTGGCAGTAAATTTTAATTTGAACATGAGGAACACATTAGTATAGACTAATCTAGTTTTATTTTGATTTATAGCTTTATTAATATTATTAAACTACAAAATGTTTTAAATAGCTTGAATTTCAAACATATTAAATAATGTCAATATGTTAACAAAGTAATTGAATTCACCCATTTAAATTGATGATGTAGGTATTTTGAAGGCACAAAAACATATTTACAGTGCATCATTAAGTGAAAAGACAAACTTCTAAATAAGCATAAATATGCATTCAACTCTGAAATAAACTAGATATATGTTTCCTCTGTATGTGTGTATACATAATTTTAAAAAATTTATATGTGAACATTATTACTTTTTAATATATGTGACTAAATGTGTATTGAGGCTACATGTGTTATACATTTACATATGTAACCACTTCTAAAATGCATATAGTAGTATTTATGACAAATATATTAATTTGAGGTCAATCAAGTGACATTGATTTTACTAGAATTTAAGCCTGATGAATGTGAGAATTTTTTTTTTCTGTTTTGTTTCATCATGTATTCAAATGTCATAACTTCCTGGCATATAGTACTTAATAAATATTGAATACAGAAGAACTGAATAATTAAATTCCTATCTGTATTGTATATATATCTATAGACATTTGTACCTATATGTAGATATATGTCCATATGCACCAAGGTTAAATGTTTTTTATTTTTATTTTTAAGACACTAGGTCTCCCTATGTTTCCCAGGCAGGTCTCTAACTACTGGGCTCAAATGACCTGTCTGTTGCAGCCTCCCAAAGTGACGAGATTAGAGGCATTAGCCACCCCACCCAGCCTCAACCAAGGTTAAATCTTAATAATGGCTTTTTAATAATTTTTCGACAATACAATTTTTATAATTTTCTGTTTCTAATTTATTTTTCTAACAAGAATACATTAACGTTATAGTGTTGAACTGCTCATTAAATTTTATAAAATAAATGTTAATAAGCATAACCAGTTCTGTTGAAGTTCATTTACATTCTTCTTACAATAAGAGTTTAAAATATGATAGTCTTCTGTCTGAATGTCTTCTGATTAATAACCACACAAACCATTTCAATAAGTATGTTATTCTTTTCTCCAAATATGTAATTTTAAAGTTGACACAAATTAATTTTAATATTGAATAAAATTTTCATTAAGGGTAAACAAAGTATAGTTCATATAAGTATGAAAAAATATTTTAAATATTAATTAAGAACTAGATTAGATAATTTCTTGGGATGGTCTTCCTAGTATGTAAGAAATATTTTAAATCTTGAAGGAATATCTTTTTACTTATTTCTTTTTAAAACAACTGTATGGTAAGTAATCATTAGGGCTACTGACAATTTATTTTCTCTGCAGAATATACATTATACTTCTATGAGCACTTTGAGGTCAGATGTGTCATTTTGACTAATGTAGGGAAACACACTATGAGAAGAAAGTATGTTGCTTTCCCAGAAAGTTTTTTTTATACCAAGTTGGCAATTGTGGAATCACCTGTGCAAGCGGACCTGCCATGACCTACATTCCATTATAACTATGTGGAACAGAGCAGGTCTGCTCATTGAGTCTTTTTTTTTATATATATACTTTTTAAGTTCTAGGGTACATGTGCACAACGCACAGGTTTGTTACATACGTATACATGTCTCATGTTGGTGTGCTGCACCCATTAACTCATTATTTACATTAGGTATATCTCCTAATGCTATCCCTCCCCTCTTCCCCCACCCCATGACAGGCCCCGGTGTGTGATGTCCCCCACCTTGTCTCTAAATGTTCTCATTGTTCATTTCCCACCTATGAGTGAGAATATGCGGTGTTTGGTTTTCTGTCCTTGTGATACTTTGTTCAGAATGATGGTTTCCAGCTTCATCCCTGTCCCTGTAAAGGACATGAACTCACCCTTTTTTATGGCTGCATAGTATTCCACGGTGTATATGTGCCACATTTTCTTAATCCAGTCTATCATTGATGGACATTTGGCTTGGTTCCAAGTCTTTGCTATTGTGAACAGTGCTGCAATAAACGTATGTGTGCATGTGTCTTTATAGTAGAATGATTTATAATCCTTTGGGTATATACCCAGTAATGGGATGGCTGGGTCAAATGGTATTTCTAGTTCTAGATCCTTGAGGAATTGCCACACTGTCTTCCATAATGGTTGAACTAGTTTACAGTCCACTAACAGTGTAAAAGTGTTCCTATTTCTCCACATCCTCTCCAGCACCTGTTGTTTCCTGACTTTTTAATGATGGCCATTCTAACTGGTGTGAGATGGTATCTCATTGTGGTTTTTATTTGCATTTCTCTGATGGCCAGTGATAATAAGCATTTTTTCATGTATCTATTGGCTGCATAAATGTCTTCTTTTGAGAAGTGTCTGTTCATATCCTTTGCCCACTTTTTGATGGGATTGTTTGATGTTTTCCTGTAAATTTGTTTAAGTTCTTTGTAGATTCTGGATGTTAGCCCTTTGTCAGATGGGTAGATTGTAAAGCTTTTCTCCCATTCTGTAGGTTGCCTGTTCACTCTGATGGTAGTTTCTTTTGCTGTGCAGAAGCTCTTTAGTTTAATTACATGCCATTTGTCAATTTTGGCTTTTGTTGCCATTGCTTTTGGTGTTTTAGTCATGAAGTCCTTGCCCATGCCTATGTCCTGAATGGTATTGCCTAGGTTTTCTTCTAGGGTTTTTATGGTTTTAGGTCTAACATTTAAGTCATTAATCCATCTTGAATTAATTTTTGTATAAGGTGTAAGGAAGGGATCCAGTTTCAGCTTTCTACATATGGCTAGCCAGTTTTCCCAGCACCATTTATTCAATAGGGAATCCTTTCCTCATTTCTTGTTTTTGTCAGGTTTGTCAAAAATCAGATGGTTGTAGGTGTGTGGTATTATTTCTGAAGACTCTGTTCTGTTCCATTGGTCCACATCTGTGTTTTGGTACCGGTGCCATGCTGTTTTGGTGACTGTAGCCTTGTAGCATGGTTTAAAGTCAGGTAGTGTGATGCCTCCAGCTTTGTTCTTTTTGCTTAGGATTGTCTTGGTGATGCGGGCTCTTTTTTGGTTCCATATGAACTTTTAAGTAGTTTTTTTCTAATTCTGTGAAGAAAGTCATTGGTAGCTTGATGGGGATGCATTGAATCTATAAATTGCCTTGTTCATTATGGCCATTTTCATGATAATGATTCTTCCTATTCATGAGCATGGAATGTTCCTCCATTTGTTTTGTGTCCTCTTTTATTTCGTTGAGCAGTGGTTTGTAGTTCTCCTTGAAGAGGTCCTTCACATCCCTTGTAAGTTGGATTCCTAGGTATTTTATTTTCTTTGTAGCAATTGTAAATCGGAGTTCACTCATGATTTGACTCTCTGTTTGTCTGTTATTGGTGTATAAGAATGCTTGTGATTTTTGAGCATTGATTTTGTATCCTAAGACTTTGCTGAAGTTGCCTATCAGCCTAAGGAGATTTTGGGCTGAGATGATGGGGTTTTCTAAATATACAATCATGTCATCTGCAAACAGGGACAATTTCACTTCCTCTTTTCCTAATTGAATACCCTTTATTTCTTTCTCCTGCCTGATTGCCCTGGCCAGGTCTTCCAACACTATGTTGAATAGGAGTGGTGACAGAGGGTATCCTTGTCTTGTGTCAGTTTTCAAAGGGAATGCTTCCAGTTTTTGCCCATTCAGTATGATATTGGCTGTGGGTTTGTCATAAATAGCTCTTATAATTTTAGATATGTCCCATAAATACCTAATTTATTGAGAGTTTTTAGCATGAAGGGCTGTTGAATTTTCTTGAAGGCCTTTTCTGCATCTATTGAGATAATCATGTGGTTTTTGTCTTTGGTTCTGTTTATAGGATGGATTATGTTTATTGATTTGCGTATGTTGAACCAGCCTTGCATCCCAGAGATGAAGCCAACTTGATTGTGGTGGATAAGCTTTTAGATGTGCTGCTGGATTCAGTTTGCCAGTATTTTATTGAGGATTTTTGCACCGATGTTCATCAAGGATATTGGTCTAAAATTCTCCTTTTCTGTTGTGTCTCTGCCAGGCTTTGGTAACAGGATGATGCTGGCCTCATAAAATGAGTCAGGGAGGATTCCTCTTTTTCTATTGATTGGAATAGTTTTAGAAGGAATGGTACCAGCTCCTCTTTTACCTCTGGTGGAATTCGGTTGTGAATCCGTCTAGTCCTGGACTTTTTTTGTTGGTAGGCTATTAATTATTGCCTCAATTTCAGAGCCTGTTATTGGTCTGTTCAGGGATTCAACTTCATCCTGGTTTAGTCTTGGGATGGTGGATGTGTCGAGGAACTTATCCACCTCTTCTAGATTTTTTAGTTTATTTGCATAGAGGTGTTTATAGTATTCTCTGATGGTAGTTTGTATTTCTGTGGGATCGGTGGTGATATCCCCTTTATCATTTTTTATTGTATCTATTTGATTCTTCTCTCTTTTCTCCTTTATTAGTATTGCTAGCAGTCTATCAATTTTGTTGATCTTTTCAAAAAACCAGCTCCTGGATTCATTGATTTTTTGAAGGGTTTTTTTTCTCTGTCTCCTTCAGTTCTGCTCTGATCTTAGCTCATTGAGTCTTAATGGAAACAGCCTTGAGAGATTATTATAATAATCCACCAAGATTTTGGATTATTTGCTACCATGCAAAACCGGCTAATACCTGATTGATGCAAACATACTATGGCTACATAACAGATATATGCCTTATGTGACTAGCAAGTTATTAGTAATTCCAATAGAAACTCCATTTTTTACTTGTCGGTTCCAGAATATTCTGCACACACATTGGCTTCTTAATCTGAGAAAGAAAGCGTATTCATTTGGCCCATACAGAAGGATAGGAATTAAAATTTAGGCCTGGCCGGGCATGGTGGCTCATGCCTGTAATCCCAGTATTTTGGGAGGCTGAGGCAGGCAGATCACCTGAGGTTGGGAGTTCAAGACCAGCCTAACCAACATGGAGAAACCCTGTCTCTACTAAAAATACAAAATTAGCCAGGTGTGGTGGCACATGCCTGTAATCCCAGCTACTCGGGATGCTGAGGCTGGAGAATCACTTGAACCCAGGAGGCAGAGGTGGCAGTAAGCTGAGATCAAGCCATTGCACTCCAGCCTGGGCAACAAGAGTGAAACTCCGTCTGAAAAAAAAAAAAAAAAGCAAACAAAAAATAAGAAATTTAGCCCTGGCTGTCAGAACTTTTGCTGAGAGGAAGCCTTTGAGTATGATGGGGTAATGGACACTTTTCTTGTCATAGCATAGACTTGAAAACATTATCATTGGTTTCTGCAACATTGAGTGCACCTTTCTATTTGTATAACTCTATCCAGTATGCCTCTGGATCTCTAATTCATATTTTTAACATATTAGACTCTATTTGCTGTATTTTTTTATTTAATTTGCGTTTCAGTTTATTAATCCTAGCTTTATCTGTATATAACTATTGTTATATTATCTGTATATAAACTATTATTAAACAAGTCATTGTGTTTGTTCTTCAAATAGTTTCCATATCTGGTAATTCCATTTAATTTGTTTCATGCATACCTAAATATTTTTGATTACTTTTTTGTTTCTCATTCTTCCTTTATTTTTATTACTTAAAAATATTTAATATTATCAATTTATATTGTGGTATTAGTATATCCAGCAAAAATGTGCTGATTTGTTTTTTTTTTTTTTTGAGTCGTAGTCTCACTCAGTCGCCTCAGCTGGAGTGCAGTGGCACCATCTCGTCTCACTGCAACTTCCACCAGCTGGATTCAAGTGATTCTCTTACCTCAGCTTCCCGAGTAGCTGGGATTACAGGCACCTGCCACCACGCCCGGCTAATTTTTTCTATTTTAAATAGAGACGGGAATTCACCATGTTGGGCAGGCTGGTCTTGAACCCCTTACCTCAAATGAATCACCTGCCTCGGCTTCCCAAAGTGCTGCGATTACAGGCATGAGCCGCCTCGCCCGGCCAAGATGTACTAATTTAAACAAATATTTATATTGATCATCATAGTACATCCATCTTTGTTGGATGTACTAATACCACAATATAAATTGATAATATTAAATATTACCAATTCTATCAGACTATCAGATGTTCAGACAGAAGTCTTTGTTGGTATCACTTGCCCATTTTTAAAGATATTTGCTCACAATATATGTTTATTTCTTGTCTATTTCAACAGTTGTTTGTGCTAATGTGTCAAGATCATATCTATGCAACTTTACAACAGAAACCTGAATTACTTTTGTTTGCATTTCCCAAAATGATGTGTTTTCTTCACCTATAAATGCAATTTATAAGGACAACTTTGTATTAAAATCTTGCCTTGATGTTTCTTTAGATAGACAAGTAGTAGTAATTTGAATGGTTTAAACCCAAATCTGTTAGGATAGCTAATTTTGGTTCAAAATTTGAGTAAAAACATTACTTTTTCACCTCATATAGTACCCAAACCAAAAAGACAAATTTCCTGCCTGGTTCCTTTCTTGAGATAGTGATAATGATGATAATGAGGATGATGATGATCATGGTGATTGTACTGACAATTCAACATTTCATTGATGATCTGATTTATTTGCTAAGGTTTTTCGTTGACTGAGTTGCATGCATCTTTTCTCAAATCCCTTAGGTAGTCATTAAATTCTGCATGTCCTGGCCGGGCACGGTGGCTCATGCTTGTAATCCTAGCACTCTGGGAGCCTAGGCGAGCAGATCATGAGGTCAAGAGATTGAGACCATCCTGGCCACCATGGTGAAACCCCGTCTCTACTGAAAATACAAAAATTAGCTGTAGTCCCAGCTCCTCGGGAGGCTGAGGCAGGAGAATCGGTTGAACCCAGGAAGCAGAGGTTGCAGTGAGCTGAGATTGCGCCACTGCACTCAAGCCTGGCGACAGAGTGAAACTCCATCTCAAAAAAGAAAAAAAATTCTGCACAACCTTAAACATTGTGTAGGTTATATAGTGTCACATTCCAAACAATTATTTATTTACTGATTGCTCTGTAGGTTCAGGAATTTGAGTTTTCCTAAACTGAGGAATTCTTGTGCTATTCCCATCTGGGATCACTCATGTAATTCCAATTACTTGATAGTTAGACTGTGACTGCATGGTATGAGAAAGCCTCACTCACATGTTTCAGCATTGCCAAGACCTCTTAGCTGGACTTCTCTGTCTCTGTGTAGTCTCTCATCATCAGAGACTATACTTAGATTTTCCCCAGGAGGGTCTCAGGCCAGGGTTTCAGCTGAGCATAAGCAAAGGTTATAAATCCTCTTGAAGTCTAGATCTGAAATGCACCTGACATCAATTCTATAACATTCTATAGATTAAAGCAAGCTTATTGCAGCTCGGAATCAAAGGGTTAGAGAAATCGTGTTTATTTATTATTCAAGAGAGGAACTGCAAAGTCACACTGCAAATGAACACGCATTATAGTGATGGGGAAAATTTGTGGCAATGTACCAATAATTCACAGCAAAAAGGACTTCAAAATTTGAATAAACATATAGATTAACTAATAAATAACATTGATAATCTGGAGTATAAAAAATAAACATTTAGACATTTAACAATCCATGGGTAAAATCACTGATCCATCTATATTGTGTCAGCAAGAAATGGAGGAATAGTGACTTTTAATATCACGTTGGTGAAGTTCAAATTTGGAGCAGGTGCTTTGAAAGCAGCTTGCAAATAGCCAATGTAGTAGGCAGCATCAGAAATAGTTTCCAATGACACCCACCCCTTGGTATCCATGTCTTTGTATAATCTTCTCTCCCTGAGTATAGGCTGATCTAGTCACTTGCTTCTTATAAGAAGAATAGAGCAGAAGTGATGGGATATGACTTCTGATTAGATTACAAAAGCTATTTTCTTTCCTTCTCTTTCACTTCCTTACTTTGACAAAGCCAGCTGTCATTTGTGAACTGCCCTTTGGCAAGGACTAAGACTGGCCTTCAATCAACAGCCGATGAAGAAGAGACCCTTAGTTCAACATCCTCTAAGGCATGGAATCCTACAAGACTGCATCAGGTGAACTTGCAAGCAGATCCACCGTCAGTCAAACCTTGAGATGACTACAGCCTTGAGAAAGACAAAGCCGGGAGAGGATCCAGCTTAGCCATGCCTGCATTCCTCACCCACAAAAAATGTCATTGAATGTTTTGGGAACAATTATTACACAGTGATAGATAACTAATGCATCTAGTAAATTTGAAAGGTCTCATTAGACTGAACAAATCCAGATCTAGATAAATGCTGTGAAAACACCACGGCTCATGTGAATTTAAAAAATGGATTAAATAATAAGCAATTTATAAAATAAACTATTTTTACATATATAAACACAGATCAACCTGAACACAAAATTATTAGTAGAACCACTAAACTACAAAAATTGCATGTACAGATGATTTTATTCCTGTACAGTAAAGTAGCAAAACATTATATCTTCTATGTAAACATATATGTATATAGCAAAAATATTACAAAATTAATCAATGGTATAAAAACCAACACCTGGATAGTGCCTCAATGAAGAATTACCGAAAAATCAAAGAATGTAACCTTTCATTTATAATATTTTAGATTTTTAAAATAATAAGTTTGATGCAAATGTATCCACATGCTAAGTTTTCTTACATCCTGGTAGGTTATGCACGGGTATTCCTTATAATGTGTTATGTTTTCCTTATTCAAAATATTTTATAATTTTTGAAAAAATAATTTTAATAAGGAAAAGTTAAAATATTATAAATGTTATACTTTATTATGAAATTGTTATAAATGCCATTAACATAAAAAATATTGGAGATGATAGCAATTGCCTTTGGTTTAGGGAAGTTAAAAGAAGATCAAATTAGATACAGATCTTGTTTATTACAGTAATCTGATGACAACAGAATCAGCAACCATAATACATAAAATAATTTCCAAGACATTAAACAAACAAATCATTTATATGGAGTAATGTAAACAAATCATTTATACGTCTATTGCACACAACGCATCTCTAAACTATGCCTCTGAGACATCCAATAAATAGTAGAAAGCAGAATAAATTTATCAGATTTTGTTATTGTTGGGAAAAACAATTTAAAATGACATATAATCCACAAAAAATAGAAAATACATTATTCAGCCATGTAGATCTATCTAGAAATATTAATATTAGTATGCTAATTAGAGAGTAACATATTCAAATGTTTAGTCATCAGAAATGCAATCAATGACATTAAATATGGGCAGTCAGTCCTAGAAATTTTTTTATGATTCAATTTGTTGTACCAAATTGGTAAACTTTCCAGGTTTATATTTATATATATATTTTTTTAAATAATTTGTTTCTTTTTTGGGTGATAAATTGCTAATTAAGAACATATAAAGTATCAAAATATTACTTTGACTTGTATATATTTTGTCATAGTCACAAAAGCAGTCAGAGTAGTCACAAAAGCAGTATAGGGAGAAACAATATTCATATAATATCAGGAAACAAAAGCAGCTTGAGACTTGGAACAAAAGCAGGGAGTACTCAGAAGATTAAATTAGCATAGTTTACAGACTTTGTGTAGATTGCATTAATGGCCCCAATTCCTTACCACTCCATCTATCCATAACTTCTTCTAAGTTTTCAATGCTCTCCCACTGTGGATAGGTATCATTCTTTGTCCCTAGGCTTGGTTTGTGATTGGCTTTGGCCAACAAGACCAAACACTAGCAGTGTCTTGAAAAGTTTTTGCAAGGTTGATCTCACTAGCTTTTGAGCTTCTCACATCTCCACATCAAAACCATGCCTGGAGTAGCCCTATGGTGCTGTGAGGAGGATAAACAACATCTGAAGCACAGAAATATCAACTGAAGTGCCCTAGGCAAGCACAACCTAGAGCAGAGCCCGGACCAAATTTCAGATGCATAAGTAAACCAGCCATCTACTGACACTCGAACAAACCCATCCAACATAAGCTAAACTTAACCTAGATCAGCCTAAGGCCCTGCTCTCACAAAGGCAAGTTAGTCAAAAAAAAGTGTAGTTGATATAAAGTAATCCACGAAATGGAATAATCATAATCCATAATTATTCCATATTATACTGTTACAGAAACATCTAATATGTTATTTATCTTAATTTTTATTTCTTCAGAATGACATTTTGTTCTAAATAGGAAATATGAATATATACAATTACGCTAATGTATGGAGGTGATATATCATAATGATTTGTGATCTTGTATCGAAATAAAGTCATTCATGTCAAGTAGCACTGGGCCCACAGTGAAGTTCTTCACCCCTTCTTCAAAATGAAAAACATTTGTGTGATGGACTGAGGTGACAACACCCACTTTTTCCTGGTACCACAGGAGGCCTGAAACACACCATAGAAAATGAAGAATGGCTGAGATTATGAGCATAGACCAACCTGCAGTAGATACAAAAACAGCCAAGTCCTGGCCTTGTCTGAGATACCTATGGAGACTCTGCCCATAAGAACTCTGAGGCATTTTTCCAACCTCAGCAGCTATTACCAAAGACTCTGCATGAGAGAAGCAGTGACCAACTCACTGACCTGCATTCAAAGGACTTCAGGACCCACTGGACTAGTCTGTTGGCATGCGGTGGTTTGTTAGCCTCCTTTACTAACACTGTGGTTTGTTAGCCTCCTTTTGCTACTGCCTCTAAACTAAACTGTGGTTTGTTAGCCTTCTTTTACTGCTGCCTCTGTGCTGAATATTAATTGCCTGATTGTGGTGTGTGAAGGCCTCACAATTAACTATGAATTCCAGCATAAATAATTGACTATTGAGCCATCATAAAACCTTACAGCTTAGGTGGGAACTTTCACAGCTTGGCAGTGAGAACCCAATTAACATATCAATCAGTGTAGCTTACAACAGGAAAAGCCTAAAAAACTATAATAGGACAGACTTTGAAAATATCTAATGATATGCATTAAGTACAGACGATTATAACCCAGAAAACATGCAACTTAGTGGAAAATATAAAGTAATAATAATAATTTCATTCTTTTCTTTCTGACCTAACTGACATTGAAACTTAAATAATAAGAATAAAGGTACAATGAAAAAGCATTCACATTGTTAAGATCAGTAGAACATGTTGAAAATTGTGAAATGTCCAACAGCATTCTACAGATAAAATTGAAAGAAGATGCTAGAAGTTGGAAAGCATACTTCTTTTCTGAGTATGTGGACTAGTACTGAGAGTAGTAGATCTTTAAATACGCTTCACTTTTATGCCATGTTTCCCAACAGATGATCACTAGAGTCTTCCCTTGAATCTGAAATATTTCCTTAAACTTGAGATTCAAATATTCTCCTCTTTGCTGATTATTCCACTTGAACGTCTAACAGGCAGTTCAAACTTTACATAAATATCACCCTTCCCTGGTCATCCTGTCTAAAATGTAAAATCTCACTTGCTAGTTACTATTGTAATAGACCATCCCAAAACATGGTGGAATATAAAACTGTCATTTTGTTAAGCTCACCAATTCCTTGCTCAAGAATTAGGAAAGAACAAGAACAGAATAATTTATCTATGGCTGTGGGGACTTGAAGGCAAGAAGATGAAACTATCTGGCCATATCTTCAATCACATATTTGGCTATCAACTGGACCCTCAGAAGGGATTTTCAATCAGATGATCTACAGATGCCCTGGGATTACTCACCAAATAGAAACTGTAGGATAATTGGAATTTTTAGATGGGGGCACAGAGCTCCAAAAGCTAGTGTACTAATGAGCAAAGTGAAGTGTTTATTGTGAACCCACCTGCAAAGCCACATATTGTCAGTTCCACTGCATTCTTTTGAATAAAACAGTTTTAAGTCCACCAAGGTTCAAGAGGATGTCACCTAGATACTACTTTTAATGGCAAGGTGGTAACATTTTCACATGTAAGATAGATGATCTAGTTGTCACTGTCTTTGAAGGTAACATCTGCGAGAACCACATACTCTTTCTGCTTCATTTTCTCCTCATCACTTACCCCAACATTCAGTACGTTTTATCTTTTTATTTACTGTACATCTTCTCGATAGAATGTGTTTTTTTGTTTGTTTGTTTCATTGATTTTTCACAGCACATAGAAGATCTGGAAGAATTCATAGTTTGACAAGGTTTTGTTGGTTGGATAAATAAATAAGAGGTGAGGCAGGTCACCTTCCAGAAACAGAAAGTTTATTTTACCTTTGACTACACACAAGTCAGCTTCTTCACTAGCTCCCTTAGATTGCTGAACAACTGAACTGCACTCAAAATTAGTATCATCTAGCCCTTAAATTGATGTTCACGGATACATTTAAAGAGATACCTCCTACACAACTTGGTGAAAACAAAAAAACTAAGTAGATATGACTCCACAAACAAAGACGAAGAAACAAGAAAAAATAACAAAAAAATGCGTATATAAAAATTCCAATATACAAAAATGGAAGTTAATAAATGGCTTTAACAGAAATAAAAGTATATTTTAATAGAATATTTTAAGAAATTATAAAAGATTATAGCCAATAAATGCTATTGATCCTTGAGGAAATACAAAGTATGATGACAATAAATAAAGAAGAAATTGTAATTGAGTATGTTACACATGGAGCTATAAGAATAGAAGAAAAAATACAAATGAGGCTACTATAAATAAAAAGAGAAAAAGTGACATTGGATGAATTAAAAGGCTGAATGAGTCCACAAAATAAATTTTAAAAAAGGACTTTGTATTCAGAAGAGAAAATTTAAAAAATTAAAGAGAAATAATAAGTATTTAGGATAGAACACAGATAATTAATTTGTCCTACTTAAGTTAGATAAAATAAAATTTTTCTTGAAAGAAACACTGGACAGATTTGAAGACATAAGTAAACCCTGAAGGACTGGGTCAGCTATGTAGGATGTAGAAGTAATAGCTGCTTGTGAAAGTTAGGAATGGCAAGAAGTAATGTCAACATGGCTCATTTTGTCCTCGCTCCCAAGCCATATATTCCAACATTTTTTAAATCAGACTAAAGGATAACATTTTGATCTTAATCTGTGTTCTGTCTCTATCTAGCACTCAGCTGTTCCAAAACTTGAACAGAGACAGGGAAGTGTTATGCTATATCCTTGCCGTTCATAACTATCTGGGTTCTGAGACCAGGAATCTTGAGAAATAGAGGTTTAAAATTAGCGATCCAATTAACTTCACTGTTATTTAACAGGGTCACGTGTTAAGTCTTAATTCCCACCATATGGGCTTTAAAAGTTTTTGAGGCAGATCTGTCCAATGTGCAGTAGTTTGTCCTCAGGCGAGAGGTGGGTAATTTTTATGTAGAAGAGGAACTCTTTACACACAGGCAGAGCTTCTACTGCAGAGCTTTGGAAACACATATGTGCTTCTCTAGCTTTAGCAGATGTAAATTCTGCCTTATTTTATCATCCTTTCTTTATACATGCATTTTAGATATTACATTAGAATGTTATTTGCTGTTTTTAGTATATTTCTTAGCCATGTTTATATGAGTCTTGGCCTTTAAATTGCAAAGGTCTTTGTTTTCTACGCATGGGGTATCATGCACAAGCAAGAATATGTCGTTAAATATTTAGAATGAGACCTAAGTTGACAGTACTTGATCAGGTGATCCAAGTTTAAACTCCCACCTCTACCCATTACTACCATTTGTAGCTAAATGTTTAATTTATGGGATGAACTCAAAATTTGAAAATCTAAACTGTAGATTTTCCTTTGGAAGGTGGTATATTTTATTAAGACAAAATATATATTAGAAAGCAGAAACAGCATTATAATGTTGCAATCAAGTAGAGACACAACAACATCTGTAAAATTATTTCAAGTATAAAGAAGCTTATCATTAATACTTTTTTTCTTAAAACTAAGTTTCTTCAGGAAAATAAAGAAAAATGGAATTGTTAAAAGAATTAAAAATAAAAACAAAACTTGTTAGCCTTACAGTCAGAACATGTGGGTAAATAAATATGAAAAGAGAGAATAGTTAAGCTGGCTTAATAAAGAGATTTAATTGACAGAAAAATTAAATTTTTAAAGGAGAGTCTGGGTAAATTTAACTAGTAAGTGAAAACTTACTAGTCCAATCTCAACATATATAAAGGAATCTATATAAACTGTATTTGAAACTTGGATGTATGTGCTCTTCAAAAAGTTATTAGATCAGTTTTAGATATCATAAGTATTATCAGACCAGAAATGGTGTATGGAACTCACAGATACCTAAGAAGAAAAGAGATGGGATCTCAAAAATCATGCTCTGATTTCCCTAAAGGATCAGAAGATCTCAGATTTTATGGAGCAGTGTCTCCTCAAATCAGAAAGTAAAGGACGCACACAAAGAGGAATCTGGAAAACCTCCCCTTTATCACTGGATGGCTATATAAATGTTCTTACCAAAAATCTGAGAAGACATTCAGGGAGATCAGCTTGGTCTACTTCAAGCATTATTAGACGGTCTTCAAAGCCTTAGGTGCATTGAAGAAATATTTTTTAACGTATTATTGAAATGGTATTCGAATGGAATATTTTGTAAAAATAAAGCACAAAAAAAGCAGATAGGAGAAATATAGAAGAAGTCCAAAATTGATTTTGGAAGTTGATCATATAGCAGAATGTCTAAGGTCAGATGTCTAAATCAGAAAACGGATTGGTGGCAGATTTGTTGGAATAATGTGTAATTTTGACAAAGCCACCTTTCAATGTAATCTCCTGCTAAAGTTGTCACCTTTATCTCTCAGTCTCTTTTCTTCACATTGATCATAAAGCTTTTGCACATTTCTTCTTTTAGAAGCACATCTTCCTGATTTATGCATGAATTCCTCGTTGTCATTTATTCACAAATAAAGATTACCTCATGTAGAAGCTGTTTCCTCTCCACTTGCTAAAAGTTATTTTGCCAATCACATGATTATTTTATCATTTTTAATTACCATCAGTACATGAAATTATCTTTATTATTCACTTGTTTTTATTATAACCTTATAACTTCAAATAAAATGTAAATCTACTGTCCCTTGCTTTGCCTCCGTGTCTTCAGTGCCTAGAACAGGACTGTCATACACAGTGACTCAATACACATTTACTTATAGGTGATTCCCTGCCTGACTGTTACAGGAAGAAGGACCAGGAAAATCAGAATCTGAAGTGTCCTCTAAAGTAATAAAAACTAGAAGGCATTGAATAATGCTTCTTAACTATGCAAGGACTTCAGAATTAGATCTCACATAGATATCTACAAATGTGTATGGATTCGAAAAACAGAATTAAATGGATAAAACTTTAAGGAAAATATACATTTTTGAGTTAATAAATGTATATAAAATAATTATTAATGACTTAAAAATATGATCATAGTGTTAAATGTGTCTTTTGTAAATTATACAAATATGAGTTTTATTTATTAAAGCATTTAAAATGTTCAAGGGTTACGTATGTTCTGTCATTTAAAGTGACCCACATGGGAAAAAATAACTACAAATTCTAACTTTCTAAAATCAAAATAGTATATTAATGACATATCTCGCCAAATATATAAGTATTAAGAAGAGAGAATAAATTATTTAAAAACATTTGATCATTTCAACATTCATTACCAATATACAAAAATCAAACCCAACCCGTACAATAATTACTATAGAATTTAAAGAATATTCAAATACTTGAAAAAATAATTGGCAAGAGGCATCCACACATATATGAAGGAATACAATTTGACAAATATAAAAATACACTGTGATGTGTTAAAACAGTCTATAATATTTTAATATATTTATTTTATAATATAAAATATTTATAGTTGTAATATATTTATAAATAAATAATATTTGCTTATAAATTATCCTAAAAATGCTATTTCTTGAAAATATAAATGGCAAATATAAGACTATCTGGATATTTTCCAATAGCAGGATTTTCACTTGGAAAACAAATAGTCTTTAAGCTTATGAGGAAAAATATTGAAAGAACATTTCAAATTTATTTTAAACTAAAAAATAATAATGTGTGGCTTATAGATATATTTAATAAATAAAGACAAAAATAATGTAGTTTGGGGGAGGGAAAGAGCAGGATATATTTACTTGAACCATAAAAGTTACCATCTTTTGGTTAAAGCATTAATTAAAGAATGTAAAAAGAGGATGAAAAATGCAAATTATTTTAGCATAAATAACAAGAGGGATAGAGACACTTAGAATTAGTTAAAATAATATGTTTTTAAGACTATGCTTTTTCTTATATGTTCAACTTTGACATTTTAAAATTTGATGATTTCCTTATATTATCATGACATGTTATGGCCTCTCCAATTGCTAACATTTTTATACTGTGTCTTTCTCTATGCCAGCAAATAATAACGTTACCATGTATTGTGTGATTTATAATATTTATCTTCTTCTATCAATGAATAAAATTATGAATTCAAGCTCTGAGATCTATTCATTGCTATTGAGCGGCTACATTGTACCAAGAAAATTTCCTAGGCTATTGAAATATATATATATATATTATGGACAAAGTGTTCCATGAATAAGTGAGCATAATAAGCTTGCAAATTTCAAGATGTAAGGAAATAATCAGTTTTTGGTTAAGCATATGTGTTAAAACAGTGTATGTTCGAGGTAATGGTATTGACAAAAAATTATCAAATGTAAAAGTAATAAAAATAGTGAAAGATGAAAGATGCAATATGTTAAAATACTCAATGGCTTTCAAATAAGAAATGGGAGCGTAGTTGATTTTAGAACAATGTAAGAAAAGATTCAGCAACTGAAATAGAGATTTGAGGTAATTATAAAGTAGAAATAGTAAGTGTGATGGTTTAAGTAGCATGAAAACACTAAGCTGTAAACCAGAGTAGATATGAAATGAGAAATACATATATGATGATTTCAGCATTTAAGACTCTGTTTCATGCATCTCAAAAACTATACAGATGATAGCTAGACTATATATGTAGATATATATGTATCTATATATGTGTGTGTATATATATGTATGTATCTGTATCTATATCTATGTAGATAAACAGTTTTTTGATAAGGAAGGTCTCACTGTATTGCCAAGTGTGGAATGAAGTGGTGCAAACAGTCCACATCAGCCTCCACCTCAAAAACTGAAGCAGTTCTCCCACATCAGCTTCCCCAGGGCTTCTGCAGGTACCACAGGCATGCGCCTGGCTATTTTTTCACTTTTGTTTTTTCACTTTTTGTAGAGACAGAGTTTCCCTATGTTGCTCAGGCTGGGTCTTGAACTCCAGGTGTCAAGTTATCCTCCCACTTCAGCCTCCCAAAGTACTGGGACGCCGCCATGCCTGGCCCAAAATATACTTTATAGATTAATTCATTTGTTCTATGAATGAACATCAATACAGTACTTTCGCAAATATAAAGTTTTTATCTATAAATCTTTCTCCTGCTGTTCAACTAGACAGTTAAATCAAAACATTTACAGTATGAAAAGACAATAAGTATTTTCCCCTGGTCCAAGACATTTTCTCCATTCTGCCATACAGACAAAAAAGTAGTATGGTATTATACATTCTCCAATTATTACTCCCTCGTTATCTCTCTCTCTTTCTCTTTCTCTCTCATATTTACCTATGCATACATAATTAAACAAGTATGCACATTTTCAAGTGACTTTTAAAATTGCAATTCTTCACGAATGCTTTCCTTGGCATGCATACAAGATCAAATCGTTGTTTTATATCTCATAGCACCTTCTAATTCTCTTTTGGGGACTTCATACAATTTAAAGTAAGTAAATATTTTGGGAGATGTTTTTAATTTTATGTTGCTACACAAGGTTAGAATGAGTACACTTTATCATAGCTATAACTTTCACTTCATAGCAGTCTCTGTCAAAAACTAGAACTCAATAAATACATTTTGAATGAATAAATAGATTTAAACCCACATACTTTATTCTCCTCGATTTAGAACTGGAGATGATAATACCTCTGCAATGTATAAAACATAAAATGTCTCGTTATCTTTTTTATCATATTCACTCTCATCCTTATTGTTAATTTTTAGCTTTCCGGAATTGATTTTCTATCTCAGTGCTAACTACTGTGATTCCAGGACTTTACTTAGATTTGCAGCTGCAAGCCCATATAACTGTTGCAAATCTCAGGAAGAAGAAAAATGTTTCCTTTTCTCTGCAGTTCCATAGAATAATCCGTATTATAGAACTACTACTATAACTTTAAAGGTTAAATGTTACCTTGTGAGAGAAATAAAACTTTGATTGGCTATTTAATAATTGGGGCCCTTAAAATAACATTTAATTTTCTATTTTATGATAGTAATAAATGTAAGTTTCATTTGTCAAACCGTAAGTTCATTGGCCATTATTTTTTTCTTTCTACATGCATCACACCTGCAACATAAGCAACAATAATAAACATGAAAATGATGGCAATGAAAATAAAATATCTATTAAACACATTTGATTTCATATTTGGAAATATTTGATTTTCAATATCTCATTTAAATTGACATTACCTTCTAGCTTTGGTGTAAGGATTGGCTATAAATAAATCATTAAGCAACCATCAGAGTGACAAACTACGAATTAAATGCTCAATTAAATCAGTCAATGTGACATAATGAAAAGTACTTCATTAGGTGGAGAGGTCATTAACATCTGGGGCAATTTTTACATCTGATTTTGCTTATTCATACATGGATAGCAAAAAACATAGTGTCACAGTGAAATGACAACCCTAATGTGATTTTTTTCATGAATAATTTCTTTCCAGAATAGAGGCAAAATTAATGTTTGAATTTTTAAATAATTACTTCAAACTAATTAAAAATAGAAAGAAAAATTAATGAAAGGAAGTCTTCAAGATATGAAAGAAAATAACGATTAATCATTGGCTACATTGTTTCAGAGTAAACAATTTCCCTGAGTACAAATTGAACCTCATATTCCCGGTTCGTTTCCAGTACAAAGTCAAAGTGTCATATTATATTAAGTGAATAATAAGACTCCACAGCTCATTAAAGCATAAATTCATTTCTTTGCTTCTCCAGTGGTGTATATGTGTTTGCATTTTTGCCCTGAGGACAGAGACTAACATGAACATTTATCTGTAATTAAAGATTCACAGACCATTAACAGTATAGCACTTTCACTGCCAGTTAAGGCAAATGAATAAAGCTGTTTAAAAAATTATATCCTATCCCATGTGAAAGTTATCCACCTTTTCTCCAGGTTTCCTCCAGGAGAATACCTTCCTACAATAATTTTCTCTAAAGCTAAGACAGAAATGTTTGATAATCCACCACTTGTTATTTTTTCTTAATAATAATTAGAATTTTTTGTGTGTTTCTGTGCTCTGTAAGGACTTTAAAATTGATCAGAGAAAATAAGGGCTAATCCTAAGTTTGCCTGTTTGTATACTAAAGGGTATGTGCTGGAACAGATAAAGATGAAGATCAGGAAGCTGAATGGACAGATGCAAGGCTGCACAGCTACTCATCAAATCTGGAATGGAAATACTTTATTGATATAAAACAGAATATCTACAAAAAATTGTCCCAGTAATGAAAGATTACAGTGTGCCTTGATTATACTTTACTAGTGATCTTAAGATGCCAACGAGTGACTGCCAAAAACAGTGCTTTACGTCAAACATCTGAGTAAAATTATCTTCTCTAGATTCAACCACTCACAAATGGTCTATAGAGAAAAAAAAATCTGTGTTCTAAATTTTGGGTTAAATTATCTATTCTACAGTCATTCAACTACTTAATATGTATTGAAAATTGTGCATTGAGTATAGCAAAGTGGGTAAGAATAAAGAATATGAAGCTAATTTACATGGGTTCAAGTTCTTTTTCTGTCATTTTTCCATGTGAACTTAAGCAAGCTGTTATTTAAGCTCTCTCTTTCTTGATTCTTCCCTACAATGTGGGGTGTGACAACTGCTGGAACTCATCACTACCCATTTTTTCCTTTTGTTCGTGAGTATAGAGTCTACTTATATTCCTTATCTCATATACATTCACAACAGTCCAGGAAATAGTCCCTGCAAGTGAAAGGTAAACATAAGTAGTTAAAACACTTCCAAGCCTGGCCCATAAAAATCTATCTATGCATAATTGTGTTCTTCTTCCCCATCAATATGCAATAAAATGGAAAGAACTCTGAAGATGTAGAAGGCCAAGTCTACAGGATGGAAGACGGCAATGAGCCTGCATGACTGTGTGGGGAAGAAACTTTCTGGCACCACGTAGAACCCACAATGATGTGAAAAATCAATATATTTTCCTTATGTAAAGCTACAAAGGTTTAAGATTTTAATTTCTTTGTAATAGAATTATCCATCTCTGCACAACAAAAATGAGGTCGTAAATGTCTTTATGTCATAGAGTTAAGTGGGGATTAGTGAGTTAATAGATGTAACACCAGGAACAGAGCCTGCCATTAGTTAAGGTCATACACATATGTTCTATTTAATTGATTAGAATAACTGTGGCTGAAATGAGTAGGATTCTCCAAACATTCACATGCTGCTCCACATTGCCCAGTTTCCCTTGCTGTCGACTTGGGGACTGTAGTTGAATTTGGACCAATGATATGTGAGCAGAGTTAAAAGGAGACACCACCATGCCTGCCCTGAAATGTATCTGTGTGCACACCTCCTGTCATTCTTGCCCTGTTGTGGGACCTGGGAAAGGAAATGATGAAGATGATGTTATCGAAAATACAAAGAATCCAGAGCCCTAAGTTACTACTGGAAACAACATTGGCTTCTGAAAATAAACCTTTATACCAGAAAGCCACCACTGAGATTTTGGTGTTCACTTGGACCACACCAAAGCCTGTCCATCCCTAACAGTGATGATGATGATCAAGTCTGCCATGGATGCAGTAACACATGTAGTAGTTTCTGTATTCTTGGAAAGTTTATAGACTACTTGGGGAAATAAATTATATGTATTTTAACTACAGGGAAGGTGTAAGAATATGCATAATAATAACTACATTATTATTTCTAGAAAGAATGAACTTTTTCAATTATCCATGTCAGTTCAAAGTGTGACATGAAAGAACAAAAGGGTTTCTATTTGGTGATTGTTAAGGATATGTACTTATGTTAATTCTACAGGTATAAATATATATTTCATTTTAGTTTCTTTTTTATTACTATTTTTCTATTGGGAAAATAATTTACTATATATCAAAATATACACTGTATATAAAAATCATGTTACCTAGTATAAAATCAAAAATCATCTTTCTGAAAAAAATATATTAAACAAAATTATGGGATCCTATTGTTTTGAACTGTGTGCCTGCCTAGGCTTCAGTGGACCAACCAAACCAAAATGGATTCACTCATGCTAAGTGTCATGTAATCTAACTGAAAAATTAGGGAAGCAGATAGATTCTAAAACAGAAACAGTTTTTCCTGAAAATAGGAGGTTATAGTCTAGCTGAGTCAGCATAATGAGAAAGTCCCCTTTGTTTCCATCCTTACAAGAAAAATAACATGAAGTGACCTGATATTAATCAATGAACTTTTTTCTCATTGTTCCCACTTTGCAATACCCACTGTTCTGCCTTTGCCCAGAGGGAAATCTCATTCTCTTTTGTAGAATGGAGGCTACCTTGATTCATGAAGCATGAATAAAAGCCAATTAAATCTGTAACTAAATTTGTCATAATTTTATCTTTTAATACTTAAATATATCTGTTTGAAATTTTTTCTGTCAGTTTTAAATATAATGGCTTTTGAAGATCTAGGCCTTTGGGGATCCTGTTAACTCCATTAAGGTTAACTCCCTTTTGATTTGGGGCCTACACGTTCCTACAGCCCTTTCCTGATGTGCAAGAGATGATTCGGTTTTTGTCTACTTTTGTTTTGTGTTAAGCATGCTCTAATAGATTTGTCCTTCAAATAGGCAATCTAGAAATACAAAATTCTAGAACAAATAATTAATAAATAATATATTCTTTAAAAAATTTAAACATTTCTTCTACTACCAATATGTGACCTTTTACCGGCCATTTCAAAGAAATAGTCTCAGATTTTATTCTCCTTTAGAATATTACAGTTATGAATGGCATGGTGTCTCACCAGAGTTAGAAATTTTATTCTTTTGATTGATTTTTAACAGTGGGAAATAGCTTTAGAAATGTGAATGATTCCTATTTTCAATCTTGTATTGAGGAAAGCATGACCCTCCAGAGTGAAAAATAGATATGTTTGTATCTCTTTCATTCTTTCATGTCATATACAAAGTTTTAGATACCGTTTCTATTATGGCATTCTTTATAACATTCAACAGTCTTAATTTTTAAACTGTTTAAAATGTTAAACAGTCTAACATTTAAATAGTATTATCCTATACGTTCTAATAATTATATTTTTATTTATTTCTTTTTTATATACTAGGTAGTTATGAGTCACTCCTCTGTTTAGGTAAGAATCCTCTGTTTAGGGTAGAAAAATCAAAAAGCATAATCTCAGGATGGGGGTCGCATTTAGGGTTAGATAGAAACCAATGTAAAAAATTATTCTTTATGAAGTTTATATGAGATAAATTAACAAACAGAAAGCAGAGCAAAGATAAAGGAACTCTAGAAACTTTTGGTAAAAGTAAAATACATCAGTAAAAGTCATTTTTAGCTTTTTTTCCCTTTCCTTTAAATTCAGAAGAGTCAAATGTCGTGAGAAGTTCAGTGATATTTACATGTGGCAGGCTTACAAACTCAAAGGGGCAGAGTCAGTGCGTTTGGAAATTTAAAAGAAAAGCTTTGGTTTCAGATGCTTGACCAAAAAATTATGTCGAATCCCATGTATTCACTGTGATTACTGTAGAGTACTTTTTAATTTCTTTACATCATTAAATTTCTTAAATAAATCACACATATAATTAACTGTTTCTGTAAAAGTTTTCTGGAATTGATGTGTGTTATATTTGAAGCCATGTCCGTTCTTGCAGATATTGCAGAATCATATTCAGACTCGTGTGTTGCCTTGAAACTGGCCACACACAAGTGCCTCTACAATACAGCTTTTTTCCATTCACATGTTACTCAATGTATATCCATTTTCCTAAAATATGTAATTGGTTTTGAAAAAATACCTCAATTTCAAGGATAATATAAGCATAAAACATGAAAATGAAATCACCTACAATGTGTTTCATGTTTCTTTCTTGTGTGAGTGGCGCAAAATTTCCCCCCTCAGATTATACAATGAATAACTCTCAGTGTTCTATGTTCTATTATGTATTCTGTTTGTTTTGGGTGGTAAGGAAAATAAGGGACAAGGAGATTTGCCACAATGAATTTCAAATATGTCCATCTGTAGATTATTTCACTGGACTCCTGAAGATGCTCCAATGATTTTGATGGCAGAGGTGACCAAATTTCTTTGCCAGTCATGTTTTTTGACTATAACTACTCTAGGACATTTTGACATTCACAGAAAATTGTTGTCTTGTTTTGATCCCCTTCAAAAGATGGATTATAGTCCTCCATTGCATGCTTCTGAACTTCGGAAATTGTGAAAAAGTATTGACTGGGTGGACTTAACTAGTGGAAGACAGAAGTAATCTTTTTGGACTTTTGAGTTTTTGTTTGGAACATTGCTGATCCTTTGTTTTGTTTTTCAGAGTCAGAGAAGCTTTTTTTTTTTTTTTGAGCTATTTCCCCGACTACAGCTCAGAAGAAACAAAAGGGATGGGCCATCAAAATCCAAGCAGTCATGAAACTGAATTCTCGGACAATGACTCCCTTTTTACTGGGTACCCTTAGATGGGCCTCTGAGAGGATCTCTGACTGCTGTTTTCCCCAAAAACAATGCCCTTTGTCAGCATGAAGCAGTTAAGAGCTGTAATTGTCCTTATTCTAATGGCAGTTAGACGTACCTCTTCAGAGGGGGGATTGATGGTAGTGGCAGCTGGTCTGAAGTGGTCACTGGCATGACACCAACTGCAATGGGGTACAGGCACAGGCTGTGGGTCCTCAGGTACAGATGTTGAGGCAGGCAGTTCCTGGATCCTGCCCCTGGGAGCTGCCCCGAAACCCACCACCCTGGGAACCTGCCCCTGGGAGCTGCTGCACTGGTGCTAGGCTGAGCCACCTGCCAGGATGGTCAGGCATGGAGGAGTAGACAGAGAGGGCCCCAAAGTGTAGCTGGCCTGGGGCAGTGTCGGGCTTGCAAACGGAGCACGGGGACTGGGCCCAAGATGCAGATCTGGGCCCATGCTTCAGAGGCCCATGGCAGGAAGTAGGAGTGGTGCCTGTTTTGAGGACCCAGCCAGTGATGCTGCCACTGTGCCCACCCCACCAGCTGAGCCACATTCCTGCAGCTCGGGGAAAGGCTCTGTGTGGGGTTGCTCGAGGTTGCACACCCAGGATCCACCTTACATCCACGTGACCACCGAGCCTGATGCTCCCAACAGCCAGGGCAGGGCCCACAATCCACTCCTGGAGATGTCCCCTAGGAAGGGCCGTGAGCCAGGCGAAGCAGAACCCCAGGCAGCTCCTGAATGCCAGGGCCACAGGAAAAACTCACGGTGATGTCACCCCTGCCCTGGACACTGGCCGGGGCCCAAGAAGGACCTGGAGTCCCTGCTGCAGGCTGCAAGGAGGCACGTCTGGGGCTGCAAGTTTCACTGAGCCAGTGGCTGCCAGGGACAAGCGGGAACCCATCCCCTTCCAAGTTGGTGGGGAAGGAGCTCCCTGGTGCAGCTGCAGTCACCCTGGAGTGGTGGTGGATCCAGGCATCTCTGCACTCTCAGGGGAAGGTCACCTCCTGCTCCCACAGACTCAGAAGTGCCTGCTCCAGCTGCCTGGCTTCTCCCTGTTATTGATGTCTGCTCCATTATCAGAACAAAATTGGGGCAAAGCCCAGGCACTGTTGCAACCTGACTGGGTATGAGCAAACTCAGGGCATAATTGACATGCCAGGCTCCTGCTGCCTCAGTGCCTCTGGACTTTGGGCATTGATAAGAACAGGAGGCAGACAGACTGGGGGGCCGAGGGCAGCCTGGTGCTGGCCTGCAGGTGCCCCTCTAGCATAGAGGAAGCTTGGACCTTAAACTGAGTATTTAATGTAAATATTGAAAGTCAAATGATGCTCTTGACCCCTCCCACCAAAATTCACCCCCAAATAAAGACTTATTGAAAGAAACTTGTAGAAATATATTTTTATATTGCATTTATTAATGAATATATAATTATGTTTAAGATCGCCTTTGAACTTCATGTTGAAAGAAAGAACTTTTGCATTATCGAGGGTTTTGGTATTGTTAACACACTTCCACCAATTCTTTTTCACATTACGTCATATGGATTTTATAGGGAAACCTACACTTTTGGCATAATCAGTACTCTCAGGGAGATTAGTGAAGAAAGAAAAACATCAACATCAACTTTCCACAAGACTGTTTTTTAATTCTATTCCAAACTTACATATTTTCATTTAGGACCAATAAAATAGACAAGTTATACTCAAAAACTTTTCGAAAGGTTGTTGAATTTTTATCCCCAAAGCCACAAAAATAGTCTAATTGATTTAAGAATAATGAAGCCTTTTAAACAAAATTAATTCCTACACTTTTATATTAATATATTTTAATGAAACTCACAGAATCAGATTATACAATTTAATCTAATAACAGGATTACTCTATAATAATAAAAATATTGTTTCACATATTTCCCTTCTGTATAATATTGAACACTATAATATTTAACTTTAGTAAGAAGTAATATAATTGTAGGGATCCTAAATATGTATTCAGAACCTTTATTTTAACATTTTATTTGTATACAAAAATAATTGATAGTCCACTTCCTTAATATCCACTCCAGTCAAAGGGCTTTCACATATGTGCATAAACTTCTAAGCAATCAATTGCAGTTTGATTACTGAATAGAACAATATCCATTTAAAAATACAATTTTAAGGAAATCAGTACATAAAAATGATACCTGCAACCCTCATGTTTCTTGCAGCACTATTCACAATAGCCTAGGTGTGGAATCAACCTAAATGTCCATCAATGGATTAATGAATTTTTAAAATGTGGTATAAAATAAGGAGTACCATTCAGCCATAAAAAAAAGATGAAATTCTGTTGTATGCAGCCACATGGCTGGAACTAGAGGCTGTTATGCTAAGTGAAATAAACAAAGTACAGAAGGACAAAATTTGCATGTTCTCACTGATATCTGGGACCTAAAAAATTAATCTGGATGTAGAGAGTAGTACAATGATAGTTACCAGAGGCTGGGAAGGATGAAGTAGAGGGATGAATAAAGGCTAGTTAATGGATACAAACATATAGATAGATAAGATTTAATTCTTGTGTTCAATAGCACAGTAGGGTGACTATAGTTAACAATAATATATTATATATTTCAAAATAGCTAGAAGATTTAAAATGTTTTTGTCACAAAGGAATAATGAATGTTTGACGTAATGAATGTTCAGTTACTAAGATTCAATTACTACACATGGTATGCATGTATCAAAATATCATAGCCCATAAATATGTAGAATTATGTATTAATAAAAATAAACTATTAATCAATAGTTTCCACATACACAAAGAATAAAAAACAATTATATCACAAATAATATTTACAAGTTTATTTAACCAAAATTTAAAAATATATAAAACCCTTTCCTCCTAGAAAATTTTCCCATTAGTATAAGTTCTTCTGTTCAACTTAATAATGGACATGGTAAAAGAGAATTGAACTGAGCAGTTAAATAGATGTGATGGTTAATATTGAGTGTCAACTTAATTGGATTGAAGGATACAAAGTCTTATTCCTGGGGGTATCTGAAAGCGTGTTGCCAAAGGAGATTAACATTCGAGTCGGACTGAGAGAGGCAGAACCACCCTCAGTCTGGGTGGGAACCATTTAATCAGCTGCCAGCATGGTTAGAATAAAGCAGACGGAAGAAGGTGGAAGGACTAGACTTGCTGAGCCCTCCAGCCTTCATCTTTCTCCCGTGCTGGATGCTTCCTGCCCTGGAACATCAGACTCCAAGTTCTTCTGTTTTTGGACTCTTGAACTTACACCAGTGGTTTGCCAGGGAGTCTCAGGCCTTTGGCCACAGATTGAAGGCTGCACTGTTGGCTTCCCTTCATTGGGGACTTGGACTGATCCACCACTGCCTTCCTTGCTCCTCAACTTGCAGACAGCCTATTGTGGATATTCACCTTGTGATTGTGTGAGTCAGTTCTCCTTAATAAACTCCCTTTCATATATACATCTATACTATTAGTTCTGTCCTTCTAGAGAACCCTGACTAATACAACAGGCAACGGAGATTTTATTCAAGACCATTGCAAAAGGCAGGCAGAAGAGTTTCTGAGCATGAGTGAGTAAACGAAGAGGTACTGGAGGGCTTTGAGTTGGTGTGGGGGTGGTTTTGGTCTTTGTGATTAAGCCATCTGTGTTTGATAATTGGCCCCTATGGAAGTTAGGCTCCTGCAGTCTCACAATGACTGGAAAACAGGAGCTCTATCTTTCCTAATGATAACCTTTTAAAGGGATGGCCTGAAGGTCCATGACAAGGACATTCCTGGGATGTGAAACTGGCAAGAGACTTTTAAAAATACTTACGTCTCAAAGAGGCAGAGAAAAAATTTACAATGTTTTCTAAAGAAAATCCTCTATAAAGATGAAATTCAGAGGCCTATAGGCTGGGTTAAAAAAAAAAAAAAGCTGTCTAAATATTTAGTCAAGCTAAGGGAAACTTTCAGCCTGCCTTGGTCAATACAATGACTATTGCCATAAAACAAGACAAAGTCATGTGAGAGAGAAGATAGAAATTAAGATTATTATCATAAGCTACACATATAGATGCAACTTATCAAAGGAATTGAGTAGTTTTCCCCATACCAAGCAAAATCCACACTGAAAATAAAATAAAAAATTAGATAGAGTCAGGCTTGTAACACCAGCACTTTGGGAGACCAAGACAGGAAGATTGGTTAAGGCCAAGAGTATGAGACCAGCCTGGGGAACATAGGAAGATCCCATCTCCACCAAAACTTCTAAAAATTAGCCAGACATGGTGGTGTGTTCCTGTAGTCCCAGCCAATCAGAGAGGCTGAGGTGGGAAGATCACTTGAGCCCAGGAGTTCCAAGTGTCAGTGAGCTATGATGACACCACTGCATTCTAGCCTGGGCAACAGAGGGAGACCCCATCTCTATTTTTATTTATGTATTTATGTATTTATTTATTTATGTATTTATTTATTTATTGGAGATGGAGTCTCACTCTGTCACTCAGGCTGGAGTGCAGTGGTGCAATCTTGGCTCACTGCAACTTCCGTCTCCTGGATTCAAGTGATTCTCCTGCCTCAGCCTCCCAAGTAGCTGGGATTACAGGCATGTGCCACCACATCTAGCTCTTGTTGGTATTTTTACTAGAGACGGGGTTTCATCGGGTTGGCCAGGCTGGTTTGAGAACTCCTGACCTCAGGTGATCCCCCCACCTAGGCCTCCAAAAGTACTGGAATTACAGGTGTGAGTCACCACACCCAGCCTATATTTTTTTGAAGACAGAACATAGCCAAACGATAGAAAAAAATAGGATATATCTGGAAATAATATATAATACATCACATAATATAAAGCACAAGTTTTAATAGAAAAAATAAAACTCTAGAAATCACCTGCAAGAATATTTCATAAATAGAGAATGTGTACCATGTGTATGTAAAAGGAGACATAAAAAATCAAAAAGTCAATTTTCTCTAACCTAATGAAGGTCCATCAGTAACTAAATCAATTTTATAAAACTTTATTGTTTTTAACAAATCATCATGATCAGATTTAAAAAGGAAAATCTGATATATTAGTTTCTCTAAAATTAAAAAATGTTATTTTTTGCACTTAATCCATTGGAAATTTTTGTTTATTTGTAATATAAAATAAGGGATTTTTGAAAGTTTTTAAAAAGTTATTTTCCCAAGCAATGTTTATTGAACCATCTCTCCTCCTCCTCACTTGGAGTGCCAAAACCGACTTTGTTATTATGTCAATAAATTTCTATATTCTCTTTAAATGCTCTATTTGTTTATCCCTGAGGCAACATCACACTTACTTATGTTTCATAGCTTTAAAATAGCCCTGATATCTAGTCAGGCAACTTTTGCCACACCTATTGCTTTCCCTTTCTCAGAATTTTCCTAATTTATATTGACTCTTACTATTTCCATATGAATTTAAAAGCACTGTTATTTATTATAAAAAAATAAATTCACTCAGATCTCTGCTCAAAGGTCACCTCACCTAAGTCTGCATAATTGTTTTACTTTCCCACATGGGTTTGATGCCGTGTGTGTGTGCGTGCACGTGCGTGTGTGCATGTAAGACATTCCATAGTATATTCTGTGTAGCATATGAATTTTATATTTCCTATTATATATTAAGATGCCTTATTTATTTTTCTACCTGTGTGAAAAGCTCTTTGATGGCAGGGATTTTGTCAATTTTGATTGTTGTTATGTATCCAACATAAACAACATTCCCCAGCATGCAAAAAGCTCTAAATAAATACACATTAAATGAATAACATCTATCACATCCACCCACTCTCACTCCAAATACTTATTACAGGAATACAGACTTTCAACCAAAGCTCACCTAGTATTCTCCTGATGACTGTTATTGATCCAGAAATGGCATGTGACCTAAGCTGGCCTATTCAAACTGAAAGACTTTGTTCCCTTAATAGGGGAAGCGCCTTCCTCAATCTCCCACAGATAGAAAAGATAAAGTGCACGACCTCAGATGCTGGGATGCTGCTGATAGATTCTTTGTGACAATGAGGAAAGTTACCCTGAAGATAAAAGAAGGATTCAAAAGAAGGAAGGACAGAGTCACTAGCAGGAATCATAACATAGAAATAGGCCCTGAACTCAGGACCTATATATCTTACCTTTTAGATTACAGACATTTTTAACTGAATAAGCAGATGAACTAGAGTTTAATATTGCTTGCAGTTGAAAACACCTTACCAGAGTGTTTTCCTTCAAAAACAACTTGAAATGACTGATTTTTTCCTAAACATGCCGAAGTAAATATCAGGCCAAAGACAAAAAAGCTCAAAAACTGGTTAGTGCCTCTACACAAAATAAGAGAAACAGAAACACATCATCATCATTATCGTCATCATCATCATCACATGACCAGTGGTCATCTCAGTTCTTGAAAGTCAGCATAAGATTATAATCCAGGTTATAGGCTCCAGATTCAAATGAAGCTTCTAAGTTAAAATTTCAGCCATATTACTTGTGTGTATTCTGCTTTTGAGCAAATTTCTAAGACTCATTTTCTTTGGAAATTTTTAAAACTTTGAAATGTGTTATTAGAGGTAATATAGTAAATACTGGGAGAGAAAGGTTACAGGCTATTACTTAGGAATTGGCAGATATTTATTGGGGTCTAATGTAAACTTGACAATATACCCAACATTGGTCAAACAGCGACTGATTTGATAAAGGGAAGAAATATAGTAGGAAAAATAAATGAGAAAAAAATCCTCACTTTTTTTGGCTTTGAATGTATTATTGTTTTCTTTGTTGAATAAAAGCTGGCTTCTGAAAGCACTCAGTATAAATGCTTAATTACTGGTATTTTTGTTATTTTCTTTTTAAATGTGATTTCAATGTTGAACTTGGGTCATAAATATATTTTTTAAATACAACGTAGTTACTTCATAAAATTATGTATTCCACATTCCACATATGAAGATAAGAAAATGTAGACCCTGCAAAAAACTTGTTCCCTGGGTTGCAAGTGACAAATAAATCATGATGCTAGATTTATTATCTGTTAATCACATTGAACGTCTATCACACAAAGCCTGTAGTCTGTTACAAAATGTGCTTTTGAGGGCTGGGTGCAGTGGTTCACACCTGTAATTCCAGCTCCTTGGGAGGCTGAGGCAGGAGGATCCCTTATCTCAGAAGCTAGAAGTTACAGTGAGTTGTGATTGTGCCACTGCATTCCAGCCTGGAAGACAAAGCAAGACCTTGTCTCCTAAAAATGTATTTGTTTCACTTTTAATGAGATAAGTAGGATGTCATTATGGGCTATAGAACAGAGGAGTGACACAATCTGGGAAGAGTTGAGTGTGGAAGCAGAAGGGTTGGTTAGTGATTATGAGGTATTCCTGGAGATGGATAATATTGACTTGGCTCACTGCAGAGGTGGTGAGAAATGTTCAAGTTTTTCCTATTGTTTGAGAGGAGAAGCAGATACATTTGCTGATGTATTGAGTGTTAGGAGGTGACAGAAGAAGATCGAGATGACTCCAAATTTTGAGGCTAAAAACCTGGAATAAAGGAATTAAACTTTACTTACATAGAAAATACAATATATGTAGTAGGAGTGTGGAGGGAGGGGGTAAAGAGTATGTTTTGAAATTTCTTTGGATGTCCAATTGGAGGTGTTCATGAGAAGGGAGTTGAATATAAGGATATGGGTTTATGGGAGCAATGAGATGTAGAATTATAAAGTTGGGTTTTTTTAAAGCATATATAATATTTAAAGCCATGAAACCAGATGAAATTGCATGGAAAAGAACAAAACACTTGACTGGAAAGCTAGGGAATATCTCCAGTAACTGTAATGCAATTATTTTTTCTAAATACAAAAGCAGCAATTATTTCATGCTCGGGTAGTACAAATGGATAAGTGATGAGTAGGTTTTCCCAGTGCTGTGACCTTACCACACTGTGATGTTGGAAGAAAAGCAAGAAAGAGAAACCAAACAAGAAAAAGCAAAGATAGTGAGGGAAAAGTCGGAAAGAAAAGGTTGCATCTCTGAGAAAGGTATAAGACAATACGGAAGATTGTATTAATTTCCCATGAATAATGAGTAAAGTTTTCATAGCCTTCGTATCTACAGGTTTGATTGAGTTTGTTGATTAGAGTGGGAATTTATGGTATCCCACTCGATTCTCTTGACCTGTAGATGTAATCATCTGCAAGCTTTTGCAAGAGCTGAAAATACTAGCTTAAAAAGTACAGGTTTCTCCAGAAGAGCATTTTCTCAGAAAATCCTGTGCACCAGATTCCTTATTTCAGCCTCTGTTTTCAGGAATGACTACCTAAGGTGGATTCTGGATACCTTTTGATGATAAGGCTGATATGATTAGCTTGTAGTTTAGTTCTGAAGAGTGAGTAAAAGATATGATCAAGGAGGCCTTTGATATACAATCCCAGAGAAGAAATGCTAAAGATGGGTTTATGGATTTAGCTCACTCACCAGCTGGATAAAACTAAAGACACTTTCACTGAGGTAGGTACAACATCAATATTCCCTGGCATTCTGTAGCTGTACAAACATTAAGATGTGCACATGTGTTGAATTAGGATGAGATACACACAGATTGGAATGCACTGATTTGTATATTGCTGGGATTAGAGATACATGGGTAGTAGTAATTATTAGGACCATGCAATCGATCGACTGTTACTGAGCACCAGTAATATTCTGAAAGAGAAAAATGTTAGACTCAAGGAAATTCATCATGCATTCAAAGAAAAATGTGGCACCTACAAGTCCTCCTGGTCAGCAAAAAGTCCTTATCTACTGTAGTTGAATGGCTGAGCACCACACACAGGTCCCATTTATGAGAAGCAGAACATCAGTAAATGTTGAATTTTTAGCTTTGCAAATCTACTATGCCAAAGTCTGGGCCCTGAACAGAGAAGAAGTTAAGAATCTGAAATATATCAAAGCCAGTGATTGAGAAACGGGAAGGCCCCAAATCCTCCAAAGCCATGGATCTGCAGGAACAGCCCATTCTTTGTTAGGTGAAAGAGCCCTCTGCTTCCCTTGCTTGAAGACTAGGCAGAAGCTTCAAATGAGGCAGTATCATACAAGATAATCCTTGCCCTTTTAATTATATACCCCAGTTATACTCCTGGCAATGAAACCACTAATTAGGGTGAAAACTCAGTCTGACTTAGCAGGGAAATCAATGAACCTGTCTAAAGGAAGAATGGGATTACATAGTAAAGTAGTTGCTGAACCTGAATAATATGTACTGGCACAAACGTGGAGCATATTCATAGGAATGGTTCTGAATCTAGGGATTTAAAAGTTAATCTATAACTGAACGAGTCTATCAAAAAGAGTCACTCTTTTATATCACATTATTTAAATTGCTGACAAGAGAATGAGGTGCCAGGTATAATATTCTTCAAGGATGCATTTTAGAGACTTAAAGAAACAGTCCCTATGAAAAGAAGCAGAGTTTTCAGAAGCACTATGGAAGACTGTGGAAGATGGGTCAAGAAGTTCAGAGAACTGGGCTTAAAAGAATGACTCTACTATATAAAATCTGAAACCCACCAGCCGACTGTGTTTCCTGGGCACTGGAGGACACTGTGTTATGCTGGCAATGAGGAAACAAAAGCATTGAGAACGTGATTAGTGGCTGATCTGTGTAGTGCAGTGCTTACAGAAGTAGATTCTGTTATAGAAATTGCATACCTAATAACAAGAAAATGATTGGAAGCTGTGTGCTCAGAGGCCAATGGAATCCTGTAACCATTAGCAGCAAGGTGGGTGGAATAACCCTAATCAGTAACCAGTTAGAAATGGCTGACACAGAGTAACCTTTTCCTCTGGTATGTATGGACATGGCTAGAAAAAAATGGACTTCCTTGGGACAAATTATTTGAACAACCAATAAGAAAATTGTGTAATAACTTTAACTATAGATATTATTGTCAGGGCCAACTCTGTTGATACGACTTTCATGATCAGGTGCATGTTAATTCTGGAAACTGATGGGTAACTCATTACTTTCCATTGAAGTAATTTCCTTCTGCTCATAGATGGTAGATCTCTTTGGTTTATTATATAAACTCATTTAAGCCCCAAACTCAGACTCATTTTACCACTCTCTTACACATCGTCTACAATTCCCCAAACCTGATTATCACTTCAATTAAAAATCCTTATAACAGTACATAAATTTCACCTTGGGTTGAAATTTATCTAGTGCAACCTCTGAAATCTACATTGGCAGAGTTTCATAATTCTTCCCCTTTTCAATGACCTGTGACAAAGGCATGCTGGATACTTCCACGTCTGGTTATAAGCCATTATGACAAATTGTCTCTTCAATAATTTTATTTTACTCTTCACTTATCTGTATTATAATGTATGGCATAACTGAAGTGGCCTGAGAATATCATGTACTTTTCTAAAGATTACTACCAATTCTCCATTTAACACTGATTAAAACTGTATAATATATAGCTCTATATAAATATGTGTATACATACATATCTATATAACTATGCCTATAGTTACACTACTACTACATCCCCAGTAGTAGACAGAATAGTGACTCACCCGAAGCTTTCCATGCCCTAATTCCCTGAACTTGTGAATATATTTCCCTACTTGGCAAAAGGAATTTTGCAGATGTGATTGAAGTTAAAGACCTTAGAATAAGGAGATTATTTTGGATTATCTGGGTGTAATTCAGATATTGTAATCATTTGAGCTCTTACAAATAGAAGAAATAGGCAGAACAGTCAAGAAGATGCAATACAAAAGGAAGCAGAAGAGACACAGTGATGTAAGAAGGCCAGGAGTTGTGGTGACAGGTTTTTAAATGAAGGACTCACCAAAGAGTCCCAGGAGTGGCTCCTAGCAGGTAAGTGTGGTCCCCAGCTGACAGCCAGAAAAGAAATGGCTGTCAACCACGTGGGAGGACTCCTCTGAAGCTTCCAGAAAGAAAAGTGTGGTCCTACCAACACCTCTATTTTGTTCTTGTGACACACTGAGCAGAGAACCTACCTCTGCCATTTTGTGCCTAGATTTAAGCCCCATCAAAATTATGAGGTCATAAATGCGCATCATTTTAAGCCACAATACTTGTGGTAATTTTTTATGACACTGTATTCGTCTGTTCTTGCACGGCTATAAAGAAATACCTGAGACTGGGTAATTTATAAAGAAAAGAGGTCTAATTGGATCACGTTCTGCAGACTGTACAGGAAGCATGACTAGGGAGGCTACAGGAAATTTGCAATCATGGTGTATGGCAAAAAGTGAGCAGAAATATCTTATGCAGCAGGAGGAGGTGAAAGGTGAGGAAGCAAGATGCTACACACTTTTAAACAAACAGATCTTGCAGTAACTCACTCTTACCACAAAAACACCAAGGTGGATGCTGTTAAACCATGAGAAACCAACATTGGAGATTACAATTTGACATGGGATTTGGGTGGAGACACAGATCCAAGCCATATCAGGCAGTGATAGAAAAGTAATTCATACAGTTACCTCCCATTCCCACCCCCAATAAAATTAAGCCACAGAAGACTCAGTGGTGCTGTCTTTCAGTTAAGTAGTCAAAGTATCCTGCCTGGGAGAGCTTTAATTTATGTATATATTTTTTATGTTTGTTTCTCTAGATTTGTTGCTGTTATTACTTCCTCTCTTTTTTTTTTTTTTTAAGATGGAGTCTCGCTCTGTTGCCCAGGCTGGAGTGCAGTGGCACAATCTCGGCTCACTGCAAGCGCTGCCTCCCGGGTTCATGCCATTCTTCTGTCTCAGCCTCCTGAGTAGCTGGGACTACAGGCGCCTGCCACCACTCCCGGCTATTTTTTTTGTTTGTTTGTATTTTTAGTAGAGACGGGTTTTCACTGTGTTAGCCAAGATGGTCTCGATCTCCTGACCTCATGATCTGCCCACCTTGGCCTCCCAAAGTGCTGGGATTATAGGTGTGAGCCACCGCATCCAGCCTCCTCTCTGTCTTTCTAATGTTTCTGTTCACATTTGGGGGCTGATATTCTTATGTTGAAGCATCTTATTTTCATTTCCTCTCTCAAACCTCATACATTTCTCTGCTTACTTTTACTTTTTCCATCAGAGTTATATATTCAAATATTTTTGTCCCACATATACCTGATTTAATACATTTGTTATGTGTGTACATTATTTACTCATTTACAGCTGGAGAAAGGTAAAATGTTATTTTTAAATTAAAAGGACACAACGAAGTGTATCTAAGGCACTGTGAAGAGCTGTTTCTTATTTGCTGTTTTTTTCTTTTCTTTTTTTTCCCTTCAACTTGGAACTTGTGAGTTTCTTTTTATTAAGACTTTTTAGAGAAAAAGAAAACCAAGATCAGAGATGTGAGGTAATAATAAGCTTGAGGTCACACAACTAAAGGAATTGCCAATGTGGATGTGAACCCAGCATAATCTGACTTCAAAATATCGGCTCTTGTAACCACTTCATAATGCCTCTCTCAGGGGCTTTAAACTGTGTCTTCCAGTGTATTGTTATCATTGTACAGGGCCTTCCACAATGCTGGGCATAGCAAAAGTGCTCAATATATATGTATTTCACTGACTTCGTCAGAAAAAAAAAAAAGATAGAAGCTTTTGGCTCAAGATTAAAATAGACTAAAACAGAAGGGATTAAAATGAAGGGGCATCATCCTCTAATATTCTGTGTAGGTATCGTCCCTACCCCCGCCAGAAACCCTCTCAGATACTAAGACACTATGAGAAAAAAAATTGTAATCTGTATCTTCATGCTATTTCAGAATAATATTTATTCTTATTGTAAATATTGTTGTAAAGTAAGGTAGGATAGTGTTTGACAGCATATTTTTAAATTAGACTGTCTTGAATCTGGGCTCTGCTATTTGACCAACTAAAACCCATTCCTATTTGTCTTTTATTTGCTCTTCTAGTGTAGAAGGGCAAAACCTAAACCACCTACTAATTGACCCTTCACAGAATAAAGTTTACCATTGTGAACTCTAATCTGTCAAATTCTTTGGTACCTTATGCCCTTTTTTTCTTTCTTTCTCATTCCTGGAATATTAGTTTCACATTTTAATTCAGCTAGCTCTATTTTTCATTCAGGTTTTACCTGAAAGATCACTTTTTTTTTTTTTTTTTTTTTTGAGACAGAGTCTCACTCTGTCGCCCAGGCTAGAGTGCAGTGCTGTGATCTCCTCTCACTGAAAGCTTCGCCTCCCTCGTTCATGCCATTCTCCTGCCTCAGCGTCCTCAGTAGCTGGGACTACAAGCGCCCGCTACCATGCCCGGCTAATTTTTTTGTATTTTTAGTAGAGACGGGGTTTCACCATGTTAGCCAGGATAGTCTCGATCTCCTGACCTCGTGATCCGCCTGCGTCGGTCTCCCAAAGTGCTGGGATTACAGGAGTGAGCCACTGCGCCCGGCCAATCACTTTTTTTAAGATAAGTTCTCCATTTGTTCTCTTCCACCTCAACTTTTCTGATTTTTATGATAGCATTCATTGTTCTTGTCACAATTATTTAAATGTATATGTTGTTTGATTTTTGTTTTCTCCTCACTTCTTTACTCAAAGAGAACAGACACTCATTTACCTGTTCATAAGTGTATCAGCATGGTCTTCAGATGTTACCATATTTTACAGATTTATTGAAAAAACAAATGTGTTCATACATAAAATGTGCTATCTTGCCTTATATAAATTATCATATAACACATTTCTCTCTAGATATCATCTTTGAATGAGTGTAGTTATCATAGATTTGGTGAATAAAGTTATTTTTAGAGTTAAGTCCCTGTTTGACTGATAGCATTGCTATTACCTCAGAAAGAACAACCGATCTGCTTCAGGTCTCATGAAGTTGATAGGCTTTTTTTTTCTTTACAATTTGCTTTTCTTCAGCAATTTTTAGAAATATTACTGTCACTCAAATGTGTTCATCTTCAAATTCTACTTCCATTAAATAAGAATAATTGACAGAGGGCTCTGTAGAAAAGTGAGGCACTGAATTGTGATAATCACCCAGGAAATTGCCTCATTCCTCTGTTTTCTTTTTGAATGAGAAGGAAGAGCCAATATTTGCGAACTCAGGCAGCTGGTTTAAGTGGAACAAAAGAAACTTGCTGTGACTCTGTTTGAGACATAGTGTCTTTACTACAGCAGTTTTCCATTTCAATACGATTTGGAAATTTAGTGCTATTTATAGTACACTCAAGACTTGCAATGCTTCATTGCTAAGGAATATTGACGTTTTGAATCTAGACTCTTACTTACAAACTCTAGTTTTAAAGGCCTGACTTTTACAAGGCAATCCTATAAAAATTAGAAAAAATGATTACTGGCCCTTAATATATTACTTGATAAAACATGAATGTGTTATTGCTAAACTTGCTAGGAATTAGAGTGAGAATCTAATTCCTTAAACATGTGCATGCATACACACACACACACACCCCCCCCCACACACAAGCGCAGACAACATATTTCTATATGTTTCTAGGCTTATGTACATATATACGTTTATATAGGTTTCTATTCTTTGGTAAGATCAGGTATGATTGTATAATATGTTTTTACTTTAATGAAAAGTAATGTCTCAAGTTTCTTAGCACTTCATAGAATGTCTTATATAAAATGTTTATAAAACTTTGCTGAATTGGATTCAATTTGTCCTTTGTACTAGTGTGTTTGAGCTGTGTAACAAAATTCCATAGACTAGATGGCTTAAAAAATAATCCCAGCACTTTGGTAGGCCGAGGAGGGTGAATCACGAGGTCAAGAAATCGAGATCATCCTGGCCAACGTGGTGAAACCCCATCTCTACTAAAAATACAAAATTAGCCGGGAGTGATGGCACGTGCCTATAGTCCCAGCTACTCAGGAGGCTGAGGCAGGAGAATCACATGAACCTGGGAAGCAGAGGTTGCAGTGAGAGGAGATCACACCACTGCACTCCAGCCTGGTAGACAGAGCAAGACCCTGTTTCAAATAAAAAAGAGACATTTGGTCTGGAGCCTGGAACGTCCAAGATGAAGGTTCAGTATGGTTTATGTTGATGGCTCTCTTGGTTGTGTCTACACATGATGGGAAGTAGGATGGAGGAAGAGGAAAGAGAGAGATCTTTTCCTTTTAGCAGTCCTGTAGCATAATTACCTCCTAACGATTCTATCTTCAGACATGGTCACATCTGCAGTAAGGCCTTCAACATATTAATTTGGGAGGATGCAATTCAATTATAGCACTTATCTTTGGAGTTTTTTTATCTACTTTTTCTTAATTTACTTATGAAAATAAAATTTACGAAATATTATTTACTGAAATTAATGTCCTACGTAAAACAATATTCTTACTTAGAGCATAACAATACGCATTTTTATGTGAACATATCAACATTAATCTTTTTATATCTTCATATTTAGAATGATGAATGTTTCTACTTGTCTCAGTTATGATTGGCATGTTTATTCCTAGAATAACTTGCTTTAAATTTCAAGGAATGAAAGTTGGCTGTTGTAAATAAATAATTATTGTAGCATTTTTTCCTGCACTTTATAATTATAAACTGGACAATTCTTTCCTCTGAGTTTACATGTTTACGCCTCAAAGTGACAAATTTTTCCATTCCATCATTTGGAAATTATCCATCCCTTATCATTCTCTTTCTTCCTCTCAAATTCTTCAAGCTATGGCCATAATGCCATTTTCACATAGGAGTTTTATTAAGTTAGACCAATTAAAGTTATATTAAATCTTAAAGTCTAAGATTATTTAGAGAAATCTGTTTCATTTTCATCATTGAATCACAATAAAAACCCCACTTCATAGCCACAGAAAATCCAAAAAAGAATGCTGCTGGTACTTGCCCCATTCACCCTGAACTACTCAATTTCTTCACTGCAAGGACCTCAGTTCTCTACCACATTCTTATGTGGCAGAACTTCTAGATTTCTCTCCATCCTCACTGTTCCCTGCCAATACCTTCTACCTTAGAGGAATATGTTTTAAATTACGACATCCAAAATTATACATATATTTGTGTGACTTAAGTAAATGAAAGATTTAAAAATTTTTCAGGTGGACCTGACCCCAACATCAGAAATCATGTGTATTGTGTTAATGTTCTTCCTAAAATTTAGGCAACAGATAACTTTTTTTTTTTTTGAGACAGATTCTCGCTCTGTCACCCAGGCTGGAGTGCAATGGTGTGAAACCTCTGCCTCCTGGGTTCAAACAATTCTTCTTGCTGCAGCCTCCCGAGTAGCTGGGATTACAGGTGCCTGCCACCACTCCCGGGTAATTTTGTATATTTAGTAGACACGGGGTTTCGCCATGTTGGCCAGACTGGTCTTGAACTCCTGACCTCAGGTGATCCGCCCACATCGGCCTCCCAAAGTGCTGGGATTACAGGCACGAGCCACCGAGCCCGGCCCAGATAAAACATTTTTGATACAGAGCTGATATATCAACTAAAACCGTATTTATATATGCAAATCCTCTTTTGTGATGAAAGAATTTGCCAAACATATGAAAATACATAGCAGGTGTAAATCTTGCCATTAAATAACTGAATCTGTTGTCTGTTAAAATGTTTGATTCCTGGGAATATGTCTTAAAATCATTTAAGAGAAAGTCAGGTCCTATCTCGAACATTTATTATCTCCTGGGCAGCAAGTGCTGTATTTCCTTCCCCAGTGAACTCTTTTTGCACCCATAAATGTTTTTGTTTGTCTGGTTGTTTTTGTTTTTTGTTTTGCTTTAGTTTTCATTGGCCAGAGGCCTCATGTAGCATTCTCTGGATCTGTATCATCTTAATCTCATTAAGGGAAGAAATAAATGAAAGAGTTTTAACCCGAACAGCCTTGGCTAGCTGAACTGGGATTCCTTCAAAATTAACATAATACATGAGATTACACATCATTCCATCTCCAGAACACAAGTCCACTCCTACTATAATTTTCAGAACAGGGCTTTGAGAGGTTTTCCACTTTGTTTAAGCAAGACACATAAAGTCTATCCTCTTCCCAGCAGTAAACCTCAGTTATAGTCAGACTTCCAAGTCTGCAGGAACTTTAAGCATTACAAATAGGAATGAATTCAAGTTTTTTTGTGTGTGAATAGGTTGCCTCTATTTGTTTCCCACACTGTTTTAGACACTTTGTTTGCACATATATGATCTAACTGTATTGTCAAATTTGTTTAACATTTATTTTAAAAATCTTGTCATCTATTAATTAATATAATAATGGGTAGAGACATTTGCAATTTGGGACAAGTTACAAACCTAAATTCCTGTTTGCTGATCTGTAAAATCAAGATAACAAACATTTAAAATTATGCATACATTATAGGAGGGCTTGGTAAATATCAGTTCTTTGATTTATCATGTTGATATTGATAAGAGAAATACACCATAGAACAATATTAGGTTTAATTAAGGTTTCCAATATTCAGTATTCAATATCTGATATATTCTTTACTTTTTAGTTAACCATGGGTAAGAAATTAAATTTGTGGGCTGATATGGTCAATTTTAAGTTTCTCAAGCTCTTAATTATATTCCAATTTTAAAAGTGGAGTTCTTTTTTTCTTTTTAGTATGATCTAGTATGCTTGATTAATCCATGTAACCATATGTATACTCAATAAACTGTGTTCTCATAGTCTCATAAATACATTACAAATGAGGCTACAAGGGGTTATACAACTCTCAGAAGCAACTGTTGCAAGGTTCTAAAGACTCAAAAAACTCTTAATATCGATAAGAAAATAAGTCACATAAATTTTACATCAACCAAATTCAAAAATAATCTATGACTGTGAGAAAGATACAATGCCTAGCAATATTAGTAGCACCAGGCTACTGTTTCTTTTTAAATTTATTCATTGCCCTGACAAATTATATGTGAATTATGCAGCCATGTCTTTGGTTAAAAGTTGCCCTGTAGGATGAAGGTTATAATTAAAGGAAAAGTAAATATACATTTAATTTAACCTTCAAGAAAGGAAAAGAGACCATCTGGTTTATTTCAATGCCTTTACTGTGCAAATATAACCATAGTGGTTCATATACCCTATTATTGACACCACTAGTAAATTGGCTTTTATGGATCATTTCTTACAGTGTTTCCCTTAGGGAAACACATATAATGTGACAGAGACGTTGGTAATGATGCGTCAACAATAATTAGTGATATTGGTAACTTTTAGAAGGCTTTTAAAACAACAAATGTTGTAAGGTGAGCTTACTCTCCCTAATGTAATAGCCTTATTTTTAAAACAAGAAAACACACTAATCTAAGTACATTCTAATGTCTTTAAAATAACTAAAGATGTGCTGTAAGCTTTTAAGTGCAATGTGCTTATAACTATGTTCATTTATAGAAATATGTTCAAAATTTACGACTGCATTAAGTTTTTCAGGACTTTTTCTAGTGTTTTAAATGCAGTAGTTAATCTTGAAATGAACTTCATTGCCATGAAGCAGCAATACACTACAGAATTTTAAAGAAACTGGCAAAGGATGGGATCTATTTTAGGAAGGAGTAAGATTTCATATATATATGCAGCCAAAAGTGTGAAAAATACAATCTGCTTTATACTATCTTCTGTTATTTGAAACAGATATTCAAATAAAATGATTGCTGCAAGCATGTCAAAAAAAAAAAAAAAAGGTGCAAACCTTAAAATATTGCCTGAGAATCAAATTTCATGAGAGGGCAATGTGTGAGCTTTCTTGGATTTTTGTCATAATTCAGAAAGGAAATAAAATCTTTAAAAAGAAAAGTTTTCTAGGTTCTTGAAGCATTATAGTGTGTAAATATAATTATAGTCAGAGAAAAAAATGTAGTTAAGGATAATTTATAAAAAAAAAAGGCTTCCAGAAATTTAGTTTTTCAGTGTCACTTAGGATTATTTCTATTGTTTTTCTATTGACTTGAGCTTCTTAATGTTGCTTAGTTGTATAAAAATCTCACCTAAATGAATTCAGAACATTAAGGAGATGTTCTAGAAAATAACAATACAAGGGTGTTTTTGCCATTACTTTTAATGGCAAACACCACGATTACTTTTGCACCAACCTATAGAATATTAATACTGGGATAAAGCAAAACTCATTAAGCTAGATGCACTGCAATGCATCTATTGTTTGGTCTGATGGACAACCCCACTCTCTTACCTTTTTGAGAAATGTTCTCTATCCAGTAAAAATACAGTCATTCTGACCTCTTAGTTATACATCACCCAGGCCTGGCCACGATATTGCTTCTGACCACGAAAAATTGTTCCAAAAAGAGCAGAGAGCATGAGCCAAACTGGAGACCCTTCCTAGATATTATGTAACTTATGTGGGAAAATAGAAAATATCATTTCTTTTTTTGGGTTCCTGAACATATCTACAGCCATGACTACTATTTGTTGTTATTAGTGCCATTCATAGTTGCTATATAACTTATATAGCAAGAATAATTAACATTACAACATGGATTATATCAGGTAATTTCATTTCCTAATCAAATATAAGAATGCTGGAATCACTGGAAGAGTTATATTGACATTGGATTTGCATTAAAGTAAATCTATGTTGAATAAATATTTCTTATAAATTAATTTGTATTAAAAATAAAGATTACAAGAAAAAGATTTCAGCTTATAAGAAAGTAAAATCTTGTGAAAATCATCTATTTAAAAGAAGAATCAATTTCCAGTAATTTCTTACTCAGAGAAAAATCAGTATTTTATTTAATATTAATAACTGAAAATAAAGTACTAAAAGTAGAGATGTTCTATATGTGTCGGAAATTAAAAACACCCAAATGTATCTCTCCCTGGCTAACATTTTTAATAGCCTTTGCATATCATATTACTGGCTCAAAATTTGCATGCAAATAATTTTTAAATAATGGCGTTTATTATTTTACTCTTATGTACATGAGCTATCATTATGTGATCAATCGTATAAATGAGGACCATCATAGTCGAGTATTTCATCCTTATTTTGATACAATATACATACGTTCACTAAATATTTTTTTCCCTTTCTAATTCATTTGTCACCTGACATGAGATACATTCATTATAATTTACTTTAAACTCACTATTTAAGTTACATAATATCAAACAGAAGTGTGGATCAGCTAGGAAAAGAATGATCACCCAAAGACAAAACAGAAGACTGGAAGCCTCTTATAGGGAAAAGGTGACAGTGTTTTTATTTAGCAGAAGGGTTGCATGATGCTAGGAAAAGGTCACTTATTTTCTTATTTGAAAATTATGCATATTGTAAGGAGATGTGTGTAGTGCCCAGTTGACACTCATATTCTTTTCAACGTGCTAACTTTGGTATGTCGGACTATGTTACCCAGAATTCTTCTTCCTGTGTGTTTCTGGTTAAGATGGGCCCTAGATAAATTATTGTTCTTGATTTGGAAAGCAGAGGTGAAGCTACAATTTTTAAGCTCTCATATGTTGATAAAGATGGAATTACATCATTAGCAAGAGGAGCAGCAGCTAGGCCTTAAAATGCTTTACCATCCCCTCAATCTTCCTTGAAGCTTCTCTCAATCTATGCTAGGTGAATGTGTTGAGCTCTGCTATGAGAGGCCCAGCTTCTGCAGGATACCCTATCAGATACCGGGTCTAAGGCCACAAAAACAAGCATAGTTTTCTGTCCATAATCATGGGCTCCAATTCTGCTGTGAATTCCAGCTTGTTCTTGTTCCTTATCTTACATCCAATTTTCCTTCCTGACTCCTCTCTTGTAGACTTCAACTCCAGTATCAGAGGCAAAGAGACTTGCAGAGATGGCCTAACCAGGAAGCTTAGCCAGCTCTGAAGATTACATAAGATCAAATCTCTGAAACAAACACAAATCCAGATAAACAGATACAGAAAGGTAACAGTGTAACTGATAAAATATCCTTAAATTACATCTTAATTGTACAGTGAAATATGTATTGAAGATCACCCACAAGAAGTTTTTTTAAAAAGACATATTTAAGTGCTATTCAATGTTTTATAATTTTTTATTTCAAACCTCTATGATAGGCATTATAAAACCCATTATATCCATTAATAAACAGCCTCAGAAAGCAGTAAAAGCTCTTTGTCATTGGTAAATTTAAACTATTTCAGTATTTATAAAATTATCATCATGATCATTGTCATCCCTAAAAAATTCATTTCACATATTTTACGGGAAAATTACCATTTTATGATGAGAGGAAAAATTAAAGTCATGATACCTTTTTATTATTGTTTGCTTTTATAAAATTGACAATACACCACTGGGTTAAGAATTTGGAGAAAAATAAGAGAAGTGTGATTATTCTAAAAATTCATTTTCCGAAAGTATTTTTTTACTGTCATTCCATCTGTCTCAATTCTTCTTTGTTATAATAAAAATTCATTGTTTTATTCTTAACACACATAGATTTCTCAAGCATATGGGCAACTCTTTATAAAATTCTCCATACCTCTAATTTTCTTTAGAATTTTGTTCCCAATGCTAAATTTGGTACCGTGTTAATATAGAATCAATAAATGGTGTGTTATTCTTGCCAAGAAAAGGTGATATTAATAGTATTTAGCTACAGATCTGTACATATTATTTACCAACAGATGTAAGAAGAGGAACTATGCATTTTGTATAACTTTAAAAAACAAAAATTATGAAAAATTCAATGTGGAATTTACACTGTAAAATTTTATTTTAATTCTAAGTGCAATAAGTATTTCATACCAAATATATTGTTGATGTTTTGATTAATAAAATAAAAATAAGAATGAAAGCAATGTCCCATAGCTTTGGAAATATTAGACAATGATAGAAATTGATTAAAAAATAGGTAAGAGAGTCCAGAAATAGATACGGATAAATAGAGTCAAATTATATTTAACAAAGGAATAAGGCAACACAATGAAGAAAAGATACTCCTTTCAATAAATAGTGCTGGAACAACCGAGCCTCTGCATGCAAAGACATACATCTAGATACAGGCTTTACCCCCTTCACAAAAATTAGCACAGAATGAATTATAGACCTAAATGTAAAACACAAAATTACAAAACTCCTGAAAGATAACACAGCAGAAAATCTAGAAGACCTTGGGTATTGAGACTTTTTAGATACAACACCAAAGTCACGACTAATGAAAGAAACAATTGATGATCTGCAATCCACTAAAATAAAATACTTCTGCTCTTCAAAAGACAATACCAAGCAAATGAGATGACAAGCCATAGACTGAGAGAAAATATTTGCAATAGATACATCTGATAAAGGACTTCTAATGAAAATATGCAAAGAACTCTATTTTATTTTATTGTTTATTTTTTTATTTTTATTTATGTATTTATTTTTGAGACAGAGTCCCGCTCTGTCACCCAGGCTGGAGTGCAGTGGCGCGATCTCGGCTTACTGCAACCTCCGCCTCCCGGGTTCATGCCATTCTCCTGCCTCAGCCTCCCGAGTAGCTGGGACTACAGGTGCCCGCCACCACACTCAGATAATTTTTTGTATTTTTAGTAGAGACGGGGTTTCACCGTGTTAGCCAGGATGGTCTCGATCTCTTGGCCTCCCAAAATGTTGGAATTACAGGCGTGAGCCACTGCACCCGGCCAAACTCTTAAACTTTAACAGTAAGAAAACAGAAAATCTTATTACTTTTTTTGAAAAAGACCTGAGGACATACTTCACTGAAGAAAATCTACAGATGGCAAATAAGTATATGAAAATATGTTCAGCATCACATGTCACTAGGGAAATGCAAATTAAAACAACAATGGGATACCACTACACACTTTATTAGAGTGACCAAAATCTAAAACACTGACATCACCAACTGCTGTCAAAGATGTAGAGCAACAGGAGCTGTGATTCACTGCTGGTGGAAATAGAAAATGGTATAGCCACTTTGGAAGACTGTTTAAGAGTGTCCTACAAAGATAAGTATAATTTAACCATACAATCCAGCAATTGTGTTCCGTGGTGTTTACCCAAATGAAAACTTACGTCCACACAAAAACCTTCACAAAAATGTTTAAAGCAGCTTTATAATTGCCAAAACTCAGAAGCAAACAAGATACCCTTCAATAGGCAACTGGATAAACTGTAATACACACAGGCAATGAAGAACCATTCAGTACTAAAAAGAAATGCACTATCAAGCCTTAAAAATATATAGAGGACATTTAAATTCACATCACTAAGTGAAAGAAGTCAATGTGAAAATATACATACTATATGAATCCAAGTATATGACATTTTAAAAAGGCAAATTTATGGAGACAGAAAAGAGATGAATTATTGCCAGCAGTTAGAGGAGAGAGAATGAAGAAGCATAACAGAAGGGATTTTTAGGGCACTTAGTCTATAGTACTTGCTGTTGGTTGGTGCAAAAAATAATTGCTGTTTCCACCATTACTTTCAATGGCAAAAACTGCAATTATTCTTGCAGCAAACTAATACAATGGTGGATACATGTCACTATTCATTTGTCAAAACCCACAGAATGTACAACACCAAGAGTGAACCCTAATGTTAACCATAAGCTTTGGGTGTTAATGATATAGTGTGATAATGAATGTAGGTTCATCAATTGTTACGAATGCACCACTGTTTTGTGGGATGCAGATAGCGGGGGACGTTTTGCAGAGGTGAGGATGGGTGGTAAATGGGAATGCTACTTTGTGCTCAATTTTGCTGTGAACCTGAAATTATTCTAAAGAAAAATGCTTGTTTTGAAAATCAAGTAACAAAACCACATTTCTTAGCATAAAACAATATATATACACTATATCTAATACACTGTATATCACATTAGTATGCAGTCCTATTTGCTGTTTATGTATGTCTGTGTATGTTAGGAAGTGGGGGAAAATGTTTTCCGAGAGAGCTATGTCGTATGTTAATTTTTAAAAAAAGACTTGAATTCTTGAATTTCCTCGCGCAGTAGTATATTTTGTTTTCATTTATTGCACAGTTAGGATGCCACCTAAAAAGTGGTCTTGACCACTCTATATTCACAAGAAATTGCTTATTTTATCTCTTTAGAATGTCTCATTGTCTTAAAGCACTTACTGTTTTATTTCTCATTGCTCAACACTGTCACACAGGTTTTCCTCCCCATCTAGAAACTTACCATTTATTTCTTCCGGGGTATTGCAATAGTTTAGCTCTATAAACGAAGCCAGAGTAATTTTACAATCAGTTTACAAAGGAGTAGGAATTTCAATAATGTTAAAATGGGAGAGAGTAGGATTTCTTGCAATATCAATATAAGTCTAAATTTGTTTTCAATTTAAATATTCAAGATCCTCCATGTAATGCTATTTCTCATTTGCACTTTTGCTAGTCAATTCTTTTTTAATGTATTTTCTCAGAAAGTTTCTGGTTCTGGTCCAAATAAATCTGATTTTTGGAGGAGGATCATGCTGAATCACTAGGACTTTAAGGGTAATTACCTGCGTAGGTGGTTGTGTTCCTAAGAGACTCATGTGCATCATTTGCATTTTGATGTATTAAAAACTCAATGTATTTATATTGACATTGTCTTGTTATGATGAGCGGTGGTGTTCATGTTAATGCTTTGATGGTTTATCGTGTGTGTTTGCTTTTGTGTTGCCCTCTTCATTTAAGACTTTCAAGTTAAATTTGACCTGTCCTTAAAAAATAAAGGAAAATATTATTATCATAAGAAAAATCATATGTATATTGAATTGAAGGAGATTAAATTCAGACATTAAAAGATCTTCATAATCATAAGGTGTGTTAAATTATTCTTGTTTGCAGATAATATGATCTTATATTTGGACAAACCTAAAGACTATCAGAAAACCATTAGAACTGATAAAAAAAAAAAACTCTAGTAAAGTTGTATGATACGAAATCAACATGCAAAGATCAGTAGCGCTTCTACATGTCAAGAGTAAACAATCTGCAAAAGAACTAAAAAAGTAATTCCATTTAAAATAGTCACAAATAAAATTAACTTTCTAGAAATTAACTTAAAAAAGTAAAAGATTTCTGCAATGAAAACTATAAAACACTGATGGAAAGAAATTGAAGAAGACACACACACAAAGAATTTCATGTTTATGGGTTGAAAGAATCAGTATTGTTAAAATGCCCATATTACTCAAATCAATCCACAGACTCAATCCAATCCTTATCAAAACAATAATGATATTTTGTCAAGATATTTAAAAAAATACCAAAATTTCTAAGAAACACAAAAGGCCCAAAATAGCCAATACCATTCTGAGCAAAAAGAACAAAATAGGGGAAATTACATGATCTGGCTTAAAATTATACTACAGAGCTATTGTAACACAAACAGCATGATATTGGCATTAAAAAAAACCATAGATCAATGGAAAAAATAGTAACAAATGAACAAAATTGTAACAAATAGAAACAAATCCATACACCTACAATAAACTCATTTTTGACAAAGATGCCAAGAACATAAATTGAGAAAAGACATTATCTTCAGTAAATGGTCCTGGGAAAACTGGATATACATATACAAAAGAATGACACTAGACCCCTATCTCTCACCATATAGAAAATCAATTCAGCTGGGTACGGTAGGTCACGCCTGTAATCCCAACACTTTGGGAGGCCAAGGCAGGAGGTTCACAAGGTCAGGAGTTTGAGAACAGCCTGGCCAACATGGTGAAACCCCGTTTCTACTAAAAGTAGAAAAATTAGCTGGGCGTGGTGGTGGGCGCCTGTAATCCCAGCTACTCAGGAGGCTGAGGCAGGAGAATCACTTGAACCCAGGAGGTGGAGGTTGCAGTGAGTCAAGATCACTCCACTGCACTCCAGCCTGGGCCACAGAGCAAGATTCTGTCACAAAAAATAAATAAATAAATAAAAATCAGTTCGAAATGGATTAAAGACTTCAATCAAAGACCTCAAACTATAAAAGAATTCCGAGAAAACATTGGGAAAACTCTCCAGACATTGGTCTCAGCAAAAATTTCTTTGGCAATACTCCACAAGCACAGGCAATCAAAGCAAAAGTGAACAAATAGGATCATACTGCACAGCAAAGGAAATAATCAAGGAAATGAAGAGACAATCCACAGAATGGGAGAAAAAACTTGAAAACTACCTGATGAGGGATTAATCACCAGAATAGATAAGCACCTCAAACAACTCTGCATGAAAAAATCTAATAAACTGATGAAAAAATGGCCAAAAGATCTGAATAGACATTTCTCAAAAGAATACATACAAATGTCAAACAAGTATATGAAAAATTGATCAACGTCATTTATCATCAGAGAAATGCTAATCAAAACTACAATGTAATATCACCTCACCAGACAATAACATGCAGGTGAGGATGTAGAGAAAAGAGAACAATTTTACACTGCTGTTGGGAATGTAAAGTAATACAACCACGATGGAAAACAGTTTAGAGATTCCTCAAAAAAAACTAAAAAATAGCTCCAATACAATCCAGCAAATCCACTGCTGGGTATATACCTAAAAGAAAGGAAATCAGTACATGGAGGAGACATCTGTACTCTCATGTGTGTCGCAACACTGTCCACAATAGCCAAGGTTTGGAAGCAACCTAAGGGTCCATCAACAGATCAGTGGATAAAGAAAATGGGATACACATATACAATGGAGTATGATTTAGCCATACAAAAGAATGACACTCTGTAGTTTGCAACAACATGGATGGATCTGGAGATCATGTTAAGTGAAATAAGCCAGGCACAGAAAGACAAAATTTGCATATTCTCACATTTGTTGGTGCTAAAAATTAAAACAATTGAACTCATGGAGATAGAGAATGGAAGGATGGTAACTAGAGGCTATGAAGGGTCATACAGGGGTTGAGGGGAAGTGAGGATGATTAATGGTTATAAAAAGTAGTTTAGAATGAGTAAAACCTAGTTTCTGATAGCACAGCAGGGTGGCTATAGTCAGTAAAAATTTAATTGTACACCTTAAGATAACTAAATGAGTATAATTCAAATGTTTATAACACAAAGGATAAATGCGTGAGGAAATGGATACCCATTTACCATGATATAATTATTATGCATTGCATGGTTACAGCAAAGTATCTCATGTACCCCTTAAATATATACACCTACTGGCTGGGCACGGTGGCTCATGCCTGTAATCCCAGCACTCTGGGAGGCCGAGGGGGGTGGATCACGAGGTCAGGAGATTGAGAACATCCTGGCTAACACAGTGAAACTGTCTCTACTAAAAATACAAAAAAAAAAAAAATTAACTGGGCAAGGTTGCAGGCTCCTGTAGAACCAGCTACTATGGAGGCTGAGGCAGGAGAATGGCCTGAACCCAGGAGGCAGACCTTGCAGTGAGCCCAGATCGTGCCACTGCACTCCAGCCTGGGTGACAGAGTGAGACTCCTTCTCAAAAAATAAGTACATACATACACCTACTATATACCAACAATTCTGTAAAAAAAAAATTTCCATTTTGCATCCTTAAAATTGTTCTCAGAAAAAAATGCATAATTATGCTCATCACATTTATATTAATAAAATGTAAATAATTTATAAAATGTAAGCAAATTAAATATGATTTAACTAAATTTTAAGTGTTTAAAATTCTAAAAGCATTCCCTTCAAAATATGAAGAAAAATTGGGCAAGTAAATTAAATATATAAAGACCCGTAGCACTAAAGTTAATTTTTAAAATTTATATAAATGGAAAACAAATTTACACGGACATGAAAGAGTACAGAGACAATATTAAGAGTGCTTGTTTTTAGATAGATGCCATTATTTTTCCCTGCAATTTCAAACTTTTGTATGAAGAGCAAAAGTTTCCATAAAAGAGAAAATAAAATTTATATTACATTAATATGTGTGTATGTGAAAAAATAAAATACTCACCATTATTACTGTTTAGATCTTTCCTAAATAAATAACTTTTTAAAGCTAGGGAGAAGTTACTGTATTAGCAACATTTGCTTAGCCTCTCACAGACTATTTTTCTTTAATAAGTACATTTTATGTATAGCCTAAAAATAGTACCAAAAATATTTTATTTGCTTAATTGCAATATTGAGCATCATAATTTTTATAGAAGGGTATTTTGTTAATTTTGTGTATTATCCTATATATGTTAACTATCGAATTCATAGAATGATAAACTATTTTAGCTGATAAAATGAGATATTTTAAAATTAAAAAGCAGTAGGTACTCATTGAGCATTTGATACAATGTCACAGAGATCACCTGCGGTAAACAAGATAGTACCCTCAGTCTGAAGATATTCATGTTATTGTCTCTAGAACTTGTTGACATGTTACCTTACAAAGCAAAAGGTACATTGCAGATGTTATTTAATTAAAAAATCATTAAATTGTAGAGTTGGGGAGATTATTTTGGATTATTTAGGTAGTTAATCTAATTACAAAGATGTATATAAGAGGAGGTAGGAGGATTTGAATTAGACTAGGGGGGATGTGAAGTGAAGACAGAAGCAGAGGTCAGAATGAGGGGGGATCACCAGACAAAGAATGTGCTAGCCTCTGAAAAGGAAAAGAAACACATCCTCCCTTAGGGTCTCCAGAGGCAACACAGCCCTGCTGACACCTCGATTTTAGCTTTGTAAGTTCCACTTCAGACTTCTGACTTACAGAACTCAATGGAAATAAATGTGTGTTGTTTTAAGCCATTAAGTTTAAGGTGTTATAGCAGCAATGGGAAACTAATACATCCATATTATACCTATATTAAAAATATTTTATTTTCTTTTTTAAGATTTCATCTTTTATTTTTGATTCAGGAGTTGCATGTGCAGGTTTGTTACATGGATATATTTTAAAGTGCTGAGGTTTGGGGTACAACTGATCCTGTCACCCAAGTAGTGAGCATAGTACCCAGTATATTTTCAATCCTTCCCCCTGCCCTGCTATTAGTCCTCAGTGTCTATTGTTGCCATCTTTTATGTCTATGAGAACCCATTGTTTAGCTTCTTATATTCACTTATAAGCAAGAACCTGTAGTATATGGCTTTCTGTTCCTGCATTAATTCCCTTAAGATAATGGCTTCCAGCTGCATCCATGTTACTACAAAGGAAATGATTTCATTTTTAGGGCTGTATAATATTCCATGATATAGGTTTTTAAAACAACCTCTTTACTTAAAAAGCATTAAATGTCAGCAAAAGAATCTGAAATGTTTGTATATGTGATGTTTAATTTCTCCATTTCATGTTGTCTGCGTCTTTTGAATACTGTAAGTTATCTTGATTCATAAACTTTTTAAAAGCCAACAATTAATTGATAGAATCCAAAAGGAAACACTCAAAAGCATTACCACTAAAAGAAAATAATTGAAAGTTTTTAACACATTTCATTTTATGATGAATTATAAATCTCACAACATATGGTAATTGGCTTGTCTTGAAATTATTTTTTTAAATATGCACTTTTCTAAAAAGTATAACTTCTTGAGCTGTCATTTTAAATAAATTCACACTTTTCAAGCCTATTTGTTTCTACCTACTGCATCTGATTATGGTGGCTTCCCCCCAGCTACATTTACACAGTCTGTGTGGGCTCATCCATATACAAAAATATGTGGCTTCAGTCGGTGATGGGACCAGTGAACGGTTGTTCATATATCCTTATTTTCTATGTCAAATTTCTGTAGTTCTCACCAGCAAGGCCCAGCTCCTATAGCAAAATAAACATTCATATGACCTTAACTGCAAATGATATTGTCTATATTTTCAACTACCTCTGCATCAGCTCAAGTTTAGGTTCCTATATTCCAAAATTAACTTCCTGAAAGCTTTTTCATTTAATACAAAGAAAATGCAGAACAAATAGAAACACAGAACTTCGAATGAAAATCCTTATTGAAGAAAGGTTAATTAAATGAATGCTAAATTTATATAAGCTTGTTAGGAATGGTATTTTGAAGGATATTTTTAAAATTATAACTAAACAGAAGGCAACCAAAGGAAAGATAAAATTGAGAAGAAAACTATTCCTTTTATGGTAGCATTGGCAGCACCTATCACAAGCATATTTTCATCTTTATTTTGGAAAATGTATTGTTTTTCAAAATGCCACTGAGAGTTGCTGAGATAATTTTGCTGAGTAAATATTTTTATTCTACAAGTGGTATTAAAAATAGAAATAATTATATGGCACCATAATACAAAGTTAGAAAAGGGAAGAAAAGTTTTACAGCAGTTTTTAAATTACAAGATAACACTAATCAAAGGTGGTAATAAGATTGAGGTAAATTTGGTAATAAAAATATATGTGGAACATTATAACACCAGTGAGTTGCTATCATAATTTACGGTATTTTCCATCATTAACTGTTAAAATGGTGTTTAACAAAGTTCTGTTGATGTTTATTTTAAAATTACAAGATTTTTATCTCAAAAATGCCATATATTTATTTTACAAAATGCAAAAAAGGATTGTCAGAGACTGAAATTTAAAATTACCCAAATTTAGTCAACAAAAGATAATTATTGTTGTAATGAGCTGTTCATTATTCCAGATAATTTTTTACACAGATTTTAGTTTCCCTTTCACATATGTTCCCACTGCCTCTTTTATTTTTATTTTTCTTGTTGAAGGAATTACTTTAGTAATCCTTGGCAGGTATGATCTATGAGTACTTAAATTCTTACACCACTTTGGAATACTTAGGGTTCTTTAAGTAGCATACAATAGGAAAGTCAACAGAAGGTGGCTTTAACAATTCCAACATTTATTTTCTCAAATTATAAGAAGCCCAAAGGCAAGTTATATTCAGGTTTGCTTAATTTAGTCAGTCAATGCTGTTAATAAGGGCCCAGCATTTTTCCATCTTCTACGCCATCCACAGTGCCATGAAGCTGAGTTTAGTATTGAGCCTTCCTTTACTACCAAGAAGTAACTAGGAGCTTTAAGGTTCCTGTTCTCACACACACCACCATGAGTATGAAACAGGAATTGAGACTATCTTGTTAATATTCCTAGGACACCCACAGAAGGCCTCCCTTTAGGACAGGCAGCTCAGAATCATGTCATATGCTCATCCTCGGAGTCTCACTCCGTCGCCCAGGCTGGAGTGCAGTGGTACGATCTCACCTCACTGCAACCTCCGCCTCCCGGTTTCAAGCGATTCTCCTGTCTCAGCCTCCCAAGTAGCTGAGATTACAGGCGCATGCTAGCGTGCCTGGCTAATTTTTTATTTTTATTTTTTAGTAGAGACGGGGTTTCACCTTGTTGGTCAGGCTGGTCTTGAACTCGTGACCTCAGATGATCCACCCGCTCGGCCTCCAAAAGTGCTGGGATTACAGGCGTGAGCCACCGCGCCCAGCCCATATGCTCATTCTTAATACAATCATTTGACAAAGGGAATGACTCTTATACAATTGCCTTAGGTTGTAGGATATCCATCGCTTGGATTTGAGGGATTGCCTTCCCAACATCTCAGGAACGATAACACCATTCAAAGGATACTGTTACCTACTAAAAATAGGTAATGCTTTTTGTGAAGGCAACAGTTACTATATGCCAGATTCTCAAGTGATATTTTACCTGAATCTTCCAGCTGTTTTATTCCATTTTCTTCTGTTGTGTATTGCTTCTTTTGACAACGTTGTTGATATAATTGTCTCCTCACAAGTTATTTGCCTGTTCTGTTAGTTTTAGAAGATTTTTCTCTAGCTATGATATTTTGCAGTCATGCTATATGTTTAGGTGTTATTTTTTCTCCTACTATGTGTTGCATAAGTGGAGTTTTCAGTCTATAGACTCATTTCTTTCCTGTTTTGGATAATAAATGCTTTTTTTTTTCTCAGGAACATTTTTCCCTTCACACATTGCTATTCCACGTTCTCCTCCTCTCCTCCTCCCACCCTCTATTCTCAAGTAGATCCCAGTGTCTGTTATTTCCTTCTTTGTGTTATATGTTCTCACCATTTAGCTCCCACTTATAAGAAAAAAACATGTAGTATTTGGTTTTCTGTTTCTGCATTAGTTTGCTAGGGATAATAGCCTCCAGTTCCATCCATGTTCCCTCAAAAGACATGATCTTGTTCTTTTTTATGGCTGCATAATATTCCACAGTGTATATGTATCACATTTTCTTTATCCAGTCTACCAATGATGGACATTTAGGTTGATCCTATGTCTTTGCTATTGTGAACAGTGCTGCAATGAACATTCACATGCACGTGTCTTTATCATAGAATGCATATCTTTCTTTTTAATGGCTGCATAATATTCCCCGGTGTATATGTACCACATTTTCTTTATGCAGTCTACCAGTTATGGGCATTTAAATTGATTCTATGTCTTTGCTTTTGTGAATAATGCTGCAATGAACATTCACATGCATGTGTCATATGGTAGAATACAGCATATATCTATATTCCTCTGGATATATACCCAGTAATGGGATTGTTGAATCAAACGGTAGTTCTGCTTTTAACTCTTGGAGGAATCACCATACTGCTTTCCACAATGGTTAAACTAATTTACACCTACCACTAACAGTGTATAAGTGTTCTCTTTTGTCTGCAACCTTGCCAGCATCTGCTAGTTTTTGACTTTTTAGTAATAGCCATTCTGACTGGTGTGAGATGGTATCTCACTGTGGTTTTGATTTCCATTTCTCTAATAAGTGATATTGAGCTTTTTTCTAAAGGCTTTTTGCTCACATGCGTGCCTTCTTTAGAAAATTGTCTGTTCATGTCATTTGCCCACTTTCTAATAAGGGTGTTTATTTTTCTCTTTTACATTTGTTCAACTTATAGATGCTCAATATTAGACCTCTGTCTAGATACATAATTAGCACAATTTTTTCCCATTTCTGTAGGTCGTCTATTTATTCTGTTGGTAAATTATTTCTTTGCTTCTTAGAGATGTAATCCTTTTCAAAGTCTCTTGCTGGCATTACAACCTAGGAATGCCTTTCTCTAGGACCTGAAATTCATGCCTTTGAAATGTAATCATCAAGAAAGTCAATGCCTCTATTTGCCAGTCTCTCTGTAGAAGGATATGAGTCTAATTTCATTGGAGTTCATTGTAAACTTGCCTTCTTGTAAAATTAACTTCTCTAGTGAAGATATGAGGAAGTTTACTTCCCTTTGGTTAAAAGCAATTAGCATACACAAGCGGCCTCTAATCTCCTTACCCCAGCACCTGAAACATTTCCAGTCTTTTGTTTCAAAGGATTTCAGGTCAGACCGAGTTCTGGCCTCTCCCCTATTGCACAGTCTCAACTAAAGTCTTCTTTGCCTATTTAATTTTGATGCAATTTGGCTTTGAAACCTCCTAATTCTAAGTTAAATTGTGTCTCCTATGATTGCCTTTTTTACTTCTGCCTATTTTCTGGGGACATGTTTTGTGTTTGTTTCCAATTGCTATAAAGCAATATAAGTTTTCTCATCAATTCCTCTGCTTATTGTTCAGTTTAACGATTTTACCCTAACAAATACCCAACTGGGGCTTAAAATTCATGAACACTATACATTTGAATCATGTTTGTGTGAGTAATTTTGCCTTTTCTCCAGTCTTTAACAAACAGCTTGTTATTGGTTACATTGAATAGTTTACATCTGGACCTGTGAGTTCAAGTGCTACACATTATCAGCTACCATTTATAATTGTGAATTCTGGTCAAGTGGAGATTGCTTTTTAAAATTTGTGTAGGATCTCTCTCTCTCTCTCTCTCTCTCTCCCCCACACACTATCTTTTTCTCAGAGACAGATTTAAAAAAAAAAAGTTCTATTCAATATAGTGACAGGAGTAGCTGATTCTGGTAGATATCTATCTGATATAAATCCCCCTCCACTTCTCATACAGAGGGCCCCAATTTTCTTTAGGACATGTGCAGTGATAAATATAAATTTGTCTACATTCCCACACGGATAGTGGTGTCCATGCAACAGAATTCTGGCCAATAAAATTTTGATGAAAATCTCTGTGTAAGGCAACCCTTCACAAATGAAAAGGCAAAATATTAGAAAGAAACATCCGCTTTGACTCATTTAGCCTTTTTCTTCTTTCTACTTGAAACACAGTCTTAATCTTTGGATGTGGTACAACAAGAACAACAAAAACAAACAAACTGAAACAAAACAAAACAGAAACCATGATATGGATGGCTACACAGGAATAAATTAGGAGGATAGGTCATCAATAACATCCTCTAACACAAACATTACAGAGTCCCCGGAAAGGTAATCACCCAAGGTTGGTTTAAAGTGTGGATAATGAGAATGAATTTTCCCAGAAGACCGATCGATGAAACATGAAGTAAAATGGGCCTTGAAAATTCCCCTAGAAAAATGAACTAGGGACAGAATAATTGACTAACTAGGTAACATCCTCTATTTACAGGAGTGCATAGTCTTTCCAACTAACAACCAGCAGAATTTGTTATGTGTCCTCAACCAGTGACTGCTATAGGTTTCATATTCTCTCCTTGTCAGAATGGGGCTTTAATCACAGTTATTCATTCTTTCTCTGTCAGTGTATGTTGGTTTTGTTAGAAGCATATAACATATGTTTTAGTGATTTTAAATGGCAAGGCCATGAGGAGTTACCTTGGGACCAATGAAGAATTAAACACAAACCCAAAGAGTTAGGTCCACAAGATCAATGCAGTAATTGCATGTGATTTGGGGCTTCTCCCTTGGAGAGTAGCTGAATGTCATCACCGTAGAGGTGTGTGTGAATGTATGGTAGTTAGCCAAAGAGGCGGTGTGTTGTATACACTGTTATTTGCCTACCTAATAACCAATCCTACTAATTCTCTAATAAAATCAGTCTAACTCTGTTAGAGGAAGCAATGTACCTAGCTAAAACTATTCACATTGCCTACTCTCTTCTACTTAGGAATGTTCAAATGACATAGCCCTTCCAATGACCTACCTCTCAATCAGGAAAGCAAATACTCAATGAATATTCAGCAACAAAGAATTTTCTACAGAAACTAGACTGTCTATGTGTAAAAGTTCAGAAACCATCAGCGGAATGTCACTAGCCAACTTCGGTGCAGATGAACAAGCTGGAGTTTACAGAAAGCCAGGCTATTCCAGCAGCCACAATGCAATTGTAGAGGGGGCTGCTGGTAATGCCCATGGGAGCTTGCTGGCTGTGTGAATTCAAAGCATATTCCTAGTGGTGGGCTTGGGGTCACAACTGATCTTCATGGATGGCAACTGATCAGAAGTTATAGACATGGGAAGGTGAATAAGATGTTCAATGGTGAACAGAATGCACAATCTGACACCTACCTTCCTTTATCCCTCTAACCAATTATGACCTTCTTAATGTGACAGTTACTGCTAGATATTTTCCTATCAAATCTTTTGCAGATTTTATTTTTTATTTATTCATTTTTTAAGTTCAAATTTGTAACAATTATTTAATTATAAGGTAATTTAGTAAGAATGATGCTGTATTGAATGACACAAAAATTTTAAATTAGGGCTTAAAGAAGACAGTTTTAGCTATGTGATCATTTTCCTTTTAACTTGCTGCAGTTCAATTGCACATTTTATTTATAGCTAATCCTAAATTGAAAATATTGAAGAAAAAAATCTGGTTATATTTTACTAAAGTGACACATTACATAACCATAGTCTCCTCTTCTCTAAAAATAGACAAATTCTCGCTAGAGAAAAGATTTTGTCCTCCTCCATATTTGCCCAAAATTCATCCAACCCTACTCCTCATACCTGAACATAAGAAGCAACACCTGGATTGGTAGAAGAATATCTTGCATCCAGTGGTCTTTTTGGCACCAGAGATCAGTTTCATGGAAGCTAATTTTTCCATGGATGAGGTGGGGGATGTGGTTTCAGGATGATTCAAGCACATTACATGTATTGTGCACTTTATTTCTATTATATTACATACTCACCATAATGCAGAATCAGTGGGAGCCCTGAGTTTGTTTTCCTGCAACTAGATGGTCCCATCTAAAGGTGATGCAAGTCAGTGACAAATAATCAGGCATTAGATCCTCAAAAGGAGCATGCAACCTACATCCCCTACACGCACAGTTCACAACAGGATTTGCACGCCTATGAGAATCTAACACTGCCACTGATCTGATAGGAGACTCAGCTCAGCTTTGCTTGCTCACCTGTTGCTCACCTCCTGCTATGCGGACTGGGCATTTGGGGACCACTTCATTAGATGACAGTCACATGGCAGAAGAAAAGGATAGAGGAAGCCTGTGTATGATACTAGTGACTTTCCTAAATTGATGCATTAGTATTGAATTATTGATATATAGGGGAAGAAAATAAGTTAGTTAAGCGAGTACTGTCAAGTGATCTATGATTTTCATTCTTAACTGATATCTATGAAACCAGTAATTCTTTATTTGACTCTGAATTGAACATTTGAATCAACAGATATTTGAGTGTTAGTAAAATTGTTTCGATGTTTGCCTGGATTATGATAACAGTTTTTGATATGCAGTTTCAGATCTTCCTTAATTTCAAAGTAATTTCTTTTATTATCTTCTGTTTGATTTGCTGGATATAATTTTTACATTTTCTGCTTCTATCCCTTATGTCCAATGTCTTCTTTTTATTGCTTTAATTTCTTTCCCTTTCATGTTTACTGTACTTTTCTCAAGTTTTTTTCCAGATGTCTCTTCTATTTGTTCCTATTTTTAATGCATTTGTAAATGCCTAAAAGCATTGTTTGAATACTCATTTCCCCTCCTTGGCTCGCCAATATCTACTTTTGGCTAACTATATTATTATGACATTACATTATTGAGGTTTCTTTTTTGAAAATTGACTTCCACCTCAGCAGTTCTTACACCTGAAACATTTATACAATGTTTCAATCTGTCCCAAAATAGTTCCTTTGATAATCTTTTGCAGGCTGAGTTCATTTTTTAAATTTCAAATTGATTGTGAGTTAATTTCTTTTTATTTTAGTTTATGTTAAAATGAATCAGTTTCACCATATGAGTATTTCATCTGACACAGGTTTAGTGACTTTTTCTTGACTCCCATCTCAGCTTAGTTGAGACTGTGTGGCTTTGTTCTCTAAGCTAGACTTTTAGGAAGTTGGAAGTGAGTGGGAAGGCTTAAATAAAACTTGGTTTAATCTGTATCAGAATAACAATTATCTGCTTACCTGTCTGAAATTTTGTTATGCATCCTGTAAATTTATTCTGCATTGTTGTGACAGTTGCTACACATCCCCAAGTGCGAATGAAGTTAGACTTTTGTGAATTCCACCAATTTATTGTGGAGTCCTGAAACCTTGCCATCTGTGAGAGTCAGTAGTGATTGTTTTAATACCTTTTGCTCTACTCTCCATACAGGGGAGGGAAAATAAATAATATCTACTCATTTAACTTTGATCTAGACTCACTATTATTATTAAAAATTCTTAATATTTTAACAAGTCAACTATATGGCTTATAGAGAATGGAGTAAATTTAGCACCATGCTGCACTAAATGTGCATGTTTTCTTCCTTGGCTGACAATTTATGACAGGTATAGAATTATATTGTTCCTTCTTTTTTATTCTTTTATTTTTCTAGGAAAAAAAGTCCAGAAATATAAAACTTTCTACATAGATTATGCATATAAATTGTCTTTTTTATTCACTTTATTAGATATCATTATAGTAAAAATACCTAATCTAATTTTCCCATCTTTAATCTAGGAATAGTTTTGTTTCATAAATAACCAATTTTATTTATATTTTTGATCAATGAAAGTTTTAATTCTTCCTGATGAGTTGTTTGAAAGTGCTACATAAATTCCATTATCAAACCATTTGATGTTATCACTGCAACTTCAAATTCTAGATGACATTACACATTTTTTAACAAAATTGTGATAAAATATTTTTATTTAATTTTTAATTATTCAAAACATATGAAACCCGAAACTATTAATATTTTCATAAACTAAATGAGTATGTTACATATTCATCTTGAAAGAAAACAAAGACCATTAGATCTGTGTTTAGATCTTGAGATGTCAATAAAAGACCATATTGTTTGTGCTATTGGAGGAGGAAAGTAAAAACTATTTGGATACCAACAGGTAAACTAAACTCTGGCTCTATTATTAATACAAAGAGGATTTTACTTAAAACAGACTTCATAAGTTATAATAACATTCTATGCACATTCAAGAGACTGTATAAAAATGTGTTTTCCCAGATTGAAAGTGACTAGTAAATGGTAATTGAATTTAATACCACACTGACATTTGTTTAGTCATTAATTAGAAAGGATACAGTATACAATTCTTGGAGCTGTTTTTTTAAATATCACAACCAATAGGGCTTGCCAAATGTTTCCCATTACTACTATGCACCATAAAATATTAAAATAGGTATTTCAGGATATCTGTATGTTGACTATAATGTATTTAAAGGGGATATCAACTCATAAGTGGAAATTTAATGATTTATTTAGTACAATCCAAAGATACCCACAGGTACCTTTTTTCAGTAGACAGAGCCTTACTTAAACTTATTAGTCTGTGACCAATAACAAATTGTTTTTATCACAGTTTGTTAAAATATTTTATTCAGCTTGACAAATTTACTTACATCTCATATCTGTCATATGAACAAGTTCACACAAAGGCTCAAATTATTTTAATTTGAAAGCAATGAACAAATTTACTAAGAAATCAAGTGGGTGCATTTAGGCAGAAAAACTGAAAAGTGCAAAGTGAAATAAAGTGTCTGGTGTGTTTTTCTCCTAGAGGAGCAAAACAACACTGGTGAACTCACTTTAAAATTTTGCTTTGCGCTGACAGTTGAACTATAACTATATTTCATAAACCATAGCACTCCCAAGTTACTGAAAATAAATTGATTTTCTGGAAATATGCGACACACAGGTTCTCAATATGGGTCTTGAACAGTCTGTCCCTAAAGTAGTTATTTCCATTTACAGCCCTGACCTGCCAGTATCGTCTGTGCTACTGTAGTTTTTCATGTACTTCAAAAACTACAGATCTGTTTCCATCCCTCTTAATCTAATATAAACTGCACATGCTTCTATCAGTAAAGACCTTCATTTTTATCCTTCTTCGATTTCATGACACCAGTGATTCTATATTTCACAGCAAAGGGAGCAGAATGAAATTACACGTCTCTCAGATTTCAGCAATATCTTGTTTATGTGATTCAGGACCTCCATACAAAGAAGAGGTCATTCTCAATATTTCAGAAAATGTCTCATTTTGGGGATTCTAGAAGATAAACCTCACAATGTATTTGATTGGAAGTGTTAAAAAAAATGCTTATTTGAACAAGAGTGGAAACACTTTAAACAATTAAGGCCTAAAGCAGCAACTGTCAGTATTTTTAAAAAGGCAGTTAATAAAATGATGGCCAAAAATATGGAATATCTTGTAGTCTACATAGCAAAAAATGGAGCAACTGAGGAAGCAAAGTTGTTGGGTTATTCCACATGTAGTATAGACATCATCAGTAAAGTTACAAGTGAAAGTAAAATCCCAAAAGCAATAAAACTAAAATAAAAATAAAAATGATATATCCTGCTCCTCAGAAAAAAAGTGCAAGTTTTACAAAATGACATTTTACTTTAAATAGTGGTCTCCTTACTCTAAAAGATATTGTAAAACCCTGCAAAAACAAGTATATTTTGACTAAATGTTTTGGTTTTGGTGATACTGTTACTTAAATATTTACACGAGAGTTTAAAAACTATAAGAAAACAGAAAAAGGAGAAAGAAGAGAAAAAGCAAAGTGGAAGAACTGATGAAGGAAAATGTTAATAGGGCTACTTGAAGCTTTAATAGAATGGAAGACTAATTAGTTGGGAAGTAAGTTTAGACTAAAGGTCTTGATCTGACTGCATTCTTCTTTTTAAGATATGAGAATGAGAGGTAAAAGAGATAGTAGGGGGTCACGTTTTTATTTTACAAGATTGTTACAGAATTCTTTTGAGTTTCTGTTGATATCCAAATAATTTCAGTCCATGTCATTGGCTATGATAGAAATAGTTCAGATGTTCCAGTCTGTTGATTTGAGACGTTGTAATATGTTAACTGTCTTCTACAGAACTGCCAGGCACTAGTGAGAATGTTAAGGTTCCAGTCATACAGATTGTTGCTAGGGCAAATATCCAGTTTTGGTGTGAAAACAGAACTGTGAATATAGATTTTGACTAGAAGAGGATTTGCATGTGCTATAATCCATGGGGCCAACCAGGGGTACAGTCCATGGCTATAGCTGGGTAATTGACTGGAATGGCTTGTCTGAATAGATGTAAGCTGATTTGAAATGATGGAGAATGAAGCCCTGCTGGGAACCTACGGCAGGATATGAATGAATGCAGTCGCTGATGCCAGAAAGTAGGAATTAAGCCTCCTGAAAACCAAGGATGTGTGACCCTGTACCAGGAGTGAATCCAGAAGCAGAAGCCAAAACAAGATCAACAAGGAACAGCTGTCACTATAGTAAATGCAGGTAGGGAAAAAGGAGGCAGAAAATGTAATGAGGTTGTAACTAAGGATCTGTGGGAGTAGCATTAGGAAGCACCCACATATGTTCCATAAAATACTCGGGAAGACATTATATACTGCTGTATTTATGTCTTTTCATTCAATATGGTTGTGTTAATTACTTCCTTAGAGTTACGGCCCAGGCCAATGTGTCACCATACCTATAGTAATTCCTGGTAGAAATGACCTGATTTACAGTTCACATTTGTCAGAATTTGTTCAGAATCTCAATAGAATTGACCTTGTAGATTAATATCATCAGATTTCTCATAGGAAAGTAAATGGGAAATCCAGCAAATTATAGTATAAATACACAACAAGACTATTTTGAAATCCATGTGTCAGGTTAGTACCTTCCTCCCTTGAAATAAGCTGGCAGTGGTCTTGATTGCAAAGTCTGCTTGATTCTAACAGAGGTGATATATACTTGCTTTTGTGAGTCAGAAATGTGCATAGGTCAACAAAAAATATGTGATCAAAAACTTTTTGAAAATAGGCTTTCCTCTCCTAATGGAAATGAGACAATACTCTCTTTGTGCTGTAAATCACCCAAGATACTGAATCCTCTTTCCTTCCTCTATCAAACTGTCTTCTCCATACTGGCAGCCAGCTAAAATAGCCTGGCCCCCAGAGTCTAACTCATAATTCTAAATTTAAGCACAATGGAATGAAGCACCTTTTATACGATGGAATTTTCTACTATAATTTGAAGTGGAAAACATTATTATAAGCAGTAAGCCTTAGATTGTAATAATGTGGGCTTGGAACTTAAAATAACTAGTTCTGAAACTAGCCATACTATTTACTTGGTGTGTGGGCTTCTGCAAGTTACCTGCCTTCTCTGTGCTTTAGTTTTATCACTGGTAAAGACATAATAATAGTATTCACTCTATAGGATTTCAGTAAATATTGTGATAATTCACATAAAATACTTAAGAAGTACATGGCATATATTAAGCAGCAATACAAGTTAGCCAGTAGGAGTACTAGATGTAGTAGCTACATTTGCAGTAGAGCTGTCAGATTTCGCAAATAAAAAAGGACATCCAATTAAATGTTTGTTTTATTATTTTTTATTGTGGTATGATTGACAAACATTATTTATAGTTAAAGAATATAATGTGATATTTATACATTTACTTTGCAAAATGGTTTCTTCAATCGAATTAAGTAACCTGTCACCTCACATATTTAATTTCAGATTAGCGAGGGGTATTTTTCTATTCTATCTCAAATATTGATGATTGGTTATAACAGCAGTGACACATACTTGTCATTATTATACTAATTATGCTAAGAAGTTATTTGTTGCTTATATAAAATTTGAAATTAATTAGGCATCTTCTATCTTTTTTTTTTTTTTTTTTTTGAGATGGAGTCTCACGCTGTCCCCCAGTCTGGAGTGCAGTGGCTTGATCTTGGCTCACTGCAAGCTCCGCCTCTTGAATTCACACCGTTCTCCCGCTTCAGCCTCCTGAGTAGCTGGGACTACAGGTGCCTGCCGCCACACCCAGCTAATTTTTTGTATTTTTAGTAAAGACGGGGTTTCACCATGTTAGCTAAGATGGTCTCGATCTCCTGATCTCGTGATCCACCCGCCTCGGCCTCCCAAAGTGCTGGGATTACAGGTGTAAGCCACCGCATCCAGCCTTTCTATCATATCTTGCACCAAGATAGCAGTAAAGTACATCCAGTTTAACAGCTTAACGTTGTTAATTCTACAGGAGGCTCACTGAACAAATTATCGCTTTTTCATAATTTAAGATATTATGTAATTTCTAGGAAAGTGGCTAGTTTTCATGACACTTAAAATGTTGAAATTTTTAAAAATTGATATGAAAATACATTATCATCTTGTTGACCTTTTCATGAAATCTGGTTTACCGTAAATGACACTATAAGGGGTGTTCAAAAAGCTCATGGAAACTGCGTATTATGAAAAAAGTTCTGCATGAATTTAAAAATGGCACCAAAATAAACCATATTAACTTGTAATAACATGTCTGAATGTTATCCAGTTTTAGTCACTAAGAAGGACAAGACATCAGTTTGAAAACGACCCCCATCAGAGCAACATGAGTTCTGCTAAAATTGAAGAAACAACAAATATCAAATTTATGATAAAGCTTGTGTGGAAGAATAGTGAAGTTATGAATGTTTTACAAAAAGTTTATGGGGACAATGACCCAAGGAAATCAGCAGTTTAAAATGAATAATTAGTTTTAAGAAAGGATGAGACCTTGAACATGATGTCCACAGTGGCAGACCATCCACATTGACGTGCAAGAAAAATATCTTGTTCTTGCCCTAATTGAAGAAGCACTGAATAACTGCACGAACAACAGCCAACACTATAAACATCTCAATTGATTTAGCTCACATAAATTCTTACTGAAAAATTAAAGTTGAGCAAACTCTCCACTCAATGGTTGCTAAAACTGTTATGCCCAGATCAGCTACAGACAAGAATAGAGTTTTCAATGAAAATTTTAAACAAGTGGGATCAAAATTGTGAAGCATTTCTTTGAATAATTTAACAGGAGATGTAACATAGCTTTACAAATATGATCTTGAAGATGTAGTGGCACAATCAAAGCAATGGCTACTAAGACATGGAAATGGTCTGGTCAAGACAAAAACAGGCCAGTCAAGAGCAAAGGTCACATGACAACAGTGTTTTGGGATGGATACTCAAGGCATTTTGCTTGTTGACTTTCCAGAGGGCCAAATAATGATAACTTTGTTTATTATAAAAGAGTTTTGAGACAGCCAAAGCTTTCACAGAAAAATTCCTGTGAAACATTCACCAAAGTGTCCTTCTCTGCCATTATAATGGTCCTGCTCATTCCTCTCATTGAACAAGGATAATTTTCTGAGAATTTCAATGGGAAATCGTTAAGCAGCCCCTCTACAGTACTGACTTGCCTCTTTCTGACTCATTTGTTTCCTAATCTTAAAACATTTGTAAAACACACCCCTTTCTCAGTTAATAATGAAAAAAATACTGCATTCGCATGGCTAAATTCCTAGAACCCTCAGTTCTTTAGGCCTGGACTTAATGACTGGTATCGTCATATACAAAGATGTGTTGAACTTTCTGGAACCTATGTTGAGAAGGAAAGTTTATATTGTTAATTTTTTTATAATTCAGTTTTTTCACAAACATTTTGAAGTTCTCTCATATGTATTAGACAAAAGCAGTCTACACAGGGTGAGCACTCTGCCACTTCCTTTCCAGGCTTTCTTCACTGAAGGTTCAAGAGACTTTGAAGTCAAGTACCCCACAGTGGCATTATTACATATGTTTGAACATAACTTTGTGCACCCCTCTTCAGAGTAGAAGGGAAGATTGTGTTTCATTATTAGAATGGATTATGTCTATGAAACAGCCTGATAATGGCAGTAGTAAATAGTGAGAAACCTCAAGTGAAAGAGAAATTCAGAGCCAGAGACAGGATCACATGGCGGGGTCACCATGGTGGCTTTGTTCTAATCTTTTGGTGGAATTTGACCAACATGAGTTTCTACTTTATATTTTCAAAGAGGTTTAATACTATACATAGGTGACTATTTTATAGAATAGGTGCAAATCTGTGTATATATTAAAAAGGAGAAATGCAACTATTTACTAATTTCAATAGGATATTTTAGATTGTATTAGTTCATTCTCATGCTGCTAATAAAGACATACCTGAGACTGGGTAATTTATAAAGTAAAAGAGGTTTAATGGACTCACAGTTCCACATGGCTGGGGAGGCCTCACAATCATGGCAGAAGGCAAAGGAGAAGCAAAGTCACATCTTACATGGCAGCAGGCAAAAAAAGCTTGTTCAGGGAAACTCCTATTTATGAAACCATCAGATCGCCTGAGACTTACTCACTACCATGAGAACATTATGGGAGAAACCATCTCCATGATTCTTTTATCTCCACCTGGCTCCACCCTTGACACATAGGGATTATTACAATTCAAGGTGAGATTTGGGTAGGGACACAGCCAAGCCATATGAGAGATACAGAAGCACTTCAAGATAATTGACTTTATGTCAATATGATCATTTAAATTAGTAGAAATAGTCAGGGACTGAGTAAAACCACGGTAGACAGAAAAGCAAGTCATTTGTTCAATTAAAATCTGTCCATAATGTATACTGAAACAAGATATTGAGTCAACTAGTTTTGAATTGTTAAAGGGATCTAGGTAATCACTGTCTAGAAAATGAAAACATAAAAGCTATAGTTATAAGTAAAATAGTAGATTAAATTTTATAAAATAGTATCTACAAAATATTGACATATTTGTGAGATTCAAAATAAAGCTTTGTGAAGTCAATTTCAAGTAACTAAAATTAGACTATAATTCAACGCTTCTTAAAATGTAAAGGCTGATGTAAAAAAATTAATCATTTATATATAGCAGCTCATTTTAATTTGACTTAGATACAGACACATGCATACACTTAATTTCTATGTTAATATTTTATTTTAATGACTATGTCCAAACTGTAATTATATATGTGTGTGTGCTCTCCGTGTGTAATATATATTTTATATGCATAATTTCTTATATGATCAGTTAATATAAATTATAACAAATTATATATGTATAATTTATTACCACTAATGTCAACATCATTTACATATGATGCATAGTTACTGAGAATATAAAATAGTGTAAAAGATGTGAGAAAAAATAAATATTTCTCCTGACATTATTTTTTCCAAGTAAATCTTTTTCCAAGTAAATAATTCATGCATTGGATGATGTACCAAAAATTAAAGTATCCATTTTTTTTCTACTTACAGAAGAGTAAAATTTATTAACAATTTTTTCTGAGATATTATTTTGAACATTTACTTTTCCATGTTAACTTTTGAACTGGCTTTCCAAGGTCTTTAAATTATCTTGTTGCTATTTTGATTAGGCTAGGTTGAATTTACAGATAAATATTGAATATTGATATTATACAATATTGTCTTCTGAACCAAGAAATACAAATTCTCTCTCATTTATTCAAATTTTCTTAAGCATTCTTTTACATTTTGATGTGTGCAGCTAAATATCTTGAACATTTTGTTGCATTCATTTAGTCACTTGGTAGTATTGTAGTCATCTTTACTAATGTGAATTATTTTTCTTTTTTAACTGATGGTTTCTAGTATATATACAAGGAAGGCACTATTTTTAATTAAGCTTTGTCTTTCCATCTAATTGAACGCTCTTGCTTCAAATGCTATATATTTTTTATTTCATTCTTCAGAAATATTTCTAAAAAGGGATTTTATTATCTATTAAATATTGTTTTTTTCACATCACAGGGCAAATGGGTATTTTATAAAGTACATAATGGAATAAACATAAATCTATTCCATAAGATAATTAAATGGAGAACATGCTCTTTAGTTTTATTTTTTAAATACAATTCAACATTTATGTGAATTGTATTTAAAATACAATTCTCACCTCTATGACTTCATCTAAACCTAATTACTTACCAAAGGCCCCACTTCTAAATTCCATCACATTGGTGGTTAAGGCTTCACTGTATGAATCTGGGGGAGATACATTTCAGTCCACTACAAATGCTAAATGGAAAAGAATTCTCTTATGACACATTTCAAATCCAAAAATGTCCAACTTGATTTTCTAATATAATCATAATATGCCTTGAGCAGGTATCAGAAGGGAGTCTAAAAAACTTTATAAATATCTATAATATTTTTAAAAGACAATATGTGATTGTGTATTAAATTAGTTGAATATCATATAAGTAATAGCAGATGATACAATGTACCATTAGTCTTCTCAAGGGCCATTTATATAAAGCATTTATCTTTATAAAACCAGTATGCTCTCACAGACAAATAATTGCCTTAAAATCATAGCCTTCAAATGACCTTCTCTTGCTTAGGCATCACAAAAAGTATTACTACCTACTTATGAAAAGTGAAGCACAATGTTTGCATTTCTTATTCACATTTTCTTTTTACTTAATTATGTTTTCACTCAAAAATATAATAATATGGTTTCTTTTTCCATATAAAAAGAAAGTTGTACCCTAGAACAATTTTGCAAAATATCTGCTCTAGGGGTCAAAACAGGTGAAGCTTTGTGAATGATTTTACACTCTCCTGAATGTTATTTTATATAATTTCTTTTCAAAATCAAAAGTCATACAGGAAAATTACTCCTATCCACTGGCCTATGCACTCCACCAGCATTGATTTCTTTTTGCAAAGGAAAGCAACTGTGCCTTATAACTTGCATGCTCTGAAAATCATTTATATAAAAGCAAAAAAAAAATACTTGGAAAAGCTTTGAAAGGACATTAATGCATAAGGGCTCCTTTAAGCACATTTTCACATTCAAAGAAATAACATAGATTTTCAATGAATGCTCTTAATCAGCTAAGTTACTATAATAAAATACCATACAGTGGGTGGCTTAAACAACAGACATTTATTTCTCACAGTTTTGGATGTTGGTAAGTCCAAAATCAAAGTGTCAACAGGTTTGGTTCCTGGTGAAGTCTCACTTCCTGCCTTGCTGATGGCTGCCTTTTTGCTTTGTCCTCACATGGTAGAAAGACAGAGAGAGCTCTGATGCCTTCCTTTGATTATAAGAACACTAATCCCACCGCGCAAGCCTCACTTCTATGACCTCATCTAAACCTAATTACTTACCAAAGGCCCCACCTCTAAATTCCATCACATTGAGGGTTAAGGCTTCAACATATGAATTTGGGGGAGATACATTTCAGTCCACTACAAATGCTTAATGGATGTTTGTTTTAATTTTCAGGATGTTGACAATCATACAAATTATTGACATGAAATATTTTTGTTATTTTGATGTTGATAATTTGGATATCAAAAATTATTTCATGAAATAATTTCTTTTTATAATAAATCATTTCATTTGCTTATTAAAAATCAATATTGTTTAACACATGGATAAGCAAAGAGAATAAGTTAAAGTCACATAAAATAAATACTGCAGTTATCTTGCAGCATATATTTTATTTTATATGTTTATTTTTAATTTTGGTGGGTATAGTAGGTGTACATATTTATGGGGTACATGAGATATTTTTATACAGGATACAATGCACAATAATCACATCTGGATAAACAGAGTATCCATTACCTCAAGCATTTGTCCATTCTTTGTGTTACATGCAATCCTATTATACTCTTTTAGTTATTTTTAAATGTACGGTAAGTTATTGTTGACTGAAGTCACTCTGTTGTGTTATCAAATATTAGATCTTATTCATTCTTCCTAATTATATGTGTGTACCCATTGACCATCCCCACTTCTCCCCCATCACCCCAACCCTGACCCCACTACTCCGAGCCTCTGGTAACCATCATTCTACTCTCTATCACCAGGGTTTCCGTTGTTTTAAGTTTTAGCTCCCACAAATAAGTGATTGTGGGGGTTCAGTCATGATGGTGGGAAAAATTTTAGCTACAGAGAATATACACAAACCCCTTAGAAAGGCCTGGGGGTTTTTACATATAGTACTTGGCTGAAGGCAGCCTTGTCCCTTTAATTAAATAAATTAGAGTAGAAACAAGGAATGTGGGGAGTTTATCTAACTAGCTTGTTTACGCATGTCATCCTAAGACTAACCTTTGATCTACCCCGGTTGCTTAATTCCTTTCTACTCCACAAGTCTGCAATATCAATTACCCTTTAGTGGTGTTGACTCAAGCTTTGTCAATTAATCTTTACTAAATAAATGTGGGTCTCGCTGGCTGGTTGGGGCTGTGGTCGCAATTGTTTACAGCACTCTGCTTGGAATCTATAAGCGGCCCCGGATGCTCAGTTGGACTGGCAAAGCAGAATATCTGTGTGTCAGTGTACTTTACTCATCCTTCGTTGGGTCAGGGTCTGCGAGTCAGACCCCCACAAGTGAGAAGATGTGAAATTTCTATTACTGTACCTGGCTCTGTATACATTTAAAACCTTCTCAGATGACACATTTCTTGCTTTTTCGTAAGTTATCATTTCATGTAATTTATGGCATTATATACTTTATAAAAATTGCTTTTGATGGATTTATAATAGACAATTGTTCAGAGGAGCAATTATTTATCTAAGCATTGCCTAATTATTTACATTTCCACTGTTTCTGTAGATGATTTAGTGAATGGAACTCAATTACAAAAATCTTGTTGAAAGTTGACTCAATTTTTATTATAAAACAATTGTGAGCCATTTTGGACAAATAAGACTGTAGTTGTTAATAACACGCATCAACTTGACTGAACTGAGGGAGCCTAGATGGCTGATGAAGCACTGTTCCTGGGTGTGTATATGAGGGTGTTTGCTGGAAGAGACTGATATTTGAGTTAGTGGACCAGGAAAGGAAGACCAGCCCTCAATATGGGTGGGCACCATTGAATTGGCTCCCAGTGCACCTAGAATAAAGCAGGTAGAAGAAGGTGATAAGTAGCTTGCTTGCTGGGTCTGCTTGCTCTGTCTCTTTCCCCACTGTGCCAGATGGTTTGCTTCCTCTCCTCCTGCCCTTGGGCATCAGACTCCAGGTTGTTTGACCTTCAGATGCTGAGAAGTGCACCCATCTCGGGTGCATGACTCTTGGGCATTCCACCTCAGACTGATGGCTGCACACTCAATTTCCCTGGTTTTGAGGCTTTCAGACTTGAGACTGGGACTGAGCCAGGCTACTGGCTTCTCTCTTTCCCCAGCTTATAGATTGCCTATTTTGGAAAATTATCTTGTAATTTTGTGAGCCAATTCTCCCTACTAAACTTTTATACATATATAAATGTTTGCCTGAGAAAATAGCAATAGCCTCTCCTGAAGCAGTTGCCAGGCAAGATAATGCTTCTTCTCCTCAGGATTCAACCTCACCACCCCTCTTTGCCTCTACACCTGTAACTTATATAATAAATCTATTATATAAGTAAATGTTTATATATAGATAACACACATATATAAACATATATATATGTATATGTGTGTATGTGTGTGTGTATACATCCTATTGTGTCTGCCTCTCTGGAGAACTGTGACTAATACAGATTTTGATACTAGGAACTGCCTTATAGAGGTTCTAGGGAAATAGAAGTTTAAGGATGAATTTCCTTAGTTGGTTTTGGGTTTTAGAAGTTGGCTCTCTAATTTGACTAAACCTAAAAACTCTAAGGACTCTGCTTCCAATAGTACAGAGAGCATTGACAGTCCCTAGCTTGAACTGTTTTTAGAGTTATGCAAAATAAATGCATGTGATACTTTTGGTTCACCACTGCTGAAAGGAAAGGAATTTAGTGACTCTCTACATGACACTTTTGAACATTTGTGGAAAAGCAGGAAATATAATGAAGTTGGTTGGTCCTAAGTTCACTGGACAAAGTGAAGAAAGAAATAGATGAGCTAAGGGATTCTAACTCCTTGCTGCAAAGGCACATACCTAGCCTAAAAGTTTCTAAGGATGCCCAGTGAGAATCTTCTCTTCTGTAGACAAAGGGTTTAAATTTCTGAAAAATCAAACACAAGCTCTTATCTGTGAGTGGCTGGCCAACAACAAATGGTGAACTCTCAGCCTTGCTGAGTGTTTACTGTTAAAGTGAGAGCATTGGCTGGGAAAAAAATGGACCCTGTAATTTGGAATGGAGATGTGTGGGAGGACCCTCATGAAGCTGGGGACACAGACCTCCTAAATTCTGATGAGCTAATTTTGCCAGAGGAAGAGACCTCTCTACACTCCATGATGGCAACATCCCCTCCCTGACCCAGAATGGTGTCAGCTTTTCCACCTTTTTCTGAGGATGTTAATGCTTCATTGCCTGAGGAAATAGTAATAGCTTCCCCTGAGACAGTTCCAGACAAGTCAATGCTCATTGTCCTCAGGGCCCACCCCCATCTTTGCTTCTAGACCTGTAACTAGACTCAAGTCCCAGCAGGCCCCTAGACGTGTGGCTAAGAGTGCTACCCACGAGCAGTTCTGCTATGCTTGAATTTTCTAATTTATATCAGCAGATGTCTGAAGAACAGAATGGGTATGGATATTAATGAGCTGGGTTTGGATGTTTTGTCCCCTTCAAATTTTACATTGAAACATGACCTCCAATTTGGCAGTGGGCTTAGTGGGAGGTGTTTGGGTCATGACAACTGGTCCCTCATGAATGCCTTAGTCCTATCCCCAAAATAAGGAGTGAGTGAGATCTGGTGGTTTAAGGAGTCTCATGTGAGATCTGGTGGTTTAAGGAGTCTGGACCTTCCCCTTCTCTGTCTTGCTTTAGCTCTCACCGTGTGGCATGACTTTCCCTGCTTTGCCTTTGAAAGCACAGCAACATGAAATAATCTAAGATTAGATTTAACTTTAGCTTTGCTTTGTCCATTGTCAGAACCAAGCATCAACAATATCTTCACACCTGTTGTCAATTTATGTCAGACTATATGATCCTGTGTCTACATGAATTATTTTTCATTTATAATAATTTTGAATGAACTACGCATTCTTGTAAACTATGAAATAATTAATAAATACACCCTGCATTCAAAAGTGCATTCTTTAGTGTGACTGATTATAAACATACATACACATACACAGAGTTGTATGTGTTAACAGTTTTGCCGATGAAGAAACTGAGGCACAAAATTTTTAAATAAAATTTTCCAGTTTCATAAAAGGAGTGAGAGAGCAGGATTAAAAATCTAATTGCTTTCCTCTCAATCCTGCTGTAAACATTACCTTTCCCACAAAGTTTAAAACATCATATTTTCACGTTTTGAGAAAAGTAAATATTTTCATAATAACCCTCTGTGGTATTTTCAATTTAATGCCTTGGTTAAAAAAATTAGTTTGAGACAGTAGCATAAAATATGTTGGACTTGGAAAGGTTAAGAAGATATCTCAGAAATCATTTCCTCTGACCACTCATTAGATGTCAAGAAACAAACAACATGACACTCTGGTTCAAGGAGACTTTTAGTAAAATAGGGGTTAGCAAAACCACAATGGAATTAATTCACACAGCAAACATTAATTGAATGAATATAACCCCTGGCAAGTTAAGACATCTAGGAAGAAGAAATCTTAAGATCTGCTATGATTGCAAATTAGTTGATACAGCATGAAAATAGACCTACTACTTATTATATTGTGCTATTGGGAATGAAGAAACATTTTACAATGGAATCATCTCCATTGCAAGTGAATTTTCAAAAGATTAATACCCTAGGGATATTGAAAAGTAAACCCAGTGAAATGATTATTAAGCATACAAACCATGACTGCTGATTTTAGTCCTAATACAGAATGCTCCTAGAGAATTTTAATGAAGGCTGGAAGAACTTCATGTAACAATACATCCCTTTACGTAAGAATGAGAAAATCTGAGAGAAGTCAATAAGAGTGTTCACAATAGCATTCAGGATGTTTTTTCTAACCTATAAAATAAATTTATTAAGTCAAACAGTAACAGATAAAACATTTTAAATAATTTGGAATCAGATGCTGATCTGTATATTTTATTTAAAATAAAATTAAAGCTGAGTTTAATATTAAAATAACCAACATACTTTGGGGGTCCTCCATTCATTGGGGTCCTCCCACACATCTCCATTCCAAATTACAGGGTCCATTTTTTTCCCAGCCATTTTTTAATACTAAAATAACCAACATACTTTAAACTGTAAAAATTTCTGTGTTTTAGATTAAAAACTTTGAAGGCAAACCCTAAAAATATGAACACAGCATGATGTGAACCCACAAATGTTTGATTACTTTTAGGAATATATTAAAGCATCATATTAAAATTTTGCTTTAGAGTATGCCCTTAGTTTTTGAGGATATATGTGTATAGAGCATCAAAGCTAATTATACTGCTTATATCCAAGATATCAATCAAGCAGCTTTTATTACTTAACCATACAGAGAGAGAAAAGGCAAAAAACGTATTGTAAGTGTTTTTGAAGATTGCCACGTTTCTGTAAAATATTTAATTATTTCCAATTAAGCTACCCAAAATCTATACAAAGTTCAGAGAATTCATATAAAATGTAAAATTAAATTATAAGTAAATGAATATCTAATACTAAAGATTGCTTTTTACTTTAAACAATTGTAGACCATTAAATTTTTTCATATATAGCTTAAAACTGTCACATACTAATTCTTTATAATCACAGCTGTAACATGAAATAAGGATTGTAATGATACATCTTTTAAACATAGATGTACCTTTCTCTCTTTATACATTGCTTTGTAGCAGGTATTTCTTTAATGTAGTACTTCAGTGCATACTGCACTAACTTATGGCAGCAAACATGTGGTCTCTTTGACTTAAGATTTATCTGGTTTCAGTAGCACGCTTGGTCATTCAAATTAGACTGGAAGTTGCAGGGCAATGCTTCCTAGCAGGGCAATACTCCTTGGTTTCTGGGGAAACCAGGAAACAACTTTCAACTAATGACTGATGATAATAGTTGTATACATACCCCAGTAGCTCTCCCTTGTGGCAGGGAGTAATTCTGAGATGTATATTCTAAACTGACTTAAAGAATTTTCTCAACAAAGTTAAGCTTCAATCACCCACAGTGGTAGCTGTTTTCACAAAGTCACTTATATTAGCCATTATTTTTCTGTCTCTTCTCACATCACCTTCACTTCCAAAGAATTATATATCCCACCTTCGTAACAGACACATTTCACACAAATCTTTGCTTCTGGGAAATTCAATCATAGACACACCCTCTACCAGTATTCTGACTTACAATATTACTGTTATCTAAGACAAAGTCTAGACCTTTCAGGGCAATTCCAATGGTGAGGATATAATTACTTCCCAAGCCTGAATCTCAAAATGCAAAGAGTATGGCATTAGTTAGACAGGTAAATATCTTGACTGTTTGAATCCAAACAAACATTAACTATACTTGAGTTCAGTTTTATCATTACATTGTCAGTAAGAAAAATCTATTTTGCTTTCCTCAAAGTAATTTATTTTTAGATCTATATTTATCAAGCAAGTTATTTCAAATAACTGTGAATTGCCACGAACTTTCATGTGAAGGTATTTTCACAGTGAGGATATTTATTACTTGTGGTGGATTAAAGATAGGCACTTATCTTTTTGGCACTGTTAACCTATTGAGGTGAGGTCTACTCACCTCCTCTTGAATCTGATCAGAGTTTTGGACTGCTGTGAGAATTTTATGGCAGAAGTGACTCTGTGCTAGTTTCCAGGCCCAGTTCTGTCTCCTGGAGTCCAGCCACCATGTCGTGAGAAAGCACAAGCAGCCTATAGAGAAATCCCTATGGAGAGGAACCCCCGCCCCGCCTACTGGAAGAGTCAACCCAGCAAACAGTTGCCAGCCATAGTCAACTTGAATGTAGATCCTCAGGGACCAGTAGAGCTTCCCTGTTGATAATCCACGGAACAGTATAAGCTGCCCAGCAGAGCTTAATCAATGGCCCACAAAAGAAAGAGTACAATGAAATATCTATTTGAGGCAACTAAGTAATAAAGTAGCTTCTTTTTTTTGGTAGCGAATTTTTTTGAAAATTATCCATTATAAAAGCTAACACATGCTACAAATTACAGAAAAAAAAACAGTATTTTTTTTATCTTTAAACAAATGCAGTTTTGCTATATAGGCAAACTCATGCCTTGGGGGTTTTTTGCCCAGATTATTTTGTCATCCAGGCACTAAATCTAGTACCCAATAGTTATTCTTTTCTGTTCCTCTCCCTCTTGTCACCCTCCACCCTTCAGTAGGCGCCAGTGTCTGTCATTCCCTTCTTTGTGTCCATGTGTTCTCATCATTTAGCTCCCACTTCTAAGTGAAGATATGCGGTATTTGTTTTTCTGTTCCTGTGTTAGCTTGCTAAGGATAATAGCCTCCAGTTCCATCCATGTTCCAATAAAAGACATACTCTTGTTCTTATTCCTTTTTTTTTTTTTTTTTTTTTTGAGATGGAGTCTTGCTCTATGGCCCAGGCTGGAGTGCAATGGCACGATCTTGGCTCACTACAACCTCCGCCTCCTGGGTTCAAGGGATTCTTCTGTCTCAGCCTCCTGAGTAGCTGGGATTACAGGTGCCCGCCAACACACCCAGCTAATTTTTCTATTTTTAGTAGAGATGGGGTTTCATCATGTTGGTCAGGCTGGTCTCGAACCTGCCTCAGCCTCCCAAAGTGCTGGGATTACAGGTGTGAGCCATCGCCCCTGGCCTCTTATTCCTTTTTATGGCTACAAAGTGTACATTATTCCATGGTGTATATGTACGCATTTTCTTTATCCAATCTGTCATTGATGAGCATTTAGGTTGATTCCTTGTCATTGCTATTGTAAAGAGTGCTGCCATGAATATTCATGTGTATATCTTTACAGTAGAATGATTTATATTGTTTTGAGTATAGACCCAATAATAGGATTGCTGGGTCAAATTTCTGTTTTTAGCTCCTTGAAGAAGCGCCACATTTCTTCCCACAATGGTTGAACTTATTTACACACCCACCAAGACTGTATAAGTGTTCCCTTTTCTCCACAACCTCTCCAGCATCTTTCATTTTTTGACTTTTTTTTATTATACTTTAAGTTATGGGTTACATGTGCAGGACGTGCAGGTTTGTCACAGAGGTATATATGTGCCATGGTGGTTTGCTGCCACCATCAACCCATCACCTACATTAGGTATTTTTCCTAATGTTATCCCTCCCTTAACCCCCCACCCCCCACAGGCCCTGGAGTGTGATGATCCCCTCCCTGAGTCCATGTGTTCTCACTGTTCAATTCCCACCAATGAGTGAGAACATGGGGTGTTTGGTTTTCTATTCTTGTATTAGTTTGCTGGGAATGATGGTTTCCAGCTTCATCCATGACCCTGCAAAGGACATGAACTCATCCTTTCTTATGGCTGCATAGTATTCCATGGTGTATATGTGCCACATTTTCTTAATCCAGTCTATCAGTGATGGACATTTGGGTTGGTTCTAAGTCTTTGCTATTGTGAACAGTGGTGCAATAAACATATGTGTGCATGTGTCTTTATAGTAGAATGATTTATAATTCTTTGGGTATATACCCAGTAATGAGATTGCTGGGTCAAATGGTATTTCTGGTTCTAGATCCCTGAGGAATCGCCACATTGTCTTCCACAATGGTTGAACTAATTTACTCTCCCACCGACAGGGTAAAAGCATTCCTATTTCTCCACATTTTCTCCGGCATCTGTTGTTCCCTGACTTTTTAAGATCGCCATTCTAACTGGCATGAGATGGTATCTCATTATTGTTTTGATTTGCATTTCTCTAATGACCAGCCAAATCGTGAGTGAACTCCCATTTAAAATTTCTACAAAGAGAATAAAATAGCTAGAAATACAACTTACAAGGGATCTGAAGGACCTCTTCAAGGAGAATTACAAACCACTGCTCAAGAAAATAAGAGAGGACACAAACAAATGAAAAAAACATTCCATGCTCATGGATAGGAAGAATAAATGTGAAAATTCATTGCTATCCCCATCAAACTACAATTAACATTCTTCACAGAATTGGAAAAAACTACTTTAAATTTCATATGGAACTAGAAAAGAGCCCACACAGCCAAGACAATCCTAAGCAAAAAGAACAAAGCTGGAGGCATTACGCTACCTGACTTCAAACTATACTACGGGGCTACAGTAATCAAAACAGCATAGTACTAGTAACAAAACAGATATACAGACCAATGGAACAGAACAGAGACCTCAGAAATAACACCATACATCTATAACCATCTAATCTTTGACAAAACTGACAAAAATAAGCAATGGGGAAAGGATTCACTATTTAATAAATGGTGTTGGGAACTGGCTAGTCATATGCAGAAAGCTTAAACTTGATCCCTTCCTTACACCTTATACAAAAATTAACTCAAGAGGGATTCAAAACTTAAACCTAAGACCTGAAACCATAAAAATCCTAGAAGAAAACCTAGGCAATACCATTCAGGACATAGGCATGGGCAAAGACTTCATGACTAAAACACCAAAAGCAGTGACAACAAAAGCAAAATGGACAAATGGGATCTAATTAAACTAAAGAGCTTCTGCACAGCAAAAAAAAAAAAAATCTGTCATCAAAGTGAACAGGTAATCTACAGAATGGGAGAAAATTTTTGCAATCTATCCATCTGACAAAGGGCTAATATCCAGAATCTATAAAGAACTTAAGCAAATTTACAAGAAAAAAACAAACAACCCCATCAAAAAGTGGGCAAAAGATATGAACAGACACTTCTCAAAAGAAGACATTTATGCAGACAACAAATATATGAATAAAGTAGTTTCTTATACAGCAAGTGATAATCATAAAAGTAAAATTCATGCCTTCATGAAAATTCTCTCCTTACAAATATATGTAGACTTTTGAGAGAAAATAACACTTTTGATCTTTGTTGGTAGTTAGAGATTCTGATTATGTTTCCACATGCAAAAGCAAAATCACTATGATTTAACAGTTTTATACTATGAGAAAATTTCTAATTCCAAACAATAAATAGGAAAAATAAATGTTATGATACATGAATGCTGGTTACTTGGTTAATTTAAGCAGTTTTCCCTATTTGGTTATTGTGTTCTATATAAAGCAAGAACACAATTTAAGTGCATTTTGCATGGTGTATCTTTATTTTGTTAATGTTCAATGACATGTAATTAAATATTCTTAATTTCACCTGAGATGCTAGAAAAGCCTTATGCATTTTTTTGGCAACTTCTTAAGACATATGTGCCCTGAAGACCAAAATGACTTACAAGTTGTCACAGTGTGTAGTTTAAATGCATATTCATAATTCACATAGATAAGATGTATTTAAACAGTAGAGTGATAAAATAAATATTTTATACAGTTTTATAAAACATGTAACGAAAAGTAGTGGGATAAAATGATAACATCTCTGCAAAATTTTCATTCTGTATGGTTATGCATAAGAAGTAATTATACCACTCAGATCAAGACAGTACTAGGAAAAATATTTTTTTAATTAATAAAGCAATAGTAGCACCTGACATACACCAAGTGCCTCCTATGTAATGTGCATTTTTCTTAAAATATGTCTAATCATTAAATCAAATTTATTAAATAGATACTATTAATATGAATGAAAAAATCAATTTGCTCTAAGCAAATGTGATAATTTGCTCTAAGCCTCACAAGCAGTAAAGTGGAATGCATAACATTGGCAACTTAAGACACATGCACCCTCAAGACCAAAATAACTCGCAAGTTGTTACACTGTAGTTTAAATGCTTATTTCTAAATCACATAGCTAAGACGTATTTCAACAATAGAACTATGAAATACATATTTCATGCAGTTTTCTCTCTGACTACAATACTAGATACTTTCCTGTATTTTGCATAATCTCTTTATCTTTACATACATTGGTCATTAAAAGAATCATCATTCTTGTATCGCTTACCCTGTGTATGGTGTTTGTGTGGTTTTTAAATTCTTTTTCCTCACACAGAAACTTTTTTTCTCTCTCTCGGGACAAACTTTTATACATATTTCCCCAGCAGCTAGAAGATATGCTTGGGAAAATTACAGTTGAGAACCTATAATACACTATGTATTATATTTTAATTTCTCTGTCTCTCTCTATGTCACACACACTCTTTCTCTCTCTCTCTGTCACACACACACACACACACACACACACACAGTTTCTCTCTCTCTCTCTCTCTCTCTTTCTTCAGGGTCTGTATTTTGCTTTTATGAAGGAGAACAGTGACTTCAGTACGGCCTCCATGACCCAAGGTTCTTCTTCCTTGTTCTCTTTTATTATCCTTGCCCCTCCCTCTGCCTCACACATTTTTTATTCCTTTGTTTTTCTCAAATGCTAGTTCATTTACCTGGAGCACTCTTCCTCCACAAATGCCCATCACTCATGCCTCTTCTCAAAGGCCATTCCTGAAACTAGTCTTTCCTGACCTCACACACTTTGCTGGGATCTCCCCGTGAACGCTGAACGCTGATGGTGCTGTTTTCCAGTTTGTATAACAGCCTACCCTGTCTGGTGCATTCTACTGGATAATGAACTCCCAACTCAGTGCAAAGCAAATAGTAGAAACTCAAATATAAATTAGATAAGGTTGATTCTAATGAAAATTTCTATCAGCTCTGGGCTTTTCCATTGGTTAATTTCCTATATTTCAAAGTTGAAGAATTTCTAAAATCTACACAATTGTATAATAATTTTTAAATCAATATAGTAATAACTTAGAGATTAAAGAATAAAGTGCCAGGTAAATAGTAATAACTAAAATTTTTCAATGTGTAAAGGAATTCACTTCCTTTCTCTTTTCTATTGAACAGAATCATTTTATAATAAAAGCAACATTTCTTTTTCAAGTAAAAATTCAATCAAATCAATTTTACTTTTGTGAACAATGTTTCCTAGGCCCACCCACTGAGAGTTCAAAATTGGTTTGTGTTGATTAACATCATAGTTCTTAATTTCACTGACAATTCTCCTCACATAGTATTGTGAAATTTTCATTTCCACTGCAACACACTGATGCACACACCAACAGGCACACACAATACACACACACACACACACACAATTATTTTGTGGTATCTCTTGAAGATCCCTCATGTGTTCACACAAAAGTCTTGTTAGCTAGTACATATCCATTAAGTTTTTTATCTGCTGCTCTCAAAACCACTTGAGTCACTGGCACAAATACTCACCTTGATAATGCTAAGGTCAGCCTAGGGTGCTAAGTACCAAAATCCCAGACCTCTTGTTATTAATATTTGCTAAAACCTCAGGGCATTGGTGCAATTCTCATATTTACACCCTACTAATATGGGAAGAATGATTTTGTATTCAAATTTGGATCATGATATATTATCTGGACCAGAACTGTTGTGATTAATTCCTAATGTGTTATATGTGCTAGGTGAGGTAGGTCCACAGATTTACTCCATGGGTGCATATCCCAATCCATTGTGTTAGACCAAGAGATCAACAGAGAGCTCAGACTACTCTCAAAATTCCTTTCCCTTCCAACACATAACTCATTTATTAACTTACTTCCTTATTTTTCTTTTTACTGGAAGTTTAAATTTAAATGTCAATGTAACACATGCAATTACAATACGTGAAATATTAAAAAGTGTATGAACTTAATTATAAATCTCAAGTAAAAATTTGGTACAGTTTCTCACAAATATCTACAAATTATGCATACAGATAATACTTTTCCCCCCAATGAGTCCCTACTGGTTTAATAAATTATTTTTATATAAAATAAATCTTTTAATAGGTAATGAAAATGCATCCCGTGACTAGTGACTTAGTCAATCATCTCTCTTCATGGACATTCAAATCATTTATTTTGATTATATTTTAATGCCATAGTAAACAACACAGTAACAAAAACTAGAACGGTGTATATAAGTGCATGTGTGTACATTACTGTGTGTGTAAGAAGGTCTGATTACAAAAATGATTTGGCACACATAAATTCCATTTTTTTACTATCTTTTTAAAAATATGAATACTCTCAAAATCAATTGTTTAAAATACCAAACAATCAGGCATCAAACTGTTTATTTTTCTATTCCTCATTTTCCTAGCCTCAAGTTACCACACCTGTGTCTTCAAGAGTAAAATGGAGGTCTGCATTGGGAAAATCTAGGTTTTACTTATGAAACATCACAGTGAGAAGGGGAGAAAAATAGAGCTTACAATGGTTTTGTTATCTGTGGTGCATATCAGGAGAAATGGAGACTTATGGGCAAATGAGATGTTAGTTGTAAACAAACTTTCAAAAATTTTTTTTTGATTTATGATTTGGGAACTTTTCATGTACTCTTTTTTTTTTTTTTTTTTTTTGAGATGGAGCCTCTCTCTGTCACCCAGGTTAGAGGGCAGTGGCGCGATCTCCCCTCCCATGTTCAAGAGATTTTCATGCCTCAGCCTCCCAGCCTCCCATACACTTTTTAATATTTCACGTATTGTAATTGCATGTGTTACATTGACATTTAAATTTAAACTTCCAGTAAAAAGAAAAATAAGGAAGTAAGTTAAGTAAGCTGGGATTACAGGCTCTCGTGCCATCATGCCCAGCTAATTTTTGTATTTTCAGTAGAGACGGGTTTCTCCATGTTGCCCAGACTGGTCTTGAACTCCTGACCTCAGGTGATCCTCCCAGCTTCATGTACTCTTGAAGGATAAAATAATAATTATTTAAATAAGTTTGCAAACTTTGAAAAATAAATTTAAATTTATTTTTATGTGATACCACCCCCAAGTTTGGATTTTTGTTGATGCTAAGATATATGAATAACATATCCTAATATAATGTTTCTTGTCTTTCTACGTAACTGAGTAGCTGAAGTTCACTTTGATTTCATGCTTTATAGTCTACATATATATATATATATATAATTTACTAATACAATTCACTTCAGAAACCTGTGTTAAGTTGTAGGATCAGCCCTCACAAAAGAGATATATACACAATAATATGATATACATACATACAAAATAGTACTCTACAAATTATAGTGCAATATGCAGTGAAGATAATTCATTAAAAAAGATTAATTAGAAAAAATAGTTACTTTTGCTAGATTATAATTTTAATAGGCTTTTTCTAATACAGCATATTTTACAACTAAAAAGCAGTCAAATACAGTTTATTAACACTGTTATAGTTTTTTGTACTTTCAAGGATTGAAAATCAAGTTTATATCTGTATGAAAATATGTTGTTTTTCTTTAGTCTAATTTGTAAAGCACATTTTACTATGCCAGACTGTTTCTCTCAATATCAATAGCTACCCAATACTTTAGTTTTTAATTACAATTGATATATCTAATACATTTGAAATCAATACTGTTTATTCAGGAACAATAAATTATTGTCCAAATAATAAATTTGTGTTATATACTATTTCTAAACTCTAATTCTGGTTAGTGATTGCCTGACCCACATAGCAAAAAGCAAACGAGAAAGAAGAAATCAATGATTTCCTATCTTAAATAAATCTTATGTCCCACCAACCTGTTGTCTAAGTGATTTATAGTATTTTAAGCTATACTTCTGGATGTTGCCTGAAAGGCCAACTAAGCTAAATCCTTCATACACGTGAAGATGCTGTAGCTCAAAAAAGAAAGGCAAGTGGTGTCAGATAAAAAAAAGATATTACTTTTTAGATTTTTTATTAACTGATTTATCTTACTATAAACAGCTAGCAAGTGCAGAGCAAAAGTCATACCTCTGTCTGATAAGTCCATGTTTATTGTTATTTTTACTGGGTTATAGGAGAAACATGTTATATTGAGTCATAGTGTGGCTAATTTAAAGACAGTTCTCTCTCTCTCTCTCACACACACACACAGACACACACATACACCCGTGCGTGTGCACACACACACAACAGAGAGATAAGAGTAAGACCATAAAGGAAATCTTAACGCTATGAGACCTATGGAAAAAAAAATAGATGCCATTGCCTAGATGATTATTACTTGATATTCCTTGCCTAGAAAAATAATGGAAAAAGTAAAATAAAACAAAACAAAAACGTGTAAATATTAGCTTTGCATAATAGCAATAGCTCAAATTCACAAATAAAACAGTACTATGAGAATAAATAGCTTCAGTATCACTATCAGAATAACTTTTTCTTTAATTACATTCTAATTTTAATAACTTATAACTAGGTTTGCCATTTCTGCCAATAGAACAACAATCTTTCTATGTTTGCTTTGTTTTCAGTGTTCTCATTAGTCTCCAATGGAACTAAAATCTACCAAAACTGAACAAGAATTAACTCTAATGTTAGGGTTTATGAGCAATTTAAACATCACAGGACGCATTAAAAGATGCTTACAAAGAAACTGCAAGGAAACTGAACAAGAGCTCTCGTGCTCTTGAGCCACCCACCTCCTTGGTGTTTCCATTCAGTCATCAAGATTCTGGACTGAGCTCAGTGACTCAAGTTGCCTACATAAGAATGTAGTATTGCATGTGGTAGTCACCTGAATATTGGTTAAATGAATCAACGAATACAGATCATATTCTCTGGAGGCTGGTGCAGTCATGTAAACACATCAGTGACAATCCCGGTAACCTCATCCTCTTTGAAGAACATTGTACCAAATGCGGGCACGTGCATTTTAATCAGATCCAGTGTATCATATAGGAACTCAATTTTTGATATTTGGCTGCTGATAGCTTTTAAGCTTCAACTCTCACACTACCCTTTTATCACTCATTCTAGGCAAGCTGGTAAGAAAGTCTGAGTGCTTCTTTGACACAAGTTATAATTTCAAACCACACATGCTGCTGTCATGGCATAGGAAGCTGCTACCCAGTTCCATCCCCTTAACATCATAAAAACCTACGCCAGTCTTCTATCAGTGCATTCTCATGCCATTTTCAGACCAGCTTAGGTTTATTTTGCTATAATGAGACTCAGAAGTCTCACTGGTGAGTTACAGAACTTCTCGTATCCTCTCGGTTTGCTTGTGGTGTCATCTATCTCAATATCTGAGCTAAATTTGGGGGTAGTCTAGTCTCCATACTGTGGCCCTAACACAATATAAACCAGAAGCTACATCCGTGGCCACTGCTTTTTGGTATCGATATTGGGTTTGTCTCAGTGCCTGCCTTTCCTTAGGAATGCTTGTTCAATTTTGCCTTAAATTCTCATCAAACCCAGGTATCCTTTCAAGACATTTCTATGACTCCTGAAGTTAGTCATAGTATATATATATATATATATACATATATATATATATATATATACATATATATATATATATATATATATATATATATATATACATATATATATACATATATATACATATATATATATATATATATATATATACATATATATATATATATTTTACATGTATTCGAGGTCCTTAACTTTTTTATGTAGTGTTTATTCTTTGCTATTTCCACATTTCCCTTATTGATTGATTGACTGAGACAGAGTTTCAATGGCGCGATCTCGGCTCACTGCAACCTCTGCCTTCCAAGTTCAATTGATTCTCCTGCCTCAGCCTCCTGAGTAGCTGGGACTACAGGTGTGCATCACCATGCCTAGCTAATTTTTTTTTATTTTTAGTAGAGACGGGGTTTCACCATGTTGGCTAGGATTGTCTCCATCTCTTGACCTCGTGATCTGCCCGCCTCAGCCTCCAAAGTGCTGGGATTACAGGCATGAGCCACTGTGCCCCACCCACATTTTCCATATTTTAAGAGGTTCATTGATTAATCTGTAATAAGAAAGAAATTAAACACTTATGCTAATATATACACTTTAACTTTATTACTGCATAATTGTGATGGTTATTTTTATGTGTCAATTTGACTGGGCCATAGGGTGTCATGATATTTAGACAAACCACTCTAGATGTGTCTGAGAGTGTTTCTACATGAGATTAACTTTGAATCTGTAGACTGAGTAAATTAGATCACCCTCTAAAGGGGATGGGGCTCATGCAATCAGCAGAAGATCTGAATAGAACAAAATCACTGTCCCCACCATGAGTAAAAGGGAACTTCTTCTTCTTGACTACCTTGAAATGAAACACCCATTTTTTCCTGCTTTCTGTTTCAAACTAAAATATTGGCTATTCCTGGGTCTCAATTATGCTGACATTCAAACTGGAACTAGGCATTAGTTTTCCTGAATCTCAGGCTTTTCGATTCAGACTAGAACTACACCATTGGTTTCCGGGGTCTCTAGCTTGTCAACTACAGATCTCAGAACTTGACTGGTTTGTGTGAGCAAATTCCTTACAATAAATCTCTCTCTCTCTCTCTCTCTCTCTCGCACACACATACACATGCACACACACACACGCACACACATTCTAGTGTTCTGTTACTCTGGAGAATCCTAATTAAATAATTTTTTCTTTCATATTTACTGTTGTTAGTAAATATTTTTTCTACAGACCTAAGCACATTTTAATAAGCAACTTAAAGGCAAATTATCAATATTTAAAGTAAGAATTTTAATTCCACAGATTAGAATAATATCTTCAACAGAGGAGTTTGGGCTCTTTAATTACTTTCTCAAGATGGGTATAGCCCTTTCCTCACATGAATGACAATTCCTAAAGACCAACTGTTTGTCTAAAACAAATTCCTTCATAATATTTGTTGTAAATTTTGGTAATATTACCTGATTTTCTTTATAGTAATTACAATAGACTGATTACAACTGTGGACTTACGTTGGACACATAAACCCCCAAAATAAAGCCTGGAAGCTACCTTTTTGTAAAGAACCTAGATGACTGCTTTTTGGTTTTGATCTTATAATACTAGACCACTGGATTCATTTGAGTTGTTGTGTTTTCACATTTACTGTATGGCATATTTACTAAGTTACTTTGAAAATGAAAGCATTAAGTAAGTACAGATGAGCTGCTGACTCGAAGCTGCAGAGAGGCCAAAATTAAGGGAGCTGAAACATAAGCAATCTCACTTCATAAGTTCTATATTGGAGGATTCTATATTGAAAATATTTTTTATGATGCTTGCATTTGACTGAGACTTTAGGTAAGTGTGTATTATAATTTCAAGGATCCAGTCTAGCCAACTATCCATCTATAAGATAAGTAGTGCAATAGTAGCATGGAGCTGCTTCAAAGGTGTCTTCTAAGTTTATTGTAGGTACGTTTTCAAGTGATTTACTGTTCCAAGGATTGCATATATAATTACTGTACATTGCCTTACTGGTTTATTGTTTTACTTATTTTATTTAATTACAAAGAAGGGTGTATTAGTCTATTCTCATATTGCTCTAAAGAAATGCTTAGGACTGGGTAATTATTAAGAAAAGAGTTTTAATTGACTCATGGTTCTCCAGATTACACAGGAAGCATGCTGGGGAGGCCTCAGGGAGCTTTTACTCATGATGGCAGGCAAAGCCAGAGCAGACATCTTCACATGGCTGGAGCAGGAGGAAGGGGAGGGAGGAGGTGCTACCCACTTTTGCGCAACCAGATCTCATGAAAACTCACTAACATGAGAATAGCCACATTGGGGAAATCTGCCCCCATGATCCAGTCACCTCCCACCAGGCCCCAGTCTCCAACATTGGGGATTACAATTCGACATGAGATTTGGGTGCAGATCCAAACCCCATCAAATGCCATGTGATGCTCTTGGTATAGTGTGGATGTTTATGTTCCCCCAAATTTTATAAATTAAGTTGCTAACCCCCAACGTGATGGTATTAGTAGGTGGGGGTCTTTGGAGGTGATTAAGTTCTACTTTTATGAATGGGATTGGTGTCCTTATAAAAGAGGCCAGAGGGAGCTTGTTACTTCTTCAGCTCTCTGACAACACAGTGAGAAGGTGTTATCTGTTAGAAAGTGGACCCTACCTTGATCTTCAACTTCACAGCCTCCAGAAATGCAAAATAAATAAATTTCTGCTGCTTATAAATCACCAGTTTATAGTAGGAAAATGGATTTAGATACTTTTATAGAAATTAAGACCCAATAATAAGCTAGGTTGGAAAGTAGTGGTGTAGTTGTAGTTATTCTAGTGGAAATCTTCATATTTTAACTAGCATTTTCCTCTTGCCCTACTCCTACTTCTGTTCTGCCATGTCTTATGCTATCACTATGTTACTACAGCAGTGCAGATGTTAAAAATTGACATGAGTTAGAATTGCTTCCTGTTTAACACAGTGCATGTAAAGACGGTACCACAGAAAATGTATTTTCAAGGTTCATATCCCATTTATATTATCTTATCAATAAACCTCAGTCTTTTACATTTTTTTTTAGGAGTAGACCATTTTCTCCACAGCAATACAGTGTTAAAAGTCTTTATTTGGAATTTTCAAAGTAATTACTGTGTTATACTTATTATCAGTATTCATAAATTCATGAATTAAAAATCATTTCTCATGCTAACTCACTTGTAACATAAGCTACCTTTTAGTTTTGAATCCTTAATGAGAGAGGAGACAAATGCATTCAGTATGCATTAGAAATAAGCACATTTTAACAATATACAAAGAGTAGATATGCATGATTTCTCTCTTGGTAAAGAGACAGATTAATAGGATTAATGCGGTCATAAGATGAAGTAAGTCTATGCCCTTTGCTCAAAGCTTCATATTATTTTATGTATATTTCATGTATTTACTTAATCTTCCAAAATTTTCTAAACACAGTACCCTTCAATATGTAGCATTGTATACTAACAATATACAGCATAAATAATACCAAATCTTATTATATGGTCTCCACAATCAAATGTAGCTTATAAATTCCTAGACAACAATGTCATTGGAAGTGACCTTCCTCATTTGTCAGGAAGTTTCATAGTCCATGGCTTCCCTTGCCTCTGCAATATTGAAAGCACATGTCAATATGGGAATCTTCATCAGTATCAGAAATTTGGAGCAGAGTGCTATGCTAACCCACAGTAAGTAGACATGTGACCACTGAGAGGGTCAGGTTGTTTGTTACAGCAACAAAGCCTAAACTATTCTGGATTATTCAGCTTTCTATGTATTTTTTCAATTAATTCTAACAATATGATTATGAAGTGGAATCACTAAATAAACAATGAAGAAAAACACTTTCTTGTTTCAAAAAAGGCTAAATATAGGGTACGGAAAACACATTTATAGAATTGATTTATTCTGTAATAAATGAATTTGAATAAAACTAAATTTGAATACTTTATAGAAGCGAGGTTAAATTATCTTGAATTAAAAGGATCCACATTCATCTTCTAAATGTTGTAATGCATAAAAACAGAAAAATAAAAAATAGAGAATAATATATGAATATGGACTCTTATAAACTGTGAAAATGAGTAAAATCAAACATTATACCTTATGAAGCACATGTACAGGTTATGTAAAAGTTGTAAAATATATATTTATATATACCATCATGTGCCACATAACATGCATTGCCTACAGTGCAATGGACTGCATATATGACAGTGGTCACATAAGATTATAATGAAGCTAAAACATTTCTATCACCTTGTCACATCATAGCTATCATAACATCATAGCAAAACACATTACCCATATGTTTGTGGTAATACTGGTGTAAACAGACATACTGCACTGTGAGTTGTATAAAAGTCTAGCACATATAATTATGTGTACATAATGGTAACAAACGACTATTGCACAGGTTTATGTATTTACAATACTATACTTTTTATGGTTCTTTTGGAGTGTATTTCTTCTACTTATTTTTCTTAAAGTTAACTGTAAAGCAGCCTCAGGCAGGTCCTTCAGGAGGTATTCCTCAAAAAAGGCATTGCTATCATTGGAGATGACAGCACCATTGTGTTATTGCTCCTAAAGAATTTTCAGTGGGACAAGATGTGGAGGTGGAAGACAGTGATATTGATGATACTGACCCTGTGTAGGCCTAGTCTAAGGAATGCTTTCGTGTCTTAGTTTTAACCAGAAAGCTTAAAAAGTAAAAATAAAATAAAATTGAAAAATTGAAAAAAGAAAAAGCTCATGAAATAAGGATATATGAAAAAGAAAGTATTTTTGTATAGCTGTAAAATGTGTTCATGTTTTAAGCTAATGTTATTACCCAAGAGTCAAAAAGTAAAAAAAAATATAAAAGTTTATAAAGTATAAGAGTTACAGTAAAGTAAGGTTAATTTATGATTGAATAATTTTTAAAAATAAATTCAGTGTCCCCTAAGTGTACCCCGTTTATAAAGCCTACAGTTGTGTACAGTAATGTCCAAGGCCTTTACAATCACTCACCTCTTCCTCACTCACTCACCCAGAGCACCTTCCAGTTCTGCAAGCTCCATTCATGGTAAGTACTCTATGCAAATGCATCATTTCTTATCTGTTATACCATGTTTTTTACTCTACCTTTTCTGTTTAGATACACAAATAATTACCATTGTGTTACAATTATCTACAGTATTCAGTACAGTAACATTCTGTACACATTTGTAACCTAGGGGCACTGGGCTATGCTGTATAGGCTAGGTATGTAATAGGCTATTACCATCTAGGCTTGTGTGTATACTTTCTATGATGTTAACACAGTTATTAGATTGACTAATGATACAACTAACAGAATCTATTCTCATCATATAAGCATGACTGCATATAGCAGAAAAATCAAGAAAAATAATAAAAATTTGAGATATTGTTACCTCCTTCCAGTACAATTAACAGTAATAACTGGCTGCGTCTGTGCTACTTGAGTTCTATTTTTTATAATGGTTTATCTGCCACATTTTAAATTAATTTTATGTATATTTCACATATACATTTATTGCTTAAGCTATTTATAGGTAAAGCTAGATATGACATATGCTATTTGAATCACTTTATATTGAAGAGTGTGAATTAAAACACTCAGTAGTTACATGTGTATGTACAAATACAAATATAATATATACCATAATATATAATTTTAAACTACAGACCAATTCATAATTTGCAATTAAATGTGGAAGCAATTAAATCAGGAAATTTTTTCCTAAAAATAGTTTTCTAAATTACAAACTATCAAAATTCCTTTTAAAATATAAAATTAAAGTTTTTTGTTATGAAAAAAGTAATTTCTTTTTTTGAGAGCTTTTTTTTTTTTTAAATTTTACTTTAAGTTCTGGGATACTTGTGCAGAACATGAAGGTTTTTCCATAGGTATACAGGTGTTATGGTGGTTTGCTGCCCCTATCTACCTGTCATCTAGGTTTTAAGTCCCACATGCATTAGGTATTTGTCCTAATGCTCTCCCTCCTTTATTCCCCCTACCCGCCAACAGGCCCCAGTGTGTCACGTTCCCTCCCTGTGACCATGTGTTCTCATTGTTCAACTCACATTTATGAGTGAAAACATGCGGTGTTTGGATTTCTGTTCCTGTGTTGGTTTGCTGAGAATGGTGCGCCTTCCAGCTTCATCCATGTCCCTGCAAAGGACATGAACTCATTGTTGCAAAAAGTAATTTCTTAAAAACATAAATGTTGGAATTATCTACCTTCTACAATATTTTTAAAGAGATTAAGCCCTTAAGGAACAGATATAAAATGAATTCTGAATTGTTTTTAGGAGAATTAGTTGGATGTCATCTTTCTTGAAACCATCAAAAATCCATTTCTTAGAAAAAGAAAGATACTGAAAAGTTTACAGTATTTATGTGTGTATTATATTTATCTTTTAACCAAAATATTACATATTTTATAGCAGTGAAGGCTGCAGTTGTTTTATTTTATATGATGATTTGTAATGAAAGATGTCTTCCATAATTATCACAAATATAGAAAAACCAATTATTTATCATAGGATAATTAATATAGTTCTCAAACAGTGATATGTAATGTAATTTTTTTATTGAGTACAATATTTAAAGTAATTGTTAGGCTGTAGTTATTACTGATATAATTCTTTCAATACCACTAAAGCAACTCTCAGCATCCTAAAGCACTCAGAAATATATTTTTCAAACAATTTACTCTACTCATGGGTAATAAACCTCAAACAACATGAAACAAAAACAGGGTATGCCCTGGACACTCGACTTGAGTGTGGGTCTCCAAATGTATTAAAAATGTAGATATATTAACAGTGCTTGTATTTTTCCCTATTTGTTAACCAGTGAATTGTGAACTGTGTTCTCAGTGGATGTAGCTCTAAGCCTGTGACCTTTATTTCAAACAGAGCATATCAATTTTTTTTTATTGGATAGTTCTATATTAGTCTCTCAAGTAAGATTCTATTTGAACAAAAATGTTCACGACTATAAACATACATCCAAAACCAGTTTGAAGGTTAATTTTCTTGTCTGCAAGATTGTCTAGTTATAGTAACTGCATCATTCATATGTATATAATATATATCATATCATATACATAGTTTGTACGTATATAATTTGTTTCAGGATATTCTAAAATATATAATCAAGTGCATAAAAAAGGACCAAAATTTTATTTAAATACTTGTGTTTACACAAGCGTTAGACTTTAGCTTATGTATATTTCATACATTAAATATTAATATGAATATTTCCACTCAGAAAATATTCAAAATTACTATGAAGGTATCTAATAAATGTGGAATAGCAATTACCACCTTGAAACTTAAGCTAATTTTTTTTACACATAAGGATATTTGAATCATATTTGTTAGACAAATAAAAGTTTGTTTAATAAAGTTGCTTTTCCTTCCATGGAAAATTAGAAATAAAGTTTCATTGCATGTACTCTACTAAGAAGTTAGTACAACCATCTTTCCTAAAATAAGAAATGCAGAATAAGGGGCAGACTCTTAAATAGGTAAAAGTTTGATTTTGAATAAAAATAAATTCAAGAAAATATGTAGAATCTTCTCATTTTAATATGATAAAGGATTTTAATTTGTACTTTATTCACTTATTTTCTCAATATTACCTTTAATTTACCTTTCAATTAATTTAACTACCAAAATACTTCCTATTTGTCAATTACATTTCTAAAATTTTATTACATACCAATAATTTGTTAATGCAAGACTGTGTCTCATTTTCAATATGTTAATAGAATATTATAGAATAATGCAATGATTAAAACATATGAGTGTATAAATGGATAAAAAGAAATGGTAGGAGAGACTTCTTAGAAGATTTAAAACTTCAATCAAGTCATGGAATGAAGAAAGTTGTTTATGTGGATATCCAGAGAAAGATATTTGAGGTAGAATTAGCAAATTAGCGTATGCAAATTAGCATATTTCTCAGAATAATGAGAAAGCATGACATATTCATTAAATGACCATTATTTTCAGTATTGCTAGAAGGAAAATGGAAGAGAATGTGAAATGCAAAGAGATGGAAAGAAAAAAACAAGAGTTAAACAAGCCCTCTTAGGCTATTAAGGGCATTGTGTACAAAGCTGAGCAATTTGTTCTTCATGGAAGCTATGGAAGTAAATGGAGAATATTAAAATGAGTGATCTGACCAAGTGTGTATGGATAGCAGTACAATGAATAATTCTGAGGGAGAGAATGCTAGAGTGAAGAATGATTGTAAGAATTCAGTCAAGAGATGATAAGTTGACTAACCAGAAGGAAAATTTGAATACAGAAAGGAGGGGCTGTGTATTTAGGAAATAGAATTAGAAAGTCTTTTTGTTTTAGTGCAATAGATCAAATACAGGAGAGGATCTAACAAGAGTTCTGTGTTTCTAATTTGAGCAAAAGATAAATGGAGATGTCATGCCTTAAGTTATAATTTGGAGAAGGCTAGAGTAAAATGATTGGTGAGTTAAGTTTGGATACTGTGAAATGTAAGGTTGCTATAGGATTATATATGTTAGTTAAATAATATTTGATGTTAGAATTCAGGAATCAAACTTTAGCAAGAGTAATAGATTTTATATTCACAAGTTTAAAAAATACAACCAGAATTATGTAGCTATAATTTTAGACTTCATAATTATCTTTCAAAAAATAGAGAAAGCTTATCATTTAAAAACAATCAAGAATATTTTACTAAAAGAGAAGGTAAATTGTAATGATGATAAAATAGATGGGTTTTACAAAGAAAGGGATAGTCAAAGCATTGTTCGATTTTTAGTAAATCATCTGGTCAAATAAGTCAGCAATAATGGCTTTTTCAGAAGTTGGGATCTCATGGCACATAGAATTAACATGCATTTTTGTGAATAAAATTTTATTGGAACACATACACATGTATTTGTTTCTGTATGGTCTATGGTTGTTTTTAAGCTACAACAAAACAGTTGAATAGCTCTAGCAGAGACTACACAGCAAATGACCTTAAGGTATTTGCTATACTGCCCCTTTAAGAAACAGTTTGTCAATCCTAGGTTTATTGTATTTGGCAATTTGGAGATAATGGCTATTTCAATTAAGTGGCTAGAACATAATTGAGATTCCAGTGTATCTGTCCATTTTGGCTTTTTATAACAATTATGCCAAAAAACAGTAAAAATATTACTGATGTAAAATATTTTATTAAACTCAAAGATATGTTTAAGATGTTTATTCATCCTCAAATAATCTATAATTTTAAAGCAATAAAAATAAAATTAAATGGTAAAAATTTGTTTTAATTTCATCAAAAAGTGATGGTTTATGGTTTAATTTAATCATAAAAGATGCCAAAAGTGGTTAAAGCAAGGAATCTCAGTCTTGCTTGCACAGCAAAAAAAATCAAAATTACTGATAGTCACACCTAAAATATATTACAATCATTTAAGTGGAGTTTGAATATCAGGGTTTTTAAATCTCCACCCATGTAATTCTAATATGCAGTAAGATTGATAGATATTTCTTTAATGAGATGGTAAAAATCAACAACTAGGATAAGTATGATGAAAATAATATCAAAGTAGATCTTATGCTAACATAACTTAAATTTTGCTATAATGATTTAATAAATGAAATCATATGACAAGAGTATAGAATTTGGGAGACAAATTAAATAATATAAAAAGTAGTTCAGAAAGAGACTAAATTCCCCCCATAATGTTGGCAAGAGTTGAAGTGCATTAGAATACTGTGTCAAAGAATTAAAAACATCTCAAAAACTCCAAAAAAAAAGTATATGCCTTATCTAAAGGATCTTAATTAAATCATTATATTATTACATTTTATATTTTCATTGGTTTGAATTACCTCATGTAACTAAATTTTAAATTAGTGAGAAAATATCTAGCATATCTTTGAAGCTTTTAAGGGCTAATAATAAATATACATTGTTTTCGTACACATCTGCTCATTTGTATTTTATGTATCAATGTGAATATCTGAGAGATAATCTCCTATTCTTCGATACAATTTTTTTTTGTGTGTGTGTGATGGAGTTTCGCTCTTGTTGACCAGGCTAGAGTGCAATGGGGCGATCTCGGCTCACCGCAACCTCTGTCTCCCAGGTTCAAGTGATTCTCCTGCCTCAGCCTCCCACGTAGCTGGGATTACAGGTATGCACCACCCACGCCCAGTTATTTTCTATACAATTCTATTCCTTTATTCTATAGGCATAGATATGATAGCACATTGTATTTTCTTGCTTGCCAATATCCTCTACTACACCAATAAATCCTAAAGCAGCATTTATAGATGAATTCTATTTGATTTCCAAGCACAGAATTATGTATACTTTCTAAAACATTTATCATTATACCTTGTATAGGATAATTTGAAACACATAACATTATTTTATGCACCATTAAGGATAAGAAAAGGCTAAAAATCAAGGCTTAATATGCCTTATTAATGATTGTATATTTCAAATTCAGACGTGTTTCATATGAAAAATAAGTATCAGAATCGACGAAATACGTTAAATGACAATGAAGGATACAAAATACCATATTAACATATTAGGATATAGACATTTTCCACCATGAGATTAACACAGAGGAAAATTGACAAAAGTAATTTAAAATGATTCAATCTCTAACTTTTAGAGTTCCTTTACATGACTATTTTAGCACACTATAGCAGCAATTTTCTAAATGGTATGTAGTGACCTAGCAATGAATATGGAAAGGTATTTTTCAATGTTTTCCCAGGATGAATCATAAGTACTTGAAGAATCTGATTATTAGTTTTTTGATGTTTATATGCCAGCATGAAACAATATGTTTATATCTAAATATAGAGAAAATATATACTATGCAAGAAATCATTTTTTTCTCTCTGAAAAAATAAAATGAGTTTACCTCAGTGGTTTTCAAGTTATTTTAATATTTTCTGAAAGAAACTGAAGACATAAAATAACATAAATGGAGACACGTTATCAGACATTCAAATAAATTTTCTAAATGGATTCTATCAGATATGACAGGCAGCTTTTATACAATTTATTCAAAATACATTAACTCTTATTTTAGCAACAGGGTAGTGTACTATTAAATTAATGGCTTGTTCTAAATGCTTCCATTGACTGCACGCAATTCTGAAATATTCAATATCTAAACTTAATACACTTACTTCACTGAAGTGACTTTAATCTCATCTGTTGTTGAATATCATGACAGATGAGGAAATGGGAACGATCTTTGATAATTAAACAAAGCAGCCTGTCTTATATTTCTAAGCTACAGGGCAGATCACATTTCCAATATGCTACATTCTACCATGAAGTTAGACAATGGTTTAACTCCTAAGACTCTAGACAAGTACTTCTGTGTCCAGGCACACACACACAGGATATGAGATGTGAAATTTTGCATAGAAGTTTCAGATAAACAATGAAATACATAGTTTTGAGGGAGTCATTAAATTTTCAGTTTGTTTCCTATACGAACTGAAAAAAAAAGATGGAAATTACAACCATCTGACATAGAAGTTGTGCACACCAAATAGAATTCTGTGAAAATATTGTTTTAAGTATTCTAAAGTGTCATATGAAGATACATGTTGTTGAGCTACTATTGGAAGAGTAGTTGATATACTGGTAGCAGTAGTAGTGGGAAGAACAGGTAGCTGTCACCAGGAAAAATAAAGTAGGCGTAAAACTGGTTGTATTGTCCTAATTTATTACTTTTTAGAAGATAGGTTTTGAAGTTTTGTTATGGAACACATCATAATTAATGTGAAAATTTATGAATATAGAAAATACAGATACCTTAAACAATCATATTTTCTTTCAAATTTTGTCACCTATCTCTGAGCATATAAGTAGAGAAGTAAAATCTTCATTTGACTCAAGAGTTCAAGAATCTTTTCACTACAGATTGCTCAGGAAGTTCATTAAACTCATTAATTGCCTTTGAGGTCTTAAAAGAGGCCATTGGTTTATTGAAAATTCAAGTCTCTGAGAATTTTCTTTTTTTAAAACAAATGATTTCAGGATAGTCAGTGTGGTGATTTAAAAGGAGATTTCTGAGAAAGATAGAAGTGAGCTTTAAAAATGCCTTATATATTTCCCACAGTGTATATTGTCCAGATTTATGTTTATACTATTGTTGTGATAAAACAATCCATAAGAATGAAGAATTATTGCGGATTTCAAATTGTTTAAAGATGGGGTTAGTGCTATTACATTTTCTGACTTCTTACCTGAAATTTTTAAATAGAAAAAATCCACTAGGATGTCAAAATCTAGATTTATGTATGTATTATTATTAGTGGGTCTTCAGAGACCCTCTTATGATTACTTTGTGACTCATAAATCTTTAAGCAATTGAGTTCCTTGAACAAAAACTACATATATTCATCTTCTCACAGAAAACAGACTTGATAAAATTATTCATTTTGTGCCTTTCTTATTTTTCTCAGGAAGGGGCCATATCATAAAAAATACATTTTCTTATTAAAATAATGAACAATATTTTTAAAGATGGATACTTAATAAATATAAATATCATTTCAAATATTTCATTATGATTCATTCTGTAATTATCATAAAACATTACTTAAAAGGAACACTTGTATTGAATCTTACAATTTTCCTGACAGTTCAAAAATCTGTGATAAAATATATATTCCTCCTATACTCTGAGTCTCTAAGAAGTTAAATAAAATAAAAGATAATGAGGTAGATTTCCCAAATCCTTTTATGATGAATATGTGACAAAAATAGAGCTGTTAGCTCCTTGAGAAAATTTGATATTGTCTCTTCTGGCTTTACAATCAAATCCCTGCAATCAGCTGAAATTTTTAAAGTTTATATATTCTATTTTATAAGTTGAAAAAAGAAGTACCTCACAGGAATTTAGGCCATAGATGCTTGAAAAGTCTAAATTCCTCCTAGAATACTAAAATCATAGGTATTGAGTTTCTAGCAGATACATATCAAAGAGAATTTGTGGCTGTGCCTTACCATTATATAGAGGCATCAGCCTTAATCCTGAAATCCAGGTCTGAGGAAATAAAAGAGAATACCTCATGGTTATTAGGCATAGTTCTCTGGTTTTTCAGTAATGCAGATGAAGCTTGAGCTCTGCCCATGTATCATAATGCCCATGCACTCTTCGAACTCAGGAAATGTGATTATTGCCTATCTTTTGTAATAAGCTATACAGATTGAATATGGGACTTATATAAAGCAAGGGTATTAACTTATTCAGAGTCCAAAAAAGAGTAACATTTAGAGTGTATTGAATGAAAGCACACTGTATGCGCGCGCACACACACACACACACACACACACACACACAGAGAAGCTATGATACTTTAATTACTTCTCATACCCTCACATTTTAAATCATCATATTTGATAGTATTCTAACTTAACCAAAATGATGCAGTATTCTTTGTATCTTCTTCTTGAAATAATGTAAGGATAAGAAAATTGTCCAGTTTATTAAACTTTTCAAATTTGAAAATGGTTTAAAATAAAAATGTAGCTTACACACATAAAAGAAGAAATGACAGGTGTCTTTATAGTTATTGACCATAAGTCATTTGGATGATAATTTTGAAATCATTTTCCTCACAGGAAATATATTTTCTCTATAAAAATAGAAAGAAAACAAAAAAATGTAATTGAGATTGAGATGCTATGTAAAAATTCACCATCATTGCTTTTGGTTGAGGCATTTTAAATTTTTTGTAATTTCAGGTCTTGGGCTGCTTAAACTACGTATCACAAATGCCTAATTCCCGTTTGTTATGACAGTAGAAATATTAATGTTTTTCTTTATGATGATGATGTAGTAAAAATTGGAAATAAAAATCCTTTAAACTGTATATACTAATTAAGCAGGAAAGTGGGAGAAATCACAGAATTTGCACTCTAAATACATGCCTGTGCACATTTTAAGTGCAGACTTCTCTCAACTGTGACTCAAAATTACTCTTAAAGCTATCTTAATATTAAAAATTCATCAAATTTGCGAGTCAAAACAATACAATTCTAGATTTAGGTTCATAAAATAGTTATAAAATAAAATGTACTATTATTAACCATTAAATATAAAAGTATACAGAAGAATTTTTTCAGAAATTCAGAAAATTAGTAATATTAAAGATATGAGTAAAATGATAAATAGCAAACTAAAATAAATGCTCATTTTATATTTTCTTGAGTATATATTGGATCTATTGTCATTTAATAGGATAAAAACAAATTACCTAACATAAATTTCTAAGATATATTTACTGTTTTAAGATAAGCAATCCTGGCTGGGCGTGGTGGCGCATGCCTGTAATCCCAGCACTTTGGGAGGCCGAGGCTGGTGGATTACCTGAGGTCAGGAGTTCAAGACCAGCCTGGCCAACATGGTGAAACCCTGTCTCCACCAATAAATATATAAAAATTAGCTGGGTGTGGTGGCACATGCCTGTAAACCCAGCTACTCAGGAGGCTGAGGCAGGAGAATTGCTTGAGCCCGGGAGACAGAGGTTGCAGTGAGCGGAGATCGTGCCACTGCACTCCAGCCTGGCTGACAGAGCAAGACTCTGTCTCAAAAAAAAAAAAAAAGATAAGCAGTCTTATAATGTATAAGTAATCTCTCTAATCATCTCTTCTAAAATGGCTAAGAGTTTACTTATATTTTCAAGTAATGTTCAAATCACAAGACATTCTTTAAAAATATACATCAAGAAATGAGAATTTCAGATTTAGAATTTTACTAAAAATTCTCCTTTAAAAAGTTGTCACCTGACAGAGCCTTATAAGCTTTTTATTGTGAAATAAAATCGGCATGGAGGAAAAATACAATCATCCCTCTCTATTCCTGAGATTAGTTCAAGGTCACCACCATCTACAGATACGAAAATCCATAGATGCTCAAGTCCTTTATGTAAATGGTGTAGTATTGGCATATAGCCTACACATATCTTCCCGTATACTTTAAATGGCCTCTACATTACTAATAATACCTAATATGATGCAAATGATTTATAAATAATTGTTATACTATATTGTTTAGGGAATAATGACAAGGAAGTAAAAACATCTGTATATGTTCAGTACAGATGCAACCTTCTTTTTAAAACTTTTTTAAAGAATTATTGTTTTGGGCTTATTTGAATCCATGAATATGGAACCCATGAATATGGAGGGCAAACTGTCATCACAAAACAAAGTTCGGCATTTCAGAGTATTGTCACCCAGAAATTAAAAATGACCAGCATGGCAGCCCTCAAATCCTAAAATCCTGAGGCAGTGGCCTCACTTCTGCAGATCAAGGAGGCCACTGAGCATTCACCTTTTCTTTTTTCTTTGAGACACAGTTTTGCTCTGTTGCCCAGGCTGGGGTACAGTGGCGCAATCTCAGCTCACTGCAACCTCCACTTTCCAGGTTCTAGCGATTCTCCTGCTTCTCCAAGTAGCTGGGATTACAGGTGCCCACCACCATGCCCGGCTAATTTTTGTATTTTTAGTAGAGATGGGGTTTCACCAAGTTGGCCAGACTGGTCTCGAACTCCTGACTTCAGGTGATCTGCCTGCCTGGGCCTCCCAAAGTGCTGGGATTACAGGTGTGAGACACCATGCCAGGTCCATTCATTCATATTTAATACTAATTTTTGGAGATGAAATGCAAGTTGGTGAATTTATTGTTTTATAAATTGTTAATCAACTGAAATAGTAATGCCAGAGCTTTCTCATCCATGCCAAATTTTAACACTGATTAATCATTGTGATTTGACCCAATTTTTAAGTTAATATAGTAATATTTTAACTTCCAAGTTGAATTCCTATATACAACAGAATCATCTTGTTATTTTCCATTTTTAAAAGAGTTCCCTAGTGATAGATCTGGAAACGACTGAAGTCTTTGAAATATTGTCTTCTAATCTATATGCTCATTAATTTATATAGAGCTTTAATTTATCTCACTTTTGTTTTATTTTCTCTGAGAAGGTCTCATATATCACTCCCTGTTTTTATTTCTACTTTTCTGATTTTTCAGTTATATCCTAAGTGGTTTATTTTATGAAACATTATTTTTTTCTAAATGTTTGCTGCTTTTTAATCATTATATATTTTAGTAGTTTTCTCTATTGGATTAAGCAATTTGGCTTCTATTCCTTGACTGAATATGATTTTCTTTTACTTTTAAATCATAGATGAATTGTGAACTCATCCAAAGCTTCTTCTGCATCTATTGAAGTGGTCATGATTTTTCTCCTTATTCTATGAAAGTGGTGAATTATTTTAAATGTTTTATTCAATGTTAAATCAAAACTGAATTTCTGAAATAAATTTATCATTATTAATAGCATTTTTAGCAGGCCTCAGACTTTAATCTTCTCGTTTCTCTGGGTTAAAAAGACCGCCAAAAGCATTACTAAGACCCATGGTTTCTCAATCCAGAAATTCTAGGGCATATAAATACTGGCTCAATTCCCTGGTCCTTCCAACCTCCGCCAGACCCTAACCTGGTGGTTCTTCCAGGTTTTATTAACTCTCCAGTGTCTTCAAGCAGATTTTTAAAATAATTATCTAATTCCATAACACAGAGAAGAAGATGCAATATAGATAGGTAGAGAGGTAAATATACAATTTTAAGTCTAATAGTATATGCATATTTTAATAAAATAGTAAATTTAATTTTAATTAAATTCCCTTTTCAAGATAATAATCTAACACATTAATTTAATCAATGCATATAAATATTAATAAAATAACTATTTTTACTTAGTAGCAGTTAATTTTAATAGATATCCCACCACATGAATTGATTTTAGGTAATGTACTGATGAAAAAATGTTTCTATAAATTAAAGACATATTTGCACTATCAAAGGACTGCTTAATTCATACCTAATAATCTTAAACGGTATAACCTCTTTACAGTTTCTATGCTCACAAATATATTTATTAGTTTCTTGCCACTGAGAAAATTTTCTTATAAATCTACTATTATAAGGACTTGTCCATTTCATCTCAAATTTTATTTTAATAATATGTTTTTAAAAATATATTATTAATTCCTAGGGGCCAAGGATTGTTACATTAGCTATTTAGAACAATTATAATGCATAGTGACCTACTTATATGTCTGTGTTAATTTAGTAATAGTAAAATTTACTTACATGTTTTTAATATAACTGCACATATTTTCTTCTGGTTTCTGTTTGTTATGCATTGTTTTTAAAACTTTCACTTTAATCTTAAGCTTCAGGAAAACTCTTCTAAGTGTTACTTCATATCCAATCTGATTATTTGTAGAATTTAGTTTATTTTAATGTATTGTGAATACTTATATACTTGGAGTCATTTCTATAATTTTTTTTTCTTTTCTTTTTTTTGAGAGGGAGTTTCGCCCTGTCATCCATGCTGGAGTGCAGTGGAGCGATCTCGGCTCACTGCAACCTCCGCCTCCCAGGTTCACGCCATTCTCCTGCCTCAGCCTCCTGAGTAGCTGGGACTACAGGCGCCCGCCACCACGCCTGGCTAATTTTTTGTATTTTTAGTAGAGACGGGGTTTCACCGTGTTAGCCAGGATGGTCTCAATCTCCTGACCTCGTAATCTGCCCGCCTCGGCCTCCCAAAGTGCTGGGATTACAGGTGTAAGCCAGCGCGCCGGGCCTGTACTTCTTTTTTTAACTCTGATTTGTTCCACTCTTCTCTTGTCTTCTTTTTTGTTTATGTTTGGCTGATTTTCCTTCCCATTTCAGTTTTCTTTAAAACTATTTGGTGGTGGAGGAGAATGCACACTCTATCACCATAATTCTATTGGTTAAAATGAAAACATTAAGAGATTCGACACTAAAAAATGTATTTAATTAATTAGTGAATACATAGTATTTTAACTAGTAAAATGTAAGACTTTTAGAATGTTATAATCTTATTAATTAGATAATTTATGATTGACTTTTACCCAAATAAATACTTAGAGAAGAAAACTTGGACAAGCCATAGTTAAAAACAGTAGCACCTATAACCGTCATATAAGATTCATAAAAGTTAATTATTAAATTAATCTGTAAAAATTCTCAATATCTTTTATAAACATGGTAATTTTATATGATTAAACCTAATAAAATTGATATTTTCAAAGCAGACTTATAAAAATATAGATAACATAATTAGAGACCACGTAACTAAAAAAAAGTAAGTTCTAGCTAATGGGGATAAGACAAAAAAGGAAATAAAAGGTATATATTTTGGAAAGGAAGAAACAAAATTTTCCTGGTTTGTAGATGACATAATCATCTATGTAGTAAAACTGAAGGAATAATAATTTTAAAAAGCTAGAATTAATAAGTGATTATAGCAAGGTTATAGGATACAAGGTTAATATACAAACGTCAATACATCTCTTATATACCAGCAATGAACAAGTAGAATTTGAAATTAAAAACCCAATACCATTTACATTAGCAACCCCCAAGATGAAATGGTTTGGTATAAATATAACAAAATACATAGAAGATCTATATGAGGAAAACTATTATACAAAACTCTGATGAAGGAAATCAAACTAAATAATGGAAAGATATTTTAAATTCATGAACAGGAAGAGTTGATAGTATCAAGATGTCAGTTCTTCCCAACTTGATCTACAGATTCAATTTAATCGTCCCCAAAATCTCAGCAAGTTATTTTGTCAATATCAACAAACCAATGCTAAAGTTTATAAGGAGAGGCAAAAGACCCAGAATAGCCAACGCAATACTAAAGAAAAAAGCCAGCAGACTGACCCACTATCAGACTTTAAGACTTACCATAAAGCTATGGTAATCAAGACCATGTAACCTTGGTAAAAGAATAGGCGAATAGGTTAATGAAACAACATTAAAAAATAAGAAGTAGACCCACATGAATATAATCAACCAATATTTTTTTTAAAAAGCAAAGGTAATCAGTGCAGAAAAGATAATCTTTCCCCAAAGTGGTATTGAAATAACTGGATATTCACAGGCAAAAAAAAAAAAATGAATCTACATGCAGACCTTATACCCTTCCCAAAAATTAACTCAAAATGTATCGTAAACCTAAATATAAAATGCAAAATTATATAACTCATAGAAGATAACAGGAAAAAACTTATGGATATGGCCATGTGTTTTTAAACATAACACCAAAGGCATGATTTATAAAAGAAAGAATTGATAAGCCAGATTTCATTTAAATTTTAAACTTCTTTGCAAAATATAATGTCGAAAGAATGAGAAAACAAACTACAAACTCGGAAAAAAAAATTTTCAAACATATCTGAAAGGACTGTCATTAAAATATACAAATAATTCTTAACACTCAACAATGAGAAAACAAATAACTCTTAAAACTCAACAACAAGAAAACAAACAGCCAGATTAGAAAATGGGTCAAAGATCTTAACAGACACTGCACCAAGACATACAAATGATGGAAAGCATGTGATAAGATGCTCCACAATGTATATAATGAGGGGAAATGCAAATTAAGAAAAAACAAAAACAACGAAATGCCACAATACACCAATTAGAATGGCCAAAATTCAGATCACTGACAATAACTGCTGGTGAGGATGGGAAAACACAGAAACTCTCATTCATAGCTGGTGGGGGGAGTGCACTTTGTTTAACAGCTTGGCAGTCCTTATGAAACTAAACGTACTCTTACCATACAGTCCAGTAATCACATTACTTGGTCTTTACCTAAAGAAGTTGAAAATTTATGTCCACATACAAACCTGTACACAAATGTCAACAGCAGCTTTGTTGATAATTTTCAAAACTTGGAAGCAGTAGGTGAGTGGGTAAATACACTTTGGTACATTCAAATAAGGGAAAATTATTCAGCACTAAAAAGAAATGATTAATCAAATCATCAAAAGGCATGGGGGAAACTTAAATGCATATTATGAAGTGAAAGAACCCAGTGATAGCCTATGTATATGTATGATTTCACCCATATAAAATTCTGGAAGGAGCCAAACTATAGAGACTGTAAAAATAATAATAATAATAATAATGGCTGCCAGAAGTTGGGATGAGGATATTTATAGGCAGAGCACACAGGAATTTTAAGGCAGTGAGAACACATTGTCTGATACTGTATTTACCACCTATGTCATTATACATTTTTTTCGAAACCATAGAATGTACAACAGCAAGACTGTACCCTTATGCAAACTATGGCCTTTGGGTGATTATGGTGGGTCAATGTAGGTTCATCAGTTGTAAAAAATGTACCACTCTGGTGGGGAATGTTGATAATAAGGGAGGTTGTGTGTGTGTGTGAGGGCAGGAGGTATATGGGAAATCTCTGTGTCTTCTGTTAATTTTGCTGTAAACCTAAAACTGCTCTCAAAAAACATCATCAAAATAAATTTTAAAATATGGTCAAGTTGAAAATAACTTATTAGCCAATATAGTGCACAAACGTAATAAAAACAATGTCGTATATAGTATTATAATACCCTAGTTATTAACTACAATGCACAGTTATCCTTTCATTTTTTCTCTCAGATAAAAAATATTATTTGCTAGGACACTTGAAGTGGTAACTTTAGGGTTTTTTTTAGCTCTTTCCTGGCATAAATATGAACCTTTAAAAATATATTGATTGAAATTTCTAGCAAGTAATCAAAATTCTCATTTTTCCTCTGTTCTTGGCAGTCTCCGGTTTAGAACTCTCTTGATTTTACCAGGACTCTTATCATAATCTATTGCTTGATGAATACCATTTTAAAATGTAAAACTCAGTAGATATAAATGTATAATACAATAAAAAAACAGAAAGATGAGTAAAGAATGGTAACTGTGCTGAATTATGTTGCTTTTATCCAAAATGATAGAATTTCACATCATTTTATAATTAGCAATAATGTGAGTTTCCCTCTCACTATATTTTAATAAATTTTAGAGCAGATTCCGAGGAGTATTCAGCTTTCTGTTACCTCTTTCTAAATCATGTTGGGAGCCTATTTTTGTATATCTTTTCTGAACAACCATATATGTGATTTACCTTAGATATGTAGTATAGTGACCTCGCATTTGATGAAAGTGTAAAATTGGAATCTCTTTCCTCCACAGTAGGGCGAATGACATACTATAATGCCAAATACTACTCTTAACCTTTATAAATACATTAAACCTCATTAACCAGGCAGAAATAGTTTTATTCTAGTATGTGGTAGGATGTGTCAGTGTATTAACCATTCAATTTTTGTGAATTATTAATCTGTATCTGAAGTTATTGGCTACTGGACTAATTCATAGAACATTTTGTAAACCTCAAGATAAAGGAACATATTACATAATACTAGGATTTTCAACTTACTCTATAAATTTCCCATAGACATATAGATATTTATACTATGCCCAGTTTAACATTTATGACTCAAATGGATATTTTAAAATTTAGATTTTTAAACACTTACTCTCTCTCTCCATCTCTGTATCTCACTTTATCCCAACCTTAGAACTCGTGAGTTGGCAATCTCTTCCACATAAGCACTCATCAGCTATCTATAATGATCTATAATGGCCAACTGTTGATGTCTGCAGACTAACTCTCTTGCAGAATATCATCTAGTATAATTTTAGGGTAGAGATTATGTATTTTCCCAGCCCTACTGTAACAGTTTTGGATATTCATGACTTTGAACTCCTCTAACCTGTGTTCCTGTCAACAGAGGTTAATGATTCGGGACCACATTCTTTCAAAGCCACAAGGGAATATTGTTAGTCTAGTTGAACACTCTGCTCTTAACTCTGTCCACAACTTTCAATCTTACTGTGTTCATGTATTCAAGAGAGATGCTCTTAATAGGTTTTTGTTTCTTTGTTTATGTTTTTTTTTTTTTGAGACACAGAGTTTCACTCTTGTTGCTTGTTGCCTACACTGGAGTGCAATGGTGCGGTCTCGGCTCACTGGAACCTCCGCCTCCCAGGTTCAAGCGACTCTCCTGCCTCAGCCTCCCGAGTAGCTGGGATTACACGTGTGCACAACCACGCCTGGCTAATTTTTGTATCTTTAGTAGAGATAAGGTTTCACCATGTTGATGAGGCTGGTATCGAACTCCTGACCTCGGGTGATCCACCCACCTCTGCCTATCAAAGTACTAGGATTACAGGCGTGAGCCACCATGCCCAGCCTCTCATTAGTTCTAAAATGATAAAACTTCATGGGAGATAATATAAGAAATATTCTTTTAGCATTATTCAACTTTAAATATGCAAATATTGCTCCAACTCATGACTTGCATGTATGAAAAATGGCAAACAGTGAAAAAGTGCTAAATTGTTTTTCCACCTACATTTTATTGAAAAGGCTATATATGTCATTCTCTACATAATGCTATTTCGGAGTTCTTATTCTTTTAGGCCATTTCTCTCAGCTTTGTAAAACACACGTTCCACTTAGATGCCTATGATAGCTTCATTCCTCCTGGTTTTAATGATGTTGGACATTTTTCATCCTCTCCTATATTTCTGTGGGAATATTAAGAAGGCTAACAGAGTTATACAAGAGATTTTTAATTTGAAATATAAGCTTGCCTTATTTTTTTCTATTGTTAAGAAATTTATCAACACAATGTACATCTGAAGCATTCTTATATTGTTAGAATGTTTATGAAAAAAGCATTATTTGTTGAAAATAATAAGGGTTCTTCAACCTCAGCTCTTTTAACATTGCAGGTCCAATCTTTCTTTGTTGTGGGAAGCTGTCCTGTGCGTGGGAGGATGATTGGCCTCACTGTTGTCATCTACCAGATAGATGCTGGTTACACCCTACACCCAGCTGCAATGACTGACTGTTTTTGGAGACATTGGAAACCCACCCTGGTTGTGAATGAACAATTTAAAACATCTCAATTCTCTATAGTCTATAAATGTATTTCTTGATTTTCCAGAGATCCCATGAATACTGGAAATGTTTCCCCACAAAGCAATTGGGCATGTCTTTATTCGCTCTGCCTGAGAAGTGGTTATCTCCTTCCTCGCCCAGAAACAGATGCAATAATATATGTTAACAAATACATTGCATTATTTAACTTGGATATTAAACACCCATTGACAGAGATTCATTAAATGACTATAGCCATATTAAATAGTCAGTGTAGCTATTTTACTTGGCATTATCTTGACATGCCACGTAATAGGCCAGGCCATGGTTTTCTAGACATTTTTTTTACTGGAAGTTCCTTCAGGTTTCATGTTGACCAGAGGAAGAGCATAGCAAGTTCAATTGTAATTCAATGGATTCTAGCATGAAAGATATGGCTACAACAAATATAAGAAAGCAACAGCAAAGAAAGGAATAAAATACATATCTATACATATAAAATAATTGCATATTCACATGCACATATATTTTACATTTTTATTTTTTAAAAAGTAAAATTTTATGTTATTGATTAAATGCAATAATTATTTTATAATATTGTAGAAAGATTTATTTAGTAGTTTATTCTAATTGTTTGCCATCTCCTTAAATTAAATTTCAAATATATCTATAACAGCTATTTACTATATTTATAAAAATTTTTTTTTGAATGTCATGATAAGTTTTCTTTTGTTGCTGAGAAAAGGGCAAGCCTCCATTTTCCAGCAGAATACTATATCATATGCTATTTACATCAGGCTTTGAGTAGTTTAGAAATTGCTATACTTATAAATTTAAATGTGTGTTAATTTTATTCACAACAATAATACAAACATATATTGTTGATATTTAAAGTTTTAATTATTATATACAAATTTAACATATTTAAGTTATACTACAGCCAAACCAGTTTGTTCTCTAAAGATAATTATTTTCATATTCATATATCTATTTGCAGATCATGTTGGAGGTGTTTGCATATATAAATATTTATATATAAAATAAGAAATGTTACTTGAGAATTTTATTAAATGTTATATTAAATTATTAATTTGCTTATTAAAATGTGTTCTCAAAATATTTCCATGTTAGGACACTGAAAACTACATAATTTTTTAAAGTATCTGTAGGATATCATGGAACACTGATTTTGAGTGCCTGTAAGATTGTCAATATTTTCTTGTTGCTTTTAAAAAATAATGATTTGCCGTTTCTTATCTCAAGATAATAAACATATTTTATGCATTTTCAATATTAAATATGTATTTTATGATTTGTTGTAGTGCAATATAGTAATTATCTTAGTTAATATTTTTTTCTAAATTGCTCCAATTATCTCAGCCTAATTTACCGAGAAGTCTGTATTTTGCCATTGATTTAGAAAGCTTCCTTTCTCAGATGCTTTATCACTATCCGTGTGCTTAATTCTGCATCATTTCATCTGTTGTGTTTGATCTGCTTTTATGCTTCAAAGTTATTTTTACAGCTTTCAGTAGAACTTGCTATATGCCAGAATAAAATACCCTTTTTCTTATGAAGTGTATTTATTTGTGTGTCTAATTCTGCATAATTTCAACTGTTGTGTTTGATCTGCTTTTATGCTACGAAGTTATTTTTACAGCTTTCAATAGAACTTGATATATGGCAGAATAAAATACCCTTTTTCTTATGACTATTCACAATGTGCTTTAATTTTGCATTGTTGAGTAAATAAACATAAAAGACTCAACAGCACATGTAAGAGCCATGGAACAGCATTTATGGATAAAATGTCTATAGAAAGAAAGAAGTGATCTCGTTTCTTTCTCATCATAACATTGGGTTGTGAACAGGGACTTAGCAAAATTGAACCTCATCATTTTGATAAGAGATTTAGGACTATGATACTTAGAATTTTTGTAGGTGAGAGTTTTAAATTACCTCTGCTTCATGGAAAGAAATTGTCCATAGTCTGTCCATCCCCTCATCATTAAGAATGAGGTGGTGAGTTTCACCAGCCCTTTCCTTGGTCTCATTAGGGACCGGGGTCCAAGTAGGCATACAACTGTGAAATCTGTCAGATTTATGCAACCTTAACATTCTATGTCTTCAGTCCTTTACTCAGTGGTAGAAGGTTTTTCTGTCATCCAGGGGTTTCATTTTTCAATTGGTCCTACTCTATATGAGATCATCAAAGACTCAGAGATGCAAGACATCTTGCAAATAATAAATTTCAGATGTTAACTTTTGTCATGTCTTATATATTAATATAGAATAAGATGGTAAAATTCTGTTTAAAAGTCTTAAGATTTTTAAATAGTTGACTCTGAGTTTGAAGGTGGGAGAGGAATTGGAGAAGTGGTATCTCCCAAGTGGAGGATTAAAGATTTTTCATTTGTGATAAAAGTTGATATTCCAGCTAATCCATATCTACTTTTATGGCTCTTATTTAGAAAAAGGAGTATATAGATAGTGAATATATTTTATCTTCATTTAAATAGAAGACACACAGAGAAAATAAAGAAGCATGGAAAAGACAAGCTGTTATGGACTGCACGTTTGTGTTCCATCAAAAGTCTCATGCTGAAGCCCTCACCCTCAATGTGTTGGTAGGTATTTGGAGAAGGGGCCTCCGGGAAGTAGTTAAGGTGAAATTAGATAATGAGGATGGAGCCCTCATGATGGCATTAGTGGCTTTACAAGAAAAAAAGGAAAAGGGATTTCTCTCCCTCTCTTTCTCTGTCCATGCTCCTGCACCAAGGAAAGGCTATGTGAGGACACAGTGAGAAGGCAGCCATCTTCACACTAGGAAAAGGGCCTTTGCTAGGAAGCTCCAGTAGTGTGAAAAAGAAATGTCTTTTGTTTAAGACAAAAGATGTAAAGTGTGACATCAATAATATAAAATGGGGGTTTGAGACTAAGTAAAAGGGCAGATATTTTGGATACAATTGAAGTTGTTATAAGCTTAAGCTTAAAATGGACTGTTACAATTATGTTTTTATGGTAACCCTAAAAAAAACTGTAGTTAATATATAAAATATAATGAGGAATAAATCAAATACCCCTACAAAAACAATCAACTAATCACAAAGGAAGACAGCAAGACAGGAAAAAAGTAGAAATCACACAGAAAACAATTAACAAAATGGCAAAAATGCAAATGTGCCTAACTCGTAGATTAAACAATAGGGAGAGCTAGATTGCATTACAATGTAAATTTATAATTTAGCAACATGATCTTATGTGACATATTTCATAATTGCAAAGGAATATAACTCTAAAGACAAGAAATATACCAAAGAAATACTAAAAGAAGAAGACTATTTTAGGCTATCATTTTATTACAATAACACACTATAAATAAAAATGTTTTATTAGGGAATAAAGATGATCCTGGTATGAGGTTACTATTTTATAAATAAGGTATGGTACAATTCACTAGAAAATTATATGACTACTAATGTATACACTTAATAACTTAGTCTAAAATATGTAAAAAGCAAAAAAGTCACAAATCACAGCATTGCTAGGAAAAAATTTACATCTTAAATCTTACCATACCTCTGAGTAACTATAAATAAAACAGACAGGAAATTATCAAATATGTATGATTTCAATAACGCAATTAACAAAGTTGATCTAATACTCCACAATTGGGAAAGATCCATGTTTTGAAAAGCACAATACTTCTAAGAAGTTGGAGTAGATTCATTTTTCCTATTTTTCCCACCAAGATTAGATAAAACCTTTGGACATTACGTGTAAACAAACAAAACAAAATTCTGCGAAGAATAGAAAGAACAAAACAGAAAGCTAAAGGCTTTGAGACCAAACATGCTAAAATAGAAAAATCACATACTTACATCAAATTATACCAAAATAAGAATTTGACAAAATTCAGTACCCATTTATGATTAAGTATTATGAAGACAGGAATAGAGAAAGTTTCCTCAACTTAGTAATATTAACATATAATATATAGCAGGCCTAGAGTTTTATTATTTGTTTTCTATTTCTCTTTCTATGATCCTCCTTTTCTGCCTTCTTTGGTATTAATTTATTTTTAAAATAGTTTTAATGAAATCTGTATGTATGCGTGTATGTGTATGTTTTGGGGGGATGGGTGTTCAAGTTACAACCAATTTAAGTTTAATGGTAATTTCAGGCATTAAATGTATATTCTTATTTATAAAACTTTTATTATTGTCAAGGTTGTAACACAACACAAAACATATATTCATTAATTTAATTTTACTAAAATGTGTGTATGTGTATAAATTCAATGAAATTTCATAAAATTTTTTGATATAAACAGTTATATACAAGATTATGAAATTCAGAAAAGTTGTGTTTGTACGTGTGTAAAACCATCTTATGTAGCTGAGTTTCAGTCTGGTTTCATTTTCCTTCAGATTGAAAAACATGCTGTAACTGTTCTTATAGTGAAGGTCTTCTGATAAAAAATATGTATTTTAATTGAAAATGTTTCCATTTCCCCTTCAGTTTTGAAAAATATGTTCACTCATGTAGAACTCGATTGACATTTTGCCTTTCTTTACATTTAGCACTTTAAGATGTCGTGTCTGGATGCATAATTTCTGACAAGAAGTCAATAGTGGTGTTCTAGAAATTATTGTCACTCTATACATAATGGTTTTTACCTCTCCCTATATATTTTGGATGTTATTTTTAGATTTTAAATATGTAATTGAAATATGAAAATTATATTGGGTTGGTGTGTGTGTGTGTGTGTGTGTGTGTGTGTGTGTATGTGTTTATCCAGGGTGTTCTAGCTTTTAAACCCATGAATTAATGAATTTAAACAAATTGAATAAAATGTCAAGTATTATTTTTTCAATACTTTTATATCATTTTTCTCTCTTCTTCTGCAACTTGAATTTCAAGCATGTTGGACAATCTAAGATTATCCCATGGCTCTGTTTAATTTTGTTTTGTATCTGTTTTTTACTCTCTTCGAAATGCATAACTTCTTTTGATTTTCTATAGCTTACTGATTTTTATTTCATTTCCTTTCTGTAGTTAATCTCAGAGTATTTACCTTTCCATTTCACCTATTTTATTTTTCTATTTCTAAAATTTCCTTTTTAGTTATTTTTTTATGATTCTACTTTTATGCTGAGATTTCCTGTATTTTTCTTTACTACCTCCATAATTTATTTTACTTCTTTAAGCATAGTCATAATGGACATTTTAAAATCATTGTCCACTGATTGTAAAGATCATATTGGTTGCTCTTGAGAATAGGTAATTTTCTTTTCCTCTAACGTTGAGTAAATTTTATTACATTCTACATATTGTGAGTGATGTGTTAGAAGCACTCCAGATTCTGCTACGTTCATCCAAAGAGTAATGGTTTTTTAATAGGTAGCTAACATTTCAGAAATGAAATTCTGCCTCCCTTATAGTGTGTAGCACTGAAATATGAATTTAGTTCTTGTAGTTGAAATTTGGCCTCTTAGAATACATGCCAGAATCAGCTGGAGACGTAAGCAGAATTCATAGCAAAATTTAGATTCTCCCTGACTAAATCTCTCCATTCTAGAATTTACTCCTTTCCTTCAGTGGTGGTTTGTTGTGAGCAAGTGGAATTTTAGAAAATATTTTAGTGTTGTAATTGGCCATATATTTGAAACGTGCTATCATAAGAAAAAAGGAAACATGTGTATCTAACACGAATCTAAAGATAAACTTAGAACAATTAAAACAATCCAGTACCTTGGTCAAACAAAATATATTTGTTAAACTATTTTTTTAAATTCTATCAAAACAATGTACACTTCTAAAACTGGTATACAATCTAAGTCCAATTTGATAGTATATGCAGTGTAACCCATCATAAAAACATTTTTGTTGTTCAAAAAACGTATATACGAATGGCTTCACTCAAGAAAAAGATTTCCTCCGTTTTCTGCTTTAGTCATTTTTGGGTAACTAAAGCAAGGAGCTACCTACCATTCTAAGATCATCTCCCAGAATTTACTATTTTTGTAGACAGAAATATTTACTTGAATATTATCCTGAATCACTTATTCTGTAGCTTCTCTCTAAAGCCAATTATTCTTATATCCAGCTGTTTAATCATCTTCCACCCACCCTGGCAAGAGTTTTCTGCTCTTTTTGAGATCATGGAAAATTGCATGCAGGACTCGCTTTACTTCCTTTTGACCCTCCATTCCTTCATTCCCCTGAACACTGCCATACCTCACTGTAAAGGCATGTTTCAGTTTTTTCAAAGGAGACCATGAGTAGATCCCAGGGCCAATACATGCAATACAGTATAAACACTTTAGAATATGTAGAATGAAAAAAGTTACCTTAGTTATTTTCGTAAACCACAATTAACTTTTGTGTAGTTTTTAAAATATATGAAAAACATTACCTTTCATGTGCGTCCGTGCGAAGAGACCACCAAATAGGCTTTGTGTGAGCAATAAAAGCTTTTAATCAGCTGAGTGCAGGCGGCGGAGTCCGAAAAGAGAGTCAGCGAAGGGAGATGGGGGTGGGGCTGTTTTATAGAATTTGGGTAGGTAAAGGAAAAACAGGGGTTGTTCTCTGGCAGGCAGGAGTGGGGGTCACAAGGTACTCAGTGGGGGAGCTTCTGAGCCAGGATGAGCCAGGAGAAGGAATTTCACAAGACAGTGTCATCAGTTAAGGCAGGAACAGGCCATTTTCACTTCTTTTGTGGTGGAATGTCATCAGTTAAGGCAGGAACGTCCAGGCCATCTGGACGTGTACGTGCAGGTCACAGGGGATATGATGGCTTAGCTTGGGCTCAGAGGCCTGACATTACCTTTCTCAGTTATTTTTGTAAACCACAATTAACTTTTGTGTATTTTTAAGTATATTTCAAAATAACTTGGCAATTATTACATTAAAAGACATTAGTTCAATCAATTATAAACCCTTTTGACAAATGATGAAACAGGTTTAGAGAAATAATGAAAGGCTGAAGATCATATATAGATTTTCTGTGCAACCACATTCACTTAAATGCAGAAATTGAAAACTTAAATCATTTCTATCAATCCTTTCAGTACAGATTCAATTTCAGAGAACTTACTTTGTAGTTTAGATATCACTGGGATAGCATCATTTAAAAAAAGATTATAAATTAACTTGAACCATCAGTCCATTTGTAAAAGGTTAACTTTTAAATCCAAAGAAACAAGCCTGTCTTCTTAAATTAAGATATCTCAGACAAAAAATATGTGCTCACTAGTGCGATTTCTGTAGAGCATCTATGCCAAATATTTTCAGTCCTTCTCTATGTATTTATCACAATTGCACTTGTCAAACTGTTAAAAATTATATTCATGGTAATAACCAAATCACATTTTTTGGTTATTTATTTTTTAATCTAAATTTTGTTTTCACTTTTACATCTCTCAATTCTCAAGAGAGAATGTTATGCTCTCTATCAAATAATTTTAATAGAGTTTGTTTTACAGTTATTTGTTATCTATAGATAACATCCAATTTTATTAAGGGACACCTGTTGAGAATTAGACTCATATGCTATTTTATTCCTTATTTTGTTTTAACTTTATATTTCTAGCTATTTATGAAATAAAAGAAGTATCAGGCAAAATTAAGAAATTATTTTAACGATAAGCAAAATATAATTAACCCTAATTTTAAAACTTCATTTGTGTAAATAAAATAGCAACTAATGTTCTTCTATAATATTTTGTTTAGCCACTATCATCAACACAAGGTTTTTTCTCTAGAAAGTAAGACTTGCATTTTTGGTGCACATTAAAAGGAATACAATAAGAATAAGTGATGAAGCTCTTACTGTGTCCGGAATGGGTGGGTTCTTGGTCTCACTAACTTCAAGAATGAAGCCACGGACTCTCGCGGTGAGTGTTACAGCTCTTAAGGTGGGGCGTCTGGAGTTTCTTCCTTCCGGTGGGTTCGTGGTCTCGCTGACTCAGCAGGGAAGCTGCAGACCTTCGCTTTGAGTCTTAACTGCTCTTAAGGCTGCGGGTCTGGAGTTGTTGGTTCCTCCCGGTGGGTTCGTGGTCTCGCTGGCTTCAGGAGTGAAGCTGCAGACCTTCGCGGTGAGTGTTACAGCTCATAAAAGCAGTGTGTACCCAAAGAGTGAGCAGCAGCAAGATTTATCGCGAAGAGCAAAAGAACAAAGCTTCCACAGTGTGGAAAGGGACCCCAGCAGTTGCCACTGCGGCCGCAGCCTGCTTTTATTCTCTTATCTGGCCCCACCCACGTCCTGCTGATTGGTAGAGCCCAGTGGTCTGTTTTGACAGGGCGCTGATTGGTGCGTTTACAATCCCTGATCTATACACAGGTTCTCCACGTCCCCACTAGATTAACTAGATACAGAGTGTGGACACAAAGGTTCTCCAAGGCCCCACCAGAGTAGCTAGATATAGAGTGTTGATTGGTGCATTCACAAACCCTGAGCTAGACACAGGGTGCTGATTGGTGTATTTACAATCCCTGAGCTAGACATAAAGGCTCTCCACGTCCCCACCAGACTCAGGAGCCCAGCTGGCTTCACCCAGTGGATCCCGCACCTGGGCTGCAGGTGGAGCTGCCTGCCAGTCCCGCACTGTGCGCTCGCCCTCCTCAGCCCTTGGGTGGTCGATGGGACTGGGCGCCGTGGAGCAGGGGGTGGCGCTTGTCGGGGAGGCTCGGGCCGCACAGGAGCCCGTGGAGGGGGTGGGAGGCTCAGGCATGGCGGGCTGCAGGTCCCCAGCCCTGCCCCGCGGGAAGGCACCTAAGGCCCGGTGAGAAATGGAGCGCAGTGCCGGGGGGCTGGCACTGCTGGGGGACCCAGCACACCCTCCGCAGCCGCTGGCCCGGGTGCTAAGCGCCTCATTGCCCGGGGCTGGCAGGGCCTGCCGGCTGCTCCGGGTGCGGGGCCCGCCAAGCCCACGCCCACCCGGAACTCCAGCTGGGCCGCAAGCACGTACGCAGCCCAGGTTCCTGCTCGTGCCTCTCCCTCCACACCTCCCTGCGAGCTGAGGGAGCCGGCTCTGGCCTTGGCCAGCCCAGAAACGGGTTCCCACAGTGCAGCGGTGGGCTGAAGGGCTCAAGTGCCGCCAAAGTAGGAGTTCCGGCAGAGGAGGCGCCGAGAGCGAGGGAGGACTGTGAGGACTGCCAGCATGCTGTCACCTCTCATTACTACATACGTATTGATGTTGTGGTAAGCCACTTACGTTTCAATTTAAATCTAAATTACACATTAAAACATAGATATTTAATTGGTATCAACATTATGAAGAATATCAGTAATTACTGAGTGGAGGAAGTAAAATTTTAATATGAAACCATTATTGCTTGAATAGTATACATATTTAGGTTTTTTAAAAATTAAAAAAGGCAAAGAAGCTGAAGTATCAAAAAAAGAATTTCCACTTAAAATTTACATGTTAATTTTAAGATAGCACTTGTCTATATTCGTATTGAGCTTTTCTATGTATATATTCTTACTAGAGATTTTCAGCAATGCATGCAAGCTATCAAGGCTCATAAATTTAACATCATAATTAAAAACAATAAAATGGAACAAATAAAATAGAAATGATCCGATTCTATTGATCAGTTTGCAGTTAGAGCTTTTTTGTGAAACTTCTTTTAAGGTGGATGTAATAGATAATTCACAGGAAGGGAATGAAACACAATAAAGATGTATATTAGTACACAGTACATATTAAGATATTATACATATATATTTATGTACTTATGTGTACATATTTGTGTATATCTGTGTATATATATTTAATAACATTTTGAATATATACTGTACTACTCAACATATTTACATTTTGCATATTTAAATTCATTCCTGAGATTTATGTATGTTTTTGGAAACACTTGGCATAGCTAATGTTAATGTGATAAATAAATCATATGTATGTTTATATGCCATTCTTCATTGAACTCCAGATGAATGCCACCTGCTTGTGGCAAAGCCATCTAGGGGTATTAGAGAGGGTTCCTCAGCACTCAGCACTTAATTGGAACAGCATGTATTTTTTTTTTTTTTTGAATTTTTAGTAGAGATGGGGTTTCACCGTGTTAGCCAGGATGGTCTCGATCTCCTGACCTCGTGATCCGCCCTCCTCGGCCTCCCAAAGTGCTGGGATTACAGGCTTGAGCCACCGCGCCCGGCCAGAACAGCATGTATTTTTAAAAAGGAAAACTCTTCCCATTTCCCAGTTTGCATGCTAAAACTGTTCCCCTAGGCATGCTTCAGTTCCTCTCTGTTTCCTTACTTTAAATATGCATGGAGAAGTAAAGTGACAGTTGTTTTGCAAATTTGGGATTGAGTCACTGGGCTTGTTCAACTCTGTTTTGCTTTTGCTCTTCTTAAACCTTAACTGCTTTCAACTCTAGGCTTTTTCCTACGCAAGGAGGCCTATTTGAATCAGCGCTGTTTGAAAATGAAGTGTGCAAGGATAGCATTTCTACTTCTGGGATAATACTCCTGCCGAGCCTAGCTCGGTCATGGAGACCCTAACCCAGCAGCCCTAGAGGAATTAAGACAAAGACACAGGAATAGAGTATAAAGTGGGAATCAGGTGGCTGACAGCCTTCAAGAGCTGAGAGCCACGAACAGTCTGACCCACACATTTATTGACAGAAAGCCAGTGATAAGCATAGTTTCTATAGATGGTGGATTAGCTAAAAGCATTCCTTATGGGAAACAAAGCATTCTTAGCAAGGAGCAGAGAAACAGGCCCTGGCTGATTCTCTGCAGCAAAAGCATGTTGTTAAGGCACAGGCTGCTCCGGCTACTGTTTGTGGTTTGAGTAGTTTTCCGCTCCAGGCAGGCCAGGTTTTCCTAGCCCTGCTCCAGTAAACCAACAACTTCTAGCAGTGTGCGTGATAGCCATCACAAGCATGTCACATTGCTGCAGAAATCCTGTTTATGGACAGTTTCTTTAAGGCTTATGACAGCGTTAGGGCTTGCTACCAGCAACTCCTACTTCTCTTTCTCAGCAATAAGAGTGATTTTGGGGCCAGGCGCGGTGGCTCATGCCTGTAATCCCTGCACTTTGGGAGGCCGAGGCAGGCGGATCACGGGTCAGGAGTTCAAGACCAGCCTGACCAACATGCTGAAACCCCGTCTGTACTGAAAACAAAAACAATTAGCCGGGCGTGGTGGCGTGTGCCTGTACTCCGAGCTACTCAGGAGGCTGAGGCAGGAGAATTGCTTGAACCTGAGAAGCGGAGGTTGCAGTGAGCAGATATAGAGCCACTGCACTCCAGCCTGGGTGACAGAAGGAGACCCCGTCTCAAAACAAAAAAAGGGGGGATTTTGGTTCATCAATAGACATGCCCTTATTTTATTTCTTAAATTCTTCAGAATCCTGGTGAGGAAGAGGCGAACATTTTATTGTATATCAAACATATGGTGGAGACTCCAGACATGTGGCAGTTTCTATACAGGTAGCGCAGGGTGGAAGTATAGTGGTATCAGAGAAAGAGCACAAATATCTGAGAATTCAGGGGCTAGAGGCCTAATGAGCATTTTCAGCTAAGGCAAGAATTAAACAGAGAGGGTAGCAGGTACCACAGGAAGTCTCACAGCTACAAACTGCAGGACTAGTAGGTTCAGAGGCAAACTTGGATATGGGGGAAATAATCTTTATAAGGCTTTTAAGCATTGCATAGTTTGCCAAAAAAAGCATGTGATGCCTTTAATCTGGAAGACACTAAATTCCCATGAGCTACAAAATATTGGAGAGTTTCTACCTTTACGTGATCACTGCCACATTAAATAGGCAGCACTAACCCACTGTTCTACGTTCTATTCTATACTCAAGACTGGGGAAGGAGGCCTGGAAGGGCTATGCTTTGATCTACCCTTGTCCACAAACTCACAGAATGGCATTTTGATGTTTGTTATTTGTGCTTTCATTCAACTTCAGAATTTTACTAATTAAACTTCTAGTATTCAAAAGAAAAAAACTTTAAAAAATTGAACTTATCTAAACTTTAATATCTTTGAACTTTAAATTTCAAGAGGGCGTATTTTTGAGATTTTGGAGCACCTCCAAATTTTATTTTAATGCTATTATTTATTCTCATAGAAAAAGCCCATGCATTATTTTCAACATAGTGGTTAAGCATAATTTAGAAAAGGGAGTAGGATAAGCTGTGACAATTCAACCTTGGATACAGACTGTCCTTGAGTTTGATTTCCAAATGAATTATTCTGATCCACACAGGATCTTTCCAGGTAAACCTTCTGAACAGAAATTGGACAGTGTACTTAAAGGTGTCAGTGTCATAGTTTGAATTGAAGAAATGACTTCATAAAGTTGGGGTCAATACTGTCCTAGTAAATTGCTCAACACCTCCTCTGGTTGACTACGAGTGTTAAAAGTTTAGCCTGGTATCTGAAGAGAAGGAAAATATTTTAACAGCATGTTACAAGGGAACCAATTTTCCCACTTATAGTTTCAATTCAAGCCTCAATCAGCCTTTCTTTCCATGCTTAGAGCACTCTAATTTTTTTCAGCTACTCTCAGAACAGATTCATGGTTTTGGGTTTTTATGAACCTTGTCTTTTAACTAGATCTTTTTGACTCCCTCTTAGCTCTCACTCTTAAGTTCCTTTGATCTAATCTAGTCTCATCCCAGCATCTCTTTCCATATTGCCTCAAATAAATCTTTATAGAATCAAGCTATTCATTAAACCAGTTTATAAAATGGCAATACATATACAGAAATAGGGCAAAAAAATACATAACAAAGCAATCTGTTAAGATAAGCAATATGCAAAAAACTCAGAGTTGAATATGTTATTAATTTTCAGCAGTTATACAGATTTTTCTGGTATAATTTTTTATCCAACAACTTCTTTGTTTAACTTACAATTTTAATATTTAAAAAAAATCACATTAAGAGTGATTCTAGGTTTGATGGAATAGAGCTGTAGTTAAGACATGCTAGGTCCCAGCTCTCAGAGTGTATTTTAATGGGAGGGAGAAGAAACAAATTTAAAAAGACAACTAATAAATAATTTCAAATACAAATACTTGCCTAAATATATACTAAACTAATTTTCATATGATTTCAAGTACTATGAAAGAGGGCGGGGAGTTTTTGCCTTTGACAGGAGATATGGATATAAGTGATCATGCAAAGCTCTGTGGGAAGAGGTACTCTGGCAGAATAAAAGCATTCTCCAGGATTCTGTGACTGAAAGAAGCGTGCTGTGTTCAAGAATCAGAAAATAGGCCTGTGATGCTGAATGATAGTGAAGGAGGAGGGAGCACTATGAAATTTAATTAGAGAGGTAGAGTACCACACAAAATTTATGATACAAAAGCAGAAATTGTCTCTGACTAAATTATGCAGACAGTGAATGTAATGGAAAGATACTGGAATTTCAGAGAATTGACAAGAAGAATGCAGGCTACAGCTTCCAACACAGCCATTAATGTGCTACTTCATCAGCCTGAGAAGGAGGTCACAACTGGCTTCATTGTCTCTACATCTGCGTCACCACTACCTGGACTCTGCCTTCTCACATCACTCTTTCAAAGCTCAAAGAAACAAGTCTGAATGCTCAACTTGATCCTGTCATACTATAGTTGCCAGGAAGAAAAGGAAAGCAAATGTCTCTGTCTCCCCTACAGTTTTCCATAGACACAGGCGGGGACCTGTTGTACAGCAATCAATGCACCATGAGAATATCAACCCAAGTGGGAAGGCATTCATGATGCTGGGTGAGCCAAAATATAAAATGTCCATTACATGACCCTTTTTTTGGCTGCTCTACATCCACATCTACACCTCTACATTAAACTGTAGGAAAAAAAATGCTTCTACTTAACTACTGTAGCCATTTTTTCCTTCTATTGTTCTCCAGATATCAGTGATCTCCAGTATGTGTAAGCCGTAATTATTCCTATTTCTTTTTTCTAGCATATTCTTAATTTTGTTAATTTTAATACTAAATTGTAGATATATACAAACATGTAGCTAATTATACACATACACACACACATATATACATAAATTTTTAGGCATCACATTTTTACTGAAGAGCTTAAAATGAAAACCAAGCCTCTTGTTGCAATTTTTCTGTGACTTGGTTTTGTTTCACGGAGGGAATCACTTATAACTGTTTCTCTTTTTTATTCTAATGTAAAGAAACTGAAAAAATCCCTAAATAACATCTATTAAGATATGATCTCCAGTATGTGTAAGCCCTAATTATTCCTACTTCTTTTTTTCTAGCATATTCTTTATTTTGTTAATTTTAATACTAAATCGTATATATATAAACACATAGCTAATTATATACACACAAAAAAAAATTAGTCATCATATTTTTACTGAAGATATTTAAATGAAAAACAAGCCTCTTGTGGCAATTTTCTTCTTACCTGGTTTTGTTTCATGGAGGGAATCACTTATTACTGCTGCTCTTTTTGATTCTAATCTAAACAATCTGAAAAAAATCCCTAAATAACATATATAAAGATATGTTATCCTATGACAGTTATCCTAGAATGATAATGGTTTCAACAAAATAAAACTTTGTTGTTCTTTAAAATTAAAATCTAGCTGGGGAAGTGCAGTATGTGATAAGATGTTCCATGTATTAGGGATGCAGTCTTTAATCTAGTGTCCTTGATAAGTATGACCTCAATATACACACAGAAGATAGGTACTATCACCTATTTTCTAGGTATTAAGATGGAGAGGTAGACTTTATTTTGGGCAGTCATATGCCTAACTAAACCCTTATAATTAGGATATAGCCAGTGGTCTGCAAAAGTCTTTCTCTTTAGCCATCTAATGTGTTTACCTTTCCATTCACAAGCACAGTACTCTTTTCACCATCCTCCAAGGGAGAAAACTGGAAAAGTTCATTCAGCTCATGAATCCACCCCAAATCCAGGACCTCTGAGTGATTTCCAATATGGTTCAAAGTTCTGAATGTGGCATCTCATGGTCATGTAATCTAAAAACTAAAGATGCAAAATATCTGTTATTACTATTACTAAATCATTCTGATAAAGATATTCTTTTTTTTTCCTTTGGCTTTTTTTTATTATTATACTTTAAGTTCTAGGGTACATGTGCACAGCGTGCAGGTTTGTTACATATGTATACATGTGCCATGTTGGTGTGCTGCACTCATTAACTCGTCATTTAACATTAGGTATTTCTCCTAATGCTATCCCTCCCCCCTCCCCCCACCCCACAACAGGCCCTGGTGTGTGATGTTCCCCTTCCTGTGGCCATGTGTTCTCATTGTTCAATTCCCACCTATGAATGAGAACATGCAGTGTTTGGTTTTCTGTCCTTGTGATAGTTTGCTGAGAATGATGGTTTCCAGCTTCATCCATGTCCCTACAAAGGACAGGAACTCATCATTTTTTATGGCTGCACAGTATTCCATGGTGTATATGTGCCACATTTTCTTGATCCAGTCTATCACTGTTGGACATTTGGGTTGGTTCCAAGTCCTTGCTATTGTGAATAGTGCCGCAATAAACATACGTGTGCGTGTGTCTTTATAGCAGCATGTTTTGTAATCCTTTGGGTATATACCCAGTAATGGGATGGCTGGGTCAAATGGTATTTCTAGTTCTAGATCCCTGAGGAATCGCCACACTGACTTCCACAATTGGTGAACTAGTTTACAGTCCCACCAACAGGGTAAAAGTGTTCCTATTTCTCCACATCCTCTCCAGCACCTGTTTTTTCCTGACTTTTTAATGATGGCCATTCTAACTGGTGTGAGAGAGATATTCTTTACAAATTCATAACAATGCCATCAACAGTGTGTTCTTTATCTTTATTAAAGCAAATATTTCATTAACTCAGACGTCATATTCTCATTTTAAAGACTAAAAACTGAGGCATAGAGAAATGAAATAATTTTCTTAGGAACTCACATCTAGCTAATGCAGAATTATCATTTAGAATGAAGTTTTAAAATTCTACTCTTCTCTGGGTGTCACACTTATTCACTCCATGAGTAGCCATCACCCCATTGGTCAAAACGCCTGAATTTCTCCTACACATAAGATATCTAGAAGATCTTCTACTAAACTATACATTGTCAGAGAGCAGTATCTTATTAAATTGAATATCTCTTACCCGACAAAATACCTGAAATATAGTAGTTGCTGAATTGATGTTTACTAAAGAAACTAATTATTAAATTTGGTGCCTAAAAATATCAAATGTTTATTTCAAGTACTTTGAAACAAAAGAAACTTTTATAAAAAAAATCATATAATCCTGGACCAAACATCCAAAATTCATTGTGTATACTGCAGTAGAAACATGATCAATACTGTAAAAGTCACACTTGGAAGTGGAGTGGGGAATTAATGCAGAAACAGTTACTAATAACAGTTATGAAACCTCTACCCTAGAACTTAAGTTCCTTGGTCAGAACTGGACTGGTCTGGTTATGCTACCTTGAAAATAGATATTTATAGATATAGTGGTTTAGTCTGAATTTCTGATCTTTTACTGACTCATTTCTGTGCTTCTCTCATTTTGAGCTCTTGACATCATATAAAACTAGCCACCTTGGAGTAATCTGTATTAGTTTTCTATCGCTGTTGTAACAAATCACCACAAACTTATTGGCTTAAAACAACACATATTTATTATCTCACAGTTCTGGAAGTCATAAATACAGGTTGTCTCTGCTGAATGTTCTATTTCAAGTTTCACATATTAGACATTGAGGAGTTGGTTGGCTAGAATCTTTTCATGAGACGCTGGGATGAATCAGCGCCTAAGCTCATTAAGGTTGTTGGAGGAGTCTATTCCCTTGGGGTCATGGAAATAAGATTCTTTATTCTTTGCTGGATGTCAGCTGGTGCTGCTCCTTATATCTGAAAACAGATTTATAACTTGTACAAGGACAGTGTTATAATTGGTTAAATTTGAGGGAAACAAACAATTTGCTTTTCTATTCTCCAAAGCTCCAAAGTGGAGTGAACCCAGTGAGTGAATATTATGTCTCTGTTCACAGATGGAAGCTCTACTTTCAACTCCTCTCTTTCATATATGCTTTCTAAGAAGAAATTGTTAATACACAACCATCCTCTACTTGTCTCTAGAGGTTTTCCTAATGCTTAGGCCTCAGTTGCAATATAGGCTGATTTGTGTGGTATTACAGATGACAGTCTCACTGGGTATGTTATCACTGCATTAAAAGGATAAATACATCATAGCTTTCCAACTGCAAAATCCATCTTCTTACCACCTCCTAAGTCAATGCCACTGTTTAAGCATTAGCATTGGCAGGACTCTACTTCCAGGAAAGAAATGTTGTATTAATAAATATCAGGGTTATATAAAAATGATAGACAAGTGTAAAAATGGCATTTATACATGTAGACAATGTGGACAATGTATACATTTGGTCCCTTTCCTCCCACAGGTGAATTTGGTGGAGGCAGTAGAGGGCTAGTGGTGAGTTCCTGTTGTTAGATGCTAGGTCCTTTCATCTGTGTTCTTCTTTCTGTAGCCTCAGCCTCGTAGTTTAAGATGTCATCTTTCCTTTTCAAGGAGGCATGCAAAGGAAACTATTTTGTAGAAAGACAGCAAAAGACACAGTTTTGTTCTCTCTTAAGGAAGCTCCCTGAAGCTGTGATACAATATTTGTACTTACAGATCATTGGTCAGAAAACACACATATGCCCATATCTTAAAAAAAGAAGAGATAGGTGAAAAATAGAGATTTTAATATGGGCATCCTTGAAGTTAAACATAAAGCTGAAAATTCAGAATTTACATGAGTGACCCAGGCCTGAAACCTCTTTTACCCAAAGCCTGAAAAATCCTTAAATTCCTTTCTCTCATTGGAAAAAACCAGAGTAGGCAGGCAAAGAAATCAACAGGAGGGACTGAGTCAAGGTAAGTCAGCAGGTGCAGAAACCCATCTTCTGTCCAGAAGCACTGCAATTGGTGAACAGAAATGAAAAGAGAAAAGCAGCTACAATAAAAAGTCTGGCCCAGAAAGCCACTTTGAGCCTTTGGATTGAAAATTCCTGTCCTGAGAAATAGGACTCAGAAGGAGCACCTATGGGGAATACTGAGCTAACGTGCCCCCACAGAGAGCAACCTAGAAGCCAGGCCTGGAGAAATAGCTTCTGCCCCTTAGAGGAGGCCAACAGAGGTCAGAGGGTGGTCCAGCAGCACTGCACAGGAAAGGCTCTGAGAATTAAACTGCCATTTGAACCACAGCTCGTGAAAGTAGGACAAGGCCTTCATGAATCTCAACAAGGTGACTAACTGTTAAAATTAAAGATTTAAATAGGAACTAGACTTGTCATGTATAACAGACAAAATATCGAGGATACAATCTACAATCACTCATTATAAAAAGAACCAAGAGAATCACAACTGGAATGAACAATAGACAATATAACTGATGCTACCACTGAGATTAATCAGATGTTGAAATTATCTGACAAGGATTTTAAAGCAGCCATCAAACGATGATTAAAGAAACAGTAAAAAAAAAAAATCTCTTGAAACAAATAAGGAATAGATAAGCCCAGCAAAGAAATACGAGTTATAGAAAAGAACAAATTGAAAGTTATAGAACTGAAAAATACATTAAGAGAAATATAGCAACTCACTGGATGTGCTCAATAGTGGAGCGGAGAGGGCAGAGGATAGAAACAGTGAACTTGAGGACAGATCAATACCATTCACCCAGTCTGACCAACAGAGTGAGGAAATAGGCTGAAAACAATTGAACAGAGCCCCAGGAATCTGTGAAATAATACCAAATATCCAACGTTTGCATTAGAGCCCAAAATGAGAAAAGAGGGAAAAAAAGAGTTGGGCTGAAAGAGTATTTACAGAAATAATGTCGGAAAACTTCCCAAACTTGGTGAAAGACAGAAATAACCAAGAAACTGAGAGAATACTAATTGAGATAAACCCAAAGATATTCATGCCGTGAAAGATACTGTGTTGAAAGCTGAACAAATTGCATCGTATTTAATGGTGAAAGACAATGAATTTTTCCAAAGTAAGGAATATCCACTTATCACGGTTACTCAACAATAATTGAAGTTCTAGATGTTGCTATTTTACAAGAAAAGTAAGAAAGGCATGCAGATTGGAAAGGAAGAAATAAAACTGTCTATTTGCAGATGATACAACTACATAGAAAATTCCAAGGAATGTGAAAACCAAAAAAGGATACAAGATCAAACACAAAAATCAATCTCATTTCTATAAGCTAACACGAACACACAAAAAGCAAAAACCAAAAACTGAAAAAAAAAATTTACAATCTCTAAAAAAAGTGAAGAAAAAAAAGAAATGCTTAAGTAGACACTTAATAGGACATGAACAGCTTCTATATGCTGAAAATTGCCAAATACCAATGAAAGAAATCAAAGACCTAAATTATTGAAGAGACACACTCTTTTCATAGATTGAAAGACTTAACATGGTAAAGATGTGGATTCTTTTTAAACTGACCTGTAGGTTAAATGCAATTCCTATCAACATCTCAGTGGGACATACAAGATATACAAGATCCATCTAAAGTTTATAAGGAAAGGCAAAGGAACTAGAATAGTTACAATGATTTTGAAAAGAAAAGTTTGAGGAATCACTCTGTCAAACATTAAGACAGTATGTAGCATCAATATTCAAGATTGTGAGTTATTAAAGCAGGGATAGATACACACGTTAAAGTAACAGAGCTGACAACACAGAAAGACACCTGAAAACATATGCTTAATTTATTGTGACAAAAGTACAAAAGCAATTCAATAAAGAAAGGCTAGCTTTTCAAGAAGTGATAGAGCAATTAGAAATGCATATGACAAAAAACCAAATCCAAGACAAAAACTCTATACAAAAACAACCTCATAATTTTTATTAAAATTAATTTAAATAGATCATGAACTAAAATAAAACATAAACTCTAAATGTCTTAGCAAAAAAACATGAAACTTTTTCAAGATGCAAGGCTAGGCAAAAAAAGTCTTAGATTTGACGCCAACAGTGTGGATATTAATATGAAAAACTGATAAAGTAAACTTCATTAATATTAAAAACTTTCAAAAAGTCTCTGTTAAGAAGATTGAAAGACAATCAAAAGACTGAGATGTTTGGAAAAGATCTACCTGACAAAGTACTAGAATCAAAAATATTAAAAAAAAATCAGAACTCAATAGAAAAAAATAAAATGAAAAATGAAACAAATTATAAAATGAGCAAAAACATGACAGAAATAGCACTGGAGAGCATATACAGATGGAAAATATGCAAATAAGTCAAAATGTGTTATCACTACATACTCGTTAAAAGGCTAAAATAAAAAATAGTAACCCCACCAAAAACTAGAGAGAATATGACAGAAAATATGAAATAAGGCAGATACTTTGGAAAATAGTTCCGCAGTTTCTTATTAAAAAAAAAAACACCTAAACACTGAATTACTATATTACTCAGAAATTATGCATTTTAACATTTATCATAAAGAAATATAAATTTCTCTTCACACAAAAACCTCTACACAAGTGTTCATAGCTACTTTATTTGAAATCATCAAAAACTAGAGTCAGTTCTATTGTCCTTTAGCATTAAGAAGGAAGGAACTATTAATGCATGCAATAGCTTGAATGACTCCCCAGGGAATTAACTGAGTAAAAAAGACAATGCGTCAAGGTTACACACTATATGATTCCACTTGTATGTAATATTTGAGTTGACAAATATTAGAAGTGGAGGACCAATTAATGTTTGACAGGGGTTAATAATTGGGGCTGGGTGCCGAAGGGATGTATGTCATCATACAATGGGAACATGAGGACTCTTGTGCTCATGGAGCTGTTCAGCATCTTGATTTTGGTGATGGATACACGAACTTACACATTTGATAACATTGTATGGAACAAAATACACAAGTATGCACACAGACACACAACACACACACACACGAGTAAAAGTAAAACTGGGGAAATCTCCATATGATGGTGATTTGTGTTAATGTCAACATAGTGGTCCCCTCTTATTTTGGGAGGTTGTGTTCCAAAACCTCCAGTGGATACCTGAAACCACAGATAGTACCAAACCTGATTTCTGTTAATTAAAACACATTTTTGTTCATGTCTTCCACCCAAACATTTAATTCATTTTCCATCTTAACTAAGCACATATCACACACTGTGGCCTTAAATATTGCAGTCTGAGGTGCAACAACAAAACTAGCATAAATTTCTTTTGTCCTTCTTCACAATTTCATGCATAAAAGACTAGTTCTCACTGGAGATCTTAGTAACCTCAGCATATGATTTTTTTAATTTCCATATTAAGTTGAGAACTTTTTCCTTTTCACTTCAAGGGAGCACTTTATGGCTTCTTTTTGGTATATCCGCATTGCCAGTGACACCACTCTTCTATTTTGGGGCCATTATGAAGTAAAATAAGGGTGACTTGAAATCAAGCACTGAGATACCATATCAAACAGTGCATCTGATAACTGAGTCACTCCTAAGTGACTAATTAGCGGGCAATGTAGACAGCTTGGATGCACTGGACACCAAGGGAGGGTTCTTGTCCCTGGCAAGTTAGAGGGGGACTGCATAAGATTTTTTTTTTTTTTTTTGGACGGAGTCTCGCCCTGTTGCCCAGGCTGGAGTGCAGTGGCACAATCTTGGCTCACTGCAAGCTCGGCCTCCTGGGTTCACGCCATTCTCCTGCCTCAGCCTCCTGAGTAGCTGGGACTACAGGCGCCCGCCACCACACCCTGCTTTTTTTTGTAGTACAGACGGGGTTTCACCATGTTAGCTAGGATGGTCTCGATCTCCTGACCTCGTGATCCACCTGCCTCGGCCTCCCAAAGTGCTGGGATTACAGGCGTAAGCCACTGCACCCGGCCTAAGATTTCACCACACTACACAGAATGACCTTCAATTTAACTTACAAATTGTTTATTTCTGCAATTTTCCATTTAATATTTTCAGACCACAGTTTAGCATAGGTAACTGAAATCCTAGAAAACAAACTGTGGATAAATACAAAACAATATTTTGGTTGTGATATTATACAATAGTATTGCAAAAATTGTACCATCAGAGGAAACTAGATAAATGTACATTGAATCTCTGTTTTACTTCTCTCAACTGCATGTAAATTTACAGTGATTTAATACAATTTTCAGTCAATAAATAAGAATACAAACAAAAATATTAATATATTGAATACTATTAGATAATTTACCACTCTACACACACACACGCAAGAAATGTAGATAACTTTGTTAAGGTTTTATTATTATGACACATAATATAAACACTTTTCTGGTGTTTGTATTATATAATATCTTATATATTTTATATAAGATATTATATTCATATAATATAATATATATAAGATAATATATAAATATAATATTTTATATATAATATAATATATTATATTAAATTATATATAATATATATTATATGAACATAGACCACATCTCTTGAGTCTCCACTTTATAAAATAAAAATTAGGCTGGGTGCAGTGGCTCATGCTTGTAATCCTAGCACTTTGGGAGGCCAAGGCAGGTGGATCATTTGAGATCAGGAGTTTGAGACCAGCCATGACCAACATGGCAAAACCCCGTCTCTACTAAAAATACAAAAATTAGCCAGGTGTAGTGGTGCGCACCTGTAATCCCAGCTACTTGAGAAGCAGAGGCAGGATAATCGCTTGAACCCAGGAGTGGAGGTTACAGTGAGCCAAGATCATACCATTGCACTCCAGCCTGGGTGACAGAGCCAGACTCTGTCTCAATAAATAAATAAATAGGAGGAACCTTATTAACTTCTCAAAAGTTTCCTTCACTCTTCTACTTTCCAAACTATTTCAGCCGTTATCTTTTTAAGGTACATAAATTTACATTTATTTGAAGCTGTAATGGCATTTTCTATAATTTATTCATAGGTAAATTTGAAAGATAGTGTGTAAAGAATAATTTAACCTTGAAGTTATAGAATACTTGACTATGGCTTAAACAAATGAAAGATAATTATCTATTTGTTTGAATAACAAGAATCGTACACAGTTTAGCTACCTTGGTTTTAAATTAAAGGCAATAGGAATTTATTAAAACATTTTAGAATACAAACAAATTATTAAAAATTTAAACATTTTTACTATGATAAAGGGCAGGGATATTACATTTTTTTTATACAGCTCATTCCTTGGCTCGTTGAGGGTAGTTATAAATTTTGTTCCTTCAATCATAATATGTTTTTTCTTCAGATTTCTGTTACAATTTTGAATTTATAATTTTCAAGTGAGTTCTACTACAATATGCCTAGGTATAGTTATGTTTTAATTATTACACATCCTCCGTAGGATATGTACAAATTGTACAAATTTGTATTGTGATAGTTTCCAGCATTTTCTTTAATAGTAAGCTATTGTCTTTTAGATATCATTTATTTCACATTATTTCTTAGCTTTTCTCTATAGAAATTCACTTACATATGTGTTAGATTTTTACCTGGTTGATAGGATTTCGCTGTGTCCCCACCCAAATCTCAACTTGAATTATATCTCCCAGAATTCCCATGTGTTGTGGGGGAGACCCAGGGGGAGGTAATTGAATCATGGGGGCTGGTCTTTCCCATGCTGTTCTCTTGATAGTGAGTACCTCTCATGAGATTTGATGGGTTTATAAGGGGTTTCCACTTTTGCTTCTTCTCATTTTTCTCTTGCTGCTGCCATGTAAGAAGTGCCTGTCACCTCCCACCATGATTCTGAGGCCTCTTCAGCCATGTGGAACTGGAAGTCCAATTAAACCTCTTGTTCCCAGTTTCAGGTATGTCTCTATCTGCAGTGTGAAAACGGACTAATACAGTAAATTAGTACCAGTAGAGTGGGGTGTTGCTGAAAAGATACCTGAAAATGTGGAAGCAATTTTGAAACTGGGTGACAGGCAGAGGTTGGAACAGTTTGGAGTGCCCAGAAGAAGACAGGAAAGTGTGGGAAAGTTGGGAACCTCCTAGAGACCTTTGAATGGATTTGACAAAAATGCTGATGGTGATATGAGCAATAAGGTCCAGACTGAGGTGGTCTCAGATGGAGATGAGGAACTTGTTGCAAAGTAGAGCAAAGGTGACTCTTGTTATGTTTTAGCAAAGAGACTGGTGGCATTTTGCCCCTACCCTAGAGATTTGTGGAACTTTGAACTTGAGAGAGATGATTTAGGGTATCTCACACAAGAAATTTCTAAGCAGCAAAGCATTGAAAATGTGACTTTGGGTGTTGTTGAAAGGATTGCATTTAAAAAAGGAAACAGAGCATAACAGTTCAGAAAATTTGCAGCCTGACAATGCAGTAGAAAAGAAAAACCTATTTTCTGAGGAGAAATTCAGGCCAGCTGCAGAAATTTGCATAAGTAGCAAGAAGCCTAATGTGAATCCCCAACACCATGAGGAAAATGTCACCAGGCCACGTCAGAGAACTTCATGGCAGTCCCTCCCATCACAGGCCCAGAGGCCCAGGAAGAAAAAGGGGTTTCATGAGCTGGGCCCAGGGTCCCCATATTGTGGGCAGCCTGGGGACTTGGTGCCCTGTGTCCCATTTGCTGCAGCTATGGCTGAAAAGAGCCAACATAGAGCTCAGGCTATGGCTTTAGAGGGTGGAAGCCCCAAGCCTTGGCAGCTTCCACATAGTGCTGAGCCTGCAGGTGCACAGAAATCAAGAATTGAGGTTTGGGAGCCTTCACCTATATTTCAGAAGATGTATGGAAACGCCTGGATGCCCAGGCAAAAGTTTGCATCAGGGTCACGGCCCTTATGGAAAACTTCTGCCAGGGCAGTGTAGAAGCAAAATGTGGGGTCAGAGCCCACACACAGAGCCCCTAATGGGGCACTGCCTAGTGGAGCTGTGAGAAGAGGGTCACCTTCCTCCAAACCCCAGAATGGTAGATCCTCCAACAGCTTGCACCGTGAGCCTGGAAAAGCCACAGACAATCAATGCCAGCCCATGAAGGCAGCCAGGAAAGAGGCTGTAGCCTGCAATGCCATAGGGGTGGTGGAGCTGCCCAAGACCATGGAAACCAAACTCTTTCATCAATGTGACCTGGATGTGAGACCTGGAGTCAAAGGAGATGATTTTGGAGCTTTAAAATTTGACAGCCCCGCTGGATTTCAGACTTATATGGGCCCTGTCACCCCTTTGTTTTGGTCAATTTATCCTATTTGGAATGGCCGTATTTACCCAATACCCATACCTCCATTGTATCTGGGAAGTAACTAGCTTGTTTTTGATTTTACAGGCTCATAGGTGGAAGGGACTTGCCTTGTCTCAGATGAGACTTCGGACTGTGGACTTTTGAGTTAATGCAGAAATGAATTAAGACTTTGGGGGACTGTTGGAAAAGCATGATTGGTTTTGAAATGTGAGACATGAGATTAGGAGGGGCCAGGGGCAGAATAATATGGTTTGGCTGTTTTCCCACCCAAATCTCAACTTGAATTGTATCTCCCAGAATTCCCACATGTTGTGGGAGGGACACAGGGGGAGGTAAATGAATCATGGGGCCCAGTCTTTCCTGTGCTATACTCGTGATAGTGAATACATCTCACGAGACCTAATGGGTTTATCAGGGGTTTCTGCTTTTGCTTCTTTCACCTCCCACCATGATTCTGAGGCCTCCCCAGCCATGTGGAACTGGAAGTCAATTAAACCTCTTGTTGTTCCCAGTTTTGGGTATGTCTTTAGTGGCAGTGTGAAAACAGACTGATATACTGATTCTAGTATGATTTTTATGTTATTTTATGTATTTTATGTCTATCTCCTTTAGTGCTAAGTGTTTATTTTTTTTCAGATCTACTTTTCTCTTTAATTGCTCCATTGATACATTTTTTGTAGGTTCACTTTCTCTTGAGTTTTGAAAAAAATTCTTAGACTTTTAATTTATTTTATATATTAATTGTAGCTCTTTTTATGTTTATGTGTGTTAGCTCTAGTATCTATAATTGTGAGTGATTTCTATTGTCATGCCTGAGTATTGAATATTTTAATAATTTTTAAAATAATTTTTATTGTTTTGGTTGAGTGACAAATGTAGTATATGAAAAAATCATAGAGATCACATAAGGGTATAGGTTGTTCTCTTCCTCTGGAGAGAGTCCACCTTTGTTCAGGAGGGTGGTTCTGCTGACAGCAATAGAATGATTGGAAGCTGTAATTGGGTTACTTGGCTGTTGTTTCTGGTTCTTTCACTATCAAAGGTATTTAATTCTGGTATTTTAAGTGAAACCTTTCTGTCTTATTTGGAGCCTCTCTTCCTTTTTGATCCTTGAACCACCATTTTGTCTGGTACAGCATGTAAATTTATCTAACGTTCCCTTTGGCTTCTCAGTTTCTTATCCATGAATTTTAGAATTACTAGATGCCTCCTGAGGAAAAGTGGGGCCAATGGCTGTGTTTACTTCCTTGTGCCTCCCTTTTCCTCCTGATCTTGTCCCACACATTCTTCCTGCCTTGGTAAATCTATGATGCCTTCAAACAGTTTTGGGTTTTGGTTTTTGCTTTTGAATAGACTGCGTAATTAGGTATAGGTTTTCAGTAGGAAATGTGGTCTAGAATAAACTGGTCTACCATTATTACAAGTCACAATACCACTAACAAGCTTTAGAAGGCATGGTAAAAGAATTGGGAGTGTTAAAAAATATTCATGACACGTATTAAATAATAGGAAATCACACTTTTTGTAGGGGAATTATTGTGATAGATATAGGGACTATTGCACTGGCAATGAGGTTTTGAACTAGAGAACAGTAACTGGGCTGGACTTAAAATAAAACAAAGTGGGAGTTTATAGCCAAAAGTAGGGTCAGGGTCAGTGGGTGAAAAAACACTAAGAGAAAACATCAGGGGTAAGGGGAATTTCTAGTTAAAATGACCTAACAGGAATCTGGCCAAAGGCAGGCCAGGATGAGTAGTTATTATCTGGGGAATGGTTTAGGATGATAATATGGATAGCTATGTTGAACTATAGGTCAATAAAACCTCTTTCCTTTATATAAATTACCCAGTCTTGAGTATTTCCTTATAGCAATGTGAAAACAGAGAAATACAGAAAATTGGTACCAGCAGAGTGGAGTACTACTATAAAGATACCTAAATATGTGGAAGCAACTTTGGAACTGGGTAATGGGCAGAGGTCAGAACAGTTTGGAAAGGTCAGAAGAAGATAGAAATATCTGGGAAAATTTGAGACTTCCTAGACACTTGTTGAATGATTTTGACCATAATGCTGATAGTAATGTGGGCAATCAAGTCCAGGCTGAGGTGGTCTCAGATGGAGATGAGGAACTTCTTGGGAACTGGAGCAAAGATCACCCTTGCTATGCTTTAATGAAGAGACTGGAGGCATTTTGTCCCTGACATAGAGATCTGTGGAACTTTGACCTTGAGAGAGATTATTTAGGGTATCTGACAGAAGAAATTTTTAAGCAGCAAAGCATGCAAAAGGTGGCCTGGCTTTTTCTGAAAGCCTACAGTCATATACACATTCACAAAGAGATGATTTGAAATTGAAACTTATGTTTAAAAGGGAAGCAGAGCATAAAAATTTGGAGAATTTGCAGCCTGACCATGTGGTAGAAAAGAAAAACTCATTTTCTGGGGAGGAATTCAAGCCTCTTGCAAAAATTTGCATAAATAATGAGGAATCAAATTTTAATATCCAAGACAATGGGGAAAATGTCTCCAGGGCATCTGAGATATCTTTGCAGCAGCCCCTGCCATCACAGGCCTGGAGGCCAAGGAGGGAAAGGTGGTTTCCTGGGCCTGGCCCAGGGCCCCACTGCTCTGTGCAGCCTCAGGACATGGTGCCCTACATCCCAGCCACTCCAGCTCCAGCCACGGCTAAAAGGGGCCAACTTAAAGCTCGGGCCATGGATTCAGAGGTGACAAAACTCAAGTCTTGGTGGCTTCTACATGGTGTTGGGCCTGCAGGTGTACAGAAGAGTTGAGCCTTGGGAGCCTCCATCTTAATTTCAGAGGATATATAGAAATGCCTGAATGTCCAGCAAGAAGTCTGTTGAAGGGGGCATAGCCCTCATGGAGAACCTCTGCTAGGGCAATGCAGAGGGGGAATGTGGCATTGGATCCCCCACACAGATTCCCCACTGAGGCACTGCCTAGTGGAGCTGTGAGAAAAGGACCACCATCCTCCAGACCCCAGAATGGTAGCTGACAGCTTGCACTGTGCTCCTGGAAAAACCACAGGCACTCCGTCTCACGTGCTTTAACTAGAAGAGCCACAGCGGTGAAGTTGCCCAAGGCCATGGTAGCTGCCCAAGGCCATGGGAGCCCACTCTTGCATCAGTGTGCCCTAGATGTGAGACATGGAGTCAAAGGAGATTATTTTGGAGCTTTAAGATTTAATAACTGCCCAACTGGGTTTCAGAATTTCATGGGGCCCCAGACCTCTTTGATTTGGCCAATCTCTCCTCAGAATGGGAACATTTACCCAATGCCCGTACTCCCATTGTATCTTGGAAGTAACTAGCTTGTTTTTGATTTTACAAGCTCACAGGTGGAAGGGACTTGCCTTGTCTCAGATTAGATTTTAAATAATCTTAACTAATATTTTCTATTTTTTCTACAGATGAATAATTACTGAGTATTTTGATAACAACACTTAAGAATACATTTGTCTCTTTTATGTATTAAAATATACTTCTTATTTAAATAATTTGTATTTTTAAAATATTAACTCCCACAATATCACTGTAATGTTGGCAATTGTAATATCTCATAATATTAATAAAACATAGCTTTATACTCTTCCCTGCAAGGTAAAAATAGATTTAAAATAACAGGCTTATGTAAGTCATGTGCCAGAGTTTTGGAAGAACTTAGGTATCTTTATTTTCCAGAAAACTATTAAGATATCTAGAATTCATTACTTTTATTCTTCTGCATAACATGACACTGTAACCAATTAGCAATAAATTTATATATTTGTCAATAAATATTGAACACTTTAAAATTATATTTTAATATAAATACTATTTCATTTGAATAATATGAGTTCATTAACAGGTAGATTAGTATAATGTAGCTTTCCATGTGAAATATTTTTAAAATATAGCATTTTTACTTCATTGACTGAATATACACATACAAGATCTGCCTATTTAATGCTATATGTATGAGAAAATATAAGCATGTCAACACTATCAGGACATTTAAAGTTTATCTTTCCCAGCTGATTCGCAAAATGATAAATAATTGCACATAAACAGTAAGTGGATTTCTAATGGACAAAATGCAGTTACTCTTTAAATGCAAAGATTTTTTAAAAAGTATTCACAAATGTCATGCAATCATTAGAAGTTGTCCAAATATAAATAAATTCCAGAGTTTAACTCAACTACGAATTTCTTAAAAGTGGTGAGAGAAAAAATGAGAGATCATGGAAAAGTGCATTTCTTGGCGTGCCTCACAATTTACGTGTAAGATTTGATGCAGTGTTTCATTCCATATATTTTCACTCTCTCAAGGTAATTTTAACTAAAAGTCAGCTTTAAATTTTACTTATTAGGGGCCATTTCTCAGTAGTATAATGATAATTGTATTTCTTATCATGTAACACTGAGTGAATGAAATGAAAAACAGAAAGTTTTACCTAAACTATTGCTAATTATTTTTCAACCAGTCAGAAGGCTACTGTTGGCTGGGCAAACTGTCTCATATCTGTAATCCCAGCACTTTGGGAGGTTAAGGCAGGAGAATTGCTTGAGTAGAGGGGGTCAAGGCTGCAGTGGGCCAATATCACACTACTGCACTCCAGCCTAGGTGACAGAGTGAGCCCCATACCAAAAAAATAAATAAATAAACAAATGGCCATTGTTGGTTAGGAGTGTAGATTGTGGTACAGTTAGAAAAAATTCTGTGGCTGGGCGCGGTGGCTCACACCTGTAATCCCAGCACTTTGGGAGGCCGAGGCATGTGAATCACGAGGTCAGGAGGTCGAGACCATCCTGGCTAACACGGTGAAACCCTGTCTCTACTAAAAATACAAAAAATTAGCCAGATGTGGTGGTGGGCGCCTGTAGTCCCAGCTGCTTGGGAGGCTGAGGTAGGAGAATGGCATGAACCCGGGAGGCGGATCTTGCAGTGAGCCTAGATCACGCCACTGCACTCCAGCCTGGGCGATAGAGCGAGATTCCGTCTCAAAAAAAAAAAAATTGTGATTTCTCAAAACAAAATGCATGAACTTAGCTCATTAGATAACATACTCACAGGGAAGACAACACAAAAGGCCAAACTAATTTCATATTATTACAGAAGCAAGCAATAACTTCTTGCAATACAGAGAGGTCCTCGAGGTTGGTGTCCTTGAAAATAGAAACTTCAAAAGGAGTACCTACTGAATCTCCTTATTTCCTAGACACTGAGAAGACACTAGGTTGATTTCCCTGGAAGCCTGGGGCATCAAAAAAAATTACATTGAAATTCAAGTATTTGAATTTGGGTAAATGGATATTGTCAGAGCAGATGTTCTTTAGAAACAAGTTTGTGGTTTCATTTGATCAAATGTTCATGAACATAAGAATTCCATGTGATTTATTAAAATGACCTTGGGGAAGTTAGCTAAATTTACTGAGCCAGCTTTCTTTTGTATAACATGGATAAAATATTAGCTATATAAATATACTAGGAGATAAAAATGAGATACCTTTGCAATTTAAGTCCAATTTAGACCAGATAACCAGGTGAACATGCAATAACTCAACCTTATAGTAAACATCAAATGTTTAGTTGGACAATAACTAATTTTGTCAATCAGAAAATGAACAAATTAATTTCAGAAATTCGACTTACACAAACACACACACATAAGGACACATGCATACTCATGTATTTAATTTTTGTTCTGGTGTTATGTATTCAGTTAAAAAGGGAGATAGCTCCTTGTGCATGAAGCTACCATCTCTCCCTCTGCTCCTTATTCCAGAATTCTTGCTACATATATGCCCTGAATTTAATGAGCTAAGGGTTTAAGAAAAAAGAAATATTGAGGTAAAATCTTATACTATGCATAATACAGTTGGATGCATCTACTTAGTATTTTCTTTTTTCTTTTTTTTCTTTTTTTTTTTTTTTTGAGATGGAGTCTCGCTCTGTCACCCAGGCTGGAGTGCAGTGGCGCAATCTCGGCTCACTGCAAGCTCCACTTCCCGGGTTCACGCCATTCTCCTGCCTCAGCCTCCCAAGTAGCTGGGACTACAGGTGCCCGCCACCACGCCCAGCTATTTTTTGTATTTTTAGTAGAGACAGGGTTTCACCGTGTTAGCCAGGATGGTCTCGATCTCCTGACCTCGTGATCCACCCGCCTCGGCCTCCCAAAGTGCTGGGATTACAGGCGTGAGCCACCGCGCCTGGCCCATCTACTTATTATTTTCATTTATTTCTACTGTTTAGTCAAGAAATTGTTATGTTTAAGTTAGGGAAATTCCTCAGACAACCTTAACCCAAAGGGAAATTTATTATCCTGTGTATCCTTTAAAGGCAGGAGTTAGTAGTCGGCATGACTGAGACATAATGACTCTAACAAAGTTGTGAATTTCTAAAACTTTATTTCGGGGTAATTTTTTCTCTGAGAATGAAAAGTAATTAATTTGTTTTTCTGGGTGTGTTTGTTTGCCTGCTTATTTATTTTCAGTCTTGAGTGAGCCGGGGAACATGGTTTCAGATATCCCAAACTTTCCACATTCTCATGACTTGAGATTTCAGAAGATGCCCCCAGTGTTATGCCAAATTATGGAAAACACCAATGCACTTGTTTTGTGATGCATGGCCATCCCTCAACCAATAATTTTGTAATTATATGTATTGTCCCACTGGGTCCCATGCTGATTACTATAGGCATTGGGATGTGTGAATACACCTGATGAATACCTCCTCTCAAGACATGGATTGGGACATACGTAATTTCCCAAATGTCAGGCAAAGAAAGGTTTTTATACCACCAGAAAATTCAAGCTAATGCAAGTCAACAAAAACATTAAATGTCTTATCTGTATGTACTCCTTGGCTATGAAGCATACACATCTGCCATTTTCCTAGACATATAATTTTAAAAGGAAACTGCTACATACAACCAGGAAAAGTAACTGAAAAGCAATATTGCATTGGTACTGACCAATCAGAAAGGATCCCATCTAGAAACAATATTTTGTCGTAAGGCATATTGACTAAATACCACTAGACAAATAAATCTCAAACAATCCTTTGCTTGCTGAAAACAAACAGAGTGTTATCAGGGTGTGTCTTTCTGCCTTGGTTAATTTCGGCAACCAATGAATAAAAGACGATTACACCAACTACCAAAATGATGGCTATGCAGTGTTAGGACAAAAAAAAATGGGATACTATAATAGAATTTCGTATTTTAAAAATTGCAAGTTAAGCAGTTATATGAGATTTTATTTCAAATTATATACCATATCATAATGGACAAACACTGCAAGCACAACTTGATGTTGTAGCAAATTGATTTCATTGGTGAGACTATTTGACTGCTCAGAGTTTTGTTCTCAGAAACTCTCTTTCAATCTTTGTATCCAATTGGCATATGTATTTCACATCTCCCATTTGTGCCTCCTGATCCATTCCACATTTGTCACTCTGCTTTCTGCTGTACTAAGTTCAAGGTTACTACATTATCTCTTGCAGTGCCAATATACCTCTTGCAGGTTGAATTGTTATCCCTCAAAAACCTATGCTGTGAGTCCTAATCCCCAGTACCTATACATGTGGTGTTATTTTTGAAATAGTTTCTTTGTCAATATAATAAAGTTAAGATGAGATCATAATCAGACTAAGGTGGGCTCTTAATCAAATGACTGGTGTCCCTATAAGGAGAAAGAAATTTGGAGACACACAGAGATACAGAGGAGACACAGACAGGGGCAAATGCTAAGTTAGAATGGAGACAGAGATAGGAATAATGGAACTATAAGTCAATGAACATTATGGATTTTGATAACCATTACTTGCCAGGAGGGAGTCATAGATTGATTCTCCAACAGGGTATTAATAAAGAACCAACTCTACCAATGTCTTGATTTTGCCATCAAGCCTCCAGAACTGTGAGACAATAAATTCCTATTCTTGTATACTATCCAGTGGTGGTAAATTTTTATGGTGGTCCTGGGAAACGAACACAGCAAGCAACCTTTGGAAGTAGTCCTTGGATTACTTCCACTGAGAAAGAGGCAAGGTATCATGTTATCTTTCAGGAAGAGCCCAGCATCGAGGTCATATAATATCCTGAGACTTGTCCAAAGGCTATTGAGAGACTTGCAGTCATTTACAAGGTGACTGTTTACTGTGGAATAATATAATTAATATAACAATAATGATTTATATCAAGGGTCCCCAGCCTTCAGGACACAGTCTAGTACAATCTATGGCATATTATGAAACGGGTTGCACAGCAGGAGGTATGCTACGAGAGAGCATTACCATCTGAGCTCTGCCTCATCAGGTCAGCAGTGGCATCAGATTCTCATAAAAGCACAAACCCTCTTGTTAACTGCATGTGCACGGGATCTAGGTCGTGCATACTCCTTATAAGAACCTAATGCCTAATTATCTGCCCCCATGGAAAAAGTTGTCTTCCATGAAACCGGTAATTTGTGCCAAAAATATTGAGGACTGCTGATTTAGATTATAAGTAACAAAAATTGAGGATATTATATACTTACTTTGAGATTTGCTGATCTTCAGAAATTCAAAATGCCATAATGGTCCACCAGTCATAGTAGTTGTAAATGAAGTCTTAGCCCAGGTGTCTTCTAACGGTGGGTCCAATGTGACTATTGAACCATTCTATAATTATTTCTTTGAACTCAAAAGAGGTAGCCAGGATAGATACACTTAGCAATTGAAAGAATCTGCACACTGGTGCCTAACCTATGGAATGATATCACAGACAGGAATCATAGTACACAGATAGGACTAGTTAGAAGCTTCTGGAAATGTCCACACCTTACAAAGAGGGTGAAACATACCAGTATTGCATCCTAGAGTGAACTGTAGAGATTACTGTTACCATAAAAGACTTGAGAGATTCAGAGCTGATATTCGCTATCTTATCTCCATTTAAATCTTTTAATCATTGCTAAACCCAGATGAATTATAGAGAATTACCATGATACCATTCATAGGTGGTGATGCTAATCATGGCTTGTGCTTCAGATGTGGTGTCTTTATTGAAATAATGAAAATCTTGGCATCTATTATGCAACTTATTTCTGTAAGTTAGAAAAGAATTATAATTTAAGTTAGGCTAAGATCATGCTTGGTGTCCTGCCACAGAGCTACATCAATTTCCCTTCTCTTTGTCATAGTAAAGTTGACAAGTGAGTTGATTATCTAAGACATCTGAATTCAAAGGGTCAATGGGTGTCCTTTTTAAGTAAGAGACTTCCTGCACCATCCACAATTTTGAAAAATGCAAAAGTCTTGATTTGTCTCCTTGGATTTTGGAGGAAACATATATTACAATTGGCTATGCTCCTTAACCCATTTATCAGGTAACCCGTAAGGCTGCCAATGTTGAGTGGGTCTTGGAGCAAAAGACCTTTCTGCATCAAGTTCAAGCTGTGGTGCAAGCTGTCCTGCTTTGTGATCCATCAAATAAAAGAGTATGAGAAGTATCAGTGGCACTGATAGATTCTGTATAGAGTCTTGGGTGAGTCCCATTTAGAGAATCACAGCATGGATTGTAGTGTTTTGGGAGAATGCCAAGTTTTCGCCTGAAAATGAGCACTGGTAAAAGCTAAACTCCTGACTAGGGGACTCCAAGTGACTATGAATCTCTAATCAGTCCTTATAAGCATAGTGTAAAAACTAAATTAACCTGTAAAATTACATGTGTGTAGTTGCACTCAAATTTAAGATCGAATATCTATAGTCCACATTCTACTCTAAACATGACTTTGAAAACGTAGGTCCTGAGAGTACATGTCAACTGCATAAGAAGGTGGTTCAGACACCTGTTATACCTACCTGTTATTACTACTTTGCTACCTTTCTCTCAATTCATACCTAGGGTGTCATGGCGAATTGCCTATGGCCTGTGCTTGTTTATAGTTGGATGTGATTTATTTTCCACATACAGCTGAACATGTGTGGCTGCTGCACTACGACGTGACTTACAGTGCCCTGAATGACTTTAGTGACAGGAAATCCTTCCAATAAGCAGATTCTTTGGTAAAGTTTCTTGTCTACTTTGTGTGGAAGTATAGATGACCTGAAATGTGACTATATACAGGTAGAATTCTAGATAGTAACTATTAAGTTGGCCAGCTTGAGTAGAATTTGGAAAAAAAAAATTAAAAAATTAATGTAACAAAGACATCTCTGAGGAAATAAGTATGTTGGTGTTACTCTTTGAGTGGGCACATGTAGAGCGATTTATGGCCAATGTATATGTCTGCCAAGAGGCAACTATGGTGAAAGATCATGAGCTCCAATACATAGACTACTCTCCAGGAGTTATCTGCATAATTTGGATGAGTGTAAAACCTGCAAGCATGACAGGCCAATGCTATTATCCTGAAATGGTATCATTACCACGCAGTGACCAACTTTCTGTATAGTGGTAGCTTGATTACATCTTTTCTATTTTGAAAAGAATGGTGTTATTTTTCTCATAGGAATGGAAACATATTCAGGATATACATTTTCCTTTCCAGGCGGCAGCACTTCTGCCAGCATTACTAGTTATAGAGTTACAATAATCCTCATCTATTGCCATGTTGTACGACTCAATTGTTTCTGCTCAGGACACACTTTTCACAGTTTAACAAATGCAAAACTTCCACTTCTGACCAAGATGGAACAACAGAGCACCCAGATTCATAAAGCAAGTCCTTAGAGACCTATAAAGAGACTTAGACTCCCGGACAATAATAATGGGAGACTTTAACACCCCACTGTCAACATTAGACAGATCAACGAGAAAGAAAGTTAACAAGGATATCCAGGACTTGAACTCAGCTCTGCACCAAGGAGATCTAATAGACATCTACAGAACTGTCTACCCCAAATAAACAGAATATACATTCTTCTCAGTACAACATCTCACTTATTCCAAAATTGACCACATAGTTGAAAGTAAAGCACCCCTCAGCAAATGTAAAAGAACAGAAATTATAACAAACTGTCTCTCAGACCACAATGCAATCAAATTAGAAATCAGGATGAAGAAACTCACACAAAACCACACAACTACATGGAAACTGAACAACCTGCTCCTGAATGACTACTGGGTAAATAACGAAATGAAGGCAGAAATAAAGATGTTCTTTGAAACCAATGAGAACAAAGACATGACATATCACAGTCTCTGGGACACATTTAAAGCAGTGTGTAGAGGGAAATTTATAGCACTAAATGCCCACAAAAGAAGGCAGGAAAGATCTAAAATCGACACCCTAACATCACAATTAAAAGAACTAGAGAAGCAAGAGCAAACACATTCAAAAGCTAGCAGACGGCAAGAAATAACTAAGATTAGAGCAGAACTGAAGGAGATAGAGACACAAAAAACCCTTCAAAATATCAATGGATCTAGGAGCTGGTTTTTTGAAAAGTTCAAAAAAATAGATAAACCACTAGCAAGACTAATAAAGAAGAAAAGAGAGAAGAATCAAATAGATGCAATAAAAAATGATAAAGGGGATATCACCACAGATCCCACAGAAATGCAAACTGCCATCAGAGAATACTATAAACACCTCTACGCAAATAAACTAAAAAATTTAGAAGAAATGGATAAATTCCTGGACACATACAACCTCCCAAGACTAAACCAGGAAGAAGTTGAATCCCTGAATACACCAATAACAGGCTCTGAAATTGAGGCAATAATTAACAGCCTACCAACCAAAAAAAGTCCAGGGCCAGACGGATTCACAGACGAATTCTACCAGAGGTACAAAGAGGAGCTGGTACCATTCCTTCTGAGACAATAGAAAAAGAGGAAGTCCTCCCTAACTCATTTTATGAGGCCAGCATCATCCTGATACCAAAGCCTGGCAGAGGCACAACAAAAAAAGAGAATTTTAGACCAATATCCCTGATGAACATTGATGCAAAAATCCTCAATAAAATACTGGCAAATGAATCCAGCAGCACATCAAAAAGCTTATCCACCAGGATGAATTTGGCTTCACCCCTGGGATGCAAGGCTGGTTCAACATATGCAAATCAATAAACATAATCCATCACATAAGCAGAACCAAAGACAAAAACCACATGATTATCTCAACAGATGCAGAAAAGGCCTTTGACAAAATTCAACAGCCCTTCATGCTAAAAACTGTCAATAAATTAGGTATTGATGGGACATATCTCAAAATAATAAGAGCTATATATGACAAACCCACAGCCAATATCATACTAAATGGGCAAAAACTGGAAGCATTCCCTTTTAAAACTGGCACAAGACAGGGATGCTCTCTCTCACCACTCCTATTCAACATAGTATTGGAAGTTCTGGCCAGGGCAATCAGACAAGAGAAAAAATAAAGGGTATTCAATTAATAAAAGAGGAAGTCAAATTGTCCCTGTTTGCAGATGACATGATTGTATATTTAGAAAACCCCATCGTCTCAGCCCAAAATCTCCTTAAGCTGATCAGCAACTTCAGCAAAGCGTCAGGATAGAAATCAATGTGCAAAAATCACAAGCATTCCTATACACCAATAACAGACAAACAGAGAGCCAAATCATGAGTGAACTCCCATTCACAATTGCTACAAAGAGAATAAAATGCCTAGGAATCCAAATTACAAGGGCTGTGAAGGACCTCTTCAAGGAGAACTACAAACCACTGCTTAATGAAATAAAAGAGGACACAAACAAATGGAAGAACATTCCATGCTTATGGATAGGAAGAACCAATATCATGAAAATGGCAATACTGCCCAAGGTAATTTATAGATTCAATGTCGTCCCCATCAAGCTACCAATGACTTTCTTCACAGAATTGGAAAAAACTACTTTAAAGTTCATATGGAACCAAAAAGAGCTCGCATTGCCAAGACAATCCTAAGCCAAAAGAACAGAGCTGGAGGCATCACACTACCTGAATTCAAACTATACTACAAGTCTACAGTAACCAAAACAGCATGGTACTGGTACCAAAACAGAGATATAGACCAATGGAACAGAACAGAGCCCTCAGAAATAATACCACACATCCACAACCATCTGATCTTTGACAAACCTGACAAAAACAAGAAATGGGGAAAGGATTCGCTATTTAATAAATGGTGCTGGGAAAACTGGCTAGCCATATGTAGAAAGCTGAAACTGGATCCCTTCCTTACACCTTGTACAAAAATTAATTCAAGATGGATTAAAGACTTAAATGTTAGACCTAAAACCATAAAAACTCTAGAAGAAAACATAGGCAATACCATTTAGTACATAGGCACGGGCAAGGACTTCATGACTAAAACACCAAAAGCAATGGCAACAAAAGCCAAAATAGACAAATAGGATCTAATTAAACTAAAGAGCTTCTGTACAGCAAAAGAAACTATCATCAGAATGAACAGGGAATGTACAGAATGGGAGAAAAGTTTTTCAATCTACCCATCTGACAAAGGGCTAATATCCAGAATCTACAAAGAACTTAAACAAATTTACAAGAAAAAGTCAAACAACCCCATCAAAAAGTGGGCAAAGGATATGGACAGACACTTCTCAAAAGAGACATTAATGCATCCAACAGACACATGAAGAAATGCTCATCATCACTGGCCATCAGGGAAATGCAAATCAAAACCACAATGAGGTACCATCTCACACCAGTTAGAATGGCGATCATTAAAAAGCAGGAAACAACAGGTGCTGGAGAGAATGTGGAGAAATAGGAAAGCTTTTACACTGTTGGTGAGACTGTAAACTAGTTCAACCATTGTGGAAGACAGTGTGGTGATTCCTCAAGGATCTAGAACTAGAAATACCATTTGGCCCAGCCATCTCATTACTGGGTGTATACCCAAAGGATTATAAATCATGCTACTATAATGACACATGCACACATATGTTTATTGCAGTACTATTCACAATAGCAAAGACTTGGAACCAACCCAAATGTCCATCAATGATAGGCTGGATTAAGAAAATGTTGCACATATACACCATGGAATACTATGCAGCCACAAAAAAGATGAGTTCATGTCCTTTGCAGGGACGCGGATGAAGCTGGAAGCCATCATTCTGAGCAAACTATCACAGGGACAGAAAACCAAGCACCGTATGTTCTCACTCATAGGTGGGAATTGAACAATGAGAACACTTGGAGACAGGGTAGAGAACATCACACATTAGGGTCTGCTGTGGGGTAGGGGGAGGAGGGAGGGATAGCATTAGGAGAAATACCTAATGTAAATGACGAGTTAATGGGTGCAGCACACCAACATGGCACATGTATACATATGTAACAAACCTGCACGTTGTACACATGTACCTTAGAGCTTAAAGTATAATAATAATAATAAAGTATACTGTTGATTGAATCACTAATTATAACCAAAATAATTAATTTAATGTATGTGTGCGTTTTGTATCATTTTTGGTTAGATTCCTTTGAGCAGCTATTTTGGCATTGTGTAGAGCCAATTATAAATGAAACATATACAAATGATTTCCTGTATTTTTGGAAGAAATTCATCATGTCAAAATTTATTTAAACATTTTGTTAGGCACATATGTAAAATATTAAATTATTACATAACTACATATTTTAATAATATCAGTTAATGATTTTATTAACCCCTTTTTTCATTTTGAGAGACATTGAAGCTACTGTTTTACTTTCATTGTAAATCTTAACATGCATTCATCTCTTAAAGACTGTGCAGGTTGCTTAGCAAAGGAAGCTTTGTGCTGTCAGTCCTTTATCATAGAATAAATGATCATGTCTATATACATGTAAATAGTACAAAGACTAATCCTGCCTTGGTGTATCAAAGCATCCCAATTCTGTTTCAAAATGATAAGTGGCCTTGTTCAGAGAAAGGTATCTAAACCTTCTTAGACATTCTGCATAAATAAGAAATGTCATTTAATTGGAACTAGCTGCATGAAAATGGGGCTTCTGTTTGGAGAGATTAAGGTGTGATTTATCATATTGGTAAGAGTCAGATTCTTGCCAATCCTGATCCACCATGTCAACTGCCTCAAGTATATTTAGAAATTCTTTCTTCAAAATCAAATAAGCCCATCCGCATTGATACTATTTAAGTGAACCCTTGATGCATTTTGAAAATTTGAGCAAAATTACAAATATTTTAAATGTGTTTTTCATCTTTTTCATCATTATTTTCTACAATGCGTCTGGACTGTTTTTCAGCAATCGGCAGCTTCATGTTTGGGAATACAATTCTATTCAAAAATTTTTAACATTTCTATTGGAGAAATTCATTGAAACGCCAAGGTTTTTACCTGATTTAGAATGCAATCTTGTTCCTGGGAGAAAATACAAATGAATCTCAAAACTATAGCCTTCTTGCATTTGATATTTCAGAAAAGCTTCTCAAAAGCCCCAGCTGTCAGGAATTGAGATTTGGACCTGCTTTAAGTCACTAAGTTCAACAAATACACCTGAAGGGGATTATAAACGGCCACCACATCCCTTGTTATCACTGTGTCTGATGAACACTTCATTATCTTTGAAACTGTGTAAGGACTTAGGTTGGCAAGTGTTGCTGTAAATTGGATTTGACACATTAGATTCTTAAAGAAAAAAATTATCAACAGCCATAAGGAATATCAGATTGACAAGAAACAGAGAAAAGCCTTTAGAAATAAGGTAACTGGAAAAATATTTTTCAAATTACCTTTGTTTATCTTGCCCCATTAAAAGAAAATTAGCTAGAACATGAAAAGAGAATTAGCAGTTAAAGATAATTGGCTACAATACTACAACCCTTAGTAAAATTTAACATAACTGTAACAGATGAAGATAAAATATACTATAAATTAACTTAAACATTTGTTTTCCCACAAATCTTGGTAACATCATCATATGGAGTGTTCACATTCCAAGTAATTTTAATCTCACATATATAAGTTGTGTATGCATATTTATTCAGAAATCTGAATCTTTTTAGTAAGTTTTAGAAACTATGATATAGAATTTCTTGTCATATTTCCTAAGAAGCAAATGAAAGTAAATTCATTCATACCGTCTTAATGAAAAATTCATGCTTTCACTTACGTTAGCTTAATTGTAATGATTTAGAATTTTTAGACAAGTCATAAAACCAATGTAGTATGAAGGTTCTTAACTGTTGGAGCTAATGGCGAAGTCAATTTCAGTGCAGTGTTTATTGAAGGCAGAGTGATTATATTAGAATCATTTATATGAAGATGCCCATTGCTGGTTGTCTCCAAATTAGAAAATAAAAAAGATAATCAGTCTCCCATGATGTTCTTAAAGTTTCAGAGAAAAAAATGAATAAAACATGAACTGCATCTAGCAACGGGATAAAAAGATTAAGATAGCATTGATCACAATTTATATATCACAATATAAAGAGGTTCTTGCTCCATGTCCTTTTTTTCCCTTGAACTCCATTTTAGTTATAAAGACTTTGTTAGAAGTCTTCCTTAATTATAGCTTCCATTTTCAAATTGTTTAAAATTAATGTTTACATTAATAAAGGCATTTTATATACAAATTAAAATGAACACATTTATGACTAGATATATTTTTACATGAGATATTCAATGTACATTCTTGACATTCCATCAATCTAATTTTTAAAAATTCAATCCAATAGCATAAAAATCACATTGAATAAAAGATTTTTTGAAACTCATTTAAAACCCAATGATGGAATCAGGAGAACAATGTATATATTCTCACACTTATTGCTGTATCTGTACGCCAGGGAGAACTGGGGAAGGCCAAAACTGCCCTAGAAACTCCATGAACAGGTAAAGTTGGGCAGTAGTAATTATTAACATTATCTTCCTTGTTTAGTGAAAGAAAACAAAACAGGTTTATACTCTTTATGATGATGGTTGTTCAGGTTTGCTCATTAATGATATCTTTGATCCTCATAGCCACTGCACATTGGCGTGAAAAATGCTGGTGTAGATGGAATATGGGCTAGCAGTGATGTGTAAAATATCAGCCGGGAAGGCTTTGTTCAGATATATCCTAATTTAAGCCATGTGACAAATGCTTTGCATAAGTGCTAGCAACATATTCAGATAATACCTTGGGAACTAAACATGTACCTCTGACTCAGCAAAGAGGTGTTTTCTTTTTCTATATAGTATCATAGGAATAACAAATTGCAACATATGTGAAAAAACAATATTGAAATATGAAAAATAAATAAAATTACAGAGTTGATTTCCCGAGATGAAACAGTAACATTAATAAAAACTTTAATAACAATTTCTATATTTTTTTACCAATCATTATCACCACATTTTGTGTTCATTATTACATAACAGCTAGTAGTCTTTCTTGAAAAAAAATCATTTTTATAAAGTAATAAAGAGAAACAAATTTCAATAACTATTTTGAATGAACATAAAAGCAGACATATGTAATGGTGATATTTAAGCATCTTTTAAACAAGAGAATCTACAGTGAATTTAATCACACCACATATAGAAAGAGACAACAAAACTATGGTTGCTTTCTAAATGTATAATTACCATATCTGTGTATTATAATGAGAAAACGTTTTATCATTGAGTTAAATACTAAGACAACCCTAATAAGCCAACAAAATTAAAAGTTTAAATGAAATTCAGTATAAGTGGCTTCGTCATCTTCATGGTAATCGTGAAATGACCAGTTCTCAAAAATGGCATGCAATAAAAACATTTACCATGTTAATTTTAAAGATTTAAATAATTATTTTTCTCATTCATATAATCTCAAACATATAATGTCATTTATGTTTTATGTATCATTTATTTTGCGTACAAAAATATATAGTGACAGTACAACAAAGCAGGTCACGGTTATTTTCAGGAAGCCTATGTTAGACATAGGATGTAAACATGAAGAGATATAATTTACATAAATTCAGAACCTAGATTTGATTTAAATGGTAGCACACTATTCTACTTTTCCTGCAGTTTCTGAAGTTTTCTGGAAAATTTTAAGCAGACTCATCTTTTCTATTCAAGGAAGTGGATTTAATTATCTAGTCCTTTAATTCTACCCAGTGATAAACATTACTTTTCAAATTTTATATTAGCAATAAACCACAATAATAAAATTATTGATTAGAAATCCATTTATAATAAAACCATTCATTTATTGACAGGGAATTATGTTCCAGGGATTGTACTAGCTATTTTAGAAAAGAATCATAGTTTAGAAATAAGAACCTAAAGCTTAGAGAGAGTTAATCACTTATTTATGACAACATAGCATACAAGTGGCAGAATCTAAATTGAAACTATATTTCTAAAATTGGCCTTTTCCCATCATGCCTTACTCCTATATGAATTTTGTTAAAGAAAAGTTCAGTGAAATCTTCTTTCTTTCCATAATATTATTAAAAGTCGATGTAAGTTATTTTTCTTTAGCATAATTGTACCATGAATATAAGAATTATTTCAGTCATGTTTGGATTCAAGAAATTAAGAACTACTTAAATTTGCCTAATGCTGTATTGGGGATGTATTTACTATTAATTGTGTATACATTTGAAAAATGGCTTCAGGATTATTTTTACTGACTGAATCAGAATGTCATTACTCTTATACATATCTCTATTATTTGACATTTGATATCTAACTGATTAATAGACTATAACTTGAGAATTATAGCATAATGCATTCACAGCTATGTTATGAACACATTTTAAGAGATCTTCATTTCCATTCCTATTTTGCAAATCCTATCTCTTTTAACATTTATTATTTTAGATGTTTTTATTCAAAAAGTAAGATTCAATTCAGAATATTATTTAAGTTCAAATGGCCTGTGTGGAAAATAATTTTAGTAACCCCTCTAAGTCTCAATGTATCAAGTACTAGAGGTATTATGATGATTAACACTCCATTACTTTCTATAGTTCAAATAATCCCCCTATCAAGTTTATAAAAGCCCTGATGTGTTCCTTCTTTAATCATAATGCTTCTCATCAAACAGAGTAGTTTGCAGCTGCTTAGCTTTCTTGCTCATCTGCTGAGACAAGCATCATTACTGCTAAGAGCTTCCCAAGTCATTCTTCATTTTTCTTAACAACAATGCAGGTTCAGAATTGCAACAATTGTCATTCACTGGGTATCCTCCAGCAATGTAGTGAACAAAAGGTGGCTGCTGTCACTTAGCCACTCCATCAGGAATTGTGTTTATTCTATCCGACAACTACAAAGATTTCTAATTTCGGAGAACAATTTCTTTCTGGTTCATTCTAATCACTAAGGACTCTGGTTCACTTTTAAAAGGAAAGAAAAACTGTGCTTTGAAGAATTTCAAGCCTTCTTCTGAAAATCAAGCTTAGTGTTTTGTTGTAATTTTGTTACAGTTTAAAAATACTCTTTCTACAATGCCTGAATATGTGGATTTCTAAAAAAATACAATATGAAACATTTTACCTTAGACTCTGTTTATTACATGCCCTCTATAGTATCTTACTAGATAGATCTTATGTATATAAGATCCACAATCTGTTAAAATCCACAATCCTTTTAGCATATTTGTTTATAAAATAACTTCAAAATACTAATCTCACTTAAATTTTGATTTTTCAATTATAGTGACTTTCACATACAGGTTTAGAAATAGCTCTAGAAATAGTGTTACATAAGAAACATTTTAAACCCACATTTCTTGTTTTTTATCTAACCACTATACACAGCCACATACACAATAAAAAAAAAAAAAAACTAACTAAAAAACCATAAGTATTTATTTTCCTAACCTATATGGTGAGTTTAATGCAATCTTGGTTTGGAAAATATTGGTATAATACATGAGAATATATTTAAGGCACACATGTAAACAGTGGTAGTTCACTCCAATGCCATTGTTACTATGCAAGAAACATTATAGACTGTTCAAATTTAAAAGAATAAAAAAAGAAAGTACAATAACAGATTTAGGCAAAAAATGGCACGGAATGTAAACAATATTTGCTGCTTGTCGATTGAAGGGCATACTTGACAATATTTTTGTTATAGATACTAAGATCCAAACATATTGTAGTGGTGACCTATTTGGCATACTTGAGCAACATTAAACATGAGAGCAAAATAAATACACTTTTAGAAAAATAAAAGCTGAGATAATTTATACTTCTAATTTCCATTTTTTTTTCAGTCTTTTTGTGATTTTATATTTAAAGTATGCATTTTAGGTAACATATTATTCAGTGTTGCTTTCATCCTGAATACTGAATTCTTCTTATATGAAGCATATAAAATAGTCAAATGTATACAACTTACTTCTTTCCTGACTTACTTTACATTAGTTAAATATTTTTTAGTATTCAATTTGATTTATTCTATTGGCACCATAGCTCAGCTGCCTCTTATTATTTTGCCCATAGGTGCTCTATGGTTATCAGTATGCATTCTTACCTTATCAAAGACTATTTGGAGTTAATGTTGTTACCAATTTACATTATAAAATTCACTTTATTCTTGACACTTTCCACTTACTACTTCATACTTGCCAACTTACTTCACACCTCATATTTTCCAGATTCCACATCACATCACATCACCTTGTCTACTTTCTATATTAAAATCTTATAACTAAAAACAATACAATCTCATTTGGCATTGCCCATCCTCGTTTTGTGAGATGTCTTTTCCATTATATATGCATATATACTATATATATGTGTATATATACATATATAATATATACACATATATCAAAAGAATCAATTTTATTCTTTTTGATGGCTGCATAGTACTCCATGCAGTGTATGTGCCACATTTTCTTTATCCAGTCTATCATTGATGGGCATTTGGATTGGTTCCAATTCTTTGCTATAGTAAACAGTGCTGCAATAAACATATATATGCATGTGTTTTTATAGTAAAATGATTTATAATCTTTTGGGTGTATGCCCAGTAATGAGATTACTGGGTCAAATGGTATTTCTGGTTCTAGATCTTGAGGAATGGCCACACTGTCTTCCACAATGGCTGAACTTCCCACCAACAGTGTAAAAGCATTCCTATTTCTCCACATTTTCTCCAGCATCTGTAGTTTCCTGACTTTGGAATGATTGCCATTCTAACTGGCTCTAGATGGTATCTCATTGTGGTTTTGATTTGCAATTCTCTAATGACCAGTGATGGTGAGCTATCATATGTGGGCCACATAGCTATCATATGTGGGCCACATAGATTTCTTTTTCTGAGAAGCGTCTGTTCGCATCCTTCACCCACTTTTTGATGTTTTTGTTTGTTTGTTTGTTTGTTTGTTTTGTAATTTTGTTTAAGTTCCTTGCAGACTCTGGTATTAGCCCTTTGTCAGATGGATAGATTACAAAAATTTTCTCCCATTCTATAGGTTGCCTGTTTACTCTGATGATAGTTTCTTTTGTTGTGCAGAAGCTCTTTAGTTTAATTAAATCCCATTTGTCAATTTCGGCTTTGATGCCATTGCTTTTGGTGTTTTAGTCATGACATCTTTCCCATGCCTATGTCCTGAGGTATTGCCTAGGTTTTCTTCTAGGTTTTCTACATTTTTAGGTCTTCTGTTTAAGTCTTTAATTCATCCTGAGTTAATTTTTGTATAAGGTGTAAGGAAGGTGTCCTGTTTCAGTTTTCTACATATGGCTAGCCAGTTTTCGCAACACCATTTATTAAATAGGGAATCGTTTCCCCATTGCTTGTTGTTGTCAGGTTTGTCAAAAATCAGATGGTTGTAGATATGTGGTATTATTTCTGAGGGCTGTGTTCTTTTCCATTGGTCTGTCTATCCGTTTTGGTACCAGTACCATGTGTTTTGGTTACTGTAATCTTGTAGTACAGTTTGAAGTCAGCTAGTGTGATGCCTCCAGATTTATTTCTTGGTAGATTGATTTTTTTTTTTTGCTTAGGAATTTCTTGGCTATACGGGCTCTTTTTTAGTTCCATATGAAATTTAAAATAGTTTTTTCTAATCCTGTGAAGAAAGTCAATGGTAGTTTGATGGGGATAGCATTGAATTTATAAATTGCTTTGCGCAGTATGGCCATTTTCACAATATTGATAATTTTTCCATTTGTTTGTGTCCTCTCTTATTTCCCGAACTAGTGGTTTGTAGTTTTCCTTGAAGAGGTCCTTCACATCCCTTGTAAGTTGTATTCCTAGCTATTTTATTCTCTTTGTAGCAATTGTGAATGGGGGTTCAGTCATGATTAGGCTCTTCGTCTGTTAATGGTGTATAGTAATACTTGTGATTTTTGCACATTGATATTTTATCCTGAGACTTTGCTGAAGTTGCTTATCAGCTTAAGGAGACTTGGGGCTGAGATGATGGGGTTTTCTAACTATATAATCATATCATCTGCAAACATACAATTTGACTTCCTCTCTTCCTATTTGAATACCCTTTATTTCTCTTTTACACATACTTTTAAATTACTGGCTGAATTATCTATATTTTATTTATTTAAATGATTTATTTATTATTGTTTATATTACTGACTTTTAATTTTTGAACACATTTTCTGTAATTGAACCAATTTATAACACCTTTAAATTTGTCTCTTCTAACAGTAATATCTGGCTATTAGGAGATCTGTTTCTTGAACTTGGGTCACATTTTCTGGTTTATTTTCAAGTCTAGTAATTATTTTATTGTGCACTTTTGTTTTAGAACAGTTTATAGCTATAGAATAAATGTAGTACATATATAATATAATATATAACTGTGATATATAAATATAATAAATATAGAGATTTTTCTATAACACCCAAGTATTTTTAATTATCAGTATTTTATATTAGTATGGTAAATTTGTCATAATTCATGAACCAATTTTGAGGTCCTTGGTTCTGTCAGAAAGTGACACTGTCCATATACCACCGGCCAAGAACCCTGCAAAGGAACTGTGTAGACAAAGTAAGAGGCCAGAACTTTAACAGGGTTTTCATTGGCTCTGTAATCAATATCAATTTCTCAAAGCAATGTGTTCATACATGAAAACATGCCATTTCAGTCAAAGTCCTGAGAGAATAACCAGTTTCTTCAACTGTGTCCTTATCAAAGAAAAAAGGTTCTTATTGAAATTATGCAAACAACTACATTGTCATGAATTATCAATATTCACAAATAATTTCTGTGTTCTGGAGAAATCAGGCAGAAAGAGAATTATGTCTTACATTCTGTTGACAAGAGTATACTGTACTCAGTTGTTGAAGGCTATAAATACCTCAAAAGAAAAAGTTCTCCAGATTCTGAAAAACAAGACAACAAAGTCAGCAATGCGTTAAACAAACAAACAAAAAAGCCAAAAATATATTGCAGTCCTCCATTAGCTCAGTCCATGCAATCAACTCCTGCTCTGCTTCATATTGGGCTAGCAATTTCTATGAAAACATCAGCCTTTTGACCATACTGTAAAAAGTTTGAACATACTGTAAAAATTTTATACAAATTTTATAGTTTTTTAAATTAAAGATCAGATTAATGCTCCAAGAGAACCCTGTTATTCCAACACAGAGGCCCAAACGCTGGCCTTCCATCAGTGTGCTATTGACATTAATGTTTAATTGATAGAAAAACCCTGAGCTAATTATATCCCTCCGAATTAGCCCTTAAAATCTTACATGTTCACCTCTTCCATGATAGTCACTGGGACTAGATGGACTTACTGGTTTTAATTTCTGGCCACATGTCTCACAAAAGCAGTTTATTTTTATTTTCACCTCCTCTGGGGTCTAAAGACAAGGCTTTGACTAGTGTCAATATTCAAAACTTAGCAGAAGTCAATGCCATTTTCAGACCCAGGAGTCAAATCCCTGTAACTAAAGAGCACAAGGATTGTTAATAGAACATTTATATGGCAGAAAGTCCTATCATTCTAGCATGTCACAAATTAAAACACTGTGATTTGGTGTCTACTCAGCACTTCAAACCACTTAGTTTGTTTAGTTTACTCCTTGCATATGTCTAATTGCTAGCATTCTAGCGATAGAACTATGACCAAAAGGATACAAAATGTGATCAGTACTATACCAAACTTATTGAAGTAAAACAACTAACTTTTCTTTGCAACAACCAAAAAATGGTAAATGCAAATATTAGTTCTGGAAATTCAGTCTAAGGATAAATAATCTTCCACTCTAAATACTATGCAACAAAACAAGGACAAAGTAAGAACGGGCTCACAATAATTTCTTTTCAGCTGTTTTAAGAGTATCATCACACATTTTCGAGATTCCTTTTTAGGTACAGTGCTAACAACTTATTAGGTAACTTTAACCACAAGACTCTTCAAACCAGTGCAACACTTGTACATATTTTCTTTTCAAGTACACACGTGAAAACCCAATAGTGATAAAACAACTACAAAGTTTCACTGTTTTTTTTCTACTACTTAATCCAAGTAAATGTCACTTAATTTTAATAATAGTAAACATAGCTAAAATAGAGAAAAATCTCAGTCAATATAATTTTCTTAAGAACAAGGCTAATCTTTCCTATCATTAATAATTTGTACCCATATCACAATTTTTCCTCATTACCTAAGGAAAATATCTGAAACCAATTCATATTATTGATTGACTTTGGAAATGAACACTATATTTAAACATTTCTATGTTCGCTTACTTTTCAAATTACAGAACAAATAATATACTATTTCTGTTAAGAAGTTACAAAAGTAAGTATTTTATTTTTTGGCCAGAAACCTCAAAGCTCTTATAGCTCTCTAGATCATTAGGGGTAAGCAAAATGAATCCAATTTTAAATGGCTGGTGTGCTTATTATTTTTTGAAGGCTTGACAAAGAGAGCTTAGGATTTAAATAAATAAAGCAAATGATAAATTATTGGAAATGCATAGGAAACAAAATTACTATTCATAGAATCAAATATAAGCCTTCCATTGGAAACTAAAAAACATCACTGGTTTTATATATGTATATGAAAGTAAAACCCAAGGAGGACAAACAACAAATAAATAAAAATCAGAAGCACAAAGAAGTAAGCAGGAAACCAACCGCAAATATTTCTCCTACCCAGTTTACCTTAGAGGCTACAGTGTTACCCAGAATCTTAATAAAGCTCATGATAGATATGTTGCTCCTTGTATATAAATCAATGTCTTTAAGTCCACCAACACTGCTATACATTTTGTGCAAGTAAGAGATTCACCTCAGGCATATGACCAGTAAGTACTTTAGTGCTAGTACTATCTAAGCAGAATAGCAAATATAATGTGAAAAAAAGCACTGGAAGCATTTATGTGAAATTTGGCTCCATGTTAAAGCTGACTTCATGCTTAACTATATTAAAAAAGAATTGCTGAACTGCCAACATATTTTTTACAATATTTCCTGTTTTATCTAACTTTATGAGTAGTGTTAATTAGACAAATATCTCCAACTTTTGATCAGGTTCTAAAGAATACTACCTGAAGTTTTTCAACTTTTTATTTTCTCTATATGTGCATAAAGATAGACACGTACAGTAACAGGAAAAATAAAAACTGCATATGACTTAGGACAGACTATCTATAACATGTTTGGGCTTTCTGTTTTGTCATAATTTTTCTCTTTATTTTAAATAACCAGTCATCTAACTTTAGGACAAACATTTGCCATACCAGATTCTTTCTCATACAAAATTACTCTCTTTTCTTTATAATCTTATTTACCAAAAATACAATTTCATATCAAAGCTTTCTTCACATCTTTCTCCCCTACTTAATGGTTCCTTTCTACCTAATTTTATAAATTTCAAGACCATAATTTGAATTAATCTGTAGACAACTTGTGAATTAGACAAAATTATTCTTTTTCTCAATAAGGATACATATTTTTGGCATATTTTGTATACAGAATTATATATGAACTACAACTCCTATTCTTAGTAACATTACGTGTTGCTGATAGACCAGCAACAAATCCTGGTCTATCAAATATTAGCATTTTATAGATGAGAAATTCCACAATTTTGGAAATGACTCAGACATCCAAGGAAAAACAAAAGTTATTTTAAGATTTTTAGATTTCATTTATTCCATTAACATTTTATTCATTTTTAGCAGTTTATCTACACTACTTATGAGAACTGAGATATTAGACAAAACTGGTAATCATTCCCTTGTTAATTATTTTATAACCTGTGAATATCAGGTGCCCACCCCAGTAAGAACTTTAAATTTAACTACATGTGTGTTTCCACCAATAACCCAGAAGAGTCAGCAATTTTCATTAAATCAACAACATTAAATTAGTTTTACTTATTAAAAAAAGTTACACAATGATCATTTTGTTTTGGCTGGGTTTATAGTTTTATAATATTCTATGCCAAACTCTGATAATTCAATATATCTAACAGAAACAAATATGTAGACAAACCTAGACAAAAACGTATGCTGACAGTTCTGAAGATATTTCTATTTTTATCTTACCAATACTTTTTTTTTTTTATTATACTGTAAGTTCTAGGGTACATGTGCACAACGTGCAGGCTTGTTACATATGTATACATGTGCCATGTTGGTGTGCTGCACCCATTATCTCGTCATTTACATTAGGTATTTCTCCTAATGCTATCCCTCCCTGCTCCCCGCACCCCACGACAGGCCCTGGTGTATTATGTTCCCCATCCTGTGTCCAAGTGTTCTCATTGTTCAATTCCCACCTATGAGTGAGAACATGGCAGTGTTTGATTTTCTGTCTTTGTGATAGTTTGCTGAGAATGATTGTTTCCAGCTTCATCCATATTTTTAAAGACAGCATGTTTAGTAAAGATTTACTTAAGTCACATAAACTTGAAAATTGCTTAGACTGATTTACTTAATTTATGAGTGCTGTTTTATTTGTGGGTCAATTTGGTAGACACAACATATAACATAATAAATGAATAGACACATAAACAGATCTAAACATGTATAGACACACCCAAAGATCCAATAGCTTGTACCTCTGAACTCTAGCCGTAAGATAGCAATACAAACTCAATAGTTTGCAAACATGTTCATGTGGCTAAACTTATTTGCCCCAATAGGTAATCCAATGAGGCTGTGAACCAAAATTTTGGGTAAAGCTGATTCCATGGCAGATTGATTTTTAAAGGCCAAACCTCCTCAATCTTTAAAGAACACTGGGGCCAAACACACCACAGAAGAACATCACGTACTAACCAGGCCCAACCCTGCTTAGAACAGCAGCTTTTAGTACGTATAATTCCAGAAGTCTCTGCCTATTTGGTACCGCCTTGATTTTTGGGAGTCTGTCTCAGTGAGAGTGGTTTATGTTTCCATTGTGTGCGCACATAAGTGCACACAAGTCTGTACTATGTCCACATGACTTTGCTGGAAAAGGCAGTAGCTGTGGATGGAGTATAGACATAGAGACTGAAGTTGTCAGACACAGATGTTTGAGGACCCCTCACCCCCAGGTTTGTAACTAAAACCAGAAGTTGGAAAAGACATATGTTGTACAGACCAGCAGCCAGAGATCCACATTCCTGTGTTGACATACTGTGTTGCAGGACTCAAAAGAGTCAAAGAATTCTAGATTCAAGCCTACCTTGTAAGTTATTTTTAAGGTATGCTTGTCCATTTAAGAAATAAAGTAACTTTGGCTCAAGCCTGTAATCCCAGCACTTTGGGAAGCCGAGGTAGGTGGATCACGAGGTCAGCAGTTTGAGACCAGCCTGGCCAATATAGTGAAACCCCCCCTCTCTACTAAAAATACGAATATTAGCTGGGCATGGTGGCGCGTGCCTGTAGTCCCAGCTACTCGGGAGGCTGAGGCAGAAGAATCGCTTGAACCCAGGAGGCAGAGGTTGCGGTGAGCTGAGATTGCACCACTGCACTCCAGCCTGGGCGACAGAGCAAGTTTCCGTCTCAAAAAAAAGGAGAGAAAAAGAAAAAGAAATAAAGTAACTTTTATTTATCAAAGTATTAGCTGGATTTATGATGTGAAAGGTGTAGACAGGGTCTTTGAAGGTCCATCTGTATTTAGCCCAGGCCATATTAGAGGCAGGCCTGTTTAGGTTAAGTGGCTAATTGTATCTACCATCATTAAACAAACAAACAAATAAATACCATGAAGATATTCTCTTAATTCTTCAGGCATGTGAGACTTTGTTACTTTAATAAATGTGTTATACTATTAACATTAGAAACAGAAAATGGGCTCTTGGAAATAGTTCATTAAAATGTTTTACAATAAAAAACCATAGAAGTATACTGAATATGTCAGCCTTATATATGGAAATACAGAGACTTTTTATACATGGAAATATAGAGGCTTTGAAATATCGTGCTAACCAGCTTAATTTTTGTAATTATACAAGCCTGACTTCTCTACTTGAAAAAATGAAGTCCCACAAATAGATTTTTACTGTCACAATAATTACCTGAATCATGCAGAACCTATTCATTGTTGATATACTTAAAATCTAGACGAGCTCTAATCATGCTTGCTCCTCTTCCCAACACTTAGAAAAATAAATACCTTCTTCCACTTCTTTAAATGTCTTTTCTTACTTGAGATAATAAAATATTTTATTATTTCAATATATGACCATATATTTAACACTAGACATTTTAACAAATTTTTTTGCTAATTGTTATATCTAAATTTTTTATACAGTGATATTTAAGTTCTATGAGAGTATTACTTATACCAATGATCTTTTTAAATTTCTCTTATACTGTATTATTTTTACTATTCTATTAACATTTTACTCTCATTTATTAGACCTAAAGCAATAACAGCATATTTTAGCAGCTCAATAAACTCCATTGTCAGATCAAAACATTTCTTAGACACATAAATTGAGTACACGAAAAATTACATGCTTATCCTATATAGGTATAAATATATATGTATTGCATGTATGTTTTTATAAATGCATATAGTATGTGTATATCTATAATTATGTACACTTGCAGTTAAGGAGCAATATGTTTTATGCTATAAAGAAGTAATTGGGGCCGGGCACGGTGGCTCACGCCTGTAATCCCAGCACTTTGGAAGGCCAAGCGGGTAGATGACTTGGGGTCAGGAATTCGAGACCAGCCTGCCCAACATGGTGAAATCCCGTCTCTACTAAAAAATAACAAAAATTAGCCAGGTGTGGTGGTACACAGCTGTAATCCCAGCTACTAGGGAGGCTGAGGCAGGAGAATCGCTTGAACCCAGGAGACGGAGGTTGTAGTGAGCTGAGATAGCACCACTGTACCTGTACTCCAGCTTGGGCAACAAAGCAAGACTCCATCTAAACAATAATAATAATAATAATAATAATAATGATAATAATTGGAAAGTGAAAACACATTCTATATTATTGCAACTGGTAAAATAAAATGCATTCTAAATATTTATAGTAGATACTTATTTAACATAAATGAAATTATCTGTCAGCAAAAACAAATTCAGATTAAGTGCCTCACTTAAAAATCACTGGCTAATAGATAAATTGACTAAACTATTCTCTGAGCACTGAAGAATTGAAATTAATCTACTATTTCAGCCATCCACCCTTCCATAAAGATGATTATACATCCAGTATTGAGAATGTCACTTTTGAGAGATGTGCTTGAATATTCATTCATGGAATCTAGACAGTATATGTTAAAGTTAGTCAATGAGTCATATGAAAAAGAAGGAAACATATGAGAAAGTAAGATTTCCTTTTTCATATAGGAGGCACAATTTGAGTAGTCTTTAGTATAAGATGAGTATTTAGTATAAGATTAGTATTATATTAATCTTTAGTGTAAGTTTTTTTAAAAGTCCTCAATGATGTTTTCAATGATATGATGTATTTTATGTAATTAATTCTCATTTTCAACTAGTTTTGGTTGTTATGTGCAAGTAATAAAAATTAAATAAATCCAGTGAAGTTTTATGGTAAAAATATAAATAACGTTTTTTCACTTTTTCATAAATGAAATGAAATAAAATGCTTATTGTGTTCTACTCTTGAGTAAAATAGAAAGCTATTTACTTTCGCTATTATTCTCAAAATAAAATCTGACTCCTGTTTAGATAACTTATTGATTCTATTGAGATTTCATCTTTTTTATTTTTTTATTTTTGCTAAAAGATTACTCCCAACTCTCAAGAATGTAACAACCTCCCTACACTGATGTGAGTTTATTTTACTTACATGATATTAAATGGTTTCCCCCTGCTTTTAATGATTTTCATATAGATTATAATTCTGAATGTTTATTGATGTTTATATTTTATTTTCTACAATACTTTGTCTTTTAAATTAATTATATATACCACATAAAGTTTATCTGAAAGAAATTGGTTTATTTTAATGTTGTCTGAAATAAAACATTGTTCTTTTCAACAGCTCTTAAATCAGTAATTTATATTACTTCCAGCACATTTCATCCTAACACCACCTGGGAAGTAAAATTTTCTGAAGGGTTGGCTTTCATTTCATTCTAAGTGTCTGATTGATGAAATTAAGCATGTAAACATTTAAAAAGCTGAATGAAGGGTTCATGAAAAAAAGAATTATTCTTTTACTGTGTCCCTTTAGATTTGTCGCAAGATGAAGCATAAAGTCTAAAATAAACATTTATAACTGCGGAATTTTTGGCTTAAAATACAACCACATTGCAAGAATGATATATAGACATCTAAACTTAGAATTGGAAGAAACCTAAAAAGTTCATCTAGTTATGCAAATCAAAGTATTTTATTTTACTTCCCAAAAAACTGACATTTATAATGGCTAAGTTTCCTGCCCAAGTTGACGCAGATAGATAATGACAATTTTACCAAATGTTTTTTGATTGTAAGCCAACATAATTTCTCATAAAATATATCCATTAAACTTTATACAGATAAGTTTTTTTACCACAGGCCAAATGTGTTGATTTGCATGACAAAGACTATTTGAAAAATTGTGATGAATTCTTGGTTTTAGAATTCTTTGTTTGAAATAGAGAAATCAAATAAGATAAACAAAGCATTTTATGTTTCAAAAGTATGTGAGTTAATGTTACAAATAAAAACAGATGCATTTCTTTAAAATATGGAATAACAAGTGATTAGACAACTTTGTGCTCAATAAGAATAAGATCAGTTTCAGATTCATTTTTCTATCTGTGAAATTTGAGACAATGATAGCACAACGTAAAGATCAATAGGGGTAGAATTTTATTAAATTGAAAACACTGTGAAACACTGGCGTGAAAATCTCTGCTTAGATAATTGGGCAACAGTTACATTGAAAGAGTGGCAATGTTTTAATACTGAGAGCTTTTCCAATGAAGTAGAAGAAAAAATGACAGTAGAAGATTGGATTAATTTCAGTTGTTCCTGAATGTTGAAGCATGTTCTAAGGTATGTGAATGAACGTATTCTGTTGATAATGAAAAAACAAATCTCTTTAGGAATCGCAAAGATCAAAGCCACTAAGAAAGATTTGAGAGATGAAAGTATGTTAAAATAAGGCAATGACATAGTCTAGTTTTCAAAAATTGAAGGTAAATTACAAATTAAAGACCAAAGTCTTTGGTAGAGTTTTTCTTTAAAAAATTAGTGATATCAGTGTTAAAAGTGCAAATATCCTTTTATAATAAATATCTGAATTAATTTTCTCAACTTTCATTTTACTTCCTCTTGTATATGGGAAAATATATAGCTAAAATGACATTTCTCTTATTCCTTTGAGCTACAATCATTGATGTCAGTTAAATTCTAACAATTAAGTGCACTCGTAAATTTGAGAGATAAAAGGAGGTAGGTGCCTTGTAGTATAACCTGCAGCATGGTTACAAAAATGTAACTATAAATATATTCCTAAATTTAGTGGCTGTGTTACAATGTAATTAGCTCTTCAGCAAAGTGAATTAACCCTACCTTTGGAGAAATGTCATTAATAATCCTTGAGATAATTCTAATCTCTATAGCTACAATATGCTACTATGGTACAGCAAATTGAGTAGTAGGTTTTTGTGGTTTTTTTTGATTTTTGTTTTTTGTTTTTGTTTTTTGCATTAGTCTATTTCATGGAGAAACCAGTGAATAGATATTCTGCAATTGTGGTTATTCCCCTAGATCTTCAATCCATAATAGTCATAAGTTTTTAACTGGCAGAATCTATATTGGCCCCTTGCAACATCAGCTCATTGACATGGGAACATAGACTTTTACAATAGAAAAGACTTCATAGGGTCTTAATGAAAAAGCAAACATGAAAAAATATCCAGGTACAAAGTTGGTTTTCGTTATATATGCTGCATAAAAAAATGATCTCCAAGAGTTAGTGACTTAAAACAATAGTTTTATTAGATCTCATAGTTTTATGAGTCAAGAATCAAGACTAGGGCTTTGCAGGTTGATTCCTCTCCTTAATGTAGCATTGACTGTGGCTTATCAAGGTATTCATCAGATTGCCTGCCAAAGTTAGAGGGTCTTAGATGTCTTTACTCATATACCTATATGAGCATGGATGGCTATAAGTCTAGGCTCCTCTGGGCCTCTCTTCCACTTCCTGTAGTCTCAGAACCCCTCCATATGTCTCTACAAAAATGTATTTGCATTTCTTACAGGAGGATTCAGGTTTCCTGGAAACCACATTAGCACCTACTCGTCCTTTTATAGAATATGCTCAGAACTGGCATTGTGTTACTTCAACCACATTGCACAAGTCAAAGCATCTACGTGTCATACATCTATGAGACAAGTGTCAAAAAGTGAGCCACTTTTAATCTGTTACATCCATCCAATCTAAGATGATCTCAGTAATCAATGATCAAATCAGTTCTTTCACTTCCCATGTTATAAAAGAGATGGCAATATCCAGAGAAGGGGTATCTGTAAAAAGCATATCTTTTTATTGATGGCAAAAAAAGGTTGTTTGCTGCCTCCTTGCTTGGGGGTATTGATAAATTAACAGAACATGAAGAAAACTTCTTGTAAAGTTTTCTTTAATTGTTTTTTTCAGGAGAGGCTCACAAAAACATAAATATTTCTATTAATGCACAACAGAAGTTAGCCATTTATGACTGATGGTCATTGCTCTTCAGGAATTATGTGTGTGTATGAGGAATGCGACGTGTGGGGACAATGTTTGGAGAAACCTAAGGGAGAAGACTGTTGCAATACAATTTCTAGGTGAGGCCTGAAGAAAGAGACCAGCAATGAGCATAGTCTGGTCCTACTAAGTGTGGAGGATCAAAGGATGATTTTTGTTGTTGTTGTTTGTTTGTTTGTTTTTTCTGTAGCAATTGGCTGAAATTGAATGTTAAATGTTTAGTTTTGCTTGTTCATACACTGTTTCCTGTCCTCCTTGGTACAGTAAGTTAATTCCATGATGGATGAAATGTAATTTTTAAAATCTGGCTTCAATTTGCAACCCTTAACTTAGTGTGTATTTTTCCTTGAGATATTTAATTAATATGCTTTAATTAATATATATATGTGTGTGTTTGTGTGTGTATATATTCTTAGATTAAATTAATATAGTACTGTAGAGATCTGTGAAAGAGGGTAGCAATGGTCACACACATATAGATGTATGTGTGTGCTTGTGTGTGTATACATTCTTAGATTAAATTAGTATAGTACCGTAGAGATTGTACATTCATCTCTCTCTCAATTAACTTATATCATGATTTTTATATGTAACTAATTACTGTTATTTTATTTTAAAGACAACTTATTCAAGCATATTAATTAAATATCTCAAGGAAAAATATGCACTAAGTTAAGGGTTGCAAACTGAAGCCAGATTTTTAAAATCACATTTCATCCCTCATGGAATTAATTTACTGTACCAAGGAAGACAAGAAACAACGTATGAACATGCAATATTAAACATTTAACATTCAACTTCACGTGTGTGTGTGTGTGTGTGTGTGCCCATTGCTACCCTCTTTATCTGCCACCTAGAAATTCTATTCCAGTAGTCTTTTCCCTTAGGTTTCTTCAGACATTGTCCCACACCAGACTCATTCCTTATACACACACGTGACTCTTGAATTTAATATGTATATAATTTATATGTATATGGATGGAATTTATTTTTTACGGCAATTTTACATCCACACAAATATGAGTAGAAAAGTAGAGAGATGTCTCATGTACTCCCTGACCCACATATGCACAGCTTCCTCCACTATCCAATTCCTGCACAAAAGTGATACATTTATTACAGTCAATGAACCTATATTGCCACATCATTCTCACCAAAAGTCCTCCGTTTGCATTGAGGTTTACTGTTGGTGTTGTACATTCAATGGGTTGGGACATATGTATAATGACATGTATCTACCATTATAGAATTATACAGATTATTTTCACTGCCTAAAATTTCTCTGTGTTCCACCTGTTTATACCTTCTTCCCTCTCTCCCCTCTAACTGCTGGCAACAATTGAGCCTTTACTGTCTCTGCAATTTTGCCTTTTCTAAAATAGCTTATGATTAGACTAACACAGTTGTAGCCTTTGCAGATTGACTTTTGAAATTTAGCAGTATGCATTTAAGGATCCCCCATGTATTTTCATGCCTAAATAGCTAACTTCCTTTTAATGTTTGCTATAGTCTGCATGTCTCCCCTTCAAAATTTAGGTGTTGTTAATATGATAGTATTAAGATGTGGGTTTTAAGAGGTGATTAAGCTCTGAGGACTCCTTCCTCATTGGCAGGATTAGGTCTTTATAAAAGAAGCTTCACACAGGATATGGCTGGCTTGTCAGCTTGTTCCTTTGATCTTTTGTTATGTGAAGACACATCATTCAACCTCTCTTCTTCCTTCTGCCATATGAATATTCAGCAAGAAGGCCATCACCAGATACCAAATGCTGGCACTTTGATCTTGGACTTATAGCCTTTGGAACTGTGAGAAATAAATTTCTGTTCCCTTACCCAGTTTGTGGTATTGTATTAGAATAGCAAAGATAGACTAAGGCAATGCTGAATAAAATTCCATTGTCTATAAATATCACCGTTTATTTATCCATTTACCTACTGCAGGACATCTGGTTGCTTCCAAGTTCTGGCAATTATGAATAAATCTTCTGTAAACAATTATGTGTAGTTTTTTGAATAGACATAAATTTCAACTCATTTGGGTAAATAGCAAAGAAACTAGTTGCTAGATTATATGTTTAATTTGTAAGAATCATCTCCCAAGCTGTCTTCCAAAGTGGCCGTATTACTTTGCATTCCCATCAGCAGTAAATGAGAGTTCCTGATGCTCCATTTCCTTCTCAGGGTTTGGTGTTGTCATTGTGGTGGATTTTGGCCTCTTTAATAGGTGTGTAGTGATATCCCATTGTTGCTATAGTTTGTAATTCTCTAACAACACATTACGTTGAGCATTTTACCATTTGCCTACTGGCCATATTTATATCTTACTCAGTAAGGTATTTTTGCCCACTTTTCAGTCAGTGTTACTTTGTTATTGTTAAATTTTAAGTGGCTTTTAAAAATATTTTGGATGGGCCAGGCACAGGTGGCTCATGCTTATAATCCCAGCCCTTTGGGAGGCCGAGGCAGGTGGATCACCTGAGGTCAGGGGTTTGAGACCATCCTGGCCAACATGGTGAAACTCTGTCTCTACTAAAAATACAAAAAAAATCAGCTGGACATGGTGGCAGGCACCTGTAATCTTAGCTACTCGGGAAGCTGAGGCAGGAGAATCGCTTGAACCCAGGCGGCGGAGGTTGCAGTGAGCTGAGATTGCGCCTTGCACTCTAGCCTGGATGACAAGAGCGAAACTGTGTCTCAAAAAAAAAGGTCTGGGAGCAGTGGCTCACACCTGTAATCCCAGCACTTTGGGAGGCTGAGGCGGGCAGATCATGACGTCAGGAGTTCAAGACCAGCCTGGCCAACATAGTGAAACCCCATCTCTACTAAAAATACAAAAATTAGCTGGGCATGGTGGTGCACAGCCTGTAGTCCCAGCTACTTGGGAAGCTAAGGCAGGAGAATCGCTTGAACCTGGGAGACGGAGGTTGTGGTGAGCCAAGATCGCTCCACTGCACTCCAGCCTGAGCAACAGAATGAGACTCCATCTCAAAAAAAAAAAAAAAAGAAACTACATTTTCTCCATTGTTACTGACTGAGTTAGCTCCTTTGCTAAAAATCAGTTGACTATGTTTCCTTTATTTCATAGTCTGTTTAGAGACTTATTAATTTTCTAATTTTTTTCTCAAAGAACCATATTTGGTCTTCATTGTATTTCTATATTTATTCCCTGTTTTGAGTTTTAATGATTTCTACTTTGAATTTAATTTGTTCTTTTTATAGTTTTAATGTGAAAGATTATTCATTTCATATTTTTCTTCTCTTCTAATATAGACATTTATGCTATCCATTTTCCTCTAAGTGCTGCTTTTTCTATACCATAGCTTTTGATAGGTTGCATTCACATTTTTATTTTGTTTAAATGTTCTTTTAATTTCTTTTGAGATTTCTTTTTGGATTCATGTGTTATTCAGATGTGCATTTTTCAGCTTTCATTCTGTTGCTGATAATATCAGTTTAATATCATTGTGGTCGGAGGAAAACATTGCATAATTTCTACTTTAAAAAAACAGTGAATTGATAAGGTGAATTTATGGCCCAGAATGTGTGGTTCGTCTTACTGAACGTTCCATGTGAGTTTTGAGAATGTGTAATCTGCCATTTTTGAATGAAGTAGTTGATAGATGTCACTTATGTTCAGTTAATTGATGTTGTTGTTGAATTCAGCTATATTCTTACAATTTTTTTGGCTTCTGGATCTATTCGTTTCTTACGGAGGGATATTAAAGTCTCAAATCATCATAATAGATTTATCAATTTTTCCCTGCAGTTCTATTAGTTTTTGCCTCATGTATTTTGACATTCTGTTGTTAGGCATATGCACATTAAAGATTGTTATGTCTTCTTGGAGAATTGACCATTTTATCTTTATGTAATTCCCCAATTTAATCTCTGATAATTTTATTACTCTGAAGTCTGCTCTGTATGAAATTAATATAGTTATTCCACCTTTATGTTGACTAGAGTTAGTGTGGTAAATCTTTCTACAGGTATTTAGTTTGACTTTACATGGATTTTCATATTTAAAGTGTGTGTGCAAACAACATATGTAAACCTCTCTGTTTACATTGCCTTACTGTTCTTGGATTCTGTCAACTTTATCCATTAGAGTTCTTACTGTATTAATCATAGTTATTTTAAATTCATATCTCATAATTCTATCACCCCCACCACATCTATGTCTGCTTCTGATGCTCATTATGTCTCTTCAAACTGTTTTTTACATTTAGTATTTCTTATAAGTTTTTATTGATAGCTGGACATAGTGTATTGGGTAAAAAGAACTGTGATAAATTAGGTCTTTAGTATTGTAATGTGGAAAAGTGTGGTGGTAGAGGAATTCTGTAGATCTATAACTAGGTCTCAGTCTCTTAGTGAGCCTGTGTCTCTGGACTGTGAACTTCACAGGTTCTCATTCCTCTTCCACACACACACACACACACACACACATCTTTTAGGTGGGACAGGAAGCCCATTAGGCTTGAGAGTGCTGGAGTTGGATGTTGTATTAGCCCATTTTCTCACTGCAGATAAAGACATACCCGAGACTTGGCAATTTACAAAAGAAAGAGTTTTAGTGGACTTACAGTTCCACATAGCTGGGGAGACCTCACAATCATGGCAGAAGGAAAGGAGGAACAAGTCATGTTTGACATGGATTGTGGCAGGTAAAGAGAGAGCTTGTGCAGGGAAACTCCCCTTTTTAAAACCATCAGATCCAGTGAGACTTACTCACTATCAAAAGAACAGCAAGGAAAGACCTGACCCCATGATTCAATTACCTCCCACCAGGTCCTTCCCACAACAGGTGGGAATTCAAGATGAGATTTGGGGGGCAACACAGACAAACTATAGTAGGTATTTTCCATCTCTCACGTGATAGGCTAGAGTAGACTGGAATTAGTTATTTCCTATCTCCCAGGTAGGCTAGGCTCTGAAAATTAAAAAATAGCTCATAGCTGAAACCTGGGTAAAACAGTTTCTCTTGAGAGCAGGTCTTGTTTAGGAGAACAGAATGTTCTGGTGTATTTCAAAATGGCTACTCCCCTCTCTCCTGACTAAAAGAATGAGAGAATTTTTTCTCCAATGCTCACTGTGGGAGTCTGGTTGAGCACCTGGAAATAAAAGTCAGAAAAGTGTGGGTATCCCCTTAGTCTGGGTCCCTCTACAGATTTTAACTAAAACTTGCCACACTGAGGCCTAGTAATCTATAGATTACAGTTTAGATTTTTCTTCCCCACACTGGTTCCTGCAGAAGTTTCTGCTTATAGGTTTTGGCTCCAGTAAGTTGTGATATTCTGAATCTGCCTGTCTATATTTCCAGTTTTGAGGGCTGCAGTTTGTCCTATGACCTCTCTTCTCTGACAGATCTAAGAAGAATTATTGATTTCTCAGTTTTTTCAGTCTTTACTAGTTGTTAGGATGGATTAATGACTTCCAAGCTTCTTACATGCCAGACCAGAAGCTGGAAGTCCGAGGCTTATATTTTAAATCATGTAAATTATGCTGGCAAATTATGTCTGCCTCCCCATATTCTAATCCAATATTAACAATTTAGCAGTTATCTTCATGACAGATTGATTGATCATCTAATTAACTGCATATAAATGTTTAATTTTGTATTTCTTTTTGATTAGATCAATGATCTCAAAAACTTTTTTATCCATACACTCCTATTAGTAAATTAAAAATTGGAACATTAACTTCCACTATCTCTATATTTATTTATGATGTTGAAAAACTGTAGGTATAATACCAAACCCATATAGACTTTTTATATTTTAATGTACAGATAAGATAGACATTAAAAAATATGAGTCTATATGAGTTTCTGTACATACTCACCACACAGACACACATATGCAAATTTATAATGTATAGTTCCTGTACCACAATCACAATGAATTATCCTATAAATCCCATGGGTTGCATGCCTTCAATTTTGCGATGATGGCCTAGATAACTATTTTAAGAGATTCAAGCTAATTCCTAATATTCCCCTTGCACATAGCCTCTCTGACGCTAAAGAAAAGGGAATATCGTGGTATATAAATGTTAGATTAAACTGTAATCTTCAAGAAATACATTCTATTTGCTATGAATGTCATATAAATTATTAGAATTCAAAAGACACAAGTATTAAAAATTTTGTAATCGGGTACCTTGGAAATACGTGTTTTATGTGATTTGTACTCATATGGGAAATGTTTAAGAGCTCAAATTTTTCTCTCCAGAGAATTTTCTCTTTTTATCAGGATAACATATTCCCCCAAGATCCACAAAATTTCTTCATTATTAGTCTTTTCTAGATTATTTTGGAACCCCAGGAGGCTGTGATTGTTACAGGAAAGATTTCATGTACTAAAACACACTTTACAACACACTACAAAAATTATCTTAAGGAAAGTAATCATATTATATTTTTACTGTGATTATATAAAAGTGTACATCATGCACACTTTTATATAATCATATACACTTTTATATAATCACAGTAAAACCAATATTTATCCTACACGTCAATATTACACATTTTAAAGAAATAGTGGTGCTTTTATTTTTCAATTTATATAGATATCAAGCTATATGATAAAGAACCCAATGGAATCAGCACAGGGTTTTCCTTATAAGAAAGTATCTATTTCTTGATATTTTAACAATATCTCAATTAAGATGTATATATTTTAAGTGTATCATTATTTGTATATGAAAATATAGAATTTTCTTTACAAAATGACATTTGACAGTAGAAATTATTTTTGAGCTCACACGTACTTATTATAAATATGTGTGTTATTTTTTAAAATATTACTAGTATGACTGACAAATTGCCAGCTGAAAACTGCCATTCGACTGAAAATAATCTACCTTTGAAGACATAGAATAAGTATATTTGAACATGGAAAGAAACATAATAATAATTGATTCATAATGTGAGAAAACACTAAGCAAAGCTACTCCTGTCATTAATGAAACTTAGGAAGCCAGGGTTGCAGATGTTGGGTTAGAAATAAGTCAAAACTAAGTATTTTTGTGGGTAAAAAACCTTTGAATAACATTTAATATATGTCAGCAAATACAAATGATCTACCTCTGGGAGTCAAGTATGTCAGCTAGAAACAAAAATTATCAGAAAATCAGGAAATTCTTTATCAAAAGAATACACATACATACTGTTTAAAACCACAAAAATAAAATGACTAATCAGAGTTTGTTTTTATTCAAACATTAGCTGAATTAACAACTCTGGGCAAAGATACTTCTTCTTTTAGATAAATGTTTCCAGAATGATTTTGATATTTTAACTACCCTTTCCCTCTTGGTCTTACAGCAGCTTATATTTGAATTTACCATAACTTTCATGATACTATATAGTAGTCTCATTAACATGATTTTCCCTGAACAAACTCTCTCTTAGGACCAGGATCATGTTTGCAAGATGATTGCAGTGTTTTTGGTGCTGGCACATGGTCTGTAATAAATTGCCTCATACACACGAATAAATGGAGAAGCGAATGAATGACTGATAGAATAAACATTTTAGACCACTCTAAAATTTGCATTTTTAATTTAACATATTATTTAAAAATACAGATCTCTAAAATAACAGACAAGTGATCAAGACATTACTAACAAACTTGCAAGAAACATAGTAAAAACACATAAAGTTGTATCTGGTGGCCAAAATCAAATAAACCCAGAGAATGATAAATATATGCCACCAAACTGCACATTAGTATGAAGCAGAAATATTTTTTTTAATGCCAAATGAAATTGGCTGAACTTTTGCCATGCTTAGGGCAAGGGAGTGATCAATTTGGTAAGATATAGGGCGCTTATGGAGTCACTAAAACAGAAATATCATACTGCTTATCACAAATGTAGAATGGCTTCGTTTTCTCTGTTTGAAAAAAACAATTGTCTTTTTATTAGTAGATAGTCTGTATGAGATAGATATGAAAGTTTCTAAGAATAGTTTCATGTAATTTTTATTTTAAAATTTTTTAAAAAGTATCACCTAGATAGTCAGGCTAGTGAAGTTTTCAACACTAATAAGACATTTCCAGAGGCACAGCTGGGAGCACAATTTCCTGACAGTTTCTTTCTGGTATGGACTATCTTCAGGAATTTGATTTCTCAGCTCTCTGATTGCCACATGAATTAGAAAAAGAAGAGAGGTGCTAATTAATCACCAGATGCAAGCTATACCATTGCCTCTAATTGTGAGGCATCATTACATGTGGTTGGAGATTAAGGTTGCTTGTGTGCTTTTGTGTGTGTCATACTCAGAATTTCCTATATACAATTATTATTATTTTAAAATTTTCAAACAAAAATATGAAAGGCACTGGTTTCATTGGAATCATTAACAGAAAGATGATCTTTCTTGCTGTCTTTCCTTTTTGTTTTTGGAGCTTTTTTTGCCTACATATATAGGCTTCAAATGTCTACCAATTCTATGAGAAGTTTTTAGGCTACCTAAGAAGAGTTATGAAAAATTTAACTACAACCTAAAAATTTTGTGGAGGCTAAAGCCTATTCTCCCAATAATAATACAGAAAACAAAAAATCTGTTTCATTCATGTGAATATTTAAGCTGGTGCTTAGAACATAGTGTATGAATTATCATTAATATAACTCTAAGTAGTTACTAGAAGTAGTAGCAATAGTAATAATATTAAAAGAGTTGTCTTGATGTCAGGTGCAGAAAATGTTAGAAACAGCTCAAAAGCACTTATAATTTATGCATAAATGTATTGTATAAATTTATGCAATAATACATATGTATTGGATGATTCTGATTGAATATTAATGCCACCATAATGGTTAGTAAAAATGTATTAAAGTTTTTGAGAGGGTCAGAACAAATAGCAATATGAAAACACATTTTAATATTTCTCGAAATTTTCATCATGCTAAAAATAGCTAGAAATTGTCAGAACACTATTGAGAGTAAAAAGTAATGAGAATTAACTAATTAAAATAATGCAGCTATTCTTAAAATGTTAAATACAATTAACATATTTTGATTGAAAAGCTATTCTGTTTGAACATTTTAAAATTTTACATAATCAACTTGAAATGATAGATCATTATTGTAAATGAAATTTAATCTATTTTATACAAATCAAACTTAGATAAATATTAAACATGAAATGGGCAAAAGAGGCTATAAAATACAGTAATAATTATCAAATCAAAAAATGAACCATATTAGCATTCAAAAATTTTAAAAAAATGTAAAATATAACTTTTTTATTATTATTATACTTTAAGTTCTGTGATATACATGCAGAATGTGCAGATTTGTTACATAGGCATACATGTGCCATGGTGGTTTGCTGCACCCATCAACCCGTCATCTACATTAGGTATTTCTCCCAGTGCTATCCCTCCCCTCGCCCCCCACCTCCTGACAGGCCCCACTGTGTGATGTTCCCCTCCCTGTGTCCATATGTTCTCATTGTTCAACTCCCACTTCCCACTGAGTGAGAACATGCGGTGATTGGTTTTCTGTTCATGTGTTAGTTTGCCGAAAATGATGGTTTCCAGCTTCATCCGTGTCCCTGTAAGGGACATAAGCTCATCCTTTTTTATGGCTGCATAGTATTCCATGGTGTATATGTGCCACATTTTCTTTATCCAGTCTTTCATTGATGGGCATTTGGATTGGTTCCAAGTCTTTGCTATTGTGAATAGTGCTTATGTGTCTTTATAGTAGAATGATTTATAAACAAATATGTTCATGTGTCTTTATAGTAGAATGATTTATAACCTTTGGGTATATACCCAGTAATGAGATGGCTGAGTCAAATGGTATTTCTGGTTTTACATCCTTGAGGAATCACCACATTGTCTTCCACAATGATTGAACTAATTTACACTCCCACCAACAGTGTAAAAGCATTCCTGTTTCTCCACATCCTCTACAGCATCTGTTGTTTCCTGACTTTTTAGTGATCACCATTCTAACTGGTGTGAGATGGTATCTCACTGTGGTTTTGATTTGCATTTCTCTAATGACCAGTGATGATGATGAGCTTTTTTTCATGTCCATTGGCCGCATAAATGTCTTTTTTTTAGAAGTGCCTGTTCATATCCTTCACCAACTTTTTGATGGAGTTGTTTGGACTTGTTTTTTTTTTCTTGTAAATTTGTTTAAGTTCCTTGTAGATTCTAGATATTAGCCCTTTGTCCGATGGATAGATTGCAGAAATTTTCTCCCATTCAGTAGGTTGCCTGTTTACTCTGATGATAGTTTCTTTTGCTGTGCAGAAGCTCTTTAGTTTAATTAGACCCCATTTGTCATGTTTCGCTTTTGTTGCTGTTCCTTTTGGTGTTTTAGTCATGAAGTCTTTGCCCACAACTATGTCCTGAATGATACTGCCTAGGTTTTTCTTCTAGGGTTTTTATGGTTTTAGGTCTTACATTTAAGTCTTTAATTCATCTTGAGTTAATTTTTGTATAAAGCGTAAGGAAGGGGTCCAGTTTCAGTTTTCTGCATATGGCTAGCCAGTTTTCGCAACACCATTTATTAAATAAGAAATCCTTTCCCCATTGCTTGTTTTTATCAGGTTTATCAAAAATCAGATGGTTGTAGATGTGTGGCATTATTTCTAAGGCCTCTGTTCTATTCCATTGGTATGTATATCCATGTTGGTACCAGTAACATGCTGTTTTGGTTACTGTAGCCTTGTAGTACAGTTTGAAGTTAGGTAGCATGATGCCTCCAGCTTTGTTCTTTTTGCTTAGGGTTGCCTTGGCTATACAGACTCTTTTTTGGTTCCACATGAAATTTAACATAGTGTTTTCTAATTCTGTGAAGAATGTCAATGGTAGTTTGATGGGGATAGCATTGAATCTATAAATTACTTTGGACAGTATGGCCATTTTCACGATATTGATTCTTCCTATCCATGAGCATGGAATGTTTTTCCATTTGTTTGTGTCCTCTTTTATTTCCTTGAGCAGTGGTTTGCAGTTCTCCTTGAAGAGGTCCTCCACATCCCTTGTAAGTTGGATTCCTAGGCATTTTATTCTCTTTGTAGAAATTGTGAATGGGAGTTCATTCATGATTTGGCTCTCTGTCTATTATTGGTGTATAGGAATGCTTGTGATTTTTGCACATTGATTTTCTATCCTGAGACTTTGCTGAAGTTGCTTATCAGCTTAAGGAGGTTTTGGGCTGAGATGGTGGGGTTTTCTAAATACACAATCATGTCATCTGTAAACAGAGACTATTTGACTTCCTCTCTTCCTATTTGAATACACTTTATTTCTTTCTCTTGTCTGATTGCCTTGGCCAGAACTTCCAATACTCTATTGCGCAGGAGTGGTGTGAGAGGGCATCATTGTCTTGTGCCAGTTTTCAAAGGGAATGCTTCCAGTTTTTGCCCATTCAGTATGATATTGGATGTGGGTTTGTCATAAATAGCTCTTATTATTTTGTGATATGTTCCAGCAATACCTAGTTTATTGAGAGTTTTAGCATGAAGGGGTGTTGAATTTTATTGAAGGCCTTTTCGCTGCACTCCAGCCTGGGCGACAGAGCGAGACTCTGTCTCAAAAAAAAAAAAAAAAAATTCATGTGGCTTTTGTCATTGGTTCTGTTTATGTGATGGATTACATTTATTGATTTGCGTATGTTGAACCAGCCTTGCATCCCAAGGATGAAGCCAACTTGATCATGGTGGATAAGCATTTTGATGTGCTATTGGATCCGGTGTGAAAATCCTCAAAATATAACTTGTTTTAAATATCTAGCTTATATGTAGTGGTTTGTCACATTCAAAGCCCTAGCGATTAACAGCACAATATCAAACACAAAAGACAGATATATATCAAAGGCATATATCGCTGTATAATTTACTGTAATTCAAAATGTTTAACCAATTTCCTGAAAAGAGAAATGGCTAGGTATATAGTCTGATATATGTAAATACACAGAAATATGTATTAAAAATTTTAGAGTTATAGCAATATGAAAATACATCAAATAAAACAAGATAGAAAATTCATCATAAATATCTCATAGTTAAAAAAAAACAGCCTATTGTATTGAAATAAATAAGTTCCCCAACATGTATCCTGGTAAACTATCATGATTATTTGGGATGGTAGTTTCACAAATATTTTGTTTCTTTATAATTTTCTAACATTAGCCATACTTTAATAATAACCATGAATTGTTTATAAAATAAAAATTAAATATTAATAATTAATCAAATTCCAACATTAAACTCAGTAAGCAGCTGGGGTGGTGGCTCACACATATATCCCAGCACCTTGGAAGGCTGAGGCAGGTAGATCACTTGAGGCCAGGAGTTCAAGAGCAGCCTGGCCAACGTGGGAAACCCCATGTCTATTAAAAATACAAAAACATTTGGCCAGGTGTGGTGGTGCATGCCTGTAGTCTCAGCTACTCGATAGGCTGAGGCAGGAGAATCTCTTGAACCCAAGAGGTGGAGGTTACAGTGAGCCGAGATGGTGCCATTGCACTCCAGCCTGGGTGACAGAGCAAAGCTCCATCTCAAAAAAATAAAATTAAAATAAAAAGAATAAAATCATTAAGCCCTAAATTGTCAACCTCAAAATTAGATCTTATTTATAATTTTGACTATTATTTAATTCTCAATTTTGGTGCTCAGTATAATGTTTAAAAAAGTGTATATTTTTAAAAAACTGTTTAACTTTTTTAAATTACATGTATATATAAATTTAACATAGACAAGATTACCAATTTGAAAGAAAATGTTTTTTTCTTCTATAGACATTATCTTGTCTGACTTCTATATCAAGGGTGAAACAAATGACATTTACAATACTGTCATAGCTAAATTTTGTTCAGATATAAATTAAGAAAGAAAGACAATTTAATAGAAGAGAATTTGATTTGTACAAACTAACATATTGTCACACTGTGGAGGAAACATTTTATGATAATCTTATTTTTGTAAATTACCTCTTTGGGAAAAAAAAAAAGAAGCTTAACCCACCTGAGTAAGTTTCATATATTTACTAGCAGGGAAAATATAATATTTAAAATAATCTCACTTTTTAAGGACATTTTAGTGGCATGAAATGTCATCTTCTTTCCACGCATTTTTGAAACTAAACATTGTTATCTGTGGGCTTCTTCTTTGCAGCAATGCAGTATAAAAAACAATTCCAGTGAGAACTGAAACCTGAGATATTTGCTCATCTTACTGTCTATATTAGCATGACCTTTCTGTTTGGTTGTCTGCGTCAACATGGCTTTACTATTTCAAGAAACTCTTATATAGAAACTACACATATTAGTTATAATTTTTAGCAATAATATAGATATTATTGCTATCTAATAACACAAAGTTAACTACTCAAAAAAAAAAAAAATCACTAATCACACAACTCAGAATTGGAGATAGATGATTGGTTTGTTGTCTTACAGTTTCATAGGCCAGAAGTCTGGCCTGGCTTGAATGCTCATGTTTTAAAGTATTGCAAGGCTGAAATCAAAGTGCTGTCCAGGTGGGACTTTTGTCTAGAGACTTTGGCAAAGACTATGCCTCCAAGCTCACTCAGGTTGTTAATTAGAATTCTGCAACATACAGTTGTAGAACTGAAGCCACCATTTCCTTCCTGGCTATTGGCTGGGGCTTGCTCTCAGCTTCCAGGCTCCGTTATTCCCTGCTGCAGGCTCCCTTCCATCTTCAAGCCAGCACTAGTACTTAGGAATCCTTCTAATGCTTCAAATCTATCGTATGTCCCTTTCTATCATGAATTAGAGAAAACTCACCTTTTAAATGGTTCATTTGGTTAGATTGGGCCCACCTGGATATTCTCTCTTTTTGACTAAGTCAAAATCAACTGATTGGTAGCCTTAATTATATACGCCACATCCCTTTGTCATGTAATGTAACAATCACGGGTTTCATATTTCATCATATAAACAAGTGGCCCAGAACTTTTTTGGCACCAGGAAGGTTTCCTGAAAGAAAATTTTTCCGCAGAAGGTGGTGCTGGGGCTGGGGATGGTTTCTGGATGAAACTGTTCCACCTCAGATCATCAGGCATTAGTTAGATTCTCATAAGGAGCATATAACCTAGATCCCTTGAGTGCAGAGTTCACAACAGGGTTTGGGCTCCTATGAGAATCTAATACGCCGCTGATCTGACAGGAGGTGGAGCTCAGGTAGTACTGTAAACAATGGGGAGTGGCTGTAAACACAGATGAAGCTTCACTGGCTCTCCTACCACTCATCTCCTGTTGGGCTGCTTAGTTCTTAACAGGCCACAGACTGGTACTGGGCTGTGGCTTGGGGACTGGGGACTTGACCTATAAACAGTGTTACATGGATTTTGATAGGAAAACATAAGGGTAGCATTTTAGAACTCTTTCTATCACAATTCAAATCAAAAATACATTTTTTGTTCATTTTAAAAGCTTTCATAAAACTTAACATCCAGTATAAGATGTCACTAAGATTCACACTAAGATTGGAACAAGCTTTGGAACAGTAGTCAAGAAATGGGGGGATTATCCTGTGGGATTATCCTGAGGACAGCTTTACAAACAAAACATGCACTGATGTGGTGGAGAGAAACACTTGGGAGCCTTTCTTGTAGAACACTGAATGATTAATAAGCCAAAGGTTTCATGAGGGAATGAAAAAGAGCTTCCTTTCGAGGGAAGGTAGAATTTTGCTGTGCACAATTGGCAGCAGTAGGCAGCAGTAAAGGCCAGGATTATACACAGCAGAACAGAGGGGCAAAGCAGGCAGCACCAGCACAGACCAGCAAAGCAGAACATCTGCTAGCCAGGACGCCAAGATAAATTAAACTAATCAAGAGATGACTCAACAGTTGGAGATTTATGAAGACACTGTTTACTACACCAGTGCTTGGGTGACCAGCATATCCCCTTGAGTGAAAAGAAGGGACAGATGAAGTGGGAAGAAACAGTGAAAGGCTGCCTGCATCCCCCAAAGTGATTAAACTATAAATTGGATAATAATGACAATATTAATCAAATCACTAGATCTGACTGAGTATACTGAATTGAAATAAAATAAAATTTTTGCTTAGGCAAATTGAGAAAATAAATTAAAATGTGAGTTTGTGTGCAGAAAATAATGAAAATTTATTTTTATCTACATGTGAATCCCAGCATCTAAATTTGAGTCTACTTCGGTTTCAAGAGATATGGTAAACACATGAGAGGTAGAAAACTATTGTGTCAATTTGTGGGTTCAATGGGCTCTGAGGGTCCTCCCGTCACACTTGTTTTTTATATCCATTGCATCATTGAGGTCATACAACATCTGCCCTCTGAAATGTAGAAAATAAAAATTCCAAACAAGTACTCCTCAATGAGTAAACATATAGATGTATCATCCTTAACATTAGCGACTCCCATATATTTTCTGTGCGTGTGCATGTGTGATTTACTGTTTCTGGAAAACTATAGATATGATTCAAAATAGTCCTGGGTCACTTGTTAATTGGTCAACTTGAAACGTCATGAGATTCTCATTCTAATCACCTGTGAGGAATGGAAAAGGTGGCAAGGTCAGTCGTTGACTTGGCTTAAAAAAAAGAAACAGAAACAGCATGTGGACAAAAACTGCTCTTACAGCTTTGGTGAGTTCGGAACCACAAGGAAAGAGAGGTGTTACAGTTAATTTATCTTCCCTTCAAAGAAGAGAGGAATCTGCGGGAAAAATACACCTCAGTTATTTATTTCTTGCTGAGACATATTGTTGAAATCTCTTTGAAAGAGCTTGAATACACTAATTCGTATCATTTCATCCTTTTCAAAAGCCCTGCAATAGATAGAGACCAAAGGTGGTGGGGATTTCATTTCAATATATCAAAATTCTCACCATGTATTACTATATTTTCCAATCCTGTTCATTATGTCCTTCTTTTCTTTTTAAAATCATACTCAACTTTTCAATTTCCACTGGCTGTTTCATATTATTCTAACAAAAGGATTTTTGAGAGTAAGTGAGGCTTTTGTGTTGTTGATAGTCACACTCCTGTGATATTCCCCAATCTCCCTAGGACTGTATCAGAACACCAGACACTAAAAGTCTTAATGAAAAAAAAATGTGATGCAACAAATTGAGATATTTAATTATCATAATAGTTCATACACATGCAGTATTTTATATTGTCTTACTATGTTTATACACTGCCACAAAATTATTAAAATGATTTAAAATTAATATTTTTCTAGGCTCTAGGGAAACAAAGATGAAGTCAAAATTTCTGACTCAAAATAGCTCCAACCCTAATGGGTGAGACAGAGAGAAGACCAAGTATCTATAAGAAATTCTCATAACACACAGACTTAGGAGAGTCTGCAGGAGAGATTTCTATTCCAGTTTGGCTGCCTGATTTAGAATCTCTTAGTACGTGCCTCAGCTTTAGGGATAAATCCTAAAGAAAGAATGAAAGTTTTCAAAGTAAACAAGATAAGGGGCAAATTTCTCATATCTCACAAGGGAGAGAACATGGGGCCAGTAACGATGTAGTGTAAGAAGTTTGCTCCATTTGTCTACTAAGCACAATTTTAGGACGGATGTGAAGTGAGAGAGAGAGAGAGGAAGGAGTAAATCATAGAGGATCTTGTCATATTATAAGACCTACATCATGTTATTTTAAAGGTGATAAGAAGCTTCACAGAAGGTTTATAAGAAGAGCGATATAATCTATTTATTATTACACAGTATAGAGGAGCAATATAGGATGGATAATGACTAAATTAACTACTTCCAGACTCTTGAAATGGGTTGCCTATTTTCAAGTCTCTGCCCTGACACATATGAGCTATATGTACCTGGGAAACTAAGTATCTCTGTGCCTCAATTTCTTCATCTCTAACACAGGATTGGGTAGGGGAATGATAAAATAAACAACAACAACAAAAATAAACAAATACAGAATTGCTATGTGAATTAAATTTGGTTAATATAGAGTGCTTAGAACAATGTTTGTGAAAGGACAATAAAATCTTGGGACCCCAAACTCGATATGCCAAAAGGAAAAGTTATGCTTGGAAACAGAGTCACAGAAAACCTGCCTTTCCTTTTGTTCCTATGCATATATCTTGCTAGGTGATCTCCCTCACCCTGACAATGTAGATGAATTGTTTATCTTCATAGGTATGGGACAAGAGGAGACTAAAAATCACCCCTCTGCTGACCCTGAGACGAATGCGTATTTGACTTCTTCCTCAACTCTATGTTAACATTATGTTAAGTAAAGTGCAGATTTACTGAGCGTGAGATGAATACATAATTGACTATTCGTCTGCCCCATCTTTTCACCACAACATGTAGATTCAGTGAGTACTAACCAAGGCCTCGAATGTAACTACTTGCCCTATTTGTCTACTCTGCCTTTTTCTTCATTTTTTTCCCCCTCCTGCCAACTTTTTCCCTTTTAAATACTGAAGCCCTCAAAACCCTCTTTGGAGAAGAGTTCAGGCCACAGATCATACTGTGGCACATGTCTCCTTTACGTGGGTGTGTCCTCAACATTGGAAAAATAAACCTCTAATTTGATTGAGAGCTGCTTCAAATACTTTTTTCTTTTACATCTGAAATGCTTGAAAAATAATACTAGTTAAAACTAGTCTCAGTGTTGTTGCTAGAAGGTGTAATAATAAGGAATGCAGAGAGCATATATTAGAATATGGTATTTTTTTAAGAAACATATTGTTGAATCTCTGAGATTGATCATTTGGTTAGAGAAAAAAAGATGAGCTTAAAAGCATAAGGATGTTGGCCGAGCATGGTGGCTCACTCCTGTAATCCCAACACTTTGGGAGGCCGAAGCGGGCAGATCACCTGAGGTCTGGAGTTGGAGACCAGCCTGAGCAACATAGAGAAACCCCGTCTCTACTAAAAATACAAAATTAGCCAGGCATGGTGGCACATGCCTGTAATCCCAACTACTCAGGAGGCTGAGGCAGGAGAATCACTTGAACCTGGGAGGCGAAGGTTGCGGTGAACCAAGATGGCACCATTGCACTCCAGCCTGGGCAACAAGAGCAAAACTCCAACTCAAAAATAAATAAATAAATAAATAAATAAATAAATAAAACAAAATAAAATAAAATAGAACAAAACACAAAGATGTCAAATTAGTATAAGATGGTAATTGTTGCAAGTCAAATTTGTTTCTCAGGTATCTAGTTCTGTTGACTGGTGTGATACAATTTCACACAATAAACACAAGAGTGACAGATTTTTAAGAAGAACGTTAAAAGAATTTTTGTTTGGAAAAAAATAGGGTTTTATAAAGCTATGGTACTGGCAGATAGTAATGCTTAGGCAACAATTGGATTCGTGATTTAGAAGTTTCTCTTATAGTTGTGAATCAGACTTTCTTAAATTTATCTTGTAATAATTTCACGTCGTAATTGTGCTGGTAAGAAGGGATAAACGAAGAGGTATTTTTTTAATGTGTTACTAAAATTTGCCTCACTAGGCAATAAATAAACATTAGTTCACTATTTCTTACTCTATGTAATAAAAAATAATGCACTGCTTTTGTCTAAACAATACTGGGGGTAATGGAGTAAAGAAGGAGGATAACACTGTTAGAAAATTAAAATATCATCCTGGGTAAGACTATTATGGTGTGCATTTTGCTTACACAGATGATTTACTGGTATCTTGGGATTAGTATCCATTGTTACCATATTAGTTTTTTATTGCAAAGTGATGAATACCAAACCTTCAAATTTTTAATATTTAAATTAAAAAACATTCTTGCACACGTATCTATGAGTCAGCTCTGTTTCTGCTGGCTTGCCAAAGCTTGCTTCCATGCTGAAGTTTGGGTTCAAATTTATTCCTCAATTTTCCTCATTCTGCAACCAATGGCTCTGTTTCTCTCATGGTGGATTAGAGAAAAACACAAAAAAGCAAACCAAAGCTTACTGTAACATGTACAATATCTGCTCTCATCATATCATGTGACAAAATAACTCACTGAGCTAAGCCAAACATCAAGGTGGCAGGGAAATATATTCTATCATCTGTTTCTGGCATTGGAAAAGTCACATGGAAAAGCATATGGAGATGTATATGGACAGAGAGAGAGAGAGATGATAGATAATAGATAGATATACTTCTATTATCAGAAATAAAGGATTGGCCATAATGTATTCTATAATAACCTTAGTTTTTGCATGTGTGTGAACAAGCAAATAAATAGGAAGTAAACTTTATTGAAAATTATTTAAACATGTTTCTTTAAAGCTAAGTCTGAAAATCCCATGAGAGAAAGTATTAATATTTTCTCCACTGTTAATTCTTCTAACTCACTCACCAGCTGAATGGTACAATTTGTAAATTCAACCCAGATAAATTTATGATTCGTCCTTACAGATTGTGTACAGTGAAAAGAGCCATTTCAAGAGCTCCAACATGTAAATGGTAGATGGAATAAGGGAAGATCACAGAGACTAAAGAGGACAGGCCAGATAGAGAGACACCACAGAACAGAGTGGAAGAGAAGAGGGAGCTCAAGAAGAGAGGGGAAAAGTATCAATTAAAGATGAGAATAAGAGGGTGATGAAGACTGACACTTATCTCTTAGATGTGACAACTAGCAGTTCATTAATGACCTAGGCAATGAAGTTAATAGTGCTTTATAGTTTCCGATTTTAAATAAATAGCAAAATTCAGAAGGTTTTACCAGCCTGAGGTAATTAAAAATAGATTATTTATTAATTTAATTAAATTATTATTAAATTAATTAAATTAATTAATATTAATTTTCTTGATAGCCTAGGATGATTGGAGTGCTTTTGAAAACATAATTCGATCCCTTAGTTTATGCTTATGACCAGAAAAAAACAATAATTTTAATATTTTAAAAGATTAAATTAGAGATCAATAGCTTCCATAAGATGTTTAGTGGTTTCAGACTTCATAAAGAAATGCCCCACATGCTGATTATAATCACTGACCTCATATTTCTACAGATAAAAATAAACCAAAGTAACATATTTCTAATGTAAAACTTTCTATACTTCACTCCAAATATAATTGTTTTCCAGACAATGCTTCAGTATTGTTGCTTTTTATAACTTTAGAAACATCTGATATATTTAAAAACATCTGATGCATAAGAATAATTTATAAACAATGTGTTCTTGTTTTGTTCTTTGCTTAGGTTTATTTTAAGATTAATTAGTTTTATATAAAACCTGTAACTTATTTATTGAACTGTTTATTTCTTCTCGTGTGTTCTGTTTCCAAGCTCACATTTTTAAGGATATAATGTCATTACTAGGAATTGGTGAACTTTGTCTATCATTGATTTTAAATCCTGAGAAATAGATAATTATATTAATGCCAAATATGTGTGTGTGTATGGACATGACAGCTTGTTGTAATCACACTGCCTTTAGTCACAAGCAAGGAAAGTAGGGATAATTTCCCATTAGCAATTTTGGAACACAAACATAAATCTTGATAAAAAATATTATTTTAAATTTAGACTATACAGAAAATAATTGAGATAAGAGATACCTATTGTGAAAAACAAATGTATATATTTTAGGATCTCTAAATATTTGCTGGATGCACGTAATTTAGTCATCCAGAGAGTATCTCAAAAGTATTGTTGCACATGTTTGCTTTATAGTCAATAAGAGAGAATAACACATACTAAGCAAAAGCTTTAAAAACACTGATATGAGGCGGGTTGATCACTTCGGGCTAGGAGTTCGAGACCAGTCTGGCCAACATGGCGAAACATATGAAAAATACAACAGACAAACCAACCAACCAACTCAGTGACAACAAAACAGGTCTATCCTGGAGTCATACTCTAATTTTTTCTATATTCCTCCCTTTCTGATCCTTTATCCCACTTTCTTTTTCTTCCTCTTCCTTCTCCTTCTTCGTCAAATAGAGGATTGAGTTATTATCACTGATCCATATAAAGTCCCTCTCTCATTTATTTTGATTCCCACTCCCCATTTCTATTCCCTGTCTTCCCATGTGCAACCTTCCTAATATGTTTGAGACGCATCTTTTTGTTTGTATGTATTTTTAGAAAATGTTTATTGTTTTTGTGTGCAAAAAAAATTAATTAAAAAAAAAACAAAACAGTGATACAATGCCAATATATGCTTACATTTTCTCTCACTTCAAAAAAACCTCCATGTATAGTATATGCACTTCTACCAGAGACATGGAGATAAGAATTTTCTCAACCAAATCTTCAACAGTTCTCATGTCATTGAACTAACATATGCTTAAAACTTTGCTTTTTCTTTTTTAAAAAAAATATTTACAAGAATTACTGAGCCTTCTTTCAGAATGAAACATTATACTGGCTTTTCCCTTACTGTGCTGATTTGTGGTTATTTTCATCAAAGGTGTTTAATCAACATATGGCCACTATGCTTTTGTTCTTTATACCGAATATGAGTCAGTCGATATAATGATATTCACTGAAAATTATACAGAAATATAATTGTTCCAGTAGCTGTGGTTACATAACTAATTACTCCAAAACTTAGTGGCATAAAATAACCCTTTACAATGCTCATGGAGTCTGTCGACCAGGAATTCACATAGTGCTCAGCTTATTTTACTTCTGCAAGGGATAGTACCTCACCTGAAAGCCTAGAAGACTAGAGAATTTGAAAACTCACATACTCACTTGGCTAGGAGTTGATCCTAGACCTTGGCTAAGACCTTAGCTAGGATGGTCGCTGGAACACCTACAAGGAGCCTAACCATGTGACTAGGACTTCTTCAGTACATGGAAGCTAGGTTCCTTGGTTGAGGGTGAGAGAGAGAGAGAATCTCTTTTTAATGGCATAGCCTCAGAATGTTATGATCTTATAGCCTCAGAATGTTTCAGATCTCTGAAAAATATCACTTCTGTCATACATATTGTACAGAACAGTCAAAATCCTCCTTCCTTCAAATCCAAGGAAACAAAATTGATTCTAACATTTGATAAAAATGGATAGGTTTGGAAATGTATATGGAAATAGAGATATTGCTGTGGGAACTTTTGGAAAACAATCCGCCTCAATATTGAAAAATCAAATGTAATCTTAGAGATGTTGGTCTAGGGGTACTTATTTATGTTTTAATTTTTATTCTTTTCTTTGTGACACATTTTAAATAATAATCATATATTTTTACATTAAAATAATTGAAATAGATAATATGGGTGTATACCAGAAAAATCATCAGCATCACACATTTCTTATACAGATTAGAGAAAATATAAAACTATGTTTTATCTCTTTAGCTATTCATATAGTTTATATATATAGCAGGCATGAGAGTTAACCATTTTATCCTTGAATGTGCTTTATTTAACAGGAAAAAAGTATAATAATTGTAGGCTACATTTAAGGATATCCATCAACTTTAAGACTAAGTAGTTGTGAGACCACATTGTGGAATAGAATAATAAAATGGTGATCAATGCTGTGACAACCGATTAATAACAATAAATTTAGAAAATATTATTCCTGCTTTTCAAATTTTTCTTTGTTGCTAAAGTATCAGTATTCGTTTCCTAAGGGATTTCATAACAAATTACTACAAACTTTGGCTTGTAGATACATCACTTTGTCTCTTGTAAGGATACTTGTCACTGAACTTACAGTCCACCTAAATTATACTAGGATGATTTTCTCTTGAGTTGCTTATTTTAAATATATCTGGAATGATTGTTTTTCTAAATAACATTTTCTAAATAACATTTCTAGTTGTAGGTGTGCATGTCTTTGAGGGGACAATCATTAAACTCAATACAGTATCAATGGTTATATTTCTCCAAGTATATAAAGAAGTTATTAGTATACAAATTAAAGTCTTTTTAGCTGCTTAATTTTCAGTGGCTATTTTTTTCCCAAAGTTATCAACATTGTGCTGCTAGTCATCAGTAATTCACATACTTTACGAATTCAGGAAAATATTTTTGATGCTGAATTAGCAATGAATTAATGTTACCATAGATCTCGTAATATTTTATAAAGTTATAAATAACATTTTTTGCTTTTTCAACTAGTTGGTTTAAAATTCAGTCCACATGTGAACGAGCAGATTAAGATAGTTCCCTGTTCACCAAGATACATCCCTCCAGCAAAACAAAAAGAAAAGAACAAATAAAAATGTGTACTATATATTTTTTAAACTCTTGACTATCTACATGGCCTGTAATCATTCAGTTTATTCTAAAGTATGGGTAATAAGTAACAGATAAATTAAATAGATTATAATACCAGAAGTCTAATGTAACCAATTAATTTTTATTATTAATTTTTTATTGATGTGTGCTTGTTGCTGACTTTCAACTTTTCCCAGATAGCCTCATGTATATTACTTTTAAAAAGCCTGATTTTTACATGTTCAAATAAGGTATAAAAAGTTATCTATTACATGTATCTACAAATTTTCACAATCTTTTTCTAACATCATTCCTGTCTCTATAACATTATGATTGAATATCTTAACTTCATGACTTTTGAAAATAAATTGTATGCAATCTACATATTATAAAATCTAAGATGTTTATTTCCAAGAAAATATTACTTTCTGGATTAATTCATGTTACATAGCAACTGTAAATTTTTGATACTCTTTGTAGATGCTTAGGCTTAAAAATATTTTCAAAATTTGTAGATAGTACAAGAAAGCAAAGTTTGTCATATTTTTGCTCAAAAGTTACTGAAAGTATTCTTCACTTTAATATATGTGTACAGATTCCTGTTGTGACACTTGGTGAATAAATATAAAAGAATACAGAATTCAACATTGATACAGAGAAATAATTTAGATTTTAAAAACTCTGTGAATGAATTGTGTGTTATAAAACAACTGTTAGGGTATGGAATTGATGAGGCCAGTTAGGTCTAATTTCATAGACATGAGAATTTGTAGCTGGAAGAGAACTTCGTAAATTATGAACCTAAGGCAGATAAAAGTTAAATAACTAGCTCAAGCCAGTTTTAGGGCAAGTGAGAGAATATTTTGACTTCCAGCCTATTTTCTTTATATTGTATCATTACATTTAAGAAAATGACTTCAAATTGTGCCCCATATTAATGGCTTTATACTTTAGTTACAGACAAATTATTCAACAATAATTAATTATTATTGTTATCTGAAATTCCATTTGTGCATCATAATGTCTTTGAAACTTCTTTACATTTTTTAACAAAGAAAATATATCAGTTAAGCCAAAGTTAAAATAACTATTATCTAAGTTAAAAAATGTACAATATTATGCAAAATTAAGAGCTTAACTTAAATTGACATATGTAAATTTGAAAAAATAATCTTTTAACTTGAATAGTCTATTTTATGAATCTGCAACACAAGTAGATATCATAAAACTAATTGTTTTAAAATTTGAAAAAGTTTATGCTTTTATTAGGTTCATAGAGTTATAATGTAATAACTGCTATTTTAATACTTCATAACCTAATTAAGTGTGTAGTGTTTATGAATCTGGCTTTCACTGAAACTTTTTCATTGGGTTTTAACTAAAACTATCTTCTATTAACAAAAGGACTGGAAATAGCAATCTTAAAATTGGTCTGCTTTCAAGTAAATTTAATGCTTGAGATATCATATACTGTGTCCATGAATACTTTTTGAAAATTTTGTACATTCAAATAATTATTTATTCTTCTCTCCTTCTCCTCGTTTTCCCACTACCTTTCTCAGCCTCTTAGCTTAAGATCTGGAAGGTATCCCTTCTTACTAGGTAGTCCTGCTCTCAGAATCATGAGGGCACTCTCTCAATGTTAACCACTGTTCTTTGTGTATCCTGCAAGGAAAGCAAATGACCAATGTACATTCTTCCCCAGAAATCTCAAAGTACATCATTCAAATAAATATAATGTCTTTCTCCACCCACCATGGTTTCTGTTATTTTCTGTTCAATTTTTCTTATTCATTTTTAAAATCAGACACAGTTTCAAAATTGTCAGATTTATTAAATATATTTAAAGTAGTTAATTTTACCATAAAATTCTACCTCAATGAAATAAAATTATGGAAAACAATATGGAAGGTCCTCAAAACAATAAAAAATAGTTCTCCCAAAAGATCTAGCAATCTCACTTCTGGGTATACCTCTAAAATGATTGAAATCAGGTTTTCAAAGAGTTATCTGTACTTCCATGTTCATTGAAGAATTATTTATAATAGCCAAGATATAGAAACAACCCAAATTCCATCAACAGATGAATGAATAAAAAGCTGTGGTATACACATACAATAAAATATTATTCGGTCCTAAAAAAGGAAATCCTACCATTATTTGCAATAACATAGATAAACCTGAAAGAAGTTGTGCTCAGTGAAAGAAATCAGTCACAGAAGGACATAGAGCACATGATTTATAGGAGGCATATCAAATAGCCAAAGGTATGGAAGTAGACTGTAGAGGGTTGATTACCAGGGAATGGGAGAGAGGGCTATTGGAAATTGTTTAATTGATATAAAGCTACAGTTATACAAGGTGAGTAAGTTGTACTATGCAACACGATTCCTATAGTAAATAATAATGTACTCTTTACTTAAGTACTTTTTCAGAGGGCAGATCTCATTTTAGGTGTTCTCACCACAAAAACAAAGCCAAAGGGATATACAAAAGCTTTTGGAGGTGATAGACATATTTACTATCTGGATTGTGATGCTAGTAACATGAGTTTATACATACGTTCAAACTCATCAAATTGTATGCATTAATTATGTGAATTTTTTATACCATTATACCTTAATAAAGGTGTGGGGGAAAAGAAATCATAGGAAGTCAGACAGACAATGCTGATCCCTGAAAAATAGTGAGATTAATAAAAGTAGACAGTAATAAAAATTATTTGAGGAGTTGTAAATCATTTTACTAGCTTTAGATTTCATTATGTGAGCATTTGCAACGATTTGGAGTATTTTTTATACAGTAAATGAAATAGCCTAATATACATTTTAAGAAAATCACTTTTCTTATTTATTGAGAAATAGACCGAAAGAGGAGGAATTGAAATAGGAGACAAAGCATCATGGATCTAATATCTTTGTGTTACCCTAAAGGCAGTGATGTGTGGTAAAGGTTGAACAACCAGACATGTGAGAAAAACCAAGAAAGAAAGAAAAAGAGAGAGAGAAAGGAAGAAAGGAGAGAAGGAAAAAAAGAAGGAAGGAAGGACGGAAGAGAGGGAAGGAGGAGGGGAGAGAGGAAGAGGGGAGGGGAGGAGAGAGTGGAGAGAGTGGAGGGAGGGAGCAGGGAAAGAAGGAAGAAAGCAAAGGCAGGAAGGAAAGAAGGAAAGAAGAGAGGGAAAGAGGGAGGGAGGAAGGAAGAGGGGAAGAGGGAGTGGGGGAGAGAGTGGAAGGAGGGAGCAGGGAAAGAAGGAAGGAAGGAAAGAAGGAAGGAAGGAAGGAAGACAGGCAGGCAGGCAGGCCGGCCGGCCCCTGTTTTGTACATGTGACAATTTCCTTGGGTAAATACTTCTGCTACTGTAAATTTTCAGATACCAAAGTTATGTCAACTAGTGCACAAAATTCAAACTATTTAAGAATTGAATTTTATAGTTCTGTATGAGTATATATGAGCCCACCAATCTCTGGGGAAGAGACTAATATTTTTAAAATTTAGACATGATCTAATAAGTCATGGGAAAATGTTAATGGTGACTGAAAAATATGCATCTGGAGAGTATAATTTTAACTTCCTTAAAACAAGGAAGAAATCAAAAGGTAGTTTATAATTTCCAGATCAATTTGTTGACAACAAACTTACCATAAATGTAAAATCTGTGTCTCACCAGCAAAGTTATATGTTCATTTCTGATATTTTTTCATAATAAAACTTATATAGAAATAGAAGTGTTAAGAAGAGCAAAGGATATCTTGAATAAAAGAGTATATATGGGATGACTTGTTCTACAGATATCAAGTCACATATTTAACAAGATTTTTGCAGTATAATTTAGGTAAAAGGAATGTACATTTTAAGGATACAGTTTAATGAATTGTGACAAATGAATACTATTACCTTGAACCAAAACATTTATTAAGAAATAGGACATTTATATCACCCTAGAAAATTCTTAGTTCCCCTTGTCAATCAGTTCCCTACAAATCTGTCCCTGGTAACAACTGCTATGACTTGTAATACTATGTAAGCATTGCAAATATTATTTTTCAGCCTGTGGCTTGCGGTTTGAGTATGTTAATAGATTTTTAAGAGTAATTTTAATTTGGTAAAGTTTAACATATGATTTTTACTGTCACTTTTTTCAGGCAGGATCTCATTGTGCTTCCCAGGCTAGAGTGACTGCAGTGATGTGATCTCTGCTCATTGCAACTGCAACCCTCCAGGCTCTAATGGTCCTCCCACTAGAGTAGCTGGGACGGCAGGTGCTCACCACCAACCCTGGCTAATTTTGTTTATTTTTTCTTTTTTGTAGAGACCAGGTCTTACTATGTTGCCCAGGCTGGTCTCTAACTCCTGGGCTCAAGTCATCCCCTTGCCTTGGCCTCCCAAAGTCTGGGATTACAGGCATGAGACACTGTGCCCAACAAGTATGTCATATTTTTAAATGTTATAATTAGTGATTTTGTGTGTTCTTTCAAGGAATCTGTTTCTACTCAAGATTCTATTAATAAAATTTTTGTGTTATTCTTTAGAAATTGTACAGATGTTACCTTTGGGCCTATGATCCATTAAAATTCATTTGTTTATATGGTGTCAAAGTTGGGATTGGTATTCTATGTTTTCATTATATATAATGAGTTGGGCTAGGGCCATTTGTTTAACAAATTAGTCATTTTCTATTGAAGTACATTGCATCTTTGCCATACATCAGCTGACCAGATATACCTCTATTTTGGACTTTTTTTATTCCATACGTTTGTCTGTATTTATATAAATGCCACACTGAGCTCATAACAGTAGCTTTGTAGTAAGTATTACTACAACTGGGTATAATTTCTTCAAGTTTGTCATTTTCAAAATAGTTTAGGCTATTCTGGGTTCTTTGCTTTTCCAAATAAATTTTAGAATTAGCTTTTTATTTCTAAAAGTCAACAAACAGAATCTCAGTTGGAATTTGATTTGGATTTTATTCAATTTGTTGATAAAATTTAAAATGGATGTCTTAACAATACTGAGTCCATCAATTCATGAACATAGGCTATCTCTCAATTTATTTATATGTCCTTGAATTTCTCTAATTTTTGTAATGCTTTAATATAGAATCTTAGACCATATTTCACAGAATGTATTTCATAAAGGGTATTTCATATGGCTTGGCTGTGTCCCCACCCAAATCTCATCTTGAATTGTAGCCCTCATAATTCCTGTGCATTGTGGGAGTGACCCAGTGGGGGATAATTGGACCATGGGGGCAATTTCTTCCATATGGTTCTCATGGTAGTGAATAAGTCTCACAAGATCTGGTGTTTTTATAAGGGGTAACCCCTTTCACTTGGCTCTCATTCTCTCTCTTTCCTGCTGCCATGTAAGATGTGACTTGCTTCTCCTTGCCTTCTGTCATGATTGTGAGGCCTCCTCAGCCACATGGATCTGTGAGTCCATTAAAGCTCTTTTTCTTTTTTAATGACCCAGACTTGGGCATATTTTTATTAGCAGCATGAAAATGGACAAATACAGTAAATTGGTCCCGGGAGTGGGGCACTGCTGTAAAGATAACAAAAAATGTGGAAGCAACTTTGGAACGGATTAACAGAAAGAGGCTGGAATAGGCTGGAGGGCTTCAAAGAAGACAGGAAAATGTGGGAAAGTTAGGAACTTCCTAGAGACTTGTTGAATGGCTTTGACTAAAATGCTGATCATGATGTAGACAATGAATTCCAAACTGAGGTGGTCTCAGATGGAGATGAGAAACTTGTTGGAAGCCACAGTATAATTGACTCTTGTTGTGTTTTAGCAAAGAGGCCAATGCCATTTTGCCCCTGACCTAGAGATCTGTAGAACTTTTAACTTGAGATGATTTAGGGTATTTGGTGGAAGAAATTTCTAAGCAGCAAAGCAATCAAGAGGTAACCTGAGTGCTGATAAAAGCATTCAGTTTTAAAAGAGAAACAGAAAATAAAAGTTTGGAAAATTTTTAGCCTAACGATGTGATAGAAAAGTAAAACCCATTTTTTGAGGAGGAATTTAAGCCAGCTGCAGAAATTTACATAAGTAATGAGGATCCAAATATTAATCACCAAGACAATGGGGAAAATGTCTCCAGGGCATGTCAGAGAACTTTACAGCAACCCCTCCCATCACAGGCGAAGAGGCCTAGGAGGAAAAAAATTGTTTGATGGGCCCTTCTGCTGTGTGCAGCCGAGGAACTTGGTGCCCTGAATCTCAGCTGCTCTAGCCATGGCTAAAAGGGGCAAAGGTGCAGCTCAGGCTGTTGCTTCAGAGGTTGCAAGCCCCAAGCCTTGGCAATTTTCATGGTGTTGAGCCTGCAGGTGCGCAGGAGTCAAGAATTGAGGTTTGGGAACCTCCGCCTAGATTTCACAGGATGTATGGAAATGCCTGGATGTGCAGGCAAAAGTTTGCTGCAGGGGCAGGGCCTTCATGGAGAACTTCTGCTAAGGTAGTGCAGAAGGGAAATGTGGGGTTGAAGACCCCACACAGAGTCCCCACTGGGGCACAGCCTAGTGGAGCTATGAGAAGACAGCCACCATCCTCTAGGCCTTAGAATGGTAGATCCACCTACAGCTTACACTGTGGACCTGGAAAAGCCACAGACACTCAATGCCAGCCCATGAACGGAGCTGGGAAGGAGGCTACAAAGCCACTGGGGTGTAGCTGCTCAAGACCATGGGAACCCACCTCTTGTATCCATGTGACCTGGATGTGAGACATGGAGTCAAAGAATATCATTTTGGAGCTTTAAGATCTGACTGCCCCCTCCCTGGATTTCAGACTTGCATGGGGCATTGAGCCCCTTTGGCCCATTTCTCCCATTTGGAATGGGTGTATTTATCAAATACCTGTACCCCATTGTATCTAGGCAGTAACTAACTTGCTCTTGGTTTTACAGTCTAATAGGCAGAAGGGACTTGCCTTGTCGTGGATGAGACTTTGGACTGTGGACTTTGAGTTAATGCTGAAATGAATTAAGACATTGAAGGACTATTGAGAAGGCATGATTGGTTATGAGATGTGAGGACATGAGATTTGGGAGAGGCCAGGGGAAAAATGATACAGCTCTCATCCTGAGCTGTAGCTCCCATAATACATGTTGGGGGAATGACCCAGTGGGAGATAATTGAAGCACCGAGGCGTTGTTACCCATAATGTTCTCATGGTAGTGAATAAGTCTCACAGATCTGATGGTTTGATAAAGAGGAAACCCCTTTCACTTGGCTCTCATTCACTCTCTTCCTTGCCACCATGTAAGATGTGACTTGCTTCTCCTTGTCCTCTACCATGATTCTGAGGTCTCCTCAGCCACATGGAACTGTGAGTCCATTAAACTTCTTTTTCCTTATAAATTACTCAGTCTCGCGTATGTCTTTATTGGCAGTGTGAAAACGGACTAATACATATACTTCAGTAATATTTTCTCATCTTTTGTTGCTATTATATGTAGAATTGATTATGTGTACTAAACTTGGACCCATGCCCTTGTAAAATTAATTTGCTATTTGAGTAGATAGCTGTAGATTGCTTGGGATATTCTACATAGACAATCACATCTTCTGCAAAAAGCAAATAATTATTATTATTTTTATTTTGCTAAACATATACCTGTAATTTAATTCTTGCATTATTTAATCTGTTAGTAATATCAGTAAAATATTGAATAGAAGTGGTGAGAACTGAAATCCTTGCCTTTAACCAATTGATCATAGAGGGAAAGCATTTAGCTTTTCACTATTAATAATGCTGTGAGTTATAGCATTTACATAGATAATCTTTATTAGGTTGAGAAAGTTCTTTAATTCATAAGCTCCTGACAAGTTTTATAATGAATAGATATTGAATTTTGCCAAATACCTTTTCTGCATCCATTTAGGTGATCGCGTGGGTTTTCTCTTTTTCATCTCTTTTCTGAAGTTATACCTTCAGAGATTTTGTATTGTTGACCTAATCTTGCATAACTAAAGTCCATTTAGCTATTATGTATTACCCTTTTGATATCTTCCAAGACTTGATTCACTAAATATTAAAAGAAGGTTTATGTGTGATAGTGTGATATACTTCTTAAAAATTTTTTTTTGAAATGTCTTTATACAGTTTTAGTATCAGAAATGTGATAGCTTTATACAATGAATTGGGAAGCATATTGTCTCTTCTATTTATTGAAAGACAATCTGTAGATTAATTTTAATTTTTATTTTTATAATTCACCAGTAAATAATGTGAGGTGAAGTTCGAAGCCAGGTTTTTGATTACAGATTCAATTTCTATGCATTATCTTTTTGATATCTTCCAAGACTTGTTTCATTAAATATTAAAATAAGGTTTACGTTTAACAGTGTGATATACTTAAAAAATTTTTTTTGCAATGTCTTTATACAGTTTTGGTATCAGAAGTGTGATAGCTTTCTACAATGAATTGGGAAGCATATTTTCTTTTTTATTTATTGAAAGACAATCTGTAGATTGATTTTTATTTTTTAATACACCAGTGAAATAATGTGAGGTGAAGTTTGAAGGCAGGTTTTTGATTACAGATTCAACATCCTTAACATTTGTCCATTTTGTTAACAAAGTAGTTAACAAATGTAACTGGTTAACACAAAATAATTTGTTTGGTGTCAGTATGGACAGCTGTTTATATTTGCCATATACAAGGGATTTGCTCATTTCACCTATGTTAATTAATTCTTCTCAGAACTATAAGTTATTTAAAAGTGTTTTTTAATATCCAAATATTTTGGTTCTTTTCTGAATATTTTCTTGATATTTACATTTATTTTAATGTTGTTGTGTCATATAATACACTGTGTATGATTTCAATCTTTGTGGTCTGTGACCCAGAATATTGTCTGTCTTTGTGAATATTTCGTGGTCATTTGGAAGCAATTAGGTTTTTCTACTGTTTGGTGGGTAAGTTTTCTGTAACTATAAAATAGATCAAGTTAGTAAATAACATTCCCTAAATCCTCTATAACTCTACTGATTATTTCTATCTATCTATCTATCTATCTATCTATCTATCTATCTATCTAATCTATAAACAAATACATATTTGGTCTAACTGGTTCTATAATTACTCAGGGAGTGAAATTAATGTCTCTGATCCCAGTAGTATTGAAAATTTATTTATCCTTTTTATATTCTCAGTTTTTGCTCCATGAATTTTGAAGCACTATTTTTAGGTCTGTATATGTTTAAGATGTTATGTGTTCCACATGAACTGATTCTTTTAGCATATGAAATGCCCACTTTCGTGTCAATGAAGATGAAAACTCTTTTTGTTAAAGTCCACTTTGATAACAATACTAGGTGTTTTATGCTTACTTTTTTATGGCATACAATTTTCCATATTTTCAATTTCACCTATTTGAAGCATCATATTTAAAGTATATCTCTTGGAACCGTATGTAGTTGAATGTTTTCTTATTATGTTGGCTGAATGCATGATTTTCTCATATAATTTAGGTACATATCCCATTTCAAATGTAGATATTGGAATGATATTTTCTCAGATTATTAGCTATCATTGAATTGTTTATGATACCCACTATGTCACAGAAATTGTTACTTACTTTGTAATATAATTAATTCTTTTGTCAACCGTAAAATTTGTACTTTTTAGATTTTTGCTTTAGAAGACTTTTGTCAATTAAAGATTACTAAAATAGCATATGTTTTTCTATTTCACCTATATGTTGCTTTGATATTTAAATTTTTATATTCATTTGAAGTATGCTTCATTTGTTGTGATATTTTCTCCAACTTTAATTTTTATACACTCATTGGGTCAAGTGTTACTAATATAATCTACTACAAAGGTAACTTCAGCCCCTTCTCATTTGTTGGCAACACTTCCAACATGTACAAACTTCTTATATACAGAAAGGTGTTTTTATTTTGTTTTTCTAAACTCTTAGTACCAATTATAGTTAGGCTTGTTTCAAGGAAAATATTTAAATGTTTTTATTTGTATGCTATTGTAGTGTGATTTATAGTGTGTTTCATTTGGGGAAAAAACAGTAATTTTTGAATTTTATGTGTTCATGTATTTATCATTAATTCATGAATTTCACTGAAATTCTACTGGAGAATTTGTTGTCTGTAATACAGAACAAACTTTTCACTGTTAAATACACATGATAATGTTATATAAAATTCAAAGAGTCTTAATGATACAGGTGGTTTTTACATTTTTTGTTAGAAAGATCATGCAAAAAAAATATGCAAAAGTAATGTTTAAATCAAAATTCAGTGGGTTGATTTAATTGTCCCACTTATTCAAAGAACTTACCAAATCCAGATGGGAAAGATAATGCCAGTATATGCCAGAATAAACAAATAAAAATTTGGAAGCCAAATTGAATAATTGGTTTTTACTTCAGCTCTACCAGCTGTCTGGAAACTGATAACTCCAGCCACCTGCCTCATTATAATCACTACTATTCACAATTTGTACCAATATGTTGATGCAAAAGGGTTTTTATAAGACTACTTGTTTGGATTATTTTTAACTATCTTAAAGTGTTTTTTGTTTAGTTGCCTTGATTGGCAGTATGTTGCAATTAAAACACCAAATAATATGTGCAAATGTATCATTAATTCATCATTAATATTTGAAAACATTGTATGATGCTGTATTCTTTTACCAGGAGTATACATTAGGCAAGTAAAATACTAATTATTAATTAAAACATATTATGAAAAGCACCATATGTTAAAATCGAGTGAACCAGTAGATCATATATCCATATTTATTTTTATGTCTTTCTGAGTAATTGGACATAACTGAATTCAAATTAATTAGAAAAAGATGCTACATTTCAGAAATAAGAGTAATTTCCTAATGTCTTAATTTCAAATACTGTACATCAGATTTGTTGGAACTGGAAAAAAATATTAGGTTGGTGCAAAAGTAATTGCGGTTTTGCCATCACTTTCAATGGCAAAACTGCGATTACATTTGCACCAACCTAATAACAAATTTTGAAATATTTTAGGCTTGAAAAAGTAACGTTATAGCATACGTTTATATTTTACACAATATAAAACATACAAAATAAATTCATTTAGAAATATACTTAATTTTGGACGGGCGCAGTGGCTCACGCCTGTAATCCTAACACTTTGGGAGGCCGAGGCGGGCAGATCACGAGGTCAAGAGATCAAGACCATCCTGGCTAACACGGTGAAACCCCGTCTCTACTAAAAAATACAAAAAATTAGCCGGGTGTGGTAGCAGGTGCCTGTAATCCCAGCTACTCAGGAGCCTGAGGCAGGAGAATGGCGTGAACCCGGGAGGCAGAGCTTGTAGTGAGCCGAGATAGCGCCACTGCACTCCAGCCTGGGTGAGACTCCGTCTCAAATAAATAAATAAATAAATAAAAATAAAGAAATATACTAAATTTGTAGTAAAATACAGAGCATTCTCAATTCTATTACAAACACTGTTCCAATGATATTTTTGCTATATCAGAATGAGTAACTGAAATCCATATGCAAGATGTTGTACCATTAAAATATTAAATGTAGTATATCTGTACATAATACATAGTTATATGTTATACTGTATATCATTATGTATTTAAATGATATATTACATACCATGAATAATTATATCTATATATTTCTTCATGTGTTAAGCAATTTTCCAAAATACATTTTAAAGTCTTTGCATGAATATTCTACCAAAATTTTATTTTTTTAATTGTTTATTTATTTATATATTTTGTGATGGGGTCTTGCTTTGTTGCCCACAATGAAGTCCTGTAGCATGATCATAGCTCACTGCAGCCTTGAACTCCTGGGCTAAAGCGATCCACCAACCTCACCCTCTGGAGTAGCTGCGATTACAGGCATAAGCCACCATGTTGGGCCCTGATCAAATTTTAAATTATATTCTATACCTCACATTACTGACCCAATGTTAATATGCATTTATGGATTGGAACTCAGTGTATAAATAATTATAGTTTATTAGTCATTGCAGTAATTAATTTTGAGAATTATGCTCATTAACAACCAGTAGAGCTGTTTTTGAACTACTCCTTAGATTTTGGAATATGACTGCTTGTATTTGAATATCTGCCTCGGAATTTCTCCCATATGTGAATTAGGGCAAATAAGGGAAAAAAAATAGTGAAGCATCATTTTATCTTATTTAAAATAAGGACAACTAAATAATGCTTGTTTTGAGAACAATGAAAGTGATTATTTTAGTCTGCTTACATGCTGCTAATAAAGACATACTCAAGAAGGGGTAATTTATAAAGGAAAGAGGCTTAATTGACTCACAGTTCCACATGGCTGAGGAGGCCTCACAATCATGGCTGAAGGTGAATGAGAAGCAAAGTCACCCATTACATAGCAGCAGGCAAGAGAGCGTGTGCAGGGGAACTCCTCTTTATAAACCCATCAGGTCTCCTGAGATTTATTCACTCTCATGAGACCAGCACAGGAAAGAACTCCCCCACTCCCCCACCACGATTCAGTTACCTCCCACACGGTCCCTCCCATGACACGTGGGAATTATGGGAGCTACAATTCAAGATGAGATTTGGGTGGGGACACAGCCAAACCATATCAGTGATCCTTGATAGTAAGTACTTAGAAAAATGATTCAAGCATAAATCAGACTTTTTTGAAGTTTTCTATTAAATTTACAGTCATACGTTGTTGGACATGTTCTGAGAAATGTGTTGGTAGGTAATTTCAACACTGTGCAAACATCACCGTGTGTACATACAGTAACCCAGATGTATAGCCTACTGCACACCTTGGCTGTGTTGTATAGCCTATTGCGTCTAGGCTACAAACCTGTACAGCATGTTACTGTACTGAATTCTGTAAGTGATAAAACACATAGTAACTATCTGTGTATCTAAACATATCTAAACAGAGGAAAGGTACAGTAAAAATACATGATTATAATCTTATGAGAAGACCATCATATATGTGATCCATCATTGACTAAAACATCATTACGAGGCACATGACTATGACTATATTTTTAAAATTTTTATGTGTTTGTTTTCTTCACTGGTATATATGGTTATTGCAAGTCCTCTTATTGTGGCATTTAGTTTGCATGAAGGGCTAATTAAATCAATATTGATTGACCGCCTGAAATTCAGGACTTTATTACGGATCATGATTGTGCACCTCCTTAATGATACGTTAATTGACATATAGCAGAGAGCAATGATTCTGATGGTGGGTGTGATTGTTTAATTTAAAGCTGTTACTTCATACATTAAATTGCATCCATCTTCTCTCATTCAAGAAAACTGGCTCTGGCACATCTATCTTTACAGTTGTGAGAGAAACCCTAAGAGGAAACTGAAAAATAAAATAGAAGAGAAAATAATATTGATGAGAAAAAAAGCAGGTGCCAAGGGAGTGATAGGTTATAGTGCAGAAAAATTGTGTTCTTCACTTTTTCAACAGATTGAATGAAGTTAGAGCCATAAAGAGACAAAATAATTACATCATACTACACTCACTTTGTATTATCTTGAACTGTAAATGCAGTCTTTAGATTTTATAGCGAATAAGTAAGCTATTTATTGTAGTGTGTCAGTAAGACAAATCCTTTAATTAAATAAGAATGCATTGTGTAATTGGAAGTCTGATTGGTAGTCAGAGTTCTGATATTGATAAGCCATGAGACAGTAATAATTTAGAGCAATATTGCTGTAAGAGATGGACTTATATTCTGGTCTCTCTCTGTCTCCCTCTCCCCACTCTCTCTGGCTACCTTCCTTCACACAAGTGAATACCACAGTATGTCTTCAGGAGTGTACCTTTCTGGGAAATTAATGCCTTTTTCTCTCCATTAGTCAAACTTCAGCTCTCTGGAACTTTTTCTGGAAGCAACCTCTTCCCTTGGAGGTGAAAGTGCTCTAACTGAGGTAGTGCCAGTGCTTACTCTTCCTTTCTCAAAGTCCCCAGTGTTGTAGTGTTGATGTAGCCAAAATGTTTTCTAACTCTACCCAGTCTGACTTGCTTTAAACTTGTTTCCAGAGAGAAAATAAAAATGAATTAATAAAGGCCATTGGTGAAATTATAGCAACTCACATTTTAACATAGTAAATGAAATTATCATTAAATGGCATTTTTTTTTTGTCAAGTAAGAAAAGGAAATGTACTCTGGGACTTAGTAGTTGGTATGAAGTCAACCTAAGAAAAATGGGATTCAATGTCCTAGTACTGAAGTGAGAATGAACAGAAATAATATTATTTCAACATTCTTCTTAATGATAGAGTTTCTTGACTGACTTCCAAGTTGAGATCAATGATACACATAAGCCCATTTATGTATTCAATCATGTATAATTATTATCTTCTCAGCAATTATCTCTACTTGTTCTATAGGCATGATAACGTCTTGGCTGCATGAAATGTTCTAGACGTATGGTTTGCCTGTGGGTAATTTTTATGTTAATTCTGTTAAGCTACCACTCTAAGTTCCAATGTCTTAAAAGGATATTTTATTATTGATTTATTTTTAACCTGGTTGTTTCTGTGATTATGGTTTTATGGTTTTGCACCTTTGGGAAAGCTTAAGGTGTATACATTTTTGAAAATACCATGTTGACCATGTGGTAGTTGGAGTAAAGCATTTTAACTAAAAGTTTCAGAGCAAAAGCAAGCTTCCAAATATTTTTCTTTTTCATATTGACATGACTTGCATTTAACCTTATGATTTTTTTCTGTTGATTTTTAGATAACATCAAATAGATACTTGTCACTCTAACTTTGAAGATGTGACTTAATTGCTACTGTCAACATTTTATAATAAGCTTCAGGGAAAAAAGAATTCATTGTAATAATTTTTAAAACCTGTGATTTTTGAAAATGCAGATTTCTTGACTATTGGAAATTAACAACATAACACATTTTAATAACTAATTTGAAATGCAAGATAATATAGAGAAAGTAAGCTGTTTTTTAAAAATTAAATTAATGTCACTTTTTTTTGTTTCTGTGAATGGATAAAAAATCAATCAAACAGTGCATATAAACTCAGTGTTGTCCCATCGTAGACACAGACACTCATCAAATGCTCATTGATTAATTAATGTTTGTAGCAAATTGGCAAGTGTCCACACAAAAGTCAAGTCCATACAGAGCCTCAGAATGTCATCTTATCTAGAGACAATCCTTGTAGATGTAGTTATGTTATAATGAGGTCATAGTGGATTAGGGTGGAACCTAAATTCAATGGCTAGTTTCCTTATCGGAAGAGGAGAAATGGCCATGTAAAATACAGGAGAAAGGTCATGTGAAGACAAAGGCAGAGATCTCAGTGACTCATTTATCAGCCAAGAAATGTCAAGTCTTCCTGGCAACCATTAGAGGCCAGAAGTATGTGAAAAATTCTCCCTCAGAGCCTCTAGAAGAAACCAACCCCCAGAAAACTTTGATTTCAGACCTCTGGGCTTCCAAACTATGAGAGAATAAATTTCTGCTGTGTTAAGTCTCCCAGTTTGTGTTACTTAGTAAGGGAGCCCTGGGCAACTGGAACAATTAGGCATCTGTCCACATAGCGCTTAGGCCTTAGAGCAGAAATAGGACAATATACACACACACAGAGTATCATCAAAAACAAGCTATCTCAAATATCAGTATGCTATATGTAAATGAAGACAAAATAATTTCCAAGGATAGAACAATAAGGCTTGAGCTTGACACTTGGTTTGAATATTTCTTAAGGGATGATTGGGATTTGTGCGGAGGTAGATTAGAGAAAAATCCAAATTTAAACTAGAATGAGCAATAGCACAAATTATAAATGTGATTAACACATGCACGTTGTGCTTACAGCATATTATCTGGTTTAATGCAGAGACAATGAATGTCTCAGTGACATAATGAAGCTCTTATTTTTAAAAAGATTCTCTATTTTCATCTTTCTTTCACTCATATTAACATGTCTAAATTCCATTCAGTGTTCGTGACTCAAATGACAACTTTTTGATTGTAGTACTTCCGGATTCTTTTATTCCTTCGGTTCAAATTAAGCTATGCTTTTCCTGACACTTCGATTCATACTGCTTTTCCATGTAAATACAATTTTATTATTTCTGTGTCATAGCGGTGTTGGGGTGTTTGTGTTCACACCAGTCTTCTGCTATTCAGCTTCAAATTTGCTGAAGTAGTTTCAGGCTTTTTTTTTTTTTTTGCTTTTCATTTATAATACAGCAAATTGTTTTACACAAAGGTGGTCCTTATTAAACATTTGCTGAAGTAAAAATACTATTTACATCTCTATGTATACTTATTCAAATTCACTGGCAATTTTATACCTCTGTGGCTTCAAAAACACTATAGACAGGTCTTTTAACTACTTAAAGAAAAACTGATATGAAAGTACATTTGCAATTGAATATTATTAGAAAAACAAGGTAGGTACAGGGTATATTGAAGTGAGATTATTTAAAGGGAATTTGCAGCAATTCATCTCTGCTATCAGGATATGTTGATTATGTGGTAAATATGGTTGTAGTATAATGTGCGGAGCCAGTTTTTTATCAAGCAGACATATACATTGTGGACCAAATGTTTTCAGTTTTAACTAAGGCTCAATTTACACTCACCATTCAAGAATCTCAGCTGAAGTTCTATGGAAAGATTCTTGAATGGTGAGTGTAAAAAGAATGTAAGCAAATACAATAAATTTTAATATGTACTGGTAAAGTGTGTACTGCCATAAATATTGTCTTTTATTCTATTAGGCTTTGCAAATCTGAATGTTTAATTTTAATTGAATTAAAAATTTGAATTCAATAAAATGTCAGAAAAACAGGTGATTTTTAGCAAGTAGGCATTTTTATTCAACATTGAGAAATAAACCTTTACAACTTATAAAATAAGCACGAAAATAAGACGTGGTTTTTAATAGTGTTTTGTAATACAGGCTATTCATTTCATAATGTATTTTCTTTAAAATACTGTGCAGTTATACTGTATAGACTGTTCTTCCTTAATAATTAAGAAGAAACAAATATTTTTCATGCTTGCAACTATTATTATTACACTGTAATTAGTTGTTTACTTGATGAGTTAATTTTTCTTATTTTATAAAATGCCTTTGGACATTGTACAAACTTGGTTTTTACAAAATAAAATTATTTGTGTTTGAATTATAATTCATCTTAGAAAGTTTTTCACATGAAATTAATTTTAATTTTGGCATGTCAAAGGAAAGAACGCAAAATAAAAATAATCACTATTTGGCCCATTAATGATTTTATACTTATAGAATATTCAACATGTTTACTGCTGTTTGTGCTAAGAAAAGAAACTAAGTATATTGAACTGAAATATGTAAAATTACACATCTGATTTTAAAATACGACAGTCTTCTTAAATAAAGTACTTATTAAAATGACTGATGTGTATATGTATTTGTGTGAATTTAGAGCTTAACAATTGAAAGTTAGTTTTCTTTTCCATTATAACATGTTTGCTATCAGTTATACAACCACGGTTTAATGACTAAATTACTCAAATGGTTCAAATACGTTACCAAAATATAGTTATATTTAATCTCATATTTGATTATCAATATGTTTTTATCTGAAAATCATGTTTAAATATTTCTCTAAATATAAACACAGCAAGCCAACTGTTTCTTCTATTCCTTCTCATTACTTTCAGAAAAAATTAATTTCGTTACTGATTTTTTTGAGCAGATAATTTTTTAAAACGTTTTTGAAACATTGCTTTAACTGAGCCTACAGATCAGCCAGAGGTGAAAACTTAGGATATTCTCAGTTCTTTACCTTTCTGAACTATACATGTCACTTTCTCAATCCTCCAGTGTACAGGTGGACTTTTGAATGCCCTAATTATGAACAAGCAAATTTCCTCTCAGCTTTACATTTCAGGCTATGAGTGCTCTACACTTTGCTTCTACTTAAATATTTTGCCCCAGGGAACAGGTGGTTGTTCATTTGCCTTTTAAGGAATTCTCACTACTCATTTGTTCCAAGTCAGTTGTGATTTATGCTAAACAGCACCTTGTGTCACACCTTCATGGGGCTCCCAGACAGGGAATGAGACAAATATGATTATTTGATGATAAATTTTGCTATGTTGCCTCAAGAACCAGGGACGAAGACCCTACACGGGTACCATATGCTGCCATATTTAAAAATCCTCAGAGCCAGGGAGGGAGATAAGGTAAGCATGAGTAAAAATGCCACAAACTTTGTTACCATTTTAAGTTGCCTTTTTAAAAATTCAGCATTTTTTTTTTTAATTATACTTTAAGTTCTGGGGTACATGTGCAGAATGTGCAGGTTTCAGCATTTAAATAATTGCTGTAAACCTTTGACTATTTCCCAGAGTTGACAAAATTGATTCTAATTGTTTTTGCTTGATTTTCAATGTTGCTGTGAGTAGATGGATCCTTTGGCCTTCCAACTTCACTATTTTCACTGATTGCACCCTGTTTGAGATTTGTTCTACACTCGAGTATATGATCTATTTTGGCAAGTGTTCCATGAGCTTGGGGGAAAAATGAATTCTCCAGGTATGCGATGAAGTTCCCACACATACATACACATAAATATAAATATATATTATAAATCATAGGTATGTGTGTATACAAAACTAATAAAATCTAATAGTTAACTATACAAACTACTAATAGTATCTAGTATATATATTAAAGATACCATTAATTTGTTGTCTTGTTCAGATATCCTAGATTCTTGCTAATTTTAGGTCTCTGAATCACTTGCAGGGAGGGGTTGTTAAAGTCTCCTTATTTATAATTGTGGATTTGTCCATTTATCTTTTCCGTTCTAACAGTTATAATCGCCATAGCTCCCATGTGGATTCATCCTTTTATCATAATATGATATCTTCCTTTGCCTCTAGTAATTTTATTTCCTCTGAAGTCCGCTCTGATATTTGTATAGCCACTTCTGCTTTTAAAAGCTATTTTTAAAAATAATTGAAAGTGTTTTATCCCTTCATTCTGAATCTGCCTATGTTATTGGGTTTAAAGTTATTTCCTTGTGAACAAAATATGGTAGTGTTGTACTTCTATATTCACTCTGCCAATTTTTTTAACTTATGTATTTATACCATTTATATATAAAATAATTATTGATATGTACGGCTTAAGAATGCCAATTTAATTTGTCCTCAGATGTTTCTCTCACTCTTTTTTTTTTTTTTTTTTTTTTTTTTTTGCCTCTCTGTCACACATTTGCTTACCAATGGGTTATTTCAACATTTCTTAGTGTTCACTCTTGTATTTACTTATATATTCTTTTGGATATCACTTTTAATAGTTTTCTCTGCGATCACTGTAAATATTAAAATATACACACATAAGTTATCTCAGCTTCCAGTTATCAGCATTTTGCCTGTTTGAATAAATATTTGAACCTTACTTTTCTTTAATTATTCTACTCCCTTAATTTTTAAATATAAGTGAATCAGTAATATTTTCTCTGTATGTCAAACACCTCAACAGTAGATGTTACAATTTGTGCTTCAACCATCAAATATGCTTTAAGACAATTATGAGAAGGATATTCTAGTTATTTATATTTTTACTAATTCCTGTTTTCTAGTATTCTATCTTTTCTGGTTTCAAGCCATAATCGCTTATCATTTCTTTATATTTGAAAAGCTTCCTTTAGCCATATTTCAAGATGTATGTCTGCTGCCAACATATTCTCTAACTTTTCCTTCATTTAAAAATGTAATTTTTTTCTTCTTGAAGAATAGTTTAATTGGGTATCAAATTTGTAATTTAAAATTTTTCTATGAATACTTGAAAATGTTAGGCCATGTTCCTCCAGCCCCCATGGTTTAACAAGAGAAATCTAAGCTCATTCAAATTTATATCCTCTTGTATGTAGTGTCATTTCTCCCTGAGTGCATTAAAGTTTTAGAATTATGTTGGCATGGATTTCTGTGGGTTTGTCCTATGTGGGAGTTGCTCAGTTTTGTTCATTTAGTTATGTTTTCTGGCACATTTGGGAAATTTTCAACTTTTTTTTTAATACGTTTTGTACTCCATTCTTTCTTGTCTCCTTCTGATACTCTGATGACATAAATTTAGATATTTTCTTAATTTAACATAAGTCCCTTATAGGTGATGTTATTTTTAATGATATTTTATTCCTGTTGTTAAGATTGAGTAAATTCTATTTATTGTCTTTATGTTTTCTGATTCTATTGTCTCCACTGTAACATTGAGCCCCTCCATTGAGTTTTCATTTCAGTTATTGTATTTTTTTTAAATTCTGACATCTATCCAATTTTTTATAACTTTGGTCTATATGCTGAAAAATTTTTAGTTGTTTCAAGAAAATCAGTAATTATTTGTTGAATAATGTTATGGTGGATTTTTACAAAACTTTGTCAAATACTTTCAATTTATCTGTATTGACACAATTGATTGTTGTCTTCTTTCTATATTTTTTCTGCATATATTTTCTTGTCTGTTTCTAGATTTTTTTCTGCATATGATATGATAAAGTACTTCTGTACATGTGTGTCCATATATGTCAGTAAATGTCACTTGTTAACTTGCTGCTGGGTGCAACTCCAGAAAACATGGTTTTGTTGATTCTCAGCCACTAGGTGGAGTGCCGGGAGATACCCAGTAGACCTCTGCTTTGCTTGCAATACTCTACCCTTCCCAAACCAAATGGAAGGAGTCCTCCCGTTTTGCTGCACTTGATGTGGTTTGAGACCTGGCTTTTCCCACCCAGGCTTTTCTCTCTGATAACACCACAGCAGACCAATTGGCTTGTCAGTGTGTGCGGGGTAGGAGAGGTTGGTTTGGGGCAGAGCTTGCCCACGTTCTGATGTTTCCATTGCTGCAGGTAATTAGACTCCCATTTCTACTGGTTACTGGTGTTCCTATCAAGTCCCTTCTGGGCTTATTTCTTCCTATTTTATTGGCTGTAAAAAAAATTTCTTTATATTATTTTTCTATTTCTAATTCCTGTTAGCATTTTTTTTTTATTTATAGGTTTCACCCTGTCTGTGACATATGAGAGAATACAAAGAAATCCAGAAGACTTTCCATAGCGTCATGTTGGTCCTCTACTGTTAATGCCTCCTGACCACTCTTTTCGTTTATTTCTTTTAGAGTCTTTTTATAATGTCTGTTGAATAATTTCCATAGTAATTTGCTTTATTTATAAGAGAAGAACAAGAAAAAGTAAGCCATATTATCTTGTCCTGGGACCAGAACTCTCCTTATATAATTTAAAATATAAATGATATAAATTCTGTATCTGATAATAATCTTACCTGTAGTTAACAAACACCAGTTCACTTACCATTTCTTCTCCACTACAGAATATGCTGTTAATACCATCCTATGGATTTTCATCTCAAGCACTGTAGCTTTTTGTTCTAGAATTTTAATTAGAGCATTTTTTTCTGACTATGTATTTCCAGTTATGTGTGACTGGATTATTTTACTTCATGTAATGTACTTAAGGTTCATCCATGCTGTATAATATGTCACAATTTTCTTTTTAAAGGGTAAATAATATTCCATTATACATATATACTACATTTTGCTGTTCCATTTATCTGCTGATGGACATTTGGGTGGCCTCCACATTTTAGTTACATTAAATAATACTATAAACATAGGCATACAAATATTTTTTCAAGACGCTGTTTTTAACTATTTTGGGTATAAAGACTGAAGTGGAATTGCTGGATTACATAACAACTACTAATATTTTAATATTTTCTTTTTTTTGAAAAACCTTCATACCTTTTTCCTCAGCAGATACACTATCTTACATTGCTAGCAGCAGTACTCAAGGGTTTCAACTTTTCTACATCCTCACCCCTATTTGCTATTTTCATTCTTATTTTACAGTAGCCATCCAAAGTATGGGAGGTGGTATCTTATTATATTTTTGATTCCTGTTTTCTTAAAGACTAGCAATGGTGAGCATATTTTTCTAGGTTTATTGGCCATTTGTATTTCTTCTTTGGACAAGCATCTACTCAAGTCCTTTGTCCATTGCTGAATTGGATTGGGTTTTGTTGTTTTGAGACTGGGGAATTCTCTAAATATTCTGAATGTCAATCTCTTATCAGATAAATAACTTGAAATATTTTCTCTTTTTCTGTATGTTGCCTTTTTACCCTATTCATAATGCCTTTAGTTATATAGTTTATTAAATTTTACAAAGTCCAATTTGTCTATTGTTTTTAGTTGCTTGTGCATTTTGTGTTATATTTAAGAAATTACTGTCAATCCAACATCACAAAGCTTTTGCCCTATGTTTTCTAAGAGTTTTACAGTTTTCACATTACATAAGGTTTTTGATCCATTTTGAGTTAATTTTTTGTATTTGCTGTTATTTAAAGGTCCAACTTTATTATTTTGCATCAGGATATCCAGTTTTCTCAGCACTATTTGTTGACAAGACCATCATTTCCCCATTAAATGGTCTTGGCAACCTTGTCAAAATTCAAATGTAAGGGTGTATTTCTGGACTCTTTACCCTAGTTTATTGGTCTATATGTCTGTCTGCATTTCAGTAAATATTGTTTTGATTACTGTAAATTGTAGTAATTTTTGAAATCAGGAACGGTGGGTATTCCAGTTTTGTTCTTTGTTTTCAAGATAGTTTTGGTTATACGAGGACCCTTCAGATTCCAAATGAATTTTAGAATGTGTTTTTCTATTTCTGCAAAAAAAAAAAGGGTGGGGGGAGATTTCAGGACAGATTGCATAAAACTGTAGATTGTTTTGTTTAATATTGACATCTTAGCAATACTAATTATTCCAATCCATGAACATAAAATGCGTATCCATTTATTTATGTTTTATTTACCGTCTCTCAGTGATGTTTTATTGTTTTCATTGTACAGGTCTTTGACCTTCTGTGTTAATTCCTAATTATTTTATTTTTGATGATATTTTAAATGGGATTGTTTTTATGATTTCCTTTTCAGATTGTCCATTGTTACTGAATAGAATGCAATTTATTTTTGCTTGTTGACTTTTTATCTTGCTAGGTTTCCAATCTCATTTATTAGTTAAATTTTTTTATATTTATTTATTATGTGAAATCTTTGGGTTTCTACACACAAACTTACATAATCTGCTTACAAAGATAACTTTATTATACTTCTTTCTTTTCAATTTGGATGTCTTTTATTTATTTTGGGGGGTCCTTGCTCTGGCTAGAATGACTATGTTGAATAGACGTGGTGAAAGTAAACATCCTTGCTCAGATCCTGATCTTAGAGAAATATCCCTCATATTTCATCATGTTGGCTATATATTTTTATATATGGTCTTTATTATGTTTAGGTAGTTTTATTTCTTTTTATTTCTAGTATTTCAGATGTGTTTATCATTAAAAGGTTTAGTTTTGTCACCTGCTTTTTCTGCAGCAATTGAATCATGATTTTATCCCATTTCATTCAATTAAAGTGGTCTACTATGTTGATTAATTTTATATGTTGGATTATCCTTGCAATCGGAATAAATCTCACTTGGTCATGATATATAATTCTGTTAATATGCTGCTGAATTTAGTTTGCCAGTATTTTGTGGAGGATTTGCATCCTTTGGTGTCCAGGTAACATTAGCGTCATAGAATGAGTTAGGAGGACCCCTGACTTTCAAATTTTTGGAAAAGTTTGGGAAGGAATGGTGTTGCTATTTAAATACTTTATAGAATTCACCAGTGAAGCTATCAGGTTTAGGGCCTTTATTTATAAGGAAACTTTTATTACTTATTCACTACTCTTACTAGTTGTAGGTTTATTCACTTTTTTTTGGATTATGATCAACACTTGGTGAATTTCATGTTTCTTGGAATTTGTCCATTTCATCTAGGTAATCCAATTTGTTAACATATGTATCAACACTACTCTCTTATAATCCTTTTCTATTTCCAGAAAATTAACAGTAATTTCTTCACTTTCATTTCGATAATAATTTTAGTCTTCTCTCTTTTTTTCTTAGTCCAACTGGCAAAAGGTTTGTCGTACCGCCTAGCAAAAAGTTTTTTATCTTTTCAAAGAAGCAACTTTGGTTCTATTGATTTTCTTTATTGTTTTACTATTATTATTTTTCGTTTATCTATGCTCTAATATCTTTATTTCCTATCTTTTCTTGTTTTTTTTCTATTTTAATAAGTTGTAAAATTAGGTTGTCGATTTGAGATATTTCTTATTTTTTTAATGTAAGTGTTCAAAATTATAAATTTTCCCCTAAATTATATCTTTGCGGCATCCCCAGAATTTTGGTATACTCTGCTTTTACATTCATTGTCTCTAAATGTTTTCTATTTTCCCTTGTGATTTCTTCTATGACCCATGGGTTAAGCATGTGTTATTTATTTTCCACAAATTTGTAAATTTTTCAGTTTTACTCCTGCTATTGGTTTCTAACTTTACTGTGATTAGAGAAAATACATTGTATGATGTCTATCTTTTAACATCTACTGACACTTCACTTGTGGTGTATTATATGGTCGATTCTGTAAAATGTTTTATGCCCCCTTGACAAAAATTTGTATGGTGTTGCTGTTGGGTAGAGTGTTTTATATATGCCTGTTTGATTAAGTTAATTTATTGATTTTTTTAAAATGTTCTCTATTTCCTTACTTATCTTCTGTCTGGTTGTTTTATTCATTATTTAGAGCAGTGTATGGATGTCTCCTCCAGTATTAGTTTTCCGTTACCTATTTATCCCCTAAATTATAACAAATATTGTTTTATATATTATAATGGTCTGCCATTAAATGTGTAAATCTTCATAACTTCTATTTCTAGTTGCTGAATTAAAACTTTTATTAATATATAATGTCTTTTGCATCTTTGAAACATTTTTTAAATTTAATATCTATGTTGTCTGAGATTGATACAGCCAACTTTGTTCTCTTTTTTACAACTGTTTACATGATATATTGTTTCCATTTTTTACTTTCAATAAATTATTTTTTTCATCCTTTTTTTTTTCTTTAACTTTTATTTCAACTCTCCAGTGTACATGGGCAGGATGTGAAGGTTTGCCTTGAGTTTCTTATAGACAGCGTATAGTTGAATCATGGTTTGTTTTAACCCATTCTGCCTATCTTTTGATTGGAGTTTAATATTTACATTTAAAATAATTACTGCTAAGGAAAGACGTACTTCCTTCATTTTTCTATTTATTGTCTATGTGCCTTATAGCGTTTTGTTCCTCATTACCTGCATTTATTTCATCTTTTGAGTTTAGTGGACTTTTTTCATAGTGAAATGTTTAAACTCCTTTCTCATTATTTTTGTGTGTATATTCAATAGCTCTTTCTTTTGGGGTTGTCATGGGGATTACATTACTATCCTAAAGTTATAACATTGTAATTTGAATTTATACCAGATTAACTTTAAAAAAAATTAGGTTTTCACAAAGGTAATTATGGTTTTTTATTAAAAGTAATGGCAAAAACCGCAATCACTTTTCTCAAAATGTTTCTGAACCTGGACCTCTCTCTAGACATTTATAGTCACTTTCTAATTTTTTCTGTATATGCCTTTATTTTAAAAATATTCTACTGTTTAATGTCTGACTCCCAAAACAGGAAAAGAAAAATTAAGGAGAAAAATAGGACACTGGCTCTTTAAGTCTCCATGAAGTCATTTCTACTGGAAGGAGAATTATCTCCAGGCAATAAACTGCAACAATTGTTGGGCCTGTTAGAGATTAGTGTCATTCATTGTCTGATGTCCAGTGTTGTAAATTATTGTTTATATATTTTGCTCTCCTTTACAGTTGTTTTAGGTAGGAGGCAAATTCATTTTCTCTCATTTTGTCTTTGCAAGAAGCTGAATTTTTAATTTGTTTATATTTAAATATTTATTTGTTATCTCCTAAAATCAATTGTATAAACACATGCATTTTTTTATTCTATTTTCTGTAATATTTACAATCAGTGCCATATATATATACATATATATTATTCCACATATATGTAGGTATATATACCTATATATATGGCATATATATAGGTATATAGGTATATATACATATATATATATACATATAGGTATATATACATATATATGCCATATATATAGGTATATATACATATATATATATATGGCATATATATAGGTATATAGCTCAGAGTTTACCTTTGTTCCTTGGTACAGATTGTTTGTCTCCTTTTGTTCATGTTCTAATTCCTTTTTCTATCCCTAATCCTTTCATCCAAAAAACTCTCAACATTAAAAAGTCACATATATAATACAAGAAGCTGACTGCCATAAAAATATGCCTCTCACATTTCCTATTTTGAGGATAGCAATTGATTAATATTCCTAGCTGCTACATCCAAATTTGTACTGAGCACACCTTCCATGGGTAACTCAAACTGAGCACAGTAGTGTTACAAAGATATTACTATTCCCTTGAAATGTCAGACAAGTTGACTGGGTGATTTTGGCTTGAAGCCTCTCCATTAGTTTCACTGAAACTTTTTTTAGAAATGCATGATAGTTTGAAACCTTTTCTTTCTTCACTCTTCTTCACAGTGCTCAGAACTTCACTGTGGTCTTTTCATTGAGGATCACAACAAATGCAGAAATTTATTTCATTTCTTATTTTCAATAATTGCATTATTATTAATAACTAAAAATAGCTTAATTCTTAACACTCTCACCCATAAAATTACATTTTAATGAAGAAAATTTGCAATAAACAAAAGAAATTTTAAAATCCACTAAGAATTAATGGAAAATATATCTTCATTTCAACCTGTACTCACTTCCAGAAAACAGGGATACTGTAATATTTTAAAGTTTATTTTATGAGTATGTAGGAAGGAGCATACTGTAATTAATCAAAGTTTTTCTTATAAAGAACATTTCTTTTTTATCTATGCCTGCTAGTAAAAGTAAAAGAAACATAATTCTTACTTATGCTGTTTTATTTCTTTAAATTTTTCTCCATTCATCCACTCATTTAGGAAATTTACGGAACCATTATTGCACATGTTTGGACAGTGTACTAGGTTCTGCAGAGGGAAAAAAGCAAAACAAAGCTATAGACTCTTATGAAACTCTCTTGAGAGAATTATTTGTTTAAAAACAAAAATTCACACAAAAATTTGCAAACAAAAATTACAACTCCAATAATTGGACGTCCTTGTTACTATGGGAGAATATACAGGAAGAAAACGATAGGCTTTCAAAAATTAATAATAATGGAGTTTTTGCTTGATTACTGCATTAGTTTCCCATTGCTGCTGTAACAAACCATCACAACCTTAGTGTCTTAAATGAACACACATCTATTCTCCCATAGCTCTGAAGGTCAGAAGCTTGAAATCAGTTTAAAGGTGGCAGCAGAGCTTATGTTCTCGGAGGCTCAGAGGGAAGAATCTGTTTGCCTGTGTTTTTCTGCTGCTAGGGGCTTTATTGGCTTATAGCCTCTTTCTCTATCTTGAAAGCGCATCCCTCCATTCTCTGCTTTCATATCACATCGGCCTCTCCTCTCTAATATTCTGCCTCTTCTTATGGGGACCCCTGTGATTATGTCAGATGAACCTTAATGATCCAGGAGAAAACTTTGCTACTCAAGATTTTTAACTTAATCAAATCTGCAGTGTAACTTTTGCTATAAGAGGGAACATTCATAGGTTCTGGAGATTTACACTTGGACACTATATGGGGGCCATTAGCAGCCTACCATAGGAACCAATGAAATGTGATTTCATCCTGCAAAGTTACATTTTAGGCAAGTAAAACAGGTATTACACAGAAATTTTAAATAGCTCTTTGAAAACAACAACAAAATATTAATCTAAAACAATTTTTATGTTCCTTTTGGTTGGCTCTACTTACACATCTTTCAGGGAAATTTTTTATATTAATATATTATCTGAGAGAACAGATATTGCTACATATATGTTAATTCTTAGATTTTTTCCTGAGGCAAGTTTCCCTGTGAACATTTGCCAGCTCAAATGAAGAAGAAAATGGAGACTTCAATTTATGTATTTGCAGAGGTGACTCTCCATGTTATTTTTCCCGTGTGCCTCACTACATTTCTGAGAAGCAGATTTCTTTTGAAGTCATTGCACAACTTCCAGTCTCTCTTTGACAATTAATCCCTAGCATATCATTTTATATGCCTGGCAGTCTGCCAATTATTGAAGGTGGCTTTTGGCTTTAGTTAAACGTCCATTTTTCCATTCTTAATAAGATTCATACTCTTTGCATAGATATCGCTAAAATACTATTCCTTAGTAATTGTCATACTTATTTTTTCTCATATATTAACTATATCTAAAATTTCATTCCTATATCTACTAATTTCCTAAAATGTTTCATTAGGCTAAATTTAAATTGTGTACGCACTATAACAGGATACGAATGAACTTAAATCATTCTCCAATTTTAGGTCTAAATAGGTGAATTTATTGCATCCCATCTAGCTATATCTTAAGTGCCAGCCACACTGTCTGTCCCCCAAACCGGAAGACAAGCATAAAATATATTTTATTTTTGTTTATGTTTCTCTTACTCCTGGTGTTAGAATAAAGCTGATTGAAAATTTTAAGCTCACTTAATTCTAAGATTTTTTTTCTCAATCAAAATACAAACACAGAGAATAAACACAGATTCAAAATAAGGATTACAGGTTTTTAAAAATGTGTTCTTTCCTGAGACACTGGGTTTAGAATATTTCTTTATGTAAATTAATTTAATTATTTAAAATATTCTGGACATTTTAGAATATTTGTGTATATTATATCATTAATATTGATGCAAACCTTATTTGAACATGAAGGTATAATATTACATGCCAAAATGTTGCCTCACTTGAAAAATATAAAATACAGCATTTGTCATGATATATTTTTGTTGCTCTGACTGGATAAAGAAAAGAGGCTTATTTATCTCAAGTCTCTATCACTCTCATAAGTTTAAGGGCATAGTCCTGACTTCTGAAAAGGCCTTTTGTACTATGTCCTAACATGGCAAAGATGGTCAATGGGGAATTACTTCCCCTAGATACATGTGAAGAGAGAAAACCCTAGGGCACCCTGGTTTTATGACAACCCAGTCTCACAGGAGCTAACCCATTTTCTGGAGAACTAACCTAATCTCACCAGAGGATGAACTCACTCACTACAAGCACAGCAGTACCAAGCCTCTCCTGATAAATCCACCCCCAAGGCCCAAATACATTCCACTAGCCACACCTCCCAACCACCACCACACTGAGTAACAAATTTCAATATAAGTTTTGATGAAGGTACACAAACCATATCTAAGCCATATGATATTTTTAAAGCATGATAGGTTATCTACATATAAATTATATATATATGTTTTAAATTAAAATTGCATGTTTTTTCTATTAATAAAGGCAGCGATGCTTCATCTAATGTGTGCGTAAGAATCAATTGGGATGAGAATTTAAAACAAATTTCTGAGCCTATTTAATTAAACTTAAGTTTGACTGAATAGATTTAAAGAAAGATACAGAAAAGATTTTTTATTTTAACAAACTATTCACATGATTTCGAAGCAGGCATTAAATACGGGACCATTTGGAAGATGCAGCAACACAGGTGCAGATTCTCTGCAGTTTGATTCACATCTTTTAAAGTTTACTGCCAGTTTAATCTTGTTTCTTTATAGAAAGTTTGGGTGAATCGTGATTTGCTTTATACCAGATTATTAACAAAATATCTTGTTATTAATGTGGGAATTTATCCTTTGTTCCTGTATGATCTGGAAAAATGAAATCTCTAGCATTTGTGCCTTTGAAATAAATAGCCTTGCTTTTAGTTTCTTTACTATAAACTCTTAGATAAATCATCTGAAATTTAGTAAGACCATAGCTACTGTCTTTGTAATAATTAAATTGATAATCAATATGGCTCCAGAATGTGTTCCATAAAATGCTATTTATTTATTATATAAAAAAATGGGAGCTGGGGGTGGGAGATAAGCGATGGGCAGAAGGCCTGTGGTTAAACGTGGGGCATATGTGAGAAAAAAAGGATTTCTTAATGACCCATCCCTCACATTTTTAGCAAAAGTTTATTACTTCATGCAACATAAGATTATTAATGTTTTCAGATTTTAAAATGCTTTATTTGGCATAAGAGACATATTATTTCTCTTTTGAGGGTGTATTGAAGTGTTGTCTTCTAAAGCAAGAAAAATATTTGAAATTAATAAATTTCTAACTGATTAAATGCAAGATTTTTTTTCTATAGCAGTAATGTGAAGTCCTGAAAACTCGGAACAAAATATGTGTATTCATTGTTCATATCCTATAATTTTTGAAAACAAGAAAACTATTTGTGTTTAAATAAACCAAAATTAAAATCAGTATTTTTCTTTCAGTTACAATTGGCAGGAGCACATTTCAACCATAGAAAACACAAATGTATCTTACACCACGTGTATTGTTCTGAAAACTGATTGTATTTATTCTGTAGTCTAAAGTTATGATAAGTAAAGTCTTCAATAAATGATGTCAAGCATGATGACTACTTACTTGAAGATGACCTTAATAGTGTCTCTGTTTTTAACTGATTGAAGGGATAGAACTATTAATTGAAATAATTGTTTTAACTTTTCTTTTTCATTCTTTATTATAAAACGACATTGATAATGTCTTTTTTACGGTTAAATCAAGTAGAATTTCTAAGTAGCAAAATCCAAAATATTTCATGTTTAAATACAAACTTTAGGAATAATATCCCTAGGAAAGTCAATAGTGCATCAAAGTGGAATGGCTTACCTGGATGATGTTAAATATTTGTGGTCATAATTAAGCTTTTAGAAGCCATTAGTGTGTCCTTTCAATAACAATATAGATAAACATAGATTTACTAAAAATCTTTCTTCTAAGAAAATATAATTTATTATTATTACTGTTGACATTTATTTAGTCTTTATGTGATAATCAATATGTAAAGAATCTTCAGAAATAAACTAATTGATTATATACACAACCTTTCTAAATTTATTATTTTTATCGCCCATATTTTACAGATGAGGACATTGATAAAATATGCAAGTAACTTCTTCAAGATTAAAAAAAACTAATAATAGAATGTTAAACTAGATGTTTCTTTCTCTATAATGTGAAATCATGATTATAAACAAGCAATATAGATTCAATTCTTCTATTATAGTTTGTATATTTACAAACAATGGGGATATTTACAATGATCCATGTAAATTTCCTCTATATAATTCTTTTTCTTGGCGGGGACAGGGTACTGAGTCTCGCTCTGTTGCCCAGGCTGGAATGCAGTGGCGCAATCTCAGCTCACCACAACCTCTCTTTCCCAGGTTCAAGCGATTCTCCCACCTCAGCCTCCCAAGTAGCTGGGACTACAGGCACACATAACCATGCCTGGCTAATTTTTGTATTTTTTAGTAGAGATGGGGTTTCACTATGTTGGCCAGGCTGGTCTTAAACTCCTGACTTCAAGTGATCTGCTCACCTTGGGCTCCCAAAGTGCTAGGATTACAGATGTGAGCCACCATGCCCAGCCTCCTCTATATAATTCCTATAATGTTTTTTTATTTCTGGTATTGATGCCAGTCTATGAAAATAGTGAGTTAAGCATCAACTATATTACTCTACAATTTTTGCAATGCTTTATCTTTTAAAAGCAAACACTGTTCTCTAGTGGCAGCTAAGATTTTTGAAAATATGACGTTGACCTTCAAATAAATGGTAAATGGTTGTCTTGTTTGCCAATCATTTTTATCTGCCATGTAAGCTAAAGGTGATATGGCTTATTGCAAAAGAGGAGGGTCATCATGAAAATGAATTTCAATATTCCTTGATGTGTGTGAGCCATCAATTGAGCATGAACAATGAAATAAAAAATCTCTTACAATCTGTTATTTGTATAAAAGAAGAATAAAGATAAATGTAACTATGGATTGCATGTGATAACATCGATAATGCAATGCACTCAACCCATGATAAGGAGAAAAAAATCATGTTTGATCTGTGGATAGGAATACATACTGTAGTTCTATTGAAAATGATATTAAAACTTTAAAGAAATGCAGATATAGAGGACACAAAAACTCTAATTTATATGTAATAATAAATGAAATATAGCTGACATATAATAGAGGATAGAAGCAAAAGTACTTACAGATTTAAAAAATAGAAGGGTGAATAATATTGATCTCTTCCAAATTCCTAATCCAACATTACATGATCTGAGGGTTACTTACTGTGACAAAATGTGTTGGATACAATAAAGTATAAACTGGCTTGCTATTACAGACTCTAAAAAAAACTATACCATCATCACTATGGTCTTATCATTTCAGCAATGCCCTCACTAATGACTCGGATAACCCATTGATAAACAATTACTGAAACATTTAGACGTACATGGTAATCTTCAGAATGCTGGCGAGAGTCCAGAATATTCAAAAGAGGTAGGATACCCTGAAAAAAAATTACAATGTATGTGGGATATCTGTAAAAAATATATATAACAAAGATTAAAATAATTATACTTAATAGCATCAAATGGCTTGAATAATAATGAAAGCATGGCATATATAAGATCACTGGTGGGTGTGAGTGCTGCAAGCTGGCATGGTTAGGGAAAACATAATAACTGAATTGATATTTTTACATAAGAAAGACAAAATAATAACTGAGGAACTAACGAAACAAAATTGTATGAAATGAGATGTCATGAGCAGAGGAGATCTTTGTAGCTACCAGCTCAGCTAAAAACTTTGTTTTTATTGCCTGGCATTTGGGTGCGTCAAAACAGCATGTTGACTAATTCAATGAGAAAGTGTGTATATATTTTTTATGTCTTAAAATAGACAACAGTAATAATAGAAAATTGGTTTTGAATGGCAATTTAAATAAAAAATATGGTAGTAAACATGACCCAACAAAAAGCTTAGAGATCAGCTTTTTTTAAGAGAAATTACCTGTAAAAAATCCTGATATTATAATTTAATCACATTTTATTGCCTTTATAAACATAAAATACAGGTAATTAGAAATTCTGCCGTTAGTTTACACACAATTTTAGTATCTTTCTCTTCACCTCCAGATAAGGATATACTATGTTAGGTATTTCAATCTTTGCAACATAAATAAGATTAGAGTAATTAGTATCAATGTAAGATAATATAAACTGTAAAGAGAAACGTTGCAAATTTTTCTTTACATCATACACTAACCTTTAGAATGATAGCTTTCTTAAAAGCTGAAAGAAATGAGTGCCCAGATATTTGTGAATACGCCATTCTTTTCAAAATTCCTCTAATGTAATTCAGTAAATCAAAAATTTTGTGTTCATAAAAACTTTTATATTTCATGGGCAATTTGAGGAATTATCTTTTCTTTATTATACAGGACTTTTGCTTTAAATCAGCCTCTGTAATTATGCCATCCTTCGGAGAAGCGAGAAAATAATCACCTTTTTTGTCATTTTAATGTTCTGTGGTTCAGACGTAAAAATGTGGTTGAGAAAGAATTCAAACTGATTTCAGAAATTATTCTAAGGAGCAAAATGTGATTTCACAGATGAAATAATATTTTTACATAAAGCCTCAATTTTCTGATGCCTCAATCTTGAAAGCACTTCAATTGGCATGAGGAGCCGGTCAGCCTACTTCTAGCAGTGACTGTTTGAAATTAACTGTTTTGCTTTATATTATTTCCCTGTGTTCACTAGCATTTGGTCCTTGTAAAAAGCCCTCTCTGATAATGCATGTATTTATCAACAAAGTTAATATTCACTAGCAACTTTCTATTTTATTTTACAATATTTTACTTTCACTTTTGCTAACTAATGAGAACACCAATGTTTACTCTAAGTCCACTGTCTCCATTCCTATTCCTTGAAAACACTAACCATCAACATTCCTTTCATCTATTGATTTTCAAAATGGAGGTCATCTCCATTGTTGTCTTTGGAAAAATATTCATATTAATCTGGAAAATATATCACAGAATTACAGTGCTTAATGACTGAAAACTATAAGTTAAAATTTCATTTGTTGCATTCAGTTCAAAGGTTGCGCCACCCTGCCAGGCGCGGTGGCTCACGCCTGTAATCCCAGCACTTTGGGAGGCCAAGGCAGGCAGATCACCTGAGGTCAGGTGTTCAAGACCAGCCTGGCCAACATGGTGAAACCTCGTCTCTACTAAAAATAGAAAAATTAGCCAGGCGTGGTGGCACATGCCTGTAATCCCAGCTACTAGGAAGGCTGAGGCAGGAGAATCACTTGAACCCGGGAGGTAGAAGTTGCAGTGAGCAGAGATTGTGCCACTGCACACCAGCCTGGGCGACAAGAGTGAAACTTCATCTCAAAAAAAAAAAGCAAAGGTTACGCCACCCATGCCTTGAGAATGTTCCTGATGTTTATCAAGAACATTATTGGGGCATAAATTGGTATGATAATAATAGGGGAATTGATTGTAAAATATTGCTGTGAGAAAATATAATTTTATATATAAAAATATTTGAAAAAATGAATTATTTTTAATTAGGTGGAAAACTAGCCTAGTTTTGCACCCCGATATCTAAAGATATTATCAATATAATCTAATGTTCTAAACGATAGCTTAGTCTATATTTTTTCTGCATTTTTTGTGGTATACAGTACCAGCTGATAAAAGTAATGTATTTTGTGACAATATTTTTTAGGCTTATATACATATATGTAGATATATGCACACACACTAACATATGATATGATTTTACAAATATAATTACCCTAATAATTGCTTATACTTTTTCAGTGCAACTAATGCAACTATTTGTACTTTAACAATTACTTTTTTTTTTTTTTTTTGAGATAGGGTGTTGCTCTGTTGCCCAGGGTAAAGCAGTGTAGTGGCCCAGTCATGGCTCACTGCAGCCTCTACCTCCTGTGCTCAAATGATCCTCCTACCTCAGGCTCTCAAGTAGCTCAGAGCACAGGTGCATGCCCACCATCCAAGCTTTTTTTAAAAAAAATTTTTTGGTAGAGATGGGGGTCTCACTATGTAGCCCAGGCTGTCTTGAACTCTGGGCTCAGGTGATCTACCAGCCGTGGCTTCGTAAAGTGCTGGGATTAGAGGCATGCACCACCACATCCAGCCTAAAAACTTACTCCTAAATAACCAATCCTTGGATCAGGAAAAAAATAATTTTATTATCTAGTCCTTTGTATCATACAATAATTCTACAGTATTGCTTGTCCTGTAATTTTCCATTCAGTTAATAAAATCATCAATATAGCTCATGGTGTTAGAGGATATTTTCTGATTGACATCTAAACTTTCTTTACTGACAACTACTTTTTAAAATCATATTCTAAAGAAACAGACAGAAAAGTACAGATACCAATCTCTCATATTTCCCTTTACAACAAAAATAAATTAGTATATCAATTTGAGTCAATACGCTTTGTATGCAAATAAGATATTTTAGTGCATGATTCTTGCGTTAATATGTTTTTAAAATATAAGTGCAACAGTTAGAGAACAAACTAGCTAAATTATTGCCAATGATATCACACTTTAAGAAACAAATTATTCAAGATTTTTGTTTAGAACCATGTGTAATTATTCCTTTTAACATTGCAGATCACAAATGAAACGCAGTCTTGCTCAAAAAGAAAAAAATAGCTAGAATAAATTCTATTTATACATGAGATCTAACAATAATTACAGAACATCAATGCTGTTATCCTCACTGTTTTTATTATTTTTAAATGATAGTGATAATTATGGTAAAAATATTCTTCTGTAAAATAGATGATTAAATACAGACACACATTTGAATAACTCTGACAAATCTATTATATACAAATAGCGGGGCTAAAGTAAATATTTGTGTTTGAATATATAAAATTGTGAACTATTATTCAAGTTATTTTTTTGCCATTACATAAAATACATCTAGGTTTATCTTTCATAGTCTTTAATATGGAAAGGATATACATGGCAAACAAAAAGTACAAGCAATATGCCATGAATTACACCAAATTGAATATATAATAGTCTTTCTCATTTCATTTAGGTGGTAGGGAAGTTGGAAATAAAAAATTCAATTCTGCATTGCAAAATTGTAAGAGAGTTAGGCTTGCCAAAAAAAAAAAATGACAAACTGAATGTACATATTAAATTAACACTTAACATTATATACATAATATTAAACACTGATATTATACAGCTGTATTCAATGTTTAGATATAGATATTGCATTAATATATTTATTCATAGTATATTTTATTTACAGTATGACTGTGTGTATTTGGCTTGAAAATGAGAAGCCATTCAGTAGTGCTATTCAAAAAGGTCAAGTACAAAGTGTTAAATTTGCTTTCATGTCTGAATTTCTAACTTGATGATTTTATACTACAATTTTATATATATAAATTGAATTTAAGTGCACATTTTATAGAGAAGTGAGGGGTTAGGTCACTATTTCCTGCAACTAATACAAAAGTTGAAAGTCTTACACTAAGAGAAAATGAAATCACAAATATATTTTGCTTTTGTGAGTAACAAATATGATCATAAATGCATCATAGCATCACTGTGTATATATTAAATATTATTTTATGGTTATAATAAATATTATACACTTTTAGTTGAATAGAGATGATTATTAATATAATTAAACCAGCATTCCCTTTTAAATCTGCTATTGTAAAAACTTTGTCTGGAAAAAAGGTAAGAAAATTTAAAGTGATGATACCAAGATAATTGTGGCTGCTTCCTCAGAGAGATTTTATCGGTGGCATTGCTCTTTTGCATTTATTGTTATCTGGGCTATGACAGTGGTTTTCCTGCCACAGAGACAGACTAGCCATCCCACCATGAGTAGATTTATCTCTCAAATCTTTCATCCCTTCTATTATACTAATTTACAAAATCTGAAGGATAAATCCAGATTCACAATTTATTAGTGTGTAGTGAATAAATAAATTATTCTATGGAAAGAATACATGTTATCTTTTGGAAAATGTTTGAATGGAAATTGTCATGTTTTCATTAGTAACTCATTTATGCCAATCGTATACATGTGAGGACTTTGCTAAGCTCTCACACATGATATGTTATTTAATCCTCACAACAGCCCTGCAATTGAGGGCTTTTACTATTGACATTTTAGATATAAAGAAACTTATTCATAAGGTCAAGTGACTTACTATACTCATCCATTATCACACTGATATAAAGAACTACCTGAGAAAGGGTAATTTATAGAGAAAGGAGATTTCATTGATTCACAGTTCTACAGGCTGCACAGGAAGCATGACTAGAAGGCCTCAGGAAACTTTCGAGCATGACAGAAGCTGAAGGGGAAGCAAGCATGTCTTACCATGGCGGAGTAGGATAGAGAGATAGATAGAAGGGAAAAGTACCACACACCTTGAAACCATCAGATCCCGTGATAACTCACTATCATGAGAAGAGCAAGGGGAAAATTTGCCCACATGATTCAATTACCTCCCCCCAGGCCCATCTTCAAGATGAGATTTGGGCAGGGACACAAACCCAAACAATATCATTCCTCCCCTGGCCCCTTCGAAATCTCATGTACTTCTTACATTGCAAAGTATAATTACCCCTTCTCAATAGTCCCCCAGGGATAACTCATTTCTGCCTTAACTCAAAAGTTCACAGTCCAAACTCTCATCTGAGAAAAGGTAAGTCCCATCCATGTATGAGCTAGCAAAATAAAAAACAAGTTAGTTACTTTTAAGATCCAATGGGGTTACAGATATTGGGTAAATGCTCCCATTCCAAATGGAAGAAATTAGCAAAAACAAAGGGGCCACAGGGCCCATGCAAGTCCAAAACACGGCAGAGCAGTCATTAAATCTTAAAGCTAAAAACAATCTTCTTTGTCTCCATGTCTCACATCCAGGCACACTGATGCAAAAGGTGGGATTCTGAGGTCTTGAGCAGCTCTGCCCCCATGGCTCATCAGGGTACACACTGCCACTGCTTTCATGGGCTGGTCTTGAGTTCTTCTGACTTATCCAGGCATGTGGTGCAAGCTGTCAGTGGATCTACCATTCTGGGATCTGGAGAACAGTGACCCTCTTCTCACAGCTTCACTAGGCAGTGCCCCAGTTGGGACTCTGTATGGAGCCTCCAACCTCACATTTTCCCCCTACACCGCCCTACTAGTGGTTCTCCATGAGGGCTCTGCCCCTGCAGCAGACTTCTGCCTGGACATCCAGGTGTTTCCACACATCCTCTGAAACCTAGGTCAAGGTTCCTAAACCTCAACTCTTGCCTTCTGTGCACCTGCATGCCCAACACCATGGGGTAGCCACCAAGTCTTGGGGCTTACACCCTATGAAGCAATGGCCTGAGCTGTATGTTAGCCCCTTTTAGCCACGGCTGGAGCTCAAATGATTGAGAAACAGGGTGCCATATCCTGAGGCTACAAAAAGCAAACAGGCCCTGGGTCTGGCCCAAGAAACCATTTTTCTCTCCTAGGCCTCCAGGCCTGTGATAGGAAGAGCTGCTGTAAAGTTCTCTGACATGGCCTAGAGACATTTTCTCTATTATCTTGGCTATTAACATTCAGCTCCTCTTTAATTATGCAAATTTCTGCAGCAGGCTTTAATTTCTCCCACAAAATTGGGTTTTTCTTTACCATATTGCTTTGCTGCAAATTTTCCAAACTTTTATGCTCTGCTTCCCTTTTAAATGTAAGTTCCAATTTCAGACCATCTCTTTCTTCAAGCATATGATTGTATGCATTTAGAAAAAGCCAAGGTCCATCTTGAATGCTTTGCTACTTAGAAATTTCTTCTGCCAGATACCCAAAATCATCTCTTTCAAGTTCAAAGTTCTAAAGGTCTCTAGGTCAGGGACAAAATGTCTCTAGTCTCTTTGCTAAAGCATAGCAAGAGTCACCTTTAGTCCTGTTCCCAGTAAGTTCCTCATCTCCATTTGAGACCATCTCAGCCTGGACTTTATTGTCCATATCACTATCAGCATTTTGGTCAAAACAATTCAGCAAATTTTTAAGAAGTTCCAAACTTTCCCACATCTTCTTATCTTCTTCTGAACCCTCCAAACTGTTCCACCCTCTGCCTGTTACCGAGTTCTGAAGTCGATACTTTCAAGTATTTTTATAGCAGTGCCCCAATCTCCTGGTACCAATTTTCTGTCTTAATTTTTTTTTCACACTGTTATAAATAACTACATGAGACTGGGTAATTTATGAAAAAAAGAACTTTAATTGACTCACAGTTCTGCAGGCTGTGCAGAAATCATGGCTAGGAGGCCTCAGGATACTTATAACCATGGAGGAAGGTAAAAGGGAATCGAGTACATCTTACAATGGTGGACTAGGAGAGAGAGAGAAGGGTAAAATGCCACACATTTTTAAACTATCAGGTCTCATGAGAACTCATTCACTATCATGAGAACAGCAAGGGGGAAACCCTCCTCATTATCTAATCACTTCTCACCAGTTCCCTCCTCCAATCTGACATGAGATTAGGGTAGGGACAAAGATCCAAACTATACTACCTACCAGAGTTTAAATTGTTAGTCGATGACATAGCTGTAGCAAAAATCCACATTCTACTAAGTAACCTCTGTGATACTACTCTGGCAAATGGCTTGTATGATCAATTGATGCACATTTTTTATGGATGTTATGATTATAATTCATTTATAGTAAAGCTTTATTATTCTAGGAGCTGCTACTTATATTTAAGGTAATTTTACCTCTTTTATAATTATCTGTGGATTGGCTTTATTGCAGGGAAAAATATGTAACCAATTTCATGGGGAAAATTAATTGTAATCACTTTAAATCTTTCAAATATAAAACAAAGCTTCACAATTTCAGACTTGCTGACGCATTAAATAAACATTTTATAAAGGCTGATTTTTTTCTCTGAAAAAACTCAACATTACCTTTCCAAATATTAAAATGTGAAGAAAATATTAATGGATTGAAAATAGGTTAGCTTCTTCCAGGCTACCAATTTTCTTCAATTGCAATATTTTAACAGCTTTTTATTTTCTATTTTAGTACCCATTCTTGACACCTTCAAAATGATCACCCATGTTGCAAAATGTCTAGAAATGAAAATCATAGAATGTCACATCATATCTTAAAACTTTCTCAATTATTTTTTAGGAAAAAAAATCCATTATTCTTAAAATGATCTAAAACATCTTGCTTCATCTAGCTCCTCACTACATCTCACCACATGCCACAATTCCCTTAATTCTTATGCTTTTCTATTCAGGTTCTCAAACATAGGTTTTCTCCTGACTCAGAGATATAGTTATATTCCCTCTTTTTTTTTTTTTTTTTTTTTTTTATTTGAGACAGAGTTTCACTCTTGTTGCCCAGATTGGAGTGCAATGGTGCAGTCTCGGCTCACTGCAACCTCCGCTTCCTGGGTTCAAGTGATTCTCCAGCCTCAGCCTTCTGAGTAGCTGAAATTACAGGTGTCTGCCACCATGCCCGGCTAATTTTTGTATTTTTGATAGAGACGGGGTTTCGCCATGTTGGCCAATCTGGTCTCGAACTCCTGACCTCAGGGATCCATCCACCTTAGCCTCCCAAAGTTCTATTCTCTTGTCTGCAATATTATAAACTCAAATATAGTCTAAATAAGTTAAAATCCTTCTTCATATCTGTTATTAAACATGACTTCCTCTGCAAACTCTTTAGAGATACGTAGCATTGATTTAACTCTTTTTGCTTTTTATACTTCTATATAATTATACACCTTATAATCAACATTTGCTCTGTTTTTATATACCTATAATTGCTTTTGCTTTTGATTTTTGTATTTAACTTCAGGCTAAATATTTTATTTAAAAAGATACATTGTCTAGTACATTATTCCCAACAGCCAGCATATTGCCTGGCATAATGCATTTTGCTCAACTAAATAGTTCTTCTATTCAAAAGAATAGTGGGCTCAGGATCACTGAGTAGCTGGAGTTGTCACCCTAGCTGACATGGCCATGGTATTTTAAAATATTGAAAACTGTCTTTGTATGTGTATGAGGGAGGTTGCTCTATTTTACATTCTATCAAACTCTATATCCATAGTAAATTATTGAAATGTTTCCTAAATTGATTGAGTTTTAGTATCTTCTTAAATCTCTTTACAGAAATATGCTATACAGCATCTGGGAAATGGAGAACTCAATGAAATAGTAACAACAACAAAAACAAAACAAAAAACAAATTTCACTGTGTTCTCCAGAACTTTTAAAGGGCTTTCATAGGTCCTGGTGCAGTGACTCACACCTCTAATCCCAGCACTTTGGGAGGCAGAGGCAGATGGATCACTTGAGGTCAGGAATTCAAGACCAGCCTGGCCAACATAGTGGAACCCTGTCTCTACTAAAAATGTAAAAACTAGCCAGGTGTGGTGGCATACACCTGTGATCCCAGCTACTTGGGAGGCTGAGGCAGAAGACTCACTTGAACCCAGGAGGTAGGGGCCTCAGTGAGCTGAGATCACACCACTGTACTCCAGCCTGGATGACACAGCAAGACTCCGTCTCAAACAAAAGGAGGGTTTTCATAGAATTTCATCAGTATCTTTACTGATATTAATTAGAGTAACTCAGTACAATAAAATATCGTTAACAGACCTTGATATTACTCCTCTCTGAGCCAGTTTACGTGCATAAAAACACAATGATAACATAAATATCCAACGTTCAACTATGTAAGAAATGTGCAGGTGGGACAGGGAGTTAAAAATCAGAAATAAGCATAGGTAGACATAGATAATGAGGACTAAGTTCTGATTTTTTATCTTGTCCAAGCTCCTACCTAAGGGGCCTACGGAATCATGCCCTACAAACCATAAATTCTCATCAGGTGGGTTTTATTTGATCCTATCATGACTTACTTTTCAATCTAACTCTAGCATAACATTATGAGACAAGAAAAAAATATTTAACCTCAAAATATATTTTTTTGCCATACCTTTAAATTGCCTTGCAAAGTATCTTGTGGGAAATATCCACATTCTACAGAGAATCTTCTTTCCCCTTTGTTTTCCTTCCTTTCCAGAAGATAACCAACTAAGAGCCAGGCACCCATTTAGGTCTGATAAGAAACATTTTACAACCTGCCCTCTCTCTAAAGTCTGGTATCTGAGAGGTTCCTCTGCACAATAAAACTTTGTCTCCACAATTCTTTACCTTAACCTAAACATTCCTTTCCATTAATACCAGGTCTTCAGATAAACTCAACCAATTGTCAACCAGAAAGTCTTTAAATTGATCTATAGCCTGGAAGCCCCCACTTTGAGTTGTCCTACCTTTCTGAACAAAACCAATGTTTTTCTTAAATGTATTTCACTGATGTCTCATGCCTCTCTAAAATATATAAAACCAAGCTATACCCCCACCTTGGGCAAATGTTGTCAAGGACCTCCTGAGAGCTGTGTCACAGGCCATGGATATATTTGGCTCTGAATAAATCTCTTCAAATATTTTACAAAGTTTTACTCTTTTCATCGAGAATAATCTGGCGCCCAAACACATGTAGCCTCAGAGAAGAATCAGGACTCCAGAGGAGTTGCTTGAAATAGGAGCTAAGGTACTAGCAGGGGCCCAATGAAGGCCAGCCAAGTTCAAGCTTCTCCTCCAGTGAAAATGGTTAGTTCTCTTGAGCCCTGGACTTCCCTTTGATTGACAGTCCTTGGTTTATGCTAAGCTTTTTTTTCCTGGGAAGGTGTTGTTTAAGGATCCTAATTCAAGTTCAGAGATGCATTTCTAAAGAGTCTTCTCAATTGCTTCTCTCAGAATTAACTAAGAATAAAGAGAAAACCAGGAGAACGACCCTCTTTAGAGCACTCTATAGGTTTAATGGCACCTCTACTTGAAGTAATATGGTCTTTGTGCACAGTTTACATTCAGGGAAAAGAGTCCTAAGGTCGACCTGGAAACTATAGAGTTTCTAAGTTCTCATTCTCTATTTTCTTTTCTGCATGCTTTAAATCTGCTGTTACTTTTCTACTGAGATAAAAACCACTGTTCGGATCTAACTGTTTTTTGAAACCTGGCAAAGTTGTATTTATCTCATGGCTAAAGTACTGAAGTAATAGCTATGGGAAGTTTCTGTTTGTATGTGTGTGTATGTATTTAAAGACCTTTATAATAGACTTCTATAATGTTATGTTCAATTGGCAATTGAATCTATTTTAATTTCCCTCTAGCACACCAGACTTTCTCCCCATACCTTATGATGTAAATTCTGCTCTCTGATCTTCACCTGAGTTGTTTCCTTTAATATGCAAATTTAGGGCTACTTAGCTGACAACTGCCTAGAGTGGTGTAACATATTATCAAGAACTTCCAAAATAGAAAATAAGTGGGAAAAGGAAGGCTTTCATGAATCTATAAAAGACTTCTATCAGCATGCTTAAATACATCTATTTATTTATGTGTGTACACAATATTTTCACGACTAAAAATATAGGAAGAGCTCTAATTGGCTTTAAGAAAAAGAAAAACTAGTCAAATGATTTTTCAAGTTCATGTGACTTAAGTGAAATCTTTACTAAATAAGCAGGCTTTAAAATTATTAGTAAGATAATATCAGCAATGTCTTTAGAATGTTAGCATTTTGTTTACATCTATTGATCAAGTGGTTTCCTGTTTATTTCTGCAAAATACTATAAGATTTGCCATAAGGGTTATAAGCTATAAAACCCAGCCCAAGACAGAATAATCTTTGCTTGTCTATGCTTATGAAATATTGTTGGCTTAAATGAAAACAGCTAAATGCTGAATTATTGGTATAAATACCTGAGATGAGAAGTCTTCTCTCCATCAAAGGTCTTTTCTCAATCGAAGGGATCGTGGTCTCACAGGCTTCAAGGAATGAATCCGTGGACCGCAGTGGTGAGTGTTACAGCTTGACTGGAGAAACGCGTGTACCCAAGGAGTGTGCGGTGTTAAGATTTATTAAAGTGAAAGCGAAAGTAAAGCGAAAGTGAAAGTAAAGTTTCCACTTGGAAGGGGACCCAGAAGGGTTACTGTTCCTGGCTTGGGTGTCTTATGCTTATATCCCCTTATGACCCTTCCTTTTTTCCTTTTTCTGCCCTGTAGAATTAGCTTATTTTCAGTCCGCTTGTGGGTTTGTGGGCCTGATTGGTTAAAAACATCAGGCTGCAGCTAGAGCTTAAACTCTCTGTATGATTGGTTGAAGTTTCAATCCACAGCTTGCATCTGTGACTCATTTTGGCTTAGGGGAAAGTCCCCTTAGGGAAGTCCCTATTGATCCAGGAAGTCCAGCCAACTTAGCCACTTAGTCCCTCATACCCTTAAAACTAACCTTAAGTTTTTTTACTTAAGTAAATACCTGAAATTCACAGCTACAGAAATGGTTAATAGAAAAAATAACTTTAAATATTGGCTATCACAGTTTTTTGTTTGTTTGTTTTGTTTTGTTTTTTTTGAGAGGGAGTCTCGCTCTGTCCAGGCTGGAGTGCAGTGGCGCCATCTCTGCTCACTGCAAGCTCCACCTCCCAGGTTCACGCCATTCTGCTGCCTCAGCCTCCCAAGTAGCTGGGACTACAGGCGACCGCCACCACAACCGGCTAATTTTTTGTATTTTTTTCTTAGTAGAGACAGGGTTTCACCATATTAGCCAGGATGGTCTTGATCTCCTGACCTCGTTTTTTAATAAATAATCTAGGTAAAGTATTAAATTCAATCAGGTAAATGAATTAAATTCAATCAGGAATAAATGCTTGTAAACTAACTTGTCATAATTTAGGATCTAAGGTTATTAATTGACATTAAGTATCTGGGCAATTTCCAATTTAAGAATTATAGAAAAACTTTTTTTCTTTTTTTTTGAGATGGAGTCTTGCTGTGTCGCCCAGGCTGGAGTGCAGTGGCGCAACCTCAGCTCACTGCAAGCTCCACTTCCCAGGTTCACGCCATTCTCCTGGCTCAGCCTCTCCCAGTAGCTGGGACTACAGGCACCCGCCACCACACCTGGCTAATTTTTTTTTTTGTATTTTTTAGTAGAGACGGGGTTTCACCGTGGTCTCGATCTCCTGACCTCATGATCCGCCCGCCTCGGCCTCCCAAAGTGTTGGGATTACAAGCGTGAGCCACCGCGCCTGGCTAGAAAAACATTTTTTAATGTTCTTAATGGTAAAATATTGTTATAGGAGTTATTAAACAGTTATTTTAGGCAGATAGATAGGAAAAGGGGTTTGGGAGCAAAGAATTACCATGTAGAGGTGAAAATAAATCTAAGAAAAAACAGAGTGTCATCAGGAGGAGCTGTAGAAGGAAGAGAGGAAGCTGATGTTTAGGTTCTCTGTTTTAAATGTTTAAATGATATACTTTAAAAAGGGCTAGGATGAGATAGAAACATTATTATGCAAAAAGTTTTCATTAATCTGACATTCTTCCTCCTCAGATCTTGGACCCTGATTGTAGAAAAATACATAATTATACTGACTGCTTTTATTTTAAATTTGACTGCAAATCCACTAACCTCTCAATGCTAACTTACTAAATTTCCTTTGTCTACTAATTTTCTGCTCTCCTATATCGCTTTTATACTCTCATACTTTTTTCTTTTCTTTCTTTCTTTTTTTCTTTCTTTCTCTCTCTTTCTTGTTTCTTTCTCTCTTCCCTTATCTATGTTATTTATTTATTTATTTATTTATTTATTTTTACAGAAGGGGTCTTGCTATGTCACTGAGACTGGACTTTAACTCCTGGGCGCACGCAATCCTCCTGCCTCACCTTCCCAAGTAGCTGAGATTACAAATGTGTGTCGGTGCTGCTGGCTACGCACCTCTCTCTAAATCCTCGATACTCTCTCCCTACTCCTTATGTTAAGTGGTACTACTTGTTCTCATCTTTGAGACTCTAAAGACAATTAAAAGAGAACTGTCATGTGTACTACTGCATGTTTCCACACACTCAGGACAGACTCATCTTTCTCTTCTGTTAATACAGAGGGACTATTGGTTCTTCCTGCTAAGGAAAGCTTACCTATTTTTGTGCTCAGTCCAATACTCTCACTTATTCCATCATGACCCAGAAGATGGTTCTCTCTTCTATAAATTACTTTTCTATACTGATTCCTTCCCATTATATTATTCTAATAGCAAATAGGATGTACTCATCCATTTATAAAGCAAACAAAAAGATCTTCTTTGTCATCATATATAACTTTTCACTACCTTCTGCCTAGTCACCCTAACTTTCTTTGCCCATATTTATTTTTTTGTTCCTCAAATACATTTGGCATGCTGCTACCTCAGGACCTTTGCACATTCTCTAACTTCTACTTGGAATTCCTTCTGCTTGACTGCTATATAAATCTGCTTCTAGATCACTGTCTTTTTCTTCAGGTCTTTCCTGAAATGTCATCTTATCATGAGGTCTTTTATAAAACCTTTATGTTTTCTAACGCTGCTCCTGCTGTATCTTCTTTTCTAGCCCTTATCTTTCTCTGACATATTGCCTATTTATTGTCTGGCTTTTTTACTGTTAATTGAGCTGGTTGAGAATAGAATTTTTTTTTAAGTTTAATGATAAGTTCTAGTCAAGGAAATATAAAATGAATATATAAATATAAATACAGAAAGTGACTATTAAAGTAGAAATATGTTGTCAAAATGTTAATGGCACAGTGGAAAAACTACCAAATAAGGACAACAAACTCAGCCGGGCATGGTGGCTCACGCCTGTAATCCCAGCACTTTGGGAGGCCGAGGCAGGCGGATCACGAGGTCAAGAGATCAAGACCATCCTGGCCAACATGGTGAAACTCTGTCTCTACTAAAAATACAAAAATAGCTGGGCGTGATGGCGCAAGCCTGTAATCCCAGCTACTTGAGAGGCTGAGGCAAGAGAATCACTTGAATCCGGGAGGAGGAGGTTGCAGTGAACCAAGATTTCACCCCTACACTCCAGCCTGGGTGACAGAACGAGACTCCATCTCAAAAACAAAAACAAACAAACAAAAAAACAAAAAACTCATTATTTATACGTATATAGCCAATTTAATTAGGTTGCTATTCCAAGTCAATGGAAAGTGCTACTCCAAGTTAGTGGAAAGCTGGAGAGAAATGGAATTTAAAACAATAAGTTTAAAGCCAGGCACGGTGGCTTATGCCAGTAATCCCAGTACTTTGGGAGGCCAAGGCAGGCAGATCATGAGGTCAGGAGTTCGAGACCAGCCTGGCCAATATGGTGAAACCCCGTCTCTACTAAAAATACAAAAATTATCCAGACATGGTGGCATGCACCTATAGTCCCAGCTATTTGGGAGGCTGAGGCAGGAGAATCACTTAAAAGCGGAAGGCGGAGGTTGCAGTGAGCAGAGATGGTGCCACTGTACTCCAGCCTGGATGACGGAGTGAGACTCTGTCTCAAAAAAACAAAAAACAAAAAACGAAAAACAAACAAAAAACCCAATAAGTTTAATAAAATTCAATTCTAATCTGAGTATAAGAAAATAGAAGTTTCATACATAGTTGTTATGAATGTTAACTGGTAAAGCCTCTTTGAAAAGCAATAGGTAGTATCTATGTAATATTTCTTTCAATCAACACAGTCCACTTTTGCCACCCTATAATAAATACAAATGTTTTTAAAGATATATTTGAAATATTTAAATATTTAAAAATAGGATGTATATACATGTGTGAATTACACAGTTAGAAAATAATTAAAAATAAATACATTGAAGCTGGTTGTATGCCTATAGTTTCAGCTATTCGGGAGACTTGAAGTGGGAAGATCACTTGAGCTCAGGAGTTCAAAGCTGTAGTGTGTGATGATCATGCCTATGAATAGTCACTGCATTTGAGCCTGTGTAACACAGTGAGACCTCTGTTTCTGAAATAATAATGATAATAAATAAATAAATGCATTTAAAGTAAGAAAGAAGGACTGAAGCGAAGAAAGAAGGAAGAAAAGAAAGAAGAAATGAGGGAAAAAGAATAATTATATTCTAGTTGTGGTATATTATATTTTTAGTCATACTCAAAAAGTCCAGGGCAGCCCAGTTACTCTTTGCTTCTATAAGGATGACCATCTCTTCATACACTATACTTGTGTGATGGGTCAAAGCCAGTTGTACAAAAGCCAAGCTGTACTTCAACTTTTAGCAGCTCTAAGTGGACTTTGTATATAGAAGTGTCTTTGTTCCATAATATTAGACTCTTGCTGTGCTCACTGCCCTTTTCAGTCCAGAGCAAGGGTTTCCAGGAGGGAAGTACCACAGACATTCAGATTATTTGGCTAATGTCTGCTACCAGTCTGTGTGAAGAGCTGGTATGCTCATGTCATGGAACCTCCAATTATGTTATCCAATCTGATGCTGGGAAGGTTGTTCCCCTGTTCAACCTCTGGAACCTAGCATAGGAATTCAGTAGAAGAGACCGAAAAAAACAGTAACAGCAACAAAAAACCTACTGAATACCACTGATGGAAAAGATGAAAGTAGCAAAACTTTCATTTGCAATAAAGACTTTTAATGCCTTTTAAGAATTTCACTGTTTAAATTAATGAATGACATTTTGTATCATTACCTAGCAATGAATTAAAAGCATCAACTTTAGATTTAGGTGTTAGCAAGGTGTATTTGTCAGGGTTTTCCAGAGAAACAGAACAAATAGGATGTGCATGAACATAGAGTTTTATTTTGGAATTGGCTCATATGATTTTGAAGGGTGATAAAAAAAATCTGCAGGGTGTGGCCAATGCAGTGGCTCACACCTGTAATCCCACACTTTGGGAGGCCAAGGCAGGCAGATCACCCGGTCAAGAGTTCGAGACCAGCCTGGCCAACACAGTGAAACCCCATCTCTATTAAAAATGCAAAAAATTAGCTGAGCATGGTGGCGGGTGCCTGTAATCCCAGCTACTCTGGAGGCTGAGGCAGGAGAATTGCTTGAACCCAGGAGGTGGTGGTTGCAGCGAGCCAAGATCATGCCACTGCATTAGAGCCTGGATGACAGTGTGAGACTCTCCATCTAAAAAAAAAATAACAAAAAAATATTCTGCAGGGTGACCTGATTAGCTAGAGATCCTGGAAAGAACTGATGTCGTAGTTTAACTCCAAAGGCTATCTTCTGATAGAATCTCTCCTTGCTTGGAAAGAGGTCATTCTTTTGTTCTATTCAAGGCTTCAACTGATTGTGTAAGGCATAACCACATTATGGAGGGCAATCTGCTGTACTCAAAGTCCACCAATTTAAATGTCAATCTCACCCATAAATGCCCTCAGAGGAACATTCAGGATATTTGACCACATTTCTGGGCACCATAGCCTAGCCAAGTTGACACATAAAATTAACCACACAAAAGAGAAAATTAATTTACAGTCTTAGCTGTAATGACTGTGACAGTTTAAAGAAAATAAGCTAAGTATCCTTAAACAACCTAAAGGATTTATCTCTATACACCATTATTTAAAATGCTGGACCAGCTAGAATTTACAACAGGTTATATAAACCTTATCTCAGAAAAAGAAAATCTACAGTGCTAATCTCAAATCCAGTAGCGATCCTATGCACACTAAATGTAAAGCAGAGACTATGTTGTATTTATGTAGCTTATAAACTTTCATTTTATATTTTGCTTCCTCTAAAATGCCATAAAGTCTTAGACTAGGAGGCACTATGATAGCAGATTTTTCCAGATGGAAGAGAATGGCATAATTGATTATTTGCTGCATATTAAAAGATGGTATTTTAGACAAATTACTATCCACTTATCTTCTCCAGTAGGAGCTACAACTTGATTTAAAACAAGATTTTAAATGTATGGTTGCTGGCTATGTGAATAACAAGGAAAATAGCTATGTAATAAATGTGAGATTTGGTGTTTTATGCAGATTCAGTTTGTAAATCTCATAACATATTTTGGGCTTATGTTTGCAGTAGAATAGTAAAAAGAGATATATTCTACGAAATGGTATTATAAATTATATAAGTCAAATTCTCCATTTTACATATGAGGAAATTTACCACAGAATGGAAGTATTTTCCTTGTTCATAAACTTTTCATTGACAGAACAAGAACTAGTATAATAATCTCCTGAAATTAATCTCCTGGCTGCAGAGAAATTAACTACAATTATTCATTTTCTTAGTCTATTTTGTGTTGCTATAAAAGAATATGCAAGACGGGGTAACTTATAAAGAAACTAAGTGTATTTGGATCACAGTTATGGAGGTTGGGAAGTCCAAGATTGGGCAGCCCATCTGCTGATGTTCTCACTCTGTTTAAACTCATAGTGAAAACATAAGGGAGGAAATGGGCATCTGCAAAGAATCCAAGCAAGAGAAGGAGCAACCAGCTTGTGAACTCACTGCCTTAAGACAGCATTAATCTATTCAAGAGGATCTGCCCTGTGATCCAAACACCACCTACTAGGTCTCACTTCCCAACACTGCCACATTGGGAATCAAATTTCAACATGCGTTTTGTCAGGGACAAATCACTTCCAAGCCATAGCAACCACGTACCCACAAATAAGAGTCATAATCTATTAGGATTTTTCTTAAGTTGATCATTTTTTCTGTATATAAAGTGACACATTTCAGAATAAATTCGTATGATTTAATCCTGTCTCAGTGACTATTCTTTCTTTCTTTTATCAAAATGGTTTATTATGATAAATGTAGTGGTCATATTTCAAATGCATTGTTTACCTTTGCATACACTGTATATATAGAATCCTCAAAAACATATGGTATTATGAAATTTTTATATTTGCATGTGCAATATCATATAACATTATTATACAGTGTGCTTTTACCACTCAAAATTATGTTTCTGAGTTCTGCATCTACCTATATCTATGTATGTAAAGATTGACCTATATGTGATATTGTTTTACAAATAGAATTTTTCTGTTTTCAGTGATTTATTATTATGAACATCATGCTATAAACATTCATATGCCTTTTTACTTCTATAAAGTTGCAAGAACTTCTATGTCATTTACTCAGAAGTAGTGTTTCTGGTTTTTATAGTAAATTTGTTTTTTATTTAATTTGTTTATTTTCATAGTTTTGGGGGTACAGGTGGTTTTTGGTTACATGGATGAGTTCTATAGTGGTGAATTCGGAGATTTTAATGAACCCATCACCCAAGCAGTGTACACTGCACCAAATATGTAATCTTTTATTTCTCACTCCCCTCTCAACCTCTGCCCTTGAGTCCCCAAAGCCCATTATATAATTCTGTATGTCTTGGAATCATCAAAGCTTAGCTTCCACTTATAAACGAGAACATATGGTATTTGGTTTTCCATTCCTGAGTTACTTCACTTCAAATAATGGCCCCAGCTCCATTCAACTTGCAGCAAATGTTTCATTCCTTTTTATGGCTGAGTAGTATTCCATGGTGTATATACACTACATTTTCTTTATTGATCACTCATTGGTCAGTGGGCACTTAGGTTGATTCCATATCTTTGCCATTGCTAATTGTGCTGCTATAAATGTGTGTGCATGTGTCCTTTTCATACAATGACTTATTTTCCTTTGGATAGATACCCAGTGGTGAGACTTCTAGATCAAATGAAAGATCTACTTTTAGTTCTTTAAGGAATCTCCATACTGTTTTCCATAGTGGTTGTACTAATTTACATTCCCACAAGAAGTGTAACAGTTCTTCCTTTTCACCAAATCCAACAAATATCTATTGTTTTTGACTTTTAAATTGTGGTTATTTTTGCAAGAGTAAGGTGGTATTTCATTGTGGTTTTAATTTGTATTTCCATGATAATTAGTGATGTTGAGCACACTAATGTGTTTGTGTATCTTTATTTTCTTTGGATAAATGTTTGTATATCTTCTTTGGAGAAATGCCTATTCACATCCTTTACCCACTTTTTGACAGGATTATTTGCTTTTTTTTCTTTTGATTTGTTTGAGTTCCTTATAGATTCTGGATACTAGTCCTTTGTCATATGCATAGTTTGCAAATATGTTCTCTCATTCTGTGGGTTTTCTGTTTACTCTGCATAGCAAAATAAGTATTTTTTTCTATGCAGCAGGTTTATAGTTTAATTAGGTCCCATTTATTTATTTTTGTTTGTGTTGAATTTGCTTTTGGGGTCCTAGTCATTAATTATTTGCCTAGGCCAATGTCCCAAAGAGTTTTTTCAAAGTTATCTTCTACAATTTTTATGGTTTCAGGTCTTAGATTTAAGTCATTGATCCACTTTCAGTTCATTTTGTATAAGGGAAAAGATGAGAATCCAGTTTAATTTTTCCACAAGTGGCTTGCCAGTTAACCAGCCCCATTTCTTAAATAGGGTTTCTTTTCCCCAGTTTATATTTTTGAATGCTTTGTTGAAGAACAGTTGGCTGTAAGTATTTGGCTTTGTTTCTGGGTTCTCTTTTCTGTTCCATTGGTCTAAGTGCCTGTTTTTACACCAGTGTAATGCTGTTTTGATAACTATAACTTTGTAGCATAATTTGAATTCCAGTAATGTCATGCCTCGAGATGTGTTATTTTTGCTTAGATTACTTTGGCTATTGGGGCACTTTTTTGGTTCCGTATGAATATTAGAATTGTTTCTTCTACTTCTGTGAAAAATGGTGATAGTATTTTGATGGGAATTGCATTGAATCTGTACATTTCTTTGGGGATTGTGGTCATTTTTGCAATATTGACTCTTCCCATCCATAAGCATGGGATGTGTTTCCATTTATTTGTGTCATCTATGATTTATTTCAGTAGTGTTTTGCAGTTTTCCTTGTAGAGAACTTTCACTTCCTTGGATAAGTATATTCCTAGGTATTTGTATTTTTTTGCAGCTTTTGTAAAGGGGATTGAGCTCTTTATTTGAATCTCAGCTTGGTTGTTGTTGGTGTATAGCAGTACTACTGATTTGTGTACACTAATTGTGTAACCTGAGACTTTACTGAATATGTTTATCAAATCTAGGAGCTATTTGGATGAGTCTTAGGGTTTTCTAGGTATGTAATCATATCATCAGAGGACAGTGACAGCGTGAGTTCCTCTTTTTTAATTTTGATGCCCTTTATTTCTTTCTCTGGCATTATTTCTCTTCCAGTGCTATGTTGAATAGAAGTCATGAAAGTGGGCATCCTATTCTTCCAGTTTTCAGGGGGAATGCTGTAAACTTCTTCTCAGTCAATATGATGTTGGGTGTGGATTTGTTATATATGGTTTTTAGTACTTTGAGGTAAGTCCCTTCTGTGCCTACTTTGTTGAGAGCTTTTACCACAAAGGGATACTGAATTTTATCTACTGCTGTTTCTGTGTCTATTGAGATAATTATATGGTTTTTTGTTTTCAATTTTGTTTATATGATGTGTCACATTTATTGACTTGAATATGTTAAACCATCCCTTCTTTCCTGAAATGAAACCCACTTGATCATGAAATATCATTGTATTGATGTGCTGTTGGATGTGAGTGTTTTGTTTAGGAATTTTGCCTCTATGTTCATCAGGGATATTGGTCTCTAGTTTCCTTTTTGTTATGTCCTTTCCTGGTTTTGATGTTAGGGTAATACTGGCTTCATAGAATTCTTCAGGGATAGTTCCCTATTTCTGTATCTTTTGGAATAGTTTCAGTAGGCTTAGTACCAATTCTTTGAATGTCTGGTAGACTTCAGCTGTGAATCAACCTGGTTGTAGACATTTTTTTTTCTTGGCAGTTTTTTTATTACTGATTCAATCTCACTGCTTGTTATTGTTCTGTTCAGGATTTCTATTTTTTCCTGGTTAAATGTAGGAGGATTAGATGCTTCCAAGAATTAATTCATTTCCTCTAGATATTCTAGTTTGTGCTTTTAAAGGTGTTCATTGTAGCCTTGAATAATCTTTTGTATTTCTGTGGCATCAGATGTAATGTCTCTAGTTTCATTTCTAATTAGCTTATTTGAATCCTATCTCTTTTTTCTTGGTTAATCTCCCTAAGGGTCCAACACTTTCTTTTATGTTTTCAACAAACCAGTTTTTTTGTGTGTCATTTATCTTTTGTATTTTTCCAGTTTCCCTTTCATTTAATTCTGCTCTGATCTTTGTAATTTTTTTTTTCTACTGCTGGCTTTCAGTTTAGTTTGCTCCTGTTTCTGTAGTTCCTTGAAGTGTGACAATAGATTACCATTTGTGCTGTTTCAGACTTTTGGATACAGGCATTTAATGCTATAAAATTTCCTCTTAGCGTTGCTTTTGCTGTATCCTGGAGGATTTGGTAACTTGTGTCACTATAATCATTCATTTCAAAGAATTTTTTACATTTCTATCTTGATTCTATTGTTAATCCAAAAATCACTCAAGAGCAGATTATTTAATTTCCACGTATTTGTATAATTTTGAGGGTTCCTTTTGAAGTTGAGTTCCAGTTTTATTTCCCTGTGGTCTGGGAAAGTACTTGATATATCAATTTCAATTACCTTAAATTTATTAAAACTTGTTTTGTGGCCTATAATATGGTCCTATCTTGGAGAATATTCCAAGTGCCAATGAGAATGTATATTCTACAGTTCTTGGGAAGAATTTCTGTAAATATCTGTTAAGTCCATTTGTTCTAGGGTATAATTTAAGTCCAGTGGTTCTTTGTTGACTTTCTGTCTTTATGATCTATCTAGTGCTGTCAGTGGAGTATTAAAGTCACCCACTATTATTTTGTTGCTATCTATCTCATTTCTTTGTTCTAGTAGTAATTTTATTATAAATCTGGGAGCTTCAGTGTGAGGTGCCTATAAATTTAGGATTGTAATATCTTCTTGTTGGACCGATTCTTTCATCATTATATAATATCCTTCTTTGTCTTTTTTTACTGCTATTTCTTTAAAGTCTGTTTGTCTGATATAAGCATAGCTTCTCCTACTTAATTTTTATTTGTGTTTGTATTGAATATCTTTTTCTATTCTTTTGCCTTGAGTTTATAGAAATCCCTATGTGTTAAGTGAGTCTCTTGAAGAAAGAGGAAATTTGGTATGTGATTTTTTTAAATCCATTCTGCCATTCTGTATCTTTTAAGTGGAGTGTTTAGACCATTTACATTCAATGTTAATATTGAGATGTGAGGTACTATTAGATTCCTCATGTTAGTTGTTACCTAGATACTTTTTTTTCATTGTGTAATTATTTTATAGACCCTGTGAATTTTATGCTTTCAGAAGGTTCTATCTGGTTTATATTGAGTTTTTGTTTCAGGATTTAGACTCATTTTAACGTTTCTTGTAGAGTTGGTTTGGTAGGGGCAAATTCCCCCAGCATTTGTTTGTCTGAAAATGAATTTATTTCTCCTTACTTTATAAAGCTTAGTTTTGCAGGATACAAAATTCTTGGTGGACAATTATTCCGTTTAAGGAGGCTAAAAATAGGATCCCAATCTCTTTTGGATTATAAGGTTTCTGCTGAGAAATATGCTGTTAATCTAAGAGGTTTTCCTTTATATGTTACCGATGCTTTTGTCTCATAGCTCTTAAAATTATTTCCTTCATTTTGAATTTATATAATCTGATAACTATGTTATTTGGTGATGATCTTTTTGCAATGAATTTCCCAGAAGTTCTTTCATCCTCCTTTATTTGGAGATCTAAATAACTTGCAAGGTCAGGGAAGATTTTGTCAAGTAGTCCCTCAAATAACTTTTCCAAATTTTAGCCCTTTCTTCTCCCTCAAGAATGCCAATTATTTTAGGTTTGGTCAATTTACATAACTCTGCATTTCATGGAAACTTTGTTCATTTATTTTGATTATTTTTTTCTTTATCTTTGTCTGATTGGCTTAATTCAAAGGACTTGCCTTCAAGACCTGAAATTCTTTCTTCTACTTGTTTTAATCTATTTTTGAAATTTTCTACATAATTTTATGTTTTCTCTCAGTGTGTCTTTCCTTTCCAGAAGTTCTCATTGGTTTTTCTTTTTGATATCTACCTCTCTGGGAAAGTTTAATTCATATACTATTTTTAAAAATTCCTTTATGTTGCTTTTCACCGTTCTCTGCTATCTCCTTAAGTAGCTTAATAATAAACCTGCTTGTCATATTACAGAATTCTTTTCTGGTTCCTTCTTATTTGGGTAGACTATTTCCTCAAATTGTCTTTGAATTTATTTTTTGATGTGACTTTTTTTTTTCTAATTTCTTTTCTCCCCTCTTAAGGATGTAATTTTAATGTTTATAGTTTGTTATGGCTTAATTTGGTTCTTCGTGCTTTTAGGAGTGAAAACTGTATGAGTTCCTTGATTATAGTCTTCGTGTGCTGGCTTTCTCAGATGCTCTCTGTAGTAGTTACGTACTTAGTGTGTGGGCAAGTTCACTGTCTTCTACAGGGTTGAAATGGCAAGAATGTCTTGAAGCTTATCTCATTCCCCCATTTTGTGTACTTTTTAATTTATTTTTCCTCAATATTTTATTTACTGAGTTGATGGTTCAGGCTTCAGGCCAGCAGGGGAGGCATCCCTGGGCAGGAACCAGTTGCAGCTAAAGCAGATACATATACGTAATGCTCAATGGTGGTCAGAGGTCCCAACCTTAATGGAGGTGGATGAAGAGTTCTCAATTAGATGCACCGAGGTTTTATCTGGATGAAAGGTGAGAGCTACCTCAGCTCCCTTGTCAGGACTGCAGGAAAGCTGTCCACCTCCCAGACTCACTCCTGTCCCAGTGTTCAGGCTATTCAGATCTGACAGGCACTTATTTTTGTCTATAGAAATGTTGACATTCCAGGTAGACAGGAATTGTGACTCTGCCTCTTGTGCAAGCCTGAACCTGGGAAGGGCTCCTCCTGTGGGGATGAAATCACCCTGAATTGCTCCAGGAAAGCTATCTGTAGGCTGACTGTTTGGGAAGACATGCAGACTTTCCCTGCTGTGTCCAGCACTGCAGTTGTGTCTCTGCTGAAAGAAACTTCCTACCAGCAGAAAGATCTGATCCTCAAGGCCTGCCGTCCATATTCTTTTGTCCCACAGGCTGCTTCCTGATACAATGCTCTTCCTCTCCCCCTAGGAGTAGGAGTTCCTGAGAGCCAGCCTACAGTAATTGTTATTGCTCTTCTGGGTCTAGCTACCCAGTGGGACTACCACACTTCAGGCTGGTGCTGGAAAGTGTCTGCAAAGAATCCAGAGATGTGATCTGTCTTCAAGTGTCCCAGGAGTGGGTACTAGTACTAGTTCTGATGTGGGTGGAAGGGGAGTGACATAGACTCTGTGAGATTCCTTGGTTGTATATAGGCTTAGTGTGCTGGTTTTCTCGAATGCTGGTTATAATAGTAGTGAACTTGTCATGTGGACAGACTCGGGACCTCTGATTAACCAGGGTGTTACAGGTACTGGTGATAGCTGAGGTCACGGAGCCATTTTCTCCTCCCTAGGCGTAGTGTTAGGCTACCTAAAGATGCTATAATGGACTGTTGGTTGGTTTCCAGACAGGAAGTGATGCTTGCAAAACAGCATCAGCTTCAGTAATAGCAGCAGGGTTTGAGTTTGCCCTAAGTTGTCCAGGGGAAGTATTCTGGTTTCTAAGATGATGAGTGGGGCTCTAAAGCTCCTAAAGGTTTATGTCTTTTGTCTTGACCTACCAGGGTGGGTGGAGGGGCACAACCAGGTGGTGACAGGGTTAGGCAGGTCTGTGTTCTGACTCTCTGTGAGAGGGGCAAGCCGCAGCCCCTGTGAGGATCAGGGGTTGGTTCTCAGGCCACTTGGGTAAGGTTCCAGAGAGGAGTAGAACTGCCTCTGCTACACAGAAGAGTTCATAAAGGTAATAGGGACTAGCAGGTGGCAGCAAGCCTCACCCAACTCCCATGCAGTTGGCAAGGCAGATCTCACTCCAGCAGCGCTCAGCTAACAACACTGGGTTAAGATCCAGACAGCCTGTGTACAGAACTCAAACCTGCCCTAGGCCGTAACTTTTCCCTCCAGAGATAACAAAGGTGGCTATCAGGCCACAGTCCTCCCCATCTGTCAGCAGGCCAGGCACCCAGCACCTACACTAGTGTCTGCAGCAACTTTCCTGCTCATCCCTCAGGTTCTAGTCAAGTGAACTGGTCCCCACATGAGATTATATCACAAAACTAATTTGGGAGCGTCTTTTACCCTGCAGCTACTCCCTGAGCTGGTTGGCTGGCTTGCTCAAGGACTCCTGTGAGATATAATCAAGAATGGCTTCCTTCAGTCCACACTGGATACTGGGAATACCTGCAAGACCTTTCTTGCTGCTGCTTCTACTTTTATATTTCTCACTGCTCCCTAAATCAGTTCTAGCTCTGGGTAGGGTTAAGGTCTTCTCCCTTGGCCTGAATTCTTAGGTTCCCTGGTGGCAATGTATATCCTGAAGGCAATCTCTCCCGCTCTCACACTCTGGGGACTTATAGATTTTTGCCTGTCTCATGGAGTAGGCTGCAGCCTGCCGCTGCATTCAAAAGGTCTGTGGATTCTTTTTTTTTTTTCTGTTAAGTTCCTGCATTGCATCTTGTACTGTGAATCTCTACACACTATTTTGTCTGTCCAAGTGAGAGAGGCATGCTAACACTGCCTCCAATCTGCCATCCTGGAAAAAAAAAAACAAAACCAAAAGCTTTACATTAAAAATGAATCCTACCGAAAATATCTCTAAGGCGATTGTCAAAAATTTGTATTTTCTTCATTAATCCACATGCTTGACAAAATTAATATTAGCAAATAATTTATTATTTGAAACACTGATGATATTGTCTTGTGTATTTTTTCATATATAATATCTAATATACATATAATAAAATGTATATGTCACAATCTTAGTTTGCTTAATTTGCCCAAATTGAACACACATGTGCAACCAACAATCATAACTCAGATTAGGAAAAAAAATACTACTACGATTTCAATTACCACCTCATGCTCCCTTCCAGACACTATCTATCTCAAGTGTCACCATAGTCCTAGTTTCAAGTAAATTTATCTTACCTAAATCATTCTTTAGATAAGTTGTGGCTTACAGTCAATATTCTATTGTGTCTAACTTCTGCTTAGCATTTTGTTAGTGAAATTAATCTTCATGATTGTACACAGATAATGTATTCTAAGTTTTGGTAGTCATGTTTTATAGCATTTCATCGTATCTATGTACCATATTTTATTTATACATTCAAATTTGATGGGAATAAAGTATATTTTGGGGAAGTGAGTGCTACTATAAATAGTATAGCCATAAGCTTTTTAGTAAATATAATTTAATTAACAGGTGTATTAATTCATTTTGTGTATATATCTTCAAATGCACTTAGGGGGCCACAGGATACACATATGTTTAATTTTAGAAGATAATGAAAAACATTTTTCCAGAATCGTTGTTCAAATGTATACCCTCACCAGCACTGTATAAAATATTGGACATACATATCCCTGCCAAAACTTGGAACTGTCATTCATTTTCATTTAGCCATTCTTGTTTGTGCAAATTTATACCATTTCACTGGTGGTTGATGGAGTTAAACATCTTTTAAAAGGATGCTTATTGTCCATTTAAATATGCTTTAATGTGAAATACTCATTTCTTCTTGCTGCTTTTTGGATCATTTATCATTTTCTTGTTCATTTGTTGTATAAAATAAATCAATATAAATACAGTGACAATCTTTCATTAATTAGTAGCTTGTCTTTTTACTTCCTTAACTGTAATTTTTGTATTAACAGAACAAATGTTTCTTCTTCCAATTATTATATTTATTATATGGCCTATGTTATTTCCTGATAACCAAATTAGTGTCTCTATGTGAAACATTGGTTTTTAAAAACTATTCTATCCCACATATTTTCATTATCATAAATCTATTTTTCTATAGCCCCCTCTAAAATATTTATTGTTTTAATTTTATAATTATATGTGCAATCATTTTGAATATAATCCATAATATAACTTAGAATATATGAAATAAACATTGATGGAAATAAATTAAATACAGACATTCCATAATTCTGGTGGTGGGACTTTAACACATTTTCCTCAACAGCTAATACAACCAGTCAAAACATCAGTGAGGCTGTAAAATGTGTGAACAAAACAATTATTAAATTTGACCTAATAGGCATTTATGGGACACTTTGCATAATTACATTCTTTTCAATTGTTTATGCAACATTTACCACATTGACTTATAAAGAAAATTACCAATTTAAAAATATTAAAATCATTTGTGTTTTTTCAGAACTTAAAAATCAGATTTAAGCTAAAAATAAACAAATAGATAACCAGAAAAAAAAACCAATTTGCAGAGTAAAATGTATATACACTGCTAAATAATTATAAAGTTAAATAACCATATAAAAATTTTAAAAATATTTGAACATAATGATAATATGAGAGCCACGGCATATTCTCTCTTGTATGTTGCAGCTATCATAATGCTTAGCAATAATTTGATAGCCTTAAACATATATACTAGAGAAGAAAAATCAGAAGAAAATTAATGACTTAATTTTCCATTTCAAAAAGTTAGAAAAATAACTGGAAAATCAAATCTGAAGAACAAAGAAGAAATAATCCAACCTAGAACAAGAGTCAATGAAATAGAAAACAAACATAAAATAGAGCAAATCAAGAAAGTTAACCATAGTCCATCTAAAAAGATTTATTAAATTAATAAATTTATAGCAAGATGATAGAGACTAAACAGAGATGTTTCCAAAATCAGATGTTTCCAATTCTTCCAAAAAAGAAAAATACCAAACAAGAGTGTCATCCCAAATCTTCCTGACAAACCTAAAGTAACAAGTGAACATTGTGAGCAACTAAACATTACATTTGATGGTTTGAATAAAGTAGATTATTTCTCCAAATAATTACCCTACCGAAGACTGCTGGAGAAGAAATATAAGACATGAAGATTCTGATATCATTAAAATATTATAAAGGCATTTTTTTAAAACCTTTCAATACAGAAAGACCATAGATATGATGGACCCAGTGGTGAATTTTTCCTAAACATGTTTTCCTTTAAGAAATTAAGGAACAAATAAAGTTAATCTTACGCAAGTCATTTTAGGGAGTAGAAAATGATTGGAAATTTACATTTTGAGACTAATGAATCCCTGCTTCTATAACTGTGACTCAAACTTGGCCACATAATTAATATCAAAATATTTCTCCTATTTTTGAAAAATTGACTTAAAATTATATCTCATATAATTGAATTTTGACTACAACTGTAACTAAATTATCTTTGTTATTCCCATTATTTTTCTAATTTCTTTTTAAATTGATCACAGTTTTGTTTTATTTTACATTTGTTTCTAAAGCAACAACATACATAAAAGCAACAAGGAGATTATTTTATAACTATTTTGAGAGTGTCTGAAATGACTGGAGTGATTTTCAAGAATGAATACTTCTAGTCTGGAAAAGAAGTAAGAAAACTTAAACTTGCAAAGGACATTGCTTGCAGGGCACTGTGAAAACCAAAAACCGTGGTGTAGGAGTTCACCTGCCTAGAATGTAATGCTAGTCCCTACTCAACTTCCAGATACTCAGTTTCGATCTATAAAATGTAAGAAATGGTATTATATGCCTCAAAGAATTGTTTTTGAAGAATTATGAGATGATTCCTCAGAACAGTGCGTGACTTTGGTATGTGCTTAGTATCAGACATAATTTATTATTGATAACTCGTGAGTGAATGATAAGACAGGGTGTAATAAGAGGTAGTTTTAAGTGCAGAGTAAGTGTATGTGCAAGCAGCTGCAGAAAGATCTCTTTATGAAGTGCAATGTGGGAGAGTTCATCCATTTAAGGAGTTCTAGGTGTGGTTTCTATGGAATATAGATTGCTTACAAGTGAGGCTTTGAAAGCTTGGGCAATGACTGGCTCTAGGGACAAAAGACTATCTTATTTTTGTAAGCAGTGTATTGAGGGTAATGTCCTGTGTGTGTCTGAGTACCTCTGTCATGTAGCCTTGTAGAGTAGCTTAAGGACTGTGAGACTAAGGAAGGTCAATGCTGAGTGAACATTCGTGACGTGGGACGAAGAGAACAAGAAGATGCCTTAAGATTGGATCCCTTATGAATATTTGTTATTCTGTTTCTTCTACTTTTTTATAAAGATTGAATGAAAGGATTGACCTGAATTCCTCTATTTGAGAAAGAATAACACTGATCTTGCAAAATAATTGTATAGAGATACAAAACAAGATGACAAGTTTACACACAAAATTGCAAAAAAAGCTATAGCTTCTTAAGTTTCTACGTTACGCCTCTTGAGCTTCAAGGCACCAGGGGTTGTGGGAGAACATTTAACTTACCAACGAACTTACTCTAGTCTCTGGGTTTTAAAACAATCTCTATTTCTCTGGTCTATGAGCCTGTCTCCTTTGGAGAACTTCTTGTTTTTGTTCTGTTTCTGGTTTGTTTTGTTTGGGTTTTAAGGTGTGTGTAAATAATAGGAGGCTTTCCTGGTTTTGTTTGTACCTAGAGAGTAATGTTGCTATTTCAACACTGGTCTTTGCTTTATCTTCTGTGCAGTGATGACTCCCTACAGTGAGATGAATAGTCTGGCCAGGTCTGTAGGTAATGTGCATTCTTGCCCTGGAAAAAGGGAAAACTTAAGTTGTTGCAGTCTTATGATTCAGGCAAGAACTGTGATACTGCTTTGTTAACATGCTTTGACCTGCAGACCTCTGAATGCACACTCTTCATGCTATCTTTGCATAAAGAGTTGTTGCTTACTAGCTTTTTTGGTTAATGTCCACTGCCTCTATCCAGAAGGCTCTCAGCTCAGTGACTCTTTTAATCACCCACAGAAATATGGGATTTTTGTATCCACTAAATACCAAAAATCTATTTATTAAGACAGGGAGTTCTCATTCTTTTTGTCTATGCATGTAATACACGTAATGTTTTCTTTTTCATAACTATGCTTTTGGCATAAGACCACACTGGTTGACCGTTACAATTATGATTAGGTTTTCATTTAACCTAATGAACACCCTTCCTCTTCAGAATTTTAATTTGCAGTCTGTAGCCAAGATACAACCAGTCTGACTGCATGTTTCCCTCACTTTGTTTCCTATAATTTTCTCACCCTTCTGACTTTCAGAAGAAAAAGTACAGGATTTCCCTGCTTCCTGGAAGAGTGAGGGCTGATCATTCCATTATACATTGTAGTATTTAGCTGTTATATGATAAAACTGAAGATTCAAGCGGTCAGGCCTGCCTCTTATATAAGAAGCTTAAATATTTTAAATAAGTTTTAAATCGCTTTTTACAAAAATGTATGACCATTTGCACTTCAAGTATTTTCAAGGGCTCTGGTGTCTAATACAATAGTTATTACTCACAAGTGGCCATTTAGTAATTGAAATGCAGATTGTTGAAACTGATATGTGTCATGAGTGTAAAATATACACCACATTTTACAGGCTTATGAAAAACATAATATAAAATAGCTGATAATATTTTTGTTGAAATGAAATTTTTTGTACATATTTGGTTGAATACAATTAATTTAATGTTTCTTTTTAGTTTTGAAAAATTATGCCTTCCAGACAATTTAACATTATCTGTGTGACTCACATTATATGTCTATTGGACAGTGCTATTCTAGGGAATGAAATGAGCCATCTGTGTGCTAAATCTGAACATTAACTCCTCATTTCTCTTTCATTTCCTCTGTAACAAATCTAATTTCTCTTGTGGCTTCATCTGACAGAATGAATACCTGGAAAAGAAGAAAAGCGCACAAACATTTTTTTATTGATGTATTTTTCTTGTTTTGAATATGAGCAAGAGGATTTTAAGGGCAAACAGAGTGCCAGGAATTCCCTACAAAGTTTCCATCAGGAATTTAATTCTTTGAAGGAAAAAGAGCACTGGTGGAAGGAGAATCTTTACTGAAAAAAATTCAGTGGCACATATTGAAAGAAAATAAGCATGTAAGGGAGCATATTGGCTATGGCTGTTTGATACCTTGGCCCAAAGCAAGAGGACAAAATATTTATATTTCATTCATCTTCATTTGTTTTAAATTGAGGTCCAATTTACAATATGTAAAATTAATTATTAATTATTTTAACATGTACAATTAAGTGTCATTTGGTTCATTCACAAGATTGTGGAGCGTCTATCTGCTTCCAAGACACCCTCATCACCCCAAAACGTTTTGAAAGTGGACAAACTACTACTCCTAAGAATTGTTGTTTTGCAGGCTAGGCACAATGCCTCACACCTGCAATCCCAGCAGTGTGAGTGGCTGAAGCAGGAGGACGCTTGAGCCCAGGAGTTTGAGACCAGCCTGGGCGACATAACAAGACCCCATCTCAAAAAGAAGAAGAAAAAAAAAATATAGAAAACGTTCATGTTTACTAATGGGATCGCACTTTTTGGTTTTGATTATGAGAGTGGCATAATTGAAGTCACTTTTTATCTGACCAGTGTCAGCAGCGAAGAGCACACCGTACTCGCCACTCTCCTCCTCATTCACTCTTCAGGCCGCATAGTCCCACATTCCTTTGGGAAAGTTGTTCTTATTACTGCCATCTTGACACTGTCTGTTTTGTGCAAGCAAAACTGTAAATATCTTTAGAGTAATTTTTAATCTAGAAAATAAAATGAATTATTGGTTTTCCAGCTTTGTCTACTGTTTATTGAGTTTATTACCTCTTCCCTGCTTCCATTATAGCTCTGCTTGACCCTTAAGGCTCCTATGTATTAGGTCAGCAATTTTATACATATATTATGTATTAGATCACCACTTCTGTACACTTTTATATACAGCATTTAATCTCATGCTTTGTATACTAAAAAGAACAGTACATATAAATACAAGAAATGAATAAATATATATTCTGAAATGTCCTTATTGTAAAAAAAAAGAACAAGGTGCTTATGAAGATAATTATTAAAACTGTTATATTATTAATTATGTTGCAAAAATAACAACATAATACTTTTGCTTACAATTATCAATAAAGTACCATTTACATCAATGAAAATTCAAATAGCATTTACCTTTTTTTTTTTTTTTTTCTTAAACAGGGTCTCCTTGTGTTGCCCAGGCTGGGGTGCAGTGACATGGTTCACTATAACCTCAAACTCTTGGGCTCAAGTGATCCTCCCACCTCAGCCTCTCAAGTAGCTAGGACTACAGGTGTGCACCACCATGTCTGGCTAATTTTTTATTTTTATATTTTGTCGAGACAGGGGTCTCACTATGTTGCCACAGCTGGTCTCAAACTCCCAACTTCCAGTGATCCCACTTTGCCCTCCCAAAGTACTGGGATTACATGTCTGAACTATGATACCAAGCTTATTTACATTATTTTTTACTTCTCTTATTGTTAACAGAGTTTCCACCTTTATACCCTAACTTTATTCCCACTATCTGACATTTAATATTCAAATTGACCTTTAATAAGGATTTTATTGATTAAACAACAGTTTAAAATTATCAGTTTTATAGACATACTGCCATTTAAAATATGTAGATATTTGCTATGAATTCTTCTATTTCAAAGTTCACAGAATAGAAAGACGATATTAAAAATAACAAGTATATTATTTATGAACAATTTATTTGAAAATGATGCTACAGAAAATGACATGAATTTCAAACTAAATACAAGTATATCTTAGAGATATTATGGGTTTGGCTCCAGACCACTGCAATAAAGCACAGTTTTTGGTTTTCCAGTGCATATAAAGGTTATGTTTATACTATTGTCTATTAAGTGTGAAATAATATTATGTCTAAAAACCAATGTATATACCTTAATTTAAAAATAGTTTCTTGCTGGAAAATGGTGACAAAGAGACGTAAAGTGCACACAGGCATTTGGAAAGTGGCATCAACAGACTTGCTCAGAGCGGAGTTGCCACAAACTCTGAACTTTTAAAAAACACAATGTCTGTGAAATGCAATAAAGTAAAACGCAAGAATACTAGGTATTCTTGAAATTTCAATCTGTTGGCTTCAAAATAAGGATAATTAATATAGTCATAAGTTGATAAAAAGGCACCAAAGTGAATTTCTTAAGGGATAACACAGATTCCATTTGAAATAAATTATTAATGTATCAAAATATTATATAAAAGAAAGATAAATTGTAGTCATTTGGTATTCAAAAAATAGCTTGAAGAAATAAATGCTGTTTATGAAGAGCAGTAAATAGAAAAATTATGAAAGTTAGAAAATTGAAAAAGGTAGAGTGATGAAAAAAATTACTTATTTCTAGAGAAATGGAATGTTTTATGACTAGTGATAGCTGAGTTTAAAAAATGTATTCCTGTAAATTAAAATCACTGAATTGTGAAGCTTGTGAATTAACATAGGATGTTCAAATAACTTTAGGAAATAAGAGCTGAATCTTTTAAAAATTACTCTTAAAAATATTCATAAATATATACAGATTTTTAAGTTCCTAAGTAACGCATGAACACCGTACTGTAAAACTATCAACCACACCCTCCAGTTTAGCAAAAAAAGCACATGCTTTAGCCACCCACAGTCAGTTATGAATCCTGAGAATAACAGAAAAGGTAAAGAATTTAGGCTATAAATAAAAACTGAATAGATTAGATTAGATTATAGATAGATAATTAGATAATAGCTCTGGAAAGTATGAAGGGCAGATAAATTAACTCACTAAATGGTAGAAAGCAGGTATCATTATACTGAACACTAAAAGCAGATTCCGAAACATTCTTAAAATAATGTTTCTACTAAAACAGAGGGCTGCATCCATCCATACCTAGAGACATTGCATAGGAGACAAGTGACGGATCATAACAGCAGGCCCTCTCCACACATCAAATGCCACCCCAGAAACATGTTCAGACACACAGGATCAGACATACACACACACATTGAGCCAGGAGAAGGTCACAAAACTGTGGGCTTAATGTTAGAAGATGTGTCCCTCCAGAATTTGTGGGAGAGGGTCGTGCTGTTTGTGGCTGGAACCATCCATGAGAAAGGGAGACTACCCATGTCATAATGAAAAGCAGCCTAAGTACCAACCCCAGAGCACACGTCAGCCTTCACTCACTGCGTGGATGCTGCGATGCAACACCCAGCTATGCTTCCAGCAATGAACGGCTTTCTATTCCAGCTTCTGGGAGCAACCCTCCCTGGTAACCCATCGGAAATTCTTCAGCTGAGAATAGCCACCTTGACCAGGGGCATGTCCCCTTCCCAGTAAAGCCAAAATCTGATGGTTAATTGATGAGTCGTATCAAGGCCTGTTGCTCATACACAGAAACTATTTTAAATGCTTTAACATCTTTATTTTTCTCAAATTCATGTACTACTTATTTTCCATTGTACATTACTCTAGATAAAATTCAAAGCATGTTCTGACAGAGGATAGTCATTTTACTGATCATTATAGAAAGAGCTTAAAGCTGTGATTGACACACTGAAGAACAAGATGCATCATGAGTCTCAGGCTCTTCAGTTATAACAAGTGTGAAAAAAATAATCTTGTGACCAACAGACTTAAACAATCAAAATTATCTTCCTCTAAATTGTTCATTCAGGTAAAGAGCAGAGATGTTTAGAAACAGGAATTTCGTACAACTTTCATTTTAAAATCTTATTCCCTATGAGATATCAAGCAGGAATTTTTTTATACAAACATGTTAATATTTATCTCGTAAAGTATTTCATGCTATGAGCAAGAAAATATGTATTTTTTCTTATTGCTTTCAAACAACTAAGAATGATATCAAAGATGTGCTACACTTTTAATTTCTAAATATATTCTGAATTCATGTCATGCATTTATGATTGAATCCAAACACCCCTTGTGTGTACATATATATATATATATATGTACATATATATATATATATATGAGGTGTAATTGACTCACAGTTTCATATTGCTGGGGAGGCTTCAGGAAACTACAATCATGGCAGAAGGCAAAGGAAAAGCAAGCACCTTCTTCATAGGGTGGCAGGATGGAGTAAGTCCAAGCAGGGGAAATACCAGATGCTTATAAAACTATCAGATCTCATGAGACTTGCTCATTATCAGGAGAACAGCCTGGGGGAAACTGCCCCCGTAATCGAATTACCTCCACCTGGTCCCCCCCACACCGACAGGTGCAGATTATGGGAATTACAATTCAAGGTGAGATTTGGGTAGGGACAGAGAGCCAAACCATATCACCAGGAAAATAAAATCCTTCAGCATTTATGACTGTCATTGCTTAACATTGTGCTGACTGGTAATATATATAAATATATATATATTTACGAGGTGCAGGTACATTGTAACCAAGCAGAGAGTCCATCAGTTAATAACTAACACAATCCCTTTGGCTATTCAATTACTCAGCTTCCATATGTACCTGTCTACACAAATTTAAACTTCTCTACATAAACAAACAAGTCTATGCTTCTGCCTAAAAAGCTATAGCCACTTTATTAGTCCATTCTCACACTACTATAAAAGTACTACCTTAGACTGGGTAATTTATAAAGGAAAGATGTTTGAGACTTACAGTTCCACATGGCTGGGGAAGCCTCAGGAAATTTATAATCATGGCAGAAGGTGAACGGAATGCAAGCACCCACTTCACAAGGTAGCAGGAGAGACAAGAAGGAGGAACTTCTAAACACTTACAAAACCATCATATCTTGTGAGAACTGACTCACTATTATGAGAACAGCATGAAGTAAACCACCTCCATGCTCTAATCACCTCCCTCCCACTACACGTGGGGATTACAGGTCCCTCTCTTGACACGTGGGAATTACAATTAGTGAGATTTGGGTGAGGACACAGAGCCAGATCATATCAGCCATCCTCACTGTTTTCTCACAATAAAAAGATAAACTGTCTTAGTAGGCATTGTAGTTATTGCTGTGGCTACATTGCTGTGGTGCCCCAAATTCTGTTACAGTGCTAACCCACTTCACCTAAATTCTAAATTGATAGTTACCCTTTAATGACTTTTCTATTATTTTTTAAATGGGAAGAAGAGAGAGAAGAAAAATGATTACTGTATGCAAATAAACATCAATATGGAAATCAAATAACATGAACAGCTAGTACAGTCTCTATTTTTTAATTGAAAAGTATAGTATCTATGGCTTTTTTTTTTTTTTTTTTTTTTGAGATGGAGTTTCACTCTTGTTGTCCAGGCTGGAGTGCAATGGCATGATTGCAGCTCAGCACAACCTCTGCCTTCCAGGTTCAAGCGATTTTCCTGCCTCAGCCTTCTGAGTACCTGGCATTAGAGGCATGCACCACCACGCCTGGCTAATTTTGTATTTTTAATGGAGACAGGGTTTCTCCATGTTGTCCAGGCTGGTCTCGAACTCTCGACCTCAGGTGATCCACCTGCCTTGGCCTCCCAAAGTGTTGGGATTACAGGCGTGAGCCACCACACCCGGCTATGACTTCTTTTTCAACTATCCGTTAGGTATTTCCCTTACATTCCTCAAAAGCATCAACTGACTGAGATTCTTTATCCAACAGGGTAACTCAAACCTGAATTCTAGATTAGTTTGAGTCTTCATATCTTGCTTGTTTCATGGCAAAAGTCTTCATATCTTGCTTGTTTGCTGCAATTCTCATTTTACCTTTACTACTTGGAATGGAAAAATTAAGTCACCAGAAGAATATGCCGGGTTCCTATCATTGTGCTGTTTACATGTTTTTCCCCTTAGTAATCAAAATCAATCACTCCAGCAAGTAGAGTGTTCCATCTGTTGATTTAGTGGCATAAAGAGCCAGAAATGGCTATGTCTCTTCTTCAAGTTCAATAAAAGTCTTATTGTGTCCTGTAAGAATTCTCTCTTTGGCAACCAAGACATTCAAATCAGCAAAAGAAAAGCTCAAAGTGGCCAGAACAGAAAGAAAAAAAAATCTACAAACTGGTTATTAGGTGTAATCTTGGGAAAGGTCACTTCTAATATTTCTCCTTGATTTCCAGAATTATGTATTCTTTCAATGGGGGAGATAGTACTATACAAAAGCCTCTGTAAGACAAATTCTATATTTTAAGAAGTTATCTCACATTTGTACGATAACCTAGTCTTCGTATGATACTGTTTTAACTAGTGAGCCTCAATGACATGTTTGATTCACGGTTTTCAATGTTAATTCCAAGCTAGTGTGTAGTTACCCCAGAATGTTTAGAGTATTTTCTTTCTTTCTTTCTTTTTTTTTTTTTTTTTTTTTGAGACAATCTTGCTCTGTCGCCCAGGCTGGAGTGCAGTAGTGGCATGATCTCAGCTCACTGCAACCTCCACCTCCTGGGTTCAAGCCATTCTCTTGTCTCAGCCTCCCAAGTAGCTGGGACTACAGGCACATGCCACCATGCCCAGCTAATTTTTGTATTTTTAGTAGAGACAGGGTTTCACCATATTAGCCAGTCTGGTCTTGAACTCCTGACCTTGTGATCCGCCTGCACTGGCTTCCCAAGATGGTGGGATTACAGGCGTGAGCCGCCACACCCGGGCCCGAGTATTTGTTTTTCTCCAATGGACTGCCATTCTAGCAATATTTATAGGTCCCTTTGGAGAAAACTTGGAGTAAGATTTAGAGTGTGAACTTAAGGCAAAAGTGCAAAACCCAACCTTGCTTCCAATCAAGAGTCTTTGATTCTGTGAATTGACTCAGGTGTGAAACCTGATAAAGAATCTGCAAATCTCTACTGTGGCATCTCAAACCAAGTTTTTTGGCTAATAGAACTTAAGTTGTTGTTTGCTTATATGTATATATAGTTTTCTGCCATATATGTCCAACATTACTGTAGTTGACTGTGCATCTATTTTATTTCCAGGGACACTATGATCAAGCATAACTGTGGGGCAAGGCACGCTGAATATCAGCGCACCTCTGTTGCCCTTTACAGTTCCTCTGCCCATCTGTGTTGGTGATTTAGTGTTGTCACTTCTATTCTAGGACTTCTCTTAATCTCTGCTGAAACTGGGGAGCCCATCTCAACGGTGGCATAGGAGATGTGTAAGTCTTGCATGCAAATGAGAGCAACCACAAATATTTTTATGGATTCAGAAGCTCTTCTCACTCATGTATTTATCAATCAATTTTGTTATGTATGCTATTTTCTCTTGGTTCAACTCATGTACACTTTGAGCATGTTAATTCTATCATAGTGTTGGATTTAGCAGAAACAGAACAAGCTTATGGTGGGTCTTAACAGAAATTGCCATCCTCTTTCAAGACATCTGCCCCAGTTGAGGTTATCACAGGGTTTCCAATCAGAGGAAACCTAATCACTTCAGACACTACAAGACTTCAGGACTTCCACTGATAAGTGAGTCTCAGAGGGACTTGGAAGTTCATAGTAACAGTTTTATCTGAGTCACATCAGTTGTCTCCAACAACTTTCAGGATCCGATTCCTTACCACGCAATACCCTTAACTTCACATGAAAAACTCTGTGAGACTGTAAATTCAACTGTACTTTTAATTCTGTAATACACATAATCAATCTTTGTGTTTGATTTTCAGCAACAGTAGCTGTGGCTACTATCATTAAAAGGTATTAAAAATACAATATAGCTGTGTCTATAAGAAACACTGGATAATTTTAGGGATGTCATGAAAGATCTTCAGCTATTGCACTGTGACTTAATTAATCTGACAATTAATTTATCTGAACTTGCCAGTGTTTCCCTGTAAGCAGTCAAGTGTACTAAAAAGAGCCCATTCCAAATGCAGCCTTATAGTCATCCTGATTGCCATAAAGGTAAAATGCAATAGCCCTTTGGACTCCCAAGACATATACTTCAGTTGCCACTTTATCACAAACAACACACATGAAAACTTGATTGTTTGTGATGTAATATATTGCCAGCATTCTATTTCCTATTGGTAAGGAGGTCAGCACTGCCCTCAAGCCAAATTTTATGACAAAACAAGTCCCAAAATCTCATCTCTGTGGGCCAGTCTCTAGGATCCATGTCTGTAATCAGTTCTGTAGTAGTCGAAGTGCAATAAATATAAAGTAACATAATTCAATGAAAAACGTTAATATAAACAATTATTAGCAAGAAGTTAACATAACAAGAAATTGTCAAAACAAAAATTATAAAGGAAGCCATAAGGATAAAGACTGTATGAAAAGAAAAACATAATCTGTGAAGAAAAAAATTCTCCCCAAGACTGGGATTTAGATTTCACCAGATAAGGGGTGGTTGAAGCCCCTTAAGATGGTGAAGAAGCTAGCTAACAGTCTCTAGCAAGAGCTGGTCCACAGTCTGCAAGGTAATATGATAAGCTCTGGAATGCTGGAAAATTAGTTACTAAGCTCCTTGTGGGGATTACGGTTAACTTGTTTGAAATTCAGTAATGGAACTCATTTTCTTGCCAAAGAGTTGCCGTGAAGACTCCCGAGAAGGGTGTTTTGAGGCTGATAGCTAAGTAGGAAGCAGGGATGTCCATGGAACTCAATAGCTGATTGTAGAAGTTTAACTGAAATTACAATCCTAAATGTTACACAGGAGCACTAACTACCACCAGAAACTATGTGAAAGAGAGGTATGTGTTCTACAGAAAGTTGTTCATAAGGAGTTGCCACTTGCTGCTGGCTGCAGGATTACTGTTGGAAAAAGCCACTTACCCTGCAAAGGCACAGCTAGATGAGCATATCGGAATAGGAGAGAAAAAAAAATTTGCTCTCCTGATGTCCTGTCAGTATTGTCTGTCAACAAGGACATTTTCTGGATGGCAAAGAAGAAATATTAGAAAATCCTGCTCCATTATCAAAGAACAGATAGAAAGATCAAATTTGGAGCTGAAAAAAAATGCAATGATAACTGGTACCACATATTCTAAACAAAGATCACTTTTGCTACTGTAAAGATTATTAGTATATTGAAATCACTTTATAGAATCACTTCCAAGTTATCCTACAATCTCAGAAAGTATGACTCAAAATAATGCTTTCAATTATGTCATTTTCTTCAGCCAGTGATGCTTAAAAATTATTTCTGTACATATGGAAATCTGTTAAAAATAATGATTGGGTTATCAAAATTGATTTGATTTGGTATATCTGTATAGCTTCATAAATAAAATATTCAAAATTTATAGTAGATTATTCTAGCTAAATGCAAATTATTTGTCCAATTTGACTTTATTCAACTGTGTACATAATATGATAGAAAAATCATATAGTTAAAATACTCAAAATTATTATAGTCAATATTAGGAGGAGGTCACAGCAAAAAATGATGAATAGAGATAACAAAATGTGGTCTAAATAATGTGAATTCAAATACGTGTACTTGAAAATTACATTTGAAACTTAGCAACCCATAATATAGAGATTTTATTGACCAGGAAGGTTTTTCAGTATAATAACTTCAGTTATACAAAATTAACACCTGGTTTACGTAACTAAAACCATCTGTATATGCTGGCAATTGGAGACCATGAATGGTTCAATAACTGGGGCAGCTGAAGATACTATGTCTGTAATCACTTCTGTAGTAGTAAGACTCCTGGTCACTGAAAAACACTTGCCCTACACACATACTGAGAAACAACATTTTTGACAGCCTAAAATCAATGGAAATGTATCCCTGAAGTCAATGTTTCATGTCACTGGGGGGAAGCCTGATAATCATAAATTTTGTATTCAAGAATTGCATTTATAATTTCTTTTCTTCCCTCTATCTTTCTAATTTATACCTGATTTATGGTCAATTTCATACAAATGTTAACCTTCATGTGTATGCATAAGAAAAAGGAAAATGTGTGGCACAAGTAGACATACGTTAAAATCTTCTCTTATTGGTAACTTTTATTGTGTCTATCTCTTTATCTTGCTTAAGGTTTTGTCATTAAATAAACTGCTGTATATGGTATAATACTTAGTGGGAAAAAATTACATACCCGTTTTTTAATAATGAAGGAAAAAGGCTGACTTTCTGAATGACAAAAAAGGGCTGTGGTAGATGTATTCACCCACAAAATAAATGGAAATATGGACAAAACAACTAGTTTTAACCATCTGAGAAGTCTGGAAATTGAGCAAATTCACAGAATGAACTGAAAGAAAATAATCTATCCAGTGGAAATATCTTAACCTTAGTAAGAAAAAGAAGCCTGTGATGTTTTGATTCAGGGCTATGCCCATCTTCTCTCTCTCCTGAGTTCCCTGTGGAGTAGTCCAGAGGTCTTCAGCCTTACAATCAACAGAGAAGACTGACCTATTTTGAAGCCATTGTGAAGTTACTACCTTCAAAGCACAATGAATATTTTGCCCAGACTTTCAGCTCCCAGAAATACATTATCATGGTGTGTTGAGCATTTGATTTGACTCAGTGTTCAGCTTAGGAAAACAAACAAAATCTACCCCTAGAGAATTAACAATAGGGATAGAAATCTAATGGCAACAATTTAGCTATCTAAGAACTGACTTTAATTGAGGTAAACAAGACCCAAAACAAATACAGTATTTAAATTAAGATACCAGAGAAGTAGTTAATCATAAAGAACTTTGAAAAACTATATATTCTTGGAGATCTAAAAATCTGTTTGCGTGGAGAATGCCATATACATTTCCAGGAAAGACTTGAATAAAAGAGAAGTTCTCTGCAATTCCATTCTGGGTGACCTCAAGACCAGTAGAAGCAAATAATAATAATAATAATAACAATAACAATGAAATTTAAAGTTGTTGAAAACTTCCTAAATTTTGAAGTTCTGCCTTCTCACAGATATCCTGTAAAGAATACAGTCAAGGCAATTAAGGAAAACTTCTGACAAATTATTGCCAGACCAGTAAAGAATATTGAGCCTGGAATGATCCCTATAACACTGGACATAAAAATACAAAAACAAAACAAAACAGAACAAAACAAAAGAATCCAATCCCTCTATGTCACACACACACAAGGTGCCAAAGACCTCAGTGTCTGAGCATTGTATAGAATGGAGAATCTACACAATTGGTCCAGGAAAATTGCTAACAATTATCTAACAGTGAGAGAAATAACAATAACAGTAAAAACCAGCAACAATAACAAATCATAGGCAGACTGAACCTGATACTAAAGCTGTTCCAATATATTGTCTAAAATAAATAGCTTTTGACCAAAACTACTATATTAACAAAGAAATAGAAAAATATGCTGTATACAAGGGAGAGGGGAGGAGCAATCATTGAAAATATCCCTGAGGGAGCATGGATTTTGGTTTTAATAAATAAAACTACTAAATATATATTATAAGAAATAAAAGAACCCATGGGTAAATTATTAAATACATATGACAATATGTCTCATAAATAAGAAATATTATTAAGGAGGTAAAAAACAAACATAATTCCTGGAGTTGAAAATTAAAGAAACAAATACAAAGTTTAGTAAATGGGAACAACAGATTTGACCTGGAAAAAAAGAGAATCAGTGAGCCTGAGGATACCATAGAGCTTGTAGAGTCTGAGAAAGAAAAAAGAATTAAAAAAATTGACACAATCTCACTAAACATATAGGACACTATCAAACAGTCAACATATGCATGATAGGAGTTCCAGTAGGTAAAACAAAGAGGATGGGGCAGAAAATACATATATATTTGAAGTAATGATGGCCAAAATTTTCCACGTAATAACGTTAATCCACATGCATTAGTCTTTTCTCATGCTGTTAATAAAGTCATACCTGAGACTGGGTAATTTATAAAGGAAAGAGGTTTAATTGACTCACAGTTCAGTATGGCTGGGGAGACCTCAGGAAACTTACAATCATGGTGCAAAGGGAAGCAAACATGTCCTTCTTTACGTGGCAGAAACAAAAAGAAATGCTGTGCAAAAGGATGAAAGCGCCTTATAAAACCATCAGATCTCGTGAGAACTCACTATCACAAGAACAGCAGCACTGGGGTAACTGCCCACCCCGATTCAATTACCTTCCACTGAGTCTCTACTATGACATGTGGGGATGATGGAAACTGCAATTCAAGATGAGATTTGGGTGGGGACACAGCCAAACCACATCACCACTCATCAAAGAAGTTCAATAGATTCAAGTAAAATAGCACAAGAAAATTTATCTTGGATCCACTATAGTCAAATTTTTAAAAAGTCAGTGACAAAATACCTTGAACATGGCAAGAGAATATTGACTTACCACATAGAAATGGTACTAATTAAGATTAACAGGTAAATTTATGTCACAAATCATGGAGGTCAGAGATGGTGGTTAAAATAATGTTGAGAAGTGCTGAAGGAAAGGATATCAACCAAAAATAGTGTATCCAGCAAAAATAAAGAGAAAAATCAGACATTCTCAGAGAAACAAAATCAAGCAGAAGCTGACACTAACAGATTTTTCCTAATAAAATACTAAATTGATTCCAGAATGTTAGTACAAAAGGACAAAAAACAGTAACCTAGATCCATATTGGAAGTAAAGTCTTTCAGTAAAACTAGCTATGTAAGACTAAATTTGTAAAATAGGCTATCATCATATTGTCATTTGTAACCTTTTACTTCTCTGTTTTAAATAATAACTGCATAAAGCAATTATTATAAAACAGTATTGATGGGCTTATATTCCATATAATGTAATTTGCATAGAAATACGTGAATAAAAAGGAAAGGATGGTGCTATATGAAATAAAAGCATATAACAACTGTGTTGTAAACTGCTTAGTCCCTAGTTCAGGTAGGCCCGCATTCTTGTCCCAGGACCAAGAAGAATAAGGCAGGCAGACACCAGAGTGTGAGTAGAGTAGGATTTATTAGGCAAAAGGAAAGCTATCACCAAAGAAAAGGGACCAGAAAACAGGTTGCCAGAAATAGGACTGAGTTCTGGGTATTTTATGTGGCAAGACCAAGGAAGTCCTCTGTGGGTTCTGTGCAAAATGGGTGGGGAAATGCCAGATGCTTATAAAACCATCAGATCTCATGAGAACTCACTATCATGAGAACAGCATGGGAGAACCATTCTCATGATTCAGTTACCTTCCACTGGGTCCCTCCCATGACAAGTGAGGATTATGGGAACTACAATTCAAGATGAGATTTGGGTGAGGATACAAAGCCTAACCATATCATCCACCCTTGGCCCTACCAAATCTGATGTCTTCACATTTCAAAACACAATAATGCCTTCCCAACAGTCCCCCAAAATCTTAACTAATTCCAGCATTACTCAAAAGTCCAAATCCAAAGTATCCTCTGAGACAAAGCAAGTCCCTTCCACTTATGAGAGTTAAAGTTCCGAAATGATCTCCTTTGACTCCATGTCTCATATCCAGGTAATGCTAATGCAAAAGGTGGGCTATCATGATCTTGGGCAGCTCTAACCCTGTGGCCTTGCAGGGTACAGCCTCCGTCCCAGCTGCTTTTTCAGGCTGGCACTGAATACAGCTTTTGCAAGTGCACATTGCAAGCTATCAGTGGATCTACCATTCTGCAGTCTAAAGGATGGTGGCCCTCTTCTCACAGCTCCACTAGGCAGTGCCCCAATGGGAATTCTCTGTGGGAGCTCCAACCCCACATTTCCCTTCTGCATGGCCCTAGCTAAGTTTCTCCATGGGGGCCCCGCCCTTACAGCAAACATCTGCCTAAATGATCCCAAGAAGTGCCAGCCCATGCTCTGGCCTTTTGTAAGTCAGAATGCTTTGCTAAAGTGGCATCAATTGAATCTGTCCACATATAATGAAGGTAGGCATTAACTGTCCAAACTTCCTTGTTCTGACAAATTTTAATACCTCTAATTCCATTACACATTTGATAAGCAAAATCTTTGGAAGAATAACAATTGTAAGTAAAGGTCCCTGCTGCTTGACATATGGTGTTCCATGTTGTTTGTCTTCAGGTGGAAACACAGAGTATTGAGGAGTACTGAGGAAATCCTTTCTTATAGAGGTGTAGGCCCCCTATCTTTGTAGGAAATAAATCATCTAAATGTTTGGATTTCTGGGACTATTGTTGCATTTTCATGAAAGAGTTGGAAACATTTAGGAAAATGAGTGGCTTCTGTTAATTGCATCTGGCTTATGAAACTATTTCTTGTAAATGTGCCAGAAGTACAAAGTGTACTCTCAAAGGTAAATGTGGTAATAGTAAAGTTTAGTTCTTTACTACATGTATAATTTGTGTTGTTCTAGAGGGAGTGTATATATATTGTTTGAGGGATGTCCCCATTCCCACTGGAGGGCTCCTTAGAGATAGTATAAACGGAAGGGCTGAAACAAAAGGACTGCAGAAGCACTGTGGCCACCTTGGAGTTTGTGGTGCCTGCATGTAAGAGTGGTAGAGCTGACAAATTGGTTATGGGTTTCAATCTGTATAAGCATTGTGTGGACGTTTCAGGAGATTCATGGCATATCCAACAATTACTGATTCTGAACTTTAGCAATAGCCGGAGATAGCTGGAATAGGTAATTTCCATTTCCTACCTTGCAATATTATTTAAAAAGCCAATATAAAAAAGCAATTCATAATATAAGCAGAGGTAAAAATTACTTATCTAAGAAGTTTACATATGCTTGGAACAAATACAAGTGCTATATAAGAACAGCTAGAAAGGGAAAAATAATAGGAATAAGAGGTAAAATATGTTAATCACTTTGAAAGAAATGTGGCTAGAGCTGTTTCACCCTTGTGAAAATCACTAAATTTTAAAAGAGACATAACTACTTAGAAAAGTAGATAATCCCATGGGTGTTTCAGGTTAAGGGGTCCTTGACAAAGTTGTTTCACGATAAGGAGCAAAACAAAAGCAAGAGCAGTAAAAACAGGCAAAATTATGAGAAGAATATCAAAGAGCATATCCATGGGGAGGTACAACCCTAATTTTTAAATGGATGTTGGGAGATCTGATTCCAAATAGCAACTGACCTCTCCCAAAGGATCACTAAGATTAGAAACCATCAAAAATATGAAAATGGCAGCAATAGTCTACAGTAACTATGTAACAAGGTTACCAGAGGAAGGTGGTAGGCATTTACTTATCCTGTGGCTGTCTTTTAAACAGGAATTTCAGGTCTTCCACATGTTAACTGTTGTAGTGGCCGATAAGACCCTCAGGTTCTAGGTTCAGAGCTTCAGGTATTGTAGGCTTGACCCTGGAAAGATGTATCTAAATATCTTATTTCCTTGTCTGTTTTTAGGCTGTTGGCTAGTTCTTGGAGTGCAGAGCCTTGAGTTTCAAACCTCTGGATCAGCATCAGTCTCTACCAGAGGGAGGCAGAGGTTCTGTCCTGGAACCATGGTTTCCATATAAGCTAGAGTACTCCTGTCTAGCAGAGGAGCTGGGCTTTTATGTATGACTAAAAGGCATGCGTTACACAAGAGGTTTTCCTAGTTATAGCTTAGGGGAAAAATATTGAGTAAAAGACTTTCCTGAGATGTCCCTCATGGTGGTGCTGAAGGAGGAGGAGAGGCCTGGATTGAAGAGGAGAACAAAATGCTGACTCTGGTATCCAGAAAAATGTCCAACTTCCTCTCTTCAAACTCCAGAATCACCAGGGGCTGTTGAATGGTAATGACAGTCTGAGCTGTGGGAGCTGGGGAGTCGAGCCCCAGGACCCTCAGTCCTGCTGGACTGTTTGTGAGACTGGCTCTGCACCCAGTGACCTACACCTCCAGGAATAGCCTGCCTTCCAATGGTCTCCATCACAGGCTGGACAGGGTCAGGGTAGCTTCCTCTTGCTACCTGGGCAATCCTCAAAGTGCCTTGATTTGCAGCAGCTGTAGCAGTTAACAGGTGCCCCTCAGGAATCCTGGGTTTTACAGGCCTGAAGAATTGCCAATAGACCTTCTGCTTTTTTCTTGTGCTTTCTCTCTTTCTCTTGAGCCTCCTCCAGATCTTTATTGTAAAAACCAAGGTGGCCATCTCCGGGAGGTTTCCTAAAGTGCTATCTGGTTCTATGGCTTGCTTTTGCAGCTTCCTCCTGATATCAGGAGCTGCCTGAGTAATAAACTTATTCTTCAGAATTAGTTGTTTCTCAACTGAATCAGGAGATAGGGAGGTACACCTCACCAAGGCCTCTTCTTATCCGTTCTAGAAAGGCAGAAGTATTCTCATATGGTCCTAATTCTAGTTCTTTGTAAGCCCTCCAATTTGTGCATCTCCAATGTTATCATCAGGGTCCCATTTAGGGTCCTCCAGTGGTACTGCTGTCTTTCCAACTGGATAAGGCTCTTCCCCCTCTCTGGCACTATGAGATACAAAGCTCATCTCTGAATTTCTTTGCTGTTTGCTGGGCTGCCTGTTTCTCAGTAGTGGTCAGGGTTTGATTTAAGAGTAACATATTATCCTTCCAGGAGAGCTCAAATACTTCAGTTAAATTCTGGAAGGCCTCTATACATGAGTGAAGTTGGGGCTTGCCCAGAGCAAACTTTAGAATCTGAGGGTTAACGGAGTCCCAGTGATCCAGGCTGCACTTGACGTGATTCCAGGCTGAAGATAGGTTGTTACTCATCTGTAAAGAGAAAGGAGAGAAAAGGTGTCCCTTAATCTCCCTCTCACTTTTGGTGTGACCTGGGATGGAGAGAGAGAGAGAGAAAAGATGTCCCGTCTCCTCATTCCCTCTCGGTATTCTCTGGATCCCAGAGCCTTTCATAGGTGCCATCCATGGATGCAAGTGTGACTTCCAATCACAGACCAGGAGGGTTGACAAGTAGGAACAGTCATATTTACCTATGCTGTGCCCCAGCCCTCTGGTGTCAATGATTTTTGGGGTCCCTGAGATCTATTTCTTCTTTTGATTTTCCAAACTGGAGCTTGGAAAATACATTGAAGTAATCGAATTTGGGCAAGGAACTCTAATGGAGGTGGTGTCTTTAAATATTTTAGAGCATTCCTTGACTGATAGATAATGAAAAGAGCCAGATCACAGAATTCAAGGAAATGGGAGTGATTGACCTCCAAACATAGCCCCTTCTCCCCATCCAGGAGTCCTTATACTCAGAGGCAGAATAGGTATTTTAGAAAATGAAAGAGTTGGCTTGGCTCATTTCCTGCAATTGTAATGAGGAATTAGGGCTCCCCACAAAAACAAATCCTTACCTCTTCAGGCACTTTGATAAGGTTTGCAATGTTAGCCTGTAACTTTGTGTCCAAATCTTTTTCAGACAGAGGTTCAAAAGAGAAATCTGGGGCTTTGAGGGCACCCCCACAATAAGCCTCCTAAGAGGAGAAAAGTAATTTGCCTCATAGAAGTGCTATGCAAATTCGCTGGGCAGTGCTGAGCTCTCACAGGGAAAATGAAACAGCTTAAATCAAGAGGATACTCACTTGGGGAGAAACCATCCCTGTGCAATGCCATTGAGTGCTATCATTAGGGGATAAAGAGGCCTTTGGATCTAGATTTTGAAATCCCCATCTCCAGAAAATTACAAAGACAACAATTATTTGAGTTGCATTTCTGGTTAGTAATGCATTTGCTGACTATACCCAACAAAATTATATCTCAAGTTTGCAAAAACACCTGCAACACTGCATACAAAGAAGAAATAAGAGCCATGATAGCCACAAAAAAAAAGAAAATGCGATAGAAGACTGGAGATTCTCATGCAAACACTCTAACAGGCTGTTGGGCTCTGGGTCAATTCAAGGGCCTTTGGGTAACACCAACATGTAGGCTTAGCCAGATACCGTCAGTTGCCCCAGGACCTCCTTCTGATCCCACAGCGATAACTAGACCTCTGTAAAGAGAAACTGGATTGGAACAGAGCCAATGTTCCCAACACCCAAGAGTGACGGGGAATTGACAAAGTCCTCCCCATCAAGCCTGTTCTCTGAGTCTTAAGTCTGGCAGCCATGTCGTTTGTTCTTAACTTGCCAACAGAAGCCCAGTGTTTTATTTGATCTGCAGAAAAAAATAAAAAAATAAATAAAACAATAAATAAATAAACTGAGAATGAGAAGCCTCGGAAATGAAAGTAAAAAGTTAGAGGTCTGCTCCTACTCACCCTTCCTACGATTCCAGACAAGCCCCCAAAATGTTGCAGTCTGCTTAGTCTTTTGTTCAGCTAGGTTCAAGTTCTTCTTGTTCCATGACCAAGAAGAATAAGGCAAGTGAACACTGGAGAGTGAGTAGAATAGGATTTTTTAAGCAAAAGTAAAGCTCTCAGCAAAGAGAGGAGGCCTGAAAGCAGGTTGCCTGAAATGGGGCTGAGTTCTGGGTATTTTCTGTGGCAAGAGCAAGAAAGTCCTCTGTGGGTTCTGCACAAAATGGGAGGGGTGAAATTCCCTCCTAAGGGTGTTGCATATGCACATGCCTGGTGTTGACCAGATTGGCTCCATCTTGATTATTACCCACAAGTGCCTTAGGGAAACTCAAGAGGGGGATAAAATGACAATGCTATTTTTATGTTAATGACATTGTAATCAGCCGGGTCAAGTTAAGGATATTTAGGTTAATTTATTGTGCCGGCACCTAAGTTGGGGCAGTCCCTTCTGAGCAGACATCCTGGCATAAGAGGAAATTCTTGAACACATTTCTTTCCATTAGCTACAGAGGCTGTGCAGGTGTGGTCCCATGGGTATTTTTCCACTTCCAAGATCCTTCCTCTCTATCTGCCTAACCAGCCTCTACTTCTGTCTCTCATTTGTAGTTGGTGTTATTCATAACTAGATTGTCTTAAGATGCTCATTTTAATACCCAGGGTAATCACTAAAAATAAAATAATATAACGATAACTCAAGAATATAGAAGTACCAACAAGATAATTCATACCATTTGAATTATCTTGTTGGTACTTCTATATTCTTGAGTTATCATTATCATAAACATCTATATACAAACATCTCTGCACTTTACAATAAAGCCCAAAAGGACCTGGGCATGTAATAATGGTGACATACACAAATCACCTTTAATATATAATTCAGTTATGAGGTAGAATCAACTGTAGTATCATATGTAGTGTGATATATATATAAACCTTACTTTTTAATATTAATGTAGAATAAACTTAATTTGGACACTTCTGTATCAAAATAAATAAAAATGAAAGACATTTAACAATATTAAAACAACCTTGTTACACTGAATATTTAATTCACAATAATAATAATCCAGTTGAATGCTAAATGAAAAAGAACACCCCAAAAGATCACTTTACAAACCATACTTCAAGAGATTTGAAATAAATTGGAAGAAATTAATGCCAGAGTATAAAATCAGATTACTGAATGAGACAAAAGTTATAGCATTAAAATAATGATATTATGCAGTCCCATCCAGAGATATGAAACTATGGTAGTTTTCTTAGTTCACATATCATCCAGTATATATAAGAGTTGCTGAGTAAAGAACTTTGCAATATGCAACTCTTTTATTCCAGGACAAAATTTGCAAGTACAGCATTAGAAATCAAAAGGACAAATAAAGTGATAAAGTTCATTACAGTGGCAAATGTCCATGTTTTCTCCCTTACCACTTAATGAGAAAAGAGACAAAATAGTCATGAAGTAAGCAAACTTTAAGGTCAGTTTGCTCTGTTTACATTCAGGCATCAACACTTATCAGAGATGTGACCTTGAACTATTATTTAATGTATGATGTATTCCAGTTTTCTTGTAGAAATAAGAAAATCATACAACTTATAAGATGATTATAAAGGTTAATAAATGTGTTAATATATGCAAAATACTTAAACACGATTATTAGTGGCCTTTATTAATAACCAATTTTCTAATCAATATAGAGGAAACAGAGCAGAGTGCCCATACCCAGATATTTAGCTTTCCTTTCTGATTACTCTGCCTCTGAAATATTTATTTTCGTCTGGATTTACTACCAATAGGGCAATAGATGTACTTCTCAACACTGCTTAAATCAAAGAAATTATCATAATGAATACTTAAAAATGTACTTTTTGGCATTGTTGAATGATATGCTCAATCAGTCTTCTCTCATGGTGGCTGAAGCCACCCTTTAAACACAGATACTGATTTATTTTAAGGATGTCCTTAGGAAGTTCCTTCCACCTCTACCTACTATGAACTACCTTGCAATAATGCATTCTTTTTACTGAGAATAACAACCAAAAAATGTTGAAAGAAGTATAATAACAACCAAAAAAATGAAGAAAGAAGTAAATGTTGATGTCTTTGAAAGCATTAGAGGGCTATCAAGGCAGCTAGTGATTGAGAAATCAAGGTTCCAGATAAAAGGCGACCCAAGATTTTTTATATTTCTTCTTAAAACCTAAGCAGTGCAGACTGAGAAGCACCTAAGATGAAACTAAATGCAATATTAGTTGCACTCTCACACAGCTGGATAGATAGAAAATGGAATTTAGAATAAATAAAATAAAGGCCTTGGGAACAGGAATATGTCTCAGAAAAATACAGGTGGCTCTGTTAGGAAGACCCTTAAGAACAAGAGTAAACTGAAAATAGTTCAGACTTCACAGAGGTTGAAACCTTGTTTTCACTCAGCTAAATTAAAGACTGGGCTAAAGTGACATGCTCCTACTCTAGGTACCTGCCAGAATTTGAACAAAAATTCATTCTTTTTTTTTTTTTTTTTTTTAAATAAATACGGAGTCTAGCTCTTTTGCCCAGGCTGGAGTGCAGTGGTGCGATCTCGGCTCACTGCAAGTTCCATCTCCCAGGTTCGTGCCCTTCTCTTGCCTCAGTCTCCAGAGTAGCCGGGACTACAGGCACCCACCACCACGCCTAGGATAATTTTTTTGTATTTTTAGTGGAGACGGGCTGTCACCTATTAGCCAGGATGGTCTTGCTCGCCTGACCTTGTAATCTGCCAGCCTCGGCCTCCCAAAGTGCTGGTGTGTCCGGAATTGGTGGGTTCTTGGTCTCACTGACTTCAAGAATGAAGCCGCGGACCCTCGTGGTGAGTGTTACAGTTCTTATAGATGGTGTGTCTGGAGTCGCTTCCTTCTGATGTTCGGACATGTGGCTGACTTCAGGAGTGAAGCTGCAGACCTTGGCGGTGAGTGTTACAGCTCTTAAAGGCCGCGTGTCTGGAGTTGTTTGCTCCTTCCAGTGGGTTTGTCATCTCGCTGGCTTCAGGAGTGAAGCTGCAGAACTTCTTGGTGAGTGTTACAGCTCATAAAGATGGCGTGGACCCAAAGAGTGAGCAGCAGCAAGATTTATTGCGAAGAGCAAAAGAATAAAGCTTCCAGCATGGAAGGGGACCCAAGCTGGTTGCCACTACTGGCTGGGGCAGCCTGCTTTTATTCCCTTATCTGGCCCCACCCACATCCTGCTGATTGGTCCATTTTACAGAGAGCTGATTGGTCCATTTTGACAAAGTGCTGCTTGATGCGTTTATAAACCCTGAGCTAGACACAGAGTGCTGATTGGTGCATTTGCAATCCCCTAGCTAGACGTAAAGGTTCTCCAAGTCCCCACCAGATTAGCTAGGCACAGAGCACTCATTGGTGCATTTATAAACCTTGAGCTAGATACAGGGTGCTGATTGGTGTGTTTACAAACCTTAAGCTAGACACAGAGTGCTGATTGATGCATTTACAAACCTTTAGCTAGACACAAAAGTTCTCCAAGTCCCCATCCCACTAAGGAGCCCAGCTGGCTTTGCCTAGTGGAACCCGTGCCAGGGCTGCCGGCAGAGCTGCCCACCAGTCCCATGCTGTGTGCACTCCTTAGCCCTTGGGCAGTCAATGGGACCAGGCGCCGCAGAGTAAGGTGCAGCGCCTGTCGGAGATGCTCAGGCCATGGGAGCCCACTGCAGCAGGGCTCGGGCACAGCTGGGCTCCATATCCCAAGCCCTGCCCCACAGGGAGGCGGCCGAGGCCCAGCGAGAATTCAAGCGCCACAAGGGCTGGCCGGCAGTGCTGGGGGACCCGGCGCACCCTCCGCAGCTGCTGGCCCGGGTACTAAGACCGTCACTGCCTAGTGCCAGTGGCGCTGGCTGGCCACTCCAAGTGTGGGGCCTGCCGAGCCTGTGCCCACCCAGAACTCATGCTGGCCTGCGAGCACTGCGTGCAGCCCTAGCTTCCACGTGCTCTTCTCCCTCCACACCTCCCTGCAAGCAGAGGGAGCCAGCTCCAGCCTCAGCCAGCCCAGAGAGGGGCTCCCACAGTGCAGCAGTGGGCCGAAGGGCTCCTTAAGTACAGCCAGAGTGGACACCAAGGTCTGAGGAGGCCCTGAGAGTGAGCAAGGGCTGCTAGCACGTTGTCACCTCTCACTGGGATAAAGGTGTAAGCCACTGCTCCTGGCCCATTCTTTTTTTTTTTTTTTTTTTTATAACTTCCCATGTTTTTACCTTTACTTAGATCTTTATTTCCTCATATGGCTTCTAGTTACTGTCTGTGCTCCCTCATTTCAACATGCGGGACTTGGATGAGCATTTCTTGCAGGGCAGGTCTAGTGGTAACAACTCTGTAGGCTGTTGTAGCTGTCCCTATGCCAACGATCAGGCTGAGATGTAAACTTAAGGTCTTCTCAGGTCTTTTCTAAGCCTGTACCTTACCATGGGCATGTTCTATGATTTCATTTTCTAATTTCTTCCATATGTGCAACTGCTTTTGAATGTTCTAGTCTTTAATATCTGGATCCCAAGAGGGGAAAAACAGAAAAACATAGGAGGGGCTGGGGGACCCGCTGGCTCTTTCAATCTCCTGGAAACACTTCAGCTGGAGAGGAGCTTGCAACAATGTGGGGAGGAAAGAAAACAAAGGCCATCTGCTCTATCTTTGTCTGCATCACTGTGATCAGAAGCAGCACTCAATAATCCAACACAGATCCCAGATATTTGGAGAACATGGTCGTTTTTGTTCACCCTGGCTTTCCCAAGCTGCATGCAACCTGCTCCTGGAACACGTGCATGGCAATAGAGCTGGGTGTGTGGAGTGGGAGCTGCTAAATGGGTAGCTGCTTTCAGTTAAGAGCTGAAATTGACCACGATTAATCACAATGTATTGCCCAAGAATCCCCCTGGAAGTTGCAAGCCATCAGTAAATACCAGAGTTCCGAAATAGTTATATTACACAGATTCTTCAAGTACAATTTTTGTCTAGGTGGGGAACCAGATTCCCGATGATTCCTGCCCTGCCATCTTCCCAAACCTCTCTCACGTTAGTTTTAAGTGATGTAACCATGTCACTGGAACAACTGGCCCAACATCCCCAAAATCTGACACTTCATACTTCACTGCTATGTATATAAAATACAATCTATATTTTTACCTCTTTTTGATGAACTTACCAGGACTGAGTACAGAGGCTTAGGATACTGTTGACCACTAGAAACTGAATTGATCTCTTAAACTCACATTAAACAGCATTTAAAAGAATTGGTGGTCAGCAGCAAACAGGTTAAAATCAGACAGACAAAACAAGTGAGGAAAACTGAATACAGATACCATGATTGGAATTAACATGGAATAATTCTATAATATATCATGTCCTGATACATTTAATGAATTTCTCCTTTCTGTGACAGATAATTCTACTTTTTTTAACTAAAAAAGTAAAAGAAGTAACCATCATAACCTTAGAGAATAAAGTAATTTTTTCCTGTCTGATCTATTTTATCTGCCTCACTTCTCTCTTGGACCTTTACAGTATTTTATTCTGTATCTATTTTCTCTGTTCCAGCATGAAGACAACAATCTCTGGGGACCTGAATGCCACAACGTGAATTTGATGCAGTTGCAAGATAAAATAATTGACTTACCAGGGCTACTATTCTAGGGACATTTGTGTCAACTTAAATGAAAAAAATTTGAAGAAATTTATTTGAAAATAAATCTTGGTAAACGTGAGAAATATATTACAGAAATGTAATGTACACATTTATCTTTGATGCAAAAGATATAAAGTGTTTTGTGGCTTCTTTGCCTACCACTAACTTTAAGATGTAAAAAGAAAGAGACATAAACAAAAACAACATAAAAACAAAGAACAGGTATAAAATATTAAAAGGGTTAGAATGCCATATAGGTGCACACACATATACACACAAATGAAGATGGCTACAGACCAGACTAGAGTAGAACAAAAGTTGTTTATTATCAGCAAGAATTTATAGGTACAGATATATATAGACATATGTATCATTTTAAATTGTAAGGAAAGTAGATTTCTTCTATAAAATGTCCTTCCATTTTTGATATATATTTTTCAAAAAGTAAATTTTTAAGAATTTTCCCGAAAATTTAAGATTTCTAGTTTTCAAATAAAAAATTCAAGATAATGGAAATGTACAAGAAACCTTAGAGAAAAAAAAATAAACCAGAGAACAGAAACAACAAAATTGTCAATATTTTAAAATTAGTGTAGTGTAAAATAAAAAGAAATTTGCACCCATAAAACAAAGTCTGACTGTTTAAAAAGGACCAGTTAGACAAGGAGAAAGCATGTGTAAATATATATGATTAATAAACCTAGAAAATAATCACTAAATAGATCAAGGGCATTTGGAAGAATTCTGAATAATCTAAGACAAAGACGAATAAAAGGCAAACAGAAAGTAAAAGTTAAGTAAATGAGGACCATTTCAACAGTCCAAACTCACTTACTATTTTAACTAGAGAATATAAATGGGGAAATATTGGAAAACAATAGCAGAAAATACTCATTAAACAAAGTTATATCCTCAACTGGAAAGCATCTATTTGCCAAGTAGTTTGAACTGAAAGAGGCCAAAATGCATACACTTGTGTGTGTGGGTGGGTGGGTGAAATTTAAAGTATCAGAGATGGAATGAAAAACTGAAATGCTTCTAGAAAGAAAGGCATACTTACAAAGTAAAACAATAATCCGATTGCCATAAAGCTTTTCATATGTTCACACAATAGAAGAAATGAAGCAATGCCTTCAATTTTGTAAAAGAAAATAGTTTAAGTTATAATTTTGTACCCCATTCATATCACCTCATGATATATGAATAACATATTTATGGAAAACAATAACATGATTTTTACCACCTGCATGTGCTCTAAGGATTAAGTAATTAGAGAATATGCTAAAAAATAGAAAAAAAAATATCTGAAAAAATGACAAGGAAACAAGGGAACCAGCCAAGGGTTCAGCTGAAGTTATTCAGGGATAATTACTATTCAACAAGGTTGAGAATCCATAGGTCCAAGTTAGATGAGGGGTTCAATTGTGTCCAATGTCTAAGAAGAAATTAATGCCATTTCCTAAATAATGTTGTTAGGAAGTTGACTGATTTTTATAAAAACGTATCAAAAAAGACATTGCCAATATAAGGTAGTAAATAAAATTAGTATTATACTTCTAATATCATAAGTTGGTAAACTACAGTTTATTTTTCTCATTTACTAGCCTATGGCTATTTTTTGGTAGTTAAATATTCCTGAGTAGGGCTATCTGTGTGTTTATAAGATTTATTTTCTCCTCATTCAAATCTTCCAATTTGTTTGGTATGGCATTCACATGTTCACAGTATTATAAATGTTTGTCATTAATTATTAGGTTTTTAATTACTCTTTACCCATAAAACTCTGCCACTCAGGAGAGTGGCGTGAAACCGGGAGGCAGAGCTTGCAGTGAGCCCAGTGAACTGAGATCACGCCACTGCACTCCAGCCTGGGGGACAGAGGGAGACTCCGTCTCAAAAATAAATAAATAAAGGCTGCCATCACTATAGTTGAATAATATAATTTGAAAGTATGAAGATTATAGCACCTTAAAGAAAATATTTAGAAATAAATATAGTGCAGAAGATGAAGCAGCATCCTTGAAAGAGAGAAACATTCTTTATGGCTAAAAATAAATAGGTATTTTAGAGCATTACAAGGAGCCCTAAAGTTATCTGCTGGAATACTTTAAAAATAAATTCAATCAATACCCTGAAAGTTGATGTATCAAGAAATAGTAATGTAAGCCTATTATGTAGACCTACCAATGTGACTAATAGAATAAATGAATATAAAGCAGTTAGATGTTTTTACTTCTGAGGCATCACAGTTTAAAAATTCGTTGACCCGTAATTTGTGGATATCACTAGGGAATAGAAGCTATATGTTATGTGAAAGGCAACATTCTGTTTAAACGTGATAAGCATGTGTTATTTTGAAATGGACTTGAAGCTCTTTGGTGGCAGCAAAGGGTAGGACATTTTTAGTATTCTACTATTCTGGCTTCTTCTCTCAGTCTAAGCACATGAGCTGATTATATTTCCTGGTGTTGAATTAGGCCCAGACTTTTGATAAGCCCTGTATCAATCACAAATGCAGAAATGAACAAACAGAACACAAATGCAGTGAGAGATGTGAAATTTGAAGCTGTCTAAAGTGCTAAATTACCACAAGGACTATGGCTGCCTTGCAGATGTCCTTATGTTTTCAAAACAGACCTTGCATAAGAAAAAAATAAACTTTTATCATATTAAGTGGTTGAGATTTTGGTGACATTTATTATGTCAGCATTGCAGTCATATTAAGGGCAACAGAAGAAGAAAACTGTCATAATCATTGTACATTTAAACCAACTAATTGTGAAAGACCAGAGAATATTGAGCAACACTCTCATTCCTTATTTTCCTGCATGAATATGAGATGATTAGGAGACTAGGTAAGGTTATATGAATTCATGAAGACTTGGGTTATATATAAATTCTGTAATGTCACCTTTTGTGAAAAATATAAACAGGAACCACTTCCAATAATTTTTCATGCTCAAAGTTCAGATGCTTTCTACTTTAATATCTGTAATTATCCACTTCACTCAAGCTTTTGTGAAACTTCAGTCCATTTCCTCTATATTTTATCAAGCTGTCAAAATTATTTATGTATCTACATTTCCAAGTATTCTGGTGTTCAAATTACGTTCCTCTGCTGATTAGTATTCATTTTAACCTAATTCAATATATTATTTTTTGCCAATAAAACCTATCATTGAAAATATTCCTTTACATCCGTAAACAACTACCTATAAGGTGTATTTTTATTTAGATTACTTAGCAAATATTTTAATTTTCCAGCTCAAGATCTTTCTTTTGCCGGGCGCGGAGGCCTGTTATCCTAACACTTTGGGAGGCTGAGGTGGGCGGATCACCTGAGGTCAGAGGTTTGAGACCAGTCTGGCCAACATGGTGAAACCCCGTCTCAACCAAAAATACAAAAATTAGCTGGGTATGGTGGCACATGCCTGTAGTCCCAGCTACTCGGGAGGCTGAGGCAGGAGAATCGCTTGAACCCAGGAGGTGGAGGTTGCAGGGAGTCGAGATTGCACCACTGCACTTCAGCCTGGGCGACACACACACACACACACACACACACATTGTGCATTGATGTATGTGAACAAAATTATTTATTAAATGCAATTTAGAGTTATTAATTTAAATTACATTTTCAAATTTGCCACTAATATTTAGAAATACACGAAAGACATCTGAACAACTTTAGGGAAAATAATGAAAAGAGGAAAATATACAGAACTCAAATAAATAAAGGCAAGAATGAAGAAACAACGAATACAGAAAAGCAGAGCAAAGAGACAGTAAAAAATAAGATGATAGAAATAATCTAGATGTAGAAAAAAGACATACTAAAAGTAAACATATTAACTCCCAGTTCAAAGTCATTCAGTCTCAAACTTCATAAAAAACCCAAATATTTCATTGTAAGCCATTCAGAAGACACATACATAAATATAAGCCCACTGTTCGTTGAAGGCAAAGTGAAAGATAGGCAAATTCCAAGCAGATACGTGCCCAGAGAAGACTAGGTAATATCTTATTGGACAATAATATGCATAAGGCAAAAAATTAAGTAAAATCACACACAATGATTGAAGATTCAGTATATCAAGAGGATAAAACAAGTATTGTAAGGATGTTAAACCAAAGTAAATTAAAAAATAACAACTCCAAAATCTTAGGAAACAACTAGGCATTAACAAATAATTCTGAACATGGCTCATAATGTAAGTAAAGCTATTGTACTCCATTTATATATCTAAAAAAATACCTGGTGGTATTCACATGGCATCTTCATTTGCAATAGCAAAAATTTCTGCCCATGAGAATTTAAGTAGATGAATACAGTATTCATTATTTCTGTATGACCATGAAAAAACATAAAGCTATGCTAATTAAAAGGAATGTGTATTAAAAAGTTTCAATGACTATATTTAGGATGAATATATATATATATCAAAGTACATTCATACAAATATTTAAAAGAATTGAATTAAACAATATATGTATCTAGATATTACATATCTATTTTGTAAAGGGAGAAAGATAGGGCATCTCAAAATAACTTTTAATTGCTCTGATTCTGTGTGATTTTCTTAAGCTTGCTTGTAGGTAACAATCCATGCATATTTGTTTATTACATCTTTGTAACCTGGCCACTTTTAGAATATTTTTACATGTCATATTTTGTAATTAAAAAATAATTTAAAACATTAGAGGTCGCTTTGTGACATTACTGAAGGAAAGTTAAAGTGTTAATGTATAGGTATGCACATATAATTGGAATGATGTAGCTATGAGTTAATTTTCCTCCAACATTTTCTTGTATCAAAATATTTAATCAATTAAGGTATATTTTATAGCAAAAAATTAACTATAAAAATTCATCTTTACAGGCAATGAATTTATTTCTTGGTTATATATTTCTTTGATATATCACAAAAATAACATTGTAATCTAAATAATCAATTTATGTAATAGTTTTTTACTTATAAGAAACAATAAAGCAAGATTTAATATCGAGCCAGTAATATATTTAATTGCAGTAGGAACTTGATAGGTATACATCAGCTTCCAACAGTTCAATAGTATTAAGCATAATTGTCAGAAAGCAAAGAAGTCTTTTCACGATCTATTTCCTTTGGCATTACATTTTGAGATTCATTTTGAAATTGTCTGTCCTGACAAAATAGGGAACTGTGTACAATGATAATATTCAAGTCAAAACAATCATATTGAATACTGTAAATGCATGAATATGCATACTTTTAATTTTTAGTTCTGTATTTAATAATAAATTCTAACTCAAGATTATAACAGAACACATCAAATTTATGTAATGTTTACCTTTGTTTCAGAAAAAACTTCTATTCGGAGAACATAAGCTATAATGCAAAATATTTATATAGAGTTGTTGATTTTTTCTCTATAGATTTTAGTTTTAATTGCGTATATGTTTACAAGCATAAACTATTCATAATTCTGTATATTTTTAGGTCACATTTATAAGTAAATAATTGTTATAAATGAACTCAAAAAATATGTGGGGCTTTTTATTTTAAATTAATTGAAAATTATTTGGTATATGGCTAATATTGGCTGTTCGCTGTTTTAAGAGCTAGAAATACCCCAATTAAAAAAAAAAGAAATAAGAACCCTTATCCTCTGGAAATTTTCTCTTCTAAAAGATTAACTTCTCAAGGTAGCACCTCATGAAAAAAGAACTCTCATAAACATATAAAATTGTTCCTGTATTTCTTTATTTTTTGATTTTTATTTTAGATTCGGGGTACACATGCATGTTTGTTATATAGGTAAGCTGCCTATCATGGGGGTTTTGCATACAGATTATTTTATCATCCAGGTAATAAGCATAGTACCCAATGGGTATTTTGGGTCATCTTTTCCCCCCTCCCACCCTCCACCTTCAAGTAGGCTGGGTGTGTGTCGTTACCCTTTTTGTGTCCACGTATACTTGATGTTTTGCTCTCACTTATAAGTTGGAACATGCAATATTTGGTTCTCTGTTTCTGTGTTAGTTTGCTTTATCTCTATCCATGTTGCTGTTGTTTATTATGGCTGAGTAATATTCCATGGTGTATATGTACCACATTGTGTTTATTCAGTCTAGCAATAATGGGCATTTAGGTTGATTCTGTGTCTTTGCTATTGTGAATAGTGCTGCAATGAACATATACATGCATGTGTCCTTATGTTATAGTAGAACCATTTTTATTCCTTTGGGAATATACTCAATTATGAGATTTCTGGGTAGAGTAGTAACTCTGGTTTGAGTTTTGAGGAAGCCACACTGCTTTTCACAATGGCTGAATGAACTCACACTCCCACCAGCAGTGTAAAAGCATTCTGTTTCTCTGCAACCTTGCCAGCATTTGTTATTTTTTGGCTTTAAATAATAGCCATTATGACTGGTGTGAGATGATATTTAATTGTGGTTTTGATTTGCATTTCTCTAATGATTAGTGATGTTGAGCATTTTTTCATATGCTTGTTGGACACATGTATGTCTTTTGAAAAGTATCTTTTCATGTCTTTTGCCCACTTTTTAATATGTTGTTTTTTTGCTTGTAAAGTTTGATATAGATTCTGGATATTAGACTTTTGTCAGATGCATAGTTTGCAAATATTTTATCCCATTTTGTAAGATGTCTGTTTACCCTGTTGATAGTTTCCTTTACTATGCAAAACTCTTTAGTTTAATTTGGTCCTATTTGACAATTTTTGTTTTTGTTGCAATGGTTTTTGGAGTCTCTGTCATGAAATCTCTGCTATGTCCTATATTCATAATTGTATTTTTTAGGTTATTTTACCAGGTTTTTATAGTTTTAGGTTTTACATGTAAGTCTTTAATCCACCGTGAGTTGATTTTTGTATACAATTACAAAATTGTATATAATTTTGTTGAAAATTAAACAACCTCTTCCTGAATGACTTTTGGGTAAATTAAAAACTCAAAGCAGAAATCAAGAAATTTTTTGAAAGTAATGAGAACAAAGATAAAACATACCAAAATCTCTGGAACGTGGCTAAAGCAGGGTTAACAGTAAAGTTTATAGCACTAAAATGCCCAAATTAAAAAGTTAGAAATATATATTAAATTAACAACCTAACATCGCAAATACAGGAACTAGAGAAACAAGAGCAAACCAACTCCAAAGCTAGCAGAAGACAAAGAGTAACCAAAATCTGAGCTGAACTGAAGAAAATGAGATGCAAAAATGAAACCAACCATACAAAAAATCAATGAATCCGGGTGTTGTTCCATTAAAAAAATTAATAAAATTGATAAACAACTAATGAGACTAATGAAGAAAAGAGAGAGAAGATCCAAATAAAGATATTTAGAAATGACAAAGTTTACATTACAAATGACCGCAAAGGAATACAAATAAAAATCAGATAATATTTTGAATAGCTCTATGCAAACAAACTAGAAAATCTGTAAGAAATGAGTAAAGTTGTGAACACATACAACTTCCCAAGACTAAACCAGGAAGAAACTGGATTGCTGAACAGATCAATAATGAGTTCCAAAATTGAATCAATAATAAAAAGCTTACTAATGAAAAAAAAAAAAAGCCCAGGACCAGAGAGAGTCACAGCCAATTTCTACCAGATGTATAAAGTAGAGCTGGTACCATTCCTACTGAAACTACTCCAAAAAATTGAGGAGGAGTGAGTTTTCCCCAACTCATTTTGTCAGGCCAGCATCAAAACCTGGCACAGACAAAACAAAAAAAGAAAACCTCACGCTAATATCCTTGAACATAGATGCAAAAATTCTCAAGGAAATCCTAGCAAACTGAATCCAGCAGCACATTGAAAAGCTAATTCACCATGAGCAAGTAGGCTTTGTCCCTGGGATGCAAAGTTGGTTCCTTTATTTCTTGATAACATCAAGAGCTTTCTATGATGCCAATAACTAGACAATGGCCCACCTTCATATGCATATGAGGATCAGAGTCTCAGGAATAGTTAATAACAATGGAAAAAAAATTTTATTTACCATATGGAATGTAAACCTCTAATACAGTAAACAGTTGGAAAATGTTTATAAAGCTAGTTTTGCATAATATATCTACATCAATGTTCCTTGACTTACAATGGGGTTATGCATTGAAAAATCCATCATTAATTGAAAATATCTAAGTCTAAAATGCTTTTAATACATCTAGCCTACCAACCACTTTTGCTTAGTCTAAACTACCTTAACCATGCTCAGAACACTTACATTAGTCTATACTTGGGTAAAATCATCTAATGCAAAGTCTATTTTATAATGAAGTGTTGAATATCTCATGTCATTTATTGAATACTGTACCAAATGTGAAAAACAGTTGTATGGGTACTCATCATTAATATACACAGCTAAAAGCATACTGAGCCTGAAGAATATTTGAAGCACTGAACTAAAGTTAAATGTTGGATGATGAGGATATTATAGTGACAGGGTCATTGATATAGTTTGGCTGTGTCCCCACCCAAATCTCACCTTGAACTGTATTAATCCCCACATGTCAAGGATGGGGCCAGTTGGAGATAATTGAATCATGGGGGTGGTTCCCCCATACCGTTGTCACGATAGTGAATAAGTCTTATGAGATCTGATGGTTTTATAAATGGAAGCTCCCCTGCACAAATTCTCTTGCCTTCCACCATGTAAGACATGACTTTGTACCTCTTTGCCTTACACCATGATTGTGAGGCATCCCTAGCCACATGGAACTGTGAGTCAATTAAACCTCTCTTTTCTTTATAAATTACCCAGTCTTGAGCATTTTTTTATCAGCAGCGTGAGAACAGACTAATATAGTCATCAACTTCTGTCTCTTCTGATGAGGCTCAAGAACAGCTGTTAGAAGGTACTGGGGCAGGGGCTGAGCACGGTGGCTCACCCTTGTAATCCCAGCACTTTGGGAGGCCGAGATGGGTGGATCACTTGAGGTCAGGAGTTTGAGACTAGCCTGGCCAACATGGTGAAACCCCATCTCTACTAAAAATACAAAAAAATTAGCCAGGTGTGGTGGCACATGCCTGTAATCCCAGCTACTCGAGAAGCTGAGGCATGAAGAATCGCTTGAACCCGGGAGGTGGAGGTTGCAGTGAGCCAAGATCATGCCACTGCACTCCAGCCTGGGTGACAGAGTGAGACTTTGTATCAGAAAAAAAAAAAAAAAAAAGATACTGGCTCATGGATATTTGCTGGTGTAGCAGGTCTAGGGTTCTTCAGGAAAACATAAAGTATCCATTGTTTACCATCATAATTCTGAAAGAGACTGGGAACTGTGGCTTGCTGCTGCTGCCTGGCATCAGGAGATAGTATCTTACTGTGCATTGCTAGCCCAGGAAAATATCAGAATTTAATATTTAAAGTACAATTTCTATTGAATGTGTATTGCTTTCCCAACATTTTAGTAGAAAAACTTTAAGTCAAAGAATTGTTAAGTCAAGAATCATCAGTATTTAAATTGAATATACTGTTCAACACTTAGTTACCCCTCTTGGTGATGTTTTACTACCAAATATTTTGAATCAAATTTCACAATTTATATTTCCCTAACTGATATCAAGCATATTTTAGGCATTGAATCTATTAAAATATCTTTTTAGAGATAAATAATTTAGACATTTAAATATGTGACCAGAAAAATTATCTTTTCTTATAATTTGAAATATCAAATACTTGAGCATACATTTTTTAAATCACTTGGTCTTGATTATATCTTGGCAATTCTTCAAAATAATTGCGACTATAAATGCACTGGTAAGATATAAAATGAATAATGTCATTATTTAAAAACTTAGTGGCCAAGATGGCCAAATAGGAACAGCTCCATCCTGCAGCTCCCAGTGAGACCAACTCAGAAGGCGGGTGGTTTCCAACTGAGGTACCCAGTTCATCTCACTGGGACTTGTTGGTCAGTGGGTCCAAACCAAAGAGAGAGAGCAGAAGCAAGTTGGGGCATCACTTCACCTGGGAAGTACAAGGAGCCAGGGACTTCCTTCCCCAAGCCAAGGGAAGCCTTGAGGGACTGTGCTACCCAGCCGGGTTACTATGCTTTTCCCACCATTTTTGCCATCTGAAGATCAGGAGAATCCCTTGTGTGCCTACACCACAAGCGCCCAAGTTTCAAGCACAAAACTAGGCCTCTATTTGGGCAGATACCAAGCTAGCTGCAGAAGTATTTTTTTGTGCCCCTGCGGCACCTGGAACCTCAGTGAGACAAAACCGTTCACTTCCCTGGAAAAGTCACTGAAGCCACAGAACCAAGTGATCTCACTCAGTGAGTCCCACTCCCACAGAGCCCAGCAAGCTAAGAACCACTGGCTTGAAATTCTTACTGCCAGCGCAGCAGTGTGAAGTCGACCTGGGATGATCAAGCTTGGTGGGGTGAGGGGTGTCTGCCATTACTGAGGCTTTAATAAGTGATTTTCCCCTGACAGTGCTAAGGAGGCTGGGAGGTATGAGCTGGGTGCAGCAAAGTGGCTGTGGCCAGCCTGCTTCTCTAGATTCCTCCTCAGTGGGCAGGGCATCTCTGAAGGAAAGGTAATGGCCCCAGTCAGGGCCTTCTAGACAAAACCCCCATCTTCCTGAAACAGTGCACCTGGGGGAAGGGGCAGTTGTGGGCGCAGCTTCACCGGATTTAATTGTTCCTCCCTGCAGGCTCTGAAGAGAGCACCTGATCCTGACAGGAGGGATTCTCCCATCACAGTGTACCAGCTCTGCTAAGGAACAGACTGCCTCCTCAACTGGGTCCCTGACACCCATGCCTCCTGACTGAGTGAAACCTCCCAACGGAGTCGACAGAGACCTCATATAGGAGAGCTCTGGCTGGCATATGGAAGATGCCCCTCTGGGATGAAGCTTCCAAAGGAAGGAGCAGGCAGCAATCCTTGCTATTCTGCAGCCTCCACTGGTGACACCCAGGTGAACATGGTCTGAAGTGGACCTCCAGCAAACTGCAGCAGACCTGCAGAAGAAGGACCTGACTGTTAAAAGAAAAACTAACAAACAGAAAGCAACAACACCAACATCAACATAAAGGACTCCCACAGAAAAACCCTATCCAAAGATTGTCAACCTCAAAGATCAAAGGTAGATAAATCCATGAAGAAGAGGAAAAAACAGCATAAAAATGCTGAAAATTACAGAAGCCAGAATGCCTCTTCTCCAAATGATCACAACTCCTCTCCAGCAAGGGCACAAAACTGGGCAGAGAATGAGATGAAAAATTGACAGAAGTAGGCTTCAGAAGGTGGGTAATAACAAACTCCACTGAGATAAAGGAGCATGTTCCAACCCAATGCAAGGAAGCTAAGAACCTTGATAAAAGGTTACAGGAACTGCTAACCAGAATAACCAGTTTAGAAAGGAACATAAATGACCTGATGGAGCTGAAAAACAGCACCAGAACTTCATGAAGCATACACAAGTATCAATAGCCAAATCGATTAAGTTGAAGAAAGGATATCAGAGATGGAAGATCAACTTAATGAAATAAGGCATGAAGACAAGATTGGAGAAAAAAATAATGGAAAGGAACAAACAAAGCCTCCAAGAAAGATGGGACTATATGAAAAGACCAAATCTATGATTGATTGCTGTGCCTGAAAGTGACAGGGAGAATGGAACCAAGCTGGAAAACAAATTTCAGGATATTATCCAGGAGAACTTCCCCAACCTAGCTAGATAGGCCTACATTCAGATGCAGTAAATACAGAGAACACCACAAAGATACTCCTCAAGAAGAGCAACCCAAAGACACATAATCATCAAATTCTCTATGGCTGAAACAAAGAAAAAAGTACTAAGGGCAGCCAGAGAGAAAGGTCAGGTTATCCACAAAGGGAAGCTCATCTGACTAACAGTGGCTCTCTGAAGAAACCCTACAAGCCAGAAGAGAGTGGGGGCCAATATTCAACATTCTTAAAGAAAAGAATTTTCAACCCAATATTTCATATCCAACCAAACTAAGCTTCATAAGCAAAGGAGAAATAAAATTCTTTCCATACAAGCAAATGCTGAGATATTTTGTCACCACCAGGCCTGCCTTACAAGAGCTCCTGAAGGAAGGTCTAAATATGGAAAGGGAAAACTGATGCCAGCCACTAAAAAAACATACGAAAATATAAAGACCAATGTCCCAGCACTGGGCCAAGGTGGGTGGATCACTAAGTCAGGAGTTCAAGACCAGCCTGGCCAACATAGCGACACCCCATCTATACAGAAAATACAAAAATTAGGTGGGCTTGGTGCCAGGCATGTGTAATCCTAGCTACTTGGGAGGCTGAAGCAGGAGAACTGCTTGAATCCGAGAGGTGGGGGTTGCAGTGAACTGAGATTGTGCCACTGTACTCCAGCCTGGGCAACAGAGCAAGACTCCATCTCAAAAAAAAAAAATTAACCTTAAATGTAAATAGGCTAAATATCCCCAAATAAAAGACACAGACTGGCAAATTGGATAAAGAGTCAAGATCCATTGGTGTGCTATATTCAGGAGACCTTCTCACATGCAAAGACACACACAGGCTCAAAATACAGGGACGGAAGAATATTTACCAAGCAAATGGAAAGCGAAAGAAAGCAAGGGTTGCAATCCTAGTCTCTTATAAAACAGAATTTAAACCAACAAAGATAAAAAAAGACAAAGAAGGGTATTACATCATGGTAAAGGGATCAATGCAACAAGAAGAGCTAACTATTCTAAATATATATGCACCCAATACAGGACCACCCAGCTTCATAAAACAAGTTCTTAGAGACTTACAAAGAGACTTCATCTTCCACAAAATAATAGTGGGATACTTTAACACCTAATGTCAATTTTAGACAGATAAACAAGACAGAAAATTAATAAGGATGTTTAGGACTTGAATTCAGCTCTGGATCTAGTGGATCTAATAAACATCTACAGAACTCTCCACCCCAAATCAACAGAATATATATTCTTCTCAGTGCCATATAGCACGTATTCTAAAATTAACCATGTAATTGGAAGTAAAACACTCCTCAGCAAATGCAAAAGAATGACAGTCATAACAAACAGTCTCTCAGACCACAGTGCAAACAAATTAAAACTCAGGATTAAGAAATTCACTCAAAACCACACAACTACATGGAAATTTAACAACCTGCTCCTGAATGACTACTGGGTAAATAACAAAATTAAGGCAAAAATAAATAAGTTCTTTGAAACCAATGAGAACAAAGACACAACATACCAGAATCTCTGGGACACAGCTAAAGCAGTATTAAGAGGGACATTTATAGCACTAAATGTCCACAAAAGAAAGCTAGAAAGATCTAAAATTGACACACTAACATCACAATTAAAAGAACTAGAGAAGCAACAGCAAACAAATTCAAAAGCTAGCAGAAGACAAGAAATAAGTAAGATCAGAGGAGAACTGAAGGATACAGAGACATGAAAAACCCTTCAAAAAAAAATCAATGAATCCAGGAACTGATTTTTTTTAAAAGATTAACAAAATAGATGGACCACTAGCCAGACTAATAAAGAATAAAAGAGAGAAGAATCAAATAGACACAATAAAAAATGATAAAGAGGATATCACCACTGATCCCACAGAAATACAAACTACCCCATCAGAGAATACTATATAAACCTCTACACAAATGAACTAGAAAAACTAGAAGAAATGGATAAATTCCTGGACACATACACCCTCCCAAGACTAAACCAAGAAGGAGTCAAATCCCTGTATAGACCAATAACAAGTTCTGAAATTGAGGCAGTAATTAATAGCCTACCAACCAAAAAGAGCTCAGGACCAGAGAGATTCACAGCAGAATTCTTTTTTTTTTCATTTCTTTTTTTTTATTATTATACTTTAAGTTTTAGGGTACATGTGCACAATGTGCAGGTTTGTTACATATGTATACATGTGCCATGTTGGTGTGCTGCACCCATTAACTGGTCATTTAGCATTAGGTATATCTCCTAATGCTATCCCTCCCCCCTAACCCCACCCCACAATAGGCCATGGTGTGTGATGTTCCCCTTCCTGTGCCCATGTGGTCTCATTGTTCAATTCCCACCTATGAGTGAAAACATGTGGTGTTTGAATTCTACCAGAGGTACAAAGAGTAGCTGGTACCATTCCTTCTGAAACTATCCCAAACAAGAGAAAAAGAGGGACTCCTCCCTAACTCATTTTATGAGGCAGCATCATCCTGACACCAAAATCTGACAGAAATACAACAAAAAAAGAAAATTTCAATATCCCTGATGAACATTGATCAAAAATCCTTAATAAAAGACTGGCAAACCAAATCTATCAGCACATTAAAAAGCTTACACATCACGATCAAGTCGACTTCATCCCTGCGATGCAAGACTGGTTCAACATATGCAAATCAGTAAATATAATCCATCACATAAACAGAACCAATGACAAAAAACCATATGATTATCTCAACAGATGCAGAAAAGGCCTTCAATAATATTCAACAGCCCTTCATGCTAAAAACTCTCAATAAACTAGGTATTGATGAAACATATCTCAAAATAATAAGAGCTATTTATGACAAACCTATAGCCAATATCATACTGAATAGGCAAAAGCTGGAAGCATTCCTTTTGAAAACTGGCACCAGACAAGTATGCCCTCTGTCACCACTCTTGTTCAACAGAGTATTGGAAGTTCTGGCCAGGGCAAACAGGCAAGAGAAAGAAAGAAAGCATATTCAAATAGGAAGAGAGGAAGTGAAATTGTCTCTGTTTGCAGATGACATGAATGTGTACTTAGAAAACCTCATCGTTTCAGCCCAAAATCTCCTTAAGCTGAAGTAACTTCAGCAAAGTCTCAGGATACAAAATCAGTGTGCAGAAATCACAGGCATTCCTATACACCAATAATAGACAAGCAGAGAGCCAAATTTTGAGTGAACTCCAATTCATAACTGCTGTAAGGACAATAAGATACCTAGGAATCCAACTTACAAGGGATGTGAAGGACCTCTTCAAGGAGAACTACAAACCACTGCTCAAGGAAATAAGAGAGGACAAAAACAAATGGAAAAACATTCCATGCTCATGGATAGGAAGAATCAATATAGTGAAAATGACCAAACTGTCCAAAGTAATTTATAGATTCAACTCTATTCCCATCAAGCTAGCAGTGACTTCCTTCAGAAAATTAGAAAAAACTACTTTAAATTTCAAATGGAACCAAAAAAGAGCCTGTATAGCCAAGACAATCCTAAGCAAAAAGAACAAAGCTGTAGGCATCATCCTACCTGACTTCAAACTATACTACAAGGCTACAGTAACCAAAACAGCATGGTACCGCTACCAAAACAGATATATAGATCAATGGAACAGAACAGAGACCTCAGAAACAACACCACACGTCTATATCCATCTGACAAAAACAAGCAATGGGGAAAGAATTTCCTATTTAATAAATGTTGTGGGGAAAACTGGCTAGCCATATGCAGAAAAAAGAAACTGGACCACTCCCTTACACCTTATGCAACAATTAACTCAAGATGGATTAGAGATTTAAAGGCAAAACTCAAAACCATAAAAACCCTAGAAGAAAACCTAGGCAATATCATTCAGGACATAGGCATGGACAAAGACTTCATCATTAAAACACTAAAAGCAATTGCAACAAAAGCCAAAATTGACAAACGGGATCGAGCCAAACTAACGAGCTTCTGCACAGCAAAAGAAACTATCATCAGAGTGAAGGGGCAACCTACAGAATGGGAGAAAATTTTTGCAAGCTCCCCATCTAACAAAGGCCTAATATCCAGAATCTACAAGGAACTTAAAGTTACAAGAAAAAAACAACCCCGTCAAAAAGTGGGCAAAGGATATGAAAAGACACTTCTCAAAATAAGACATTTATGCAGCCAACGAACATATGCAAAATGCTCATTATCACTGGTCATTAGAGAAATGCAAATCAAAACCACAATGCGATATTTTCTCACGCCAGTTAGAATGGGGATTATTAAAATGTCAGGAAAGAACAGTTGCTGGCAAAGCTGTGGAGAAACAGGAACACTTTACACTGTAAATTAGTTCAACCACTGTGGAAGTCAGTGTGGCAATTCCTCAAGGATCTAGAACCAGAAATACCATTTGACCCAGCAATCCCATTACTGGGCATATACCCAAAGGATTATAAATCATTCTACTATAAAGATGCATGCAGATGTATGATTATTGCAGCACTATTTATAATAGTAAAGACTTCGAACCAACCCAAATGCCCATCAATGATAGACTGGATAAAGAAAATGTGGCACATACACACCATGGAATACTATGCAGCCATAAAAAACATAAGTTCATGTCCTTTGCAGGGACATGGATGAAACTGGAATCCATCATTCTCAGCAAACTACACAGGAAAAACCAAACACCGCATGTTCTCACTTATATGTGGGAGTTGAATGATGAACACATGGACATAGGGAGGGGAACATCACACACCAGGACCTGTGGTGGGTAGGGAGAGCATTAGGACAAATACCTAATGCATGTGGGGCTTAAAATCGAGATGTTGGGTTGATAGGTGCAGCAAACCACCATGGCACATGTATACCTATGTAACAAACCTGCACATTCTGCACATATACCCCAAAACTTAAAATAAAACTTATTAACTGAGATCTAAGAGTTTTTAACATGATGTCACATGAACTACTCTATTTTTATAATTTAAAAATGTATTTTTTGTATGTGAATAAAATGATTAAAACATAATATAGTTTTATTAAATAAAAAAAATCTAGGCCTTAAAGTTCTATTTTGTTGTTATTCAACCACGTTTGCCAAAAAAAACCAAAAAAACAAAAAAACTAAGGTTCATATTTCAGTGTCTCAAATAATTGTTTCTAAATTTTATAAATATTTCTTGGCTAGTTACTTCTGGAAACAGATAAAACCACATGTCACTTAATATCCCTGAAAACCATATATTGGATTTTATATGTTGGAGAATCGGGGACGAATTCTAAAATGATAATTTACTTTAAGCTGTCTGCTGTATTTGACATATTATATAAGCAATTATAAAGGAGGAAATTGAGCTGGCTGCAATACTTCAAGCAGTCTACCTATTTGTCATGATCATAATAATCTTGCTTTGAATAGAGATGTGCCTCTGCATCTGATGCCTATTTATTATTTATTTTGAGACAGGGTCTCAATCTCTTGCCCATGCTAGAGTACAGTGGCATTATCATAGCTCACTGCAACCTTGAATTTCTGGGCTCAAGCCAACCTCCTCTCTCAGCCTTTAGAGTGGCTGGGACTGCAGCACACACCACCACGCCCCATTTCTTTTCTTTTGTTACTTTATTTTTTTGGTAGAGATGGGAGTCTTTGTATTTTGGCCAGGCTGGTCTGAAACTCCTGGGTTCAAGCAATCCTCCTACTTTGGCCTCCCAAAGTGTTGAAATAGGCATGAACCACCACACTCAGCCCCCTCATGGATAAGTGAAGAAAATCACTTAGCTTTATTCAGTAACTTTTCAATTCTTGAATCTGGGCCCCTACCAAATTTTGGGGGACAAGATGCCTACATCTTTTGAGGACCATTATTCTGTAATACATATTCCAAAGTATATGAAGAAAATATATGTGAGAATAAAATGTGTCTATATGAAAGTGCAAAGATTTATGAACTATCTCTCAATTTTTTTCTTTTATTCTTTATAACATTCACTACAAACTTATTTTTTAACTTTTATTTTAGATTCAGGGGTGCATGTGAATATTTGTTATACATGTGAATTGCATGTCATGGGGATTTGGTGTACAAATTATATTGTCACTCGGTATTAAACATAGTACCCAGTAAGTAGTTTTCGGATCCTCATCTGACTTCCACTCTTCATTCTCAAGTATGCCCCAGTGTTTGTTTTTGCTTTGTGTTCATATGTACTTAATGCTTAGCTCCCACTTATAAGCAATTACATGTGGTATTTGGTTTTCTGTTCCTGTGTTAGTTTCCTTAAGATAATGGTCTCTAGTTTCATCCATGTTGCTGCAAGGAACGTGATCGTATTATTTTTTATGGCTGTGTAATATTTCATGGTAAAATATGTATCACTTTTTATCCTCTTTACTTTTTATGGACATTTAGGTTGATTTCATGTCTTTAATATTGTGAATATTGCTGTGATGAACATAAATGTGCATGTGTTTTTATGGTAAACAATTTATATTACTTTGAGTATATACCCTATGATGGAATTGCTGGGTCGAATCACAATTCTGCTTTAAGTTCTTTGAGAAATTTTCAAACTGTTTTCTACAATGGTTGAACTAATTTACATTCCCACCGGCAGTGTATAGCCTTCTCTTTTCTCTGCAATCTGCTAGCATCTGTTATTTTTTGACTTTTTAAAAATAACCATTCTGACTAATGTGTGATGGTATTTCATGGTGGCTTTGATTTGCATTTCTCTAATGATTAGTGATGTTAAGCATTTTCTCATATGCTTGTTGGCTGTGTGTATGTTTTCTTTTGAAAAGTTTCTGCTCCTGACTTTTACCCACTTTTTAATGGGTTTTTTTTTTGCTTATTGATTTAAGTTTCTTATAGATTCTGCATATTAGACCTTTCTTGGATGCAGAGTATCCAAAAATTTTCTCCCATTCTTTAGTTTGTCTGTTTACTCTGTTGATAGTTTCCTTTGCTGTGTAGAGCTGTTTAGATTAATTAGGTTCTATTTGTCAATTTGGCTTTTGGCAACTTTGTCATGAAATCTTTGTCAGATCCTATGTCTGGAAAGGTATTTCCTGGGTTATCTTCCAGGATTTTTATGGTTTTTGGTTTTACATTTAAGACTTTAATCCATCTTAAGTTGATTTTTGTATATGGTGTGAGAAAGGGGTCCAGTTTCAGTCTTCTGAATATAGCTAGCCAGTTAGCTCAGCACCGTTTCTTGAGCTGGGAGTCCTTTCCTCACTGTTTGTTTTTGTTGACTTTTTCAGAGATCAGATGGTTGTAGGTGTGCAGCTGTATTTCCAGGCTGGCTATTCTGTTCCATTGGTGTATGTGTGTGTTTTTGTACCAGTGCCATGCTGCTTTGGTTACTGCAGCATTACAGTATAATTTAAAGTCAAGTAATGTGGTGCCTCCAGGTTTGTTTGTTTTACTTAGGATTGCATTGTCTATTTGGGTTCTTTTTGGTTCCATATGAATTAAAAAATTTTTTTTTTCTAATTCTGTGGAGAATGTCATTGGTAGTTTGATAGGAAGAGCATTGAATCTGTAAATTGCTCTGGGCAATATGGCCATTTTAATAATAAGAATATTTCCTATCCCTAGGTGTGGAATGGCTTTCCATTTGTTTGCATTCTCTCTGATTTATTTGAGCAATTCACTTCAATCTTTATCTCCCACAGTTAATCATGTCTGCTCTTTTCAGTGTCACTAATTACTTCCAAGTATGTCAGTCCAACAGCATATTTTTGTATTCATCTAATGTCAAATCAGTAGCATTTGACCTATATGATTTTTTTCCTTCAGAAATACTTCCCACCCTTGCTTCCAGGACAGCACACACTCTTAATTCTTCTATTTTACAGGTTGGTCCTTATTAATGCCCTTTGTTAGTTTCTCTTGATTTCCCAATCTCTTACTTTTGTAGTACTGCAAGGCTCAGTATTCAATGTTTGCTTTCTCTTTTTATACTCATTTCCTTGATGATCGTCCACTACCAGAGTTTGAATACCATCTACATGCAGATCACAATAAAACGCACATCTGTAGCTTAGTCTATAGTCCTAAATTTCCAACTACCTACTCAACCTACCCATTTGAATATTCATTACGAACTTCACATGTTCAAATGTAGTAATTGAAACTATAGAAACTTAACCTTAGAGAGGGAAACTCTAAAAAATGAACCAGTTCTTCAAGGATGAAGGGAACAAATATCAAAATGTTCTGCTTTGAGTAAGTGGTTTTCCAGATGAAGAGAGGAAGAAAAAATACTTGAAAAATACTAGAAAATTGGTGGCTGGCATGAAACATTTTCAAATATGATGGAAAGTTCAAGAAAATCTAAAAGAAGGAGTAGGTAGGAGTGCAGACATATTACATTGGGAGGGAGTAAGGGAAGGGATGATAATTACTGTTAATTTCTTATCAGAAACAATGTGAGCCAGAAATTGGAACAAAATTTAAAGTGCTGAGGGAAAAGAAGGAGTTGTCTGGCAATCACAAGAAGAAAGAGGCCAGGTATGGTGGCTCGTGCCTGTAATCCCAGCAATTTGTGAGGCCAAGGCAGGAGGAGGCTTGAGCCCAAGAGTATGAGACTGGCCTGGCAACATAGTGAGACTCTGTCTCTGTAAAAAATTAAACAAAAATTAGCCAGATATGATGGCTCATACCTGTATCCCAAGCAACTTGGGAAGCTGAGATGGAAGGATTGCTTGAGGTTCAGGCTGCAGTGAGCCAAGATCACACCATTGCATTCCAGCCTGGGTGACAGACTGACAGACAAAAAAAAAGGAGAGAGTTTTACAGGCGTGAGCCACCGCACCCAGCCACACACTACAAGGAAGATTAAATTGAATTGTTCAAACTGAGAAAAATAGTTCTAGATTAAAATTGGAGCTACAAAAGAAAAGGCAAACAGGAAAATGTTGAATAAACTGTATTCAGCATCCTATCATGCACTAATGGCAGAGCTGGTGGAGACCTCACACTCTGAATTTTTCTAATAATTACTGCCTAGTGGCTTCACTATATTGCATTAATAATGTATATTTCCTTGCAAGTGAAAGTGTACAGCACGTGAAAAAATTTATTATTAATTAAATCAATTATTAATCACGATTGAATATTGTGGTTATTAATGAATAATTATCAATTCTGGATGCTTAATATTGATTTGTTTACTTAATTTTTATTTGTTTCAGACTTAGAATAAAATCAGACCATAATCTTATGCCATTTTCAAAGCTAAAATAATTGACTTTGCATGCTCTGTTTTTTCCAAAGATTTTTCAACAGATTTTATAATGTATTTTCTATTCCAGAATTTTCTGATTAAATAAGTTGTGCTCATGATCATGTGTATCCCTGGTATTTTGTAAGATAGATACAAGTAGTATCTTAAATGAAAGAGAAAAACTCTATTTTTTTTCTGATAGCTTTTGTTGCCACTAACAACCAGACATTCCTGACAAGTGACGGAATTAAGAGAAATGTAATTACCAAATAATATTACATCGATACATTCACTTATATATTTATATATTCATTGACTCAGCAAACACGTAAAATGTTGTTGCAACAATTCTCCTGTTAAATTATGAGTAAAGTATATGAGATTTGTTGTCATTTTATTTGGAAATATGTCATGTACTATAAAGTAAATGATAAATGTATAGCTATTGTTATTATTAAGGATTATCTAAACAGATCATTTCAATTTGTCTCTTGTATTACAGTTGGGTGGTATTGCCTTAAGAGAGTTCAAAGGCACTTCAGAAGTAGTAAAATGAAAATATTATTAACCTATGGAATTCTATGTTGACAGTTATATGTCTAAGCACGTTAAATAGTTCACTCATTCTTTTCTGGCTTATAACGTGGTTGACAAATACAGACTGCTGCTGTCAGCATTCTTGTTGTTTATTTATAGGTATTTTGTCTACCGTTTGATCTTAAAATTGTTCCTTTGGCTTTAATATTCTGCAGTTACTAAAACCTGTTTAGTTTTACTTGACTCAGTGAAATTCCCAAGCATAACATTGTATTATTTGTTTAATTGTGAAAATTCTTAAAATTATCTTTGAATATTGCTCTGTTTCTATTATTTTTGTTATTACTTTATTCTAACAGTATCTGTCAGATGTCACAAAGATTTATTAAGACCAAATATTACATTAAACCTATGTGTGGATTTGTACTCGCACCTATGACAGTCACCTGCCTGAGTCATGGGCAGAGACATGATGTCTCTTTTCTGCTTGGACCAGACAAAACGGTTTTATTCTTCCTCCCTCCCTCTCCTACTTCCTTCATTTCTACCTTCTTTCCTCCTTTCATTAAGCTATTCTGTAGTCTCCATTATAAAAAACTATCTTACTCATAGTTTTTTCCTTTTGTACTCTCAAGGACATATTCCCTTCATGTTCCTAGTTTAGTGTTAAAATCTCAGATTTTAATTTGAAAATTTACCTTTGTGTTTAATTACCACCCACCCCAGTGTTAATGCAGCATCAGTTTTAGTGCTTATTTCCTTTTGTCAACCAGCAGTTTCTCTTTCCTTCTTTAATCTCATTATATATTTTAATATGTTAAAGTATATTTTATCCAACATTTCCTATGTATTTAAAATAGCACAAAAAGAAGCATCCATGTTTAGTCTGACATGTTGGTAAAATAGTATGTTTAGTCTGACATGTTGGTAAAATAGGAAATTGACATATTGTTACAGCCTATGCTGATATTAAGATCTATTTTTATCTTCATATGTTATAGGATGAAACCTATAGACCGCTGACTAGGAATATTTGAAAAAATAAAACTCATTTCATGTCAGTTAATTACTGTATATCTTTATCTCTGCCACTCAGGGATCACAAATTCTGATAGATTGTAAGAACTACAATCCTTGATATAGTACAATGTATATGAACAGTTTAAAGTCTATCATATATTTCTTTATATAAAACAATGTATATTTAAAGATGCTTTCTTGAGTCTATTTTAATACTTTGATATTTAATATTTATTGTATTCTGTAATCTTTCTGATTACATCACTAACAACTCTAATAAATTATATTAATATTATGTGTTAATTCAGCAGATTTATTTCTTCTATAGGCCTTTATGTTTGTTTAAAAGGGCTATATTTTCTGCTACTTTTGATTTTACTTTTAAATATGAAAAACTACAAGTTAACTAGATGTTTATACTGGGCATAAAAGAGGGCAAAACAATTCTGCATAACTCTTCAAAATATAAAATATAGCTAATTGCAATAATTACAATAAGAAATTATTTGTATGCTCTTCTAATTAAAATAAATACTTCTAAAACTTCTCAACTTTTGTGTACAAGATGTCATGTCAGTATTGTTTTTCTTCATTGTTTTAGCAAATATAATAACATCTAATGTATCTATGATTGCCAAATTATTGAATGACATTTTTTAATGGTACTTACTTGATTAAAATAAATTATATTCAATTTGTTTCCAAATTTTAAAATAATGTATACATATCAAACTTTTTGAAATGCATAGAATTATGTTAAGAAAATTTTCTATTATAATTAAATAATATGCATAAATAACATATTTAAATCATACGATTATATCATTCTATAAAAAAAAGCCTTGGCTTTTTTAAAGAAAGTTAATTATTATTATTTTTTTGCTACATCAGCTGTTGTGCTTTAATTTTTTCTATCCTAAAATTTCTAGAATATTATACACCATGTAATAATTACGTATGATTATGATTGAAGTTCAAATGATTTAAACTTTTAAGATTCAATAGAAGACATTAACTTTTTTGTTGTTTTTATCATAATGCCATACTGAACTGAACTGAAACGTTTTACTGTAGGGTGGCATATTTAGACTAATTCATGACATCTTAGCAAAACTGAGAAACATTGTTATATAGACCTTCAATATACTAGATAACAGTACTATATGTTCACTTTTTTATTTTCTGAATAACAAAAATTGAATTAATGCCATCATGTCAGGTTTTGATAGTTTTTGACAGTAAATGAGACAGTAAAATATAACTATGAAATATATTCTGAAGCATTTGGTTGTGTACTTTAACCTTTTTAGTATTCTGTATTTCAACAGATGGTCATTCTAGCTCTTCTCAACAGGGGTTTGAGTTTTTAAATAGGAGAGAAATGTCCATCCAATCAAATTCAGAGCTCCGAAAAGGTCAATTAGTATAGTACATGGCAGTTATTCTCGGAATGTATTCAACATTAGCAATCTGACAGCTTATTGTTTTGACACAATGTAAGACAACTTTCCACATGAGGAAGCTTTTAACAAGGAAGAAAAATGCAAGTCATTTGACAATTTTCATTACAACCTTTCATGGAGAACTCAAATACTGTAATATTATTTACCTTTAAAAATATGTTCTAAAAATTGAAAGATTCACTCAATTTTATACTCACCAGTCATTTTATATATCTCGATCTATTTTTACATTTGTTATTTGAATACTGAAATGATATGTGTATTGCACATTCAATATCACTTTTGTAAAAAGAATTAGTTTTAAATGTTATTCAAATTACTAATTTTTAAAATACCAAAAATACCAAAAATATTGCAAACCTTCAGAACATAAACATATTTTCATTAACTGTCTGATCCTTTTCCTTCATTCTTGTCTTCTTTTCTTGACTCTTTATGAAAAGTTTAGTGATTTAATTATTTTATTTTATTTTCTGAGAACAGATAATTAATCCACTCTCTTTTATATCATAGTTGATTCAAATTGTTTTTATTAAAGTTTAATTTTTATTGATGGTTTATTGGTAATTTTATGAAAAAATTTCTACTTGTCAAATTTGAGAAAATTGTATCAGAGTTTTTCTTATGTTTGCTTTAATATATTAGGTGGTTACAGCTTTTCTTGATCCTGATTAGTTTTAAATATGTCGTAAGTAGATAACCAAAGGGCTAGCGTCTTTTTAGAAACTGGGGAGGACTTGCAAGTGAAGGACCATACATTTAGGCTTCACTAGCTTCATGGCAAATCTTATTTCTCTAGTACGATACACATTTGAGAAGCATCTAAAAGTCTAAGATGATTTCCACACTTCTAGAATGAACAACTGTGAAAATAAACATCAACACAGGGTGTTCCTAATGTCGCTACAACATGAAAGAGCTAAGATATTCTACATTTAATTTCTTTTATTCTAATATTTCTATGATTTTAAGGCTCATTATTTAAAAAATAATCTATACCACAATTGGAAGTTGTTTCCCCATATTTTCCAAGTTTGAATTATATGATTCCCACTCCCATCTTATGATGCCTTCCTGAACAATTCTGTTTTCTGCTTCTATAGCAAAGAAATGAAATGTGGTTATCAAGTTTATTTGGTTCATTTGTTTGTTTTTATATTTTACAATACATGGCACCCTAGTAGAAGATAAACTGTACAGATTAACTTGTGTGCCGGGCACGGTGGCTCACACCTGTAATCCCAGCACTTTGGGAGGCCGAGACTGGTGGATCACGAGGTCTGGAGATTGAGACAATCCTGGCTAACGCGGTGAAACCCTGTCTCTACTAAAAATACAAAAAATTAGCTGGGCTTGATGGCGGGCACCTGTAGTCCCAGCTACTCGGGAGGCTGAGGCAGGAGAACGGCATGAACCCGGGAGGCGGAGCTTGAAGTGAGCCAAGATTGCGCCCCTGCACTCCAGCCTGGGTGACCGAGCGGGAAAAAAACAAACAAACAAACAAAAAAACTTGTGTGTGTTTGTGTGTGTTTGTATGTGCATTTTCTGTTGTTACATCCTTTAGACAATGGCAGTCATTGTATTTTGACCTTGGTGTTTTATCAGTAAGATTTTTCTGAATGTTTTGGTCACATTTTCACATTTTTAACTTCTGTGATATATATATATATATATATCTGTGATATATATATATATCTGTGATACATATATATATATATATCTGTGAGATATACATATAAACAAACAAAAAACCCTTAATGAATTAAAATTTTAGTCTCTTGACTATATGCATATATATGGACACATATATATGCACTCACACATACATATATACACACATATGCATACATATGTAGACACGCACATATGTATGCACTGAGATGTATAAATATATACACATATGCCTATACATTTTAAACAGTTTTATTCATGTACTGGTATACTAGAAAGTATACCCATTTGACAAGTACAATTCAGTGGTTTTAGTATATTAACAGCTGTGCAACCATCACCTTGTTTGTTTCCATAAAACTAAAATGGTGCAGTCATTAGTGTTTACATGTTGAAGGACTTGATATTTTGTCAGATCTCTGTTGTAAGTTTTGACACCACAGACATTTCCTTGATTTTTTTTCTGTGATACTTTTGTTTGTTTTCATCTCTGTGAATATATTTAGATTTAGATGCTTGTAAGTTGAAAAATTGCCATCTTATTTAAATTTATTTTGGGAGATTTGTTCTTTGAAGTATCAATTCCATATTCAATATCAAAAGAATATAACGATTACTTTCATGTCATACTTTTCTTTCCAAAATGTTAAATAGTCTGAGTTATTATTAGAAAACACTGCTGGCAAATGGCAAAGCCATTTTCTTTTCCATGTTGTAGAGTTCTTCTGTGTAACCGAAACCACGTACAGGGCTTACCATGTCATAGTAAAAGAGTAAAGTAGTTGGAGGTTACTTCAGAATCTTACCCATTAATTTGTCACTTATAACACAATGCTATTAGAAATATGGTGCCTTCATTATTACAATAAAGTGTAGCTTATGATGATGTGAATAGATGGTTGAGGTGAATTAAAAGCATTAACATTTAAAGGAAAACATATTAAGGCACTTAGGCGCAGAATTTTAGAGTCCCTGTCTCTGTGTATACTAAACTCACCAAGAATTACGATGAGAATTGAGTTGCACAAAGCTATAACAAACCAGCAATTAAAATTTTCAAGAACTGTTGGGGGCAGAGTCTACAGTGTATAGATGAGAGTAATGAGAAGGTACTACTGCAAAATATGCCTACCCTCTTTCTAACGTGCCTGAATTTCTGTTCAATCTCCCATATATTCTTTGGTTCTTGTCAGAAACATTATTGATTAGTATGACACATCTCATTTATTGATTACATTTTGCAGGTGACTTTGTGTTGTAATCATAAAATACAAAAGTCAGTGTAAATAGATTAAACATTAGCAGATACTCTCTATGAAAGTGTACAAATCCTTGATTATGGTTTAACATTAATTTACCATATTTTTCAAATTTAATTTATTGCCTAACCGAAAAGAAATATCAATTACAACAATATCGACAAATCATGGTTAGTTACAAATATGAAATCTGAACAATAAATGGATGGGTGTAATAATTAAAGCACCACATAAGAATGGGCCTTTGGCCTGGATTACTTCCTTACTGAGAGATTAAAAAAAAATCTCCACAGCCTGTGTGGGATTTACCACATTGTATGAGAATATCTATCCCTGTTTCTGATTCAATGTGTACTATTTATTCTGCCTAAGTGTATGCATGGTGTGTCACCTGGCCAACCCCACTACCAAATCTGTCTTTTGCAGATAAGGAAGAGGCAGTGTCTTTCTACTGTAGCACACGAGGGTTGTCCTTAGGAAAATGTTATTTGCTTCCTGCTAGGCCTCAGTCTAAATTTGATTACACTTAGGATCCAAGTAGTTATAGGTAGATTCTCATTAATAATTTCCAGTTTTAAGAAACTTGGCTAGGATGTGTATATATACTAGCTCCAGAGATTAAAAACAAAACGAAAAATGCTAAGTAACCTGCTGTTGGTCACTTGTCTTCCAGCCCTCAACCAGAAGACAGGAAATCAACAGTAATGACTCCCAGAGGTGACGTTCCAAACTCCAGAAGGGTCTCACTAGTGACAATTCCAAGAAATTAAAGTAAGGTTCTGACTCAAGTGGTCTCTGTGAGTGGAAATTTTTGACAAGTGATGAAACCCAGTTCTATCTTTCTAGGTCCTGAATTGGGATGCAAATAGACAAATTTCTTATAAGTCTATCCATGGAGATAGATTCAATATCAAATATTAAAATACAAAACAATCTGGATCTTGAATAATGTGGCTCTAAAGAGGCAATATATATGCAGTCAATATGTTAAGAAATGGAGCAACGACCTTAGCCAGTCCTTATTAGGAAAAATAGCTAAGTCAGCAATATGGACATTTTAAACTAAAATAATCCAAATCCTTCTCATTGCAAGTACACAAAATATTGAGTATAAAAGAGGCAAAATTCATTCTAAGGCAGAGCTGTTTGTAGAAAACAGAAAGGAAAATCTCCAGTGAAAAATGGAACTGCCTACCAAATTGTGAACAGCTGCAGCTGAAAGATGCAGTGATGTTCAACTACTTTAGTAACTTTTACTTATATTTAAAATGCTTGCACCAGTATTCATAAATTATATTTTTTCTAAAGCATTATCCAGTTTCTTAAATAAAATATATATTAGTCTTATACATAATTATTTCTTTATCTTCAGGATTTATTAGAAGTCTCATAAAATTCTCAGCATTTTGTTGGTAAATCTTGCTAATAAATTCATTTATATAACAATTATTCATCCATTTAGGACTTACTTTAAATACATTTGCTATGATAATTTTTCCTAGGAATTACACAATTAATCTAGAATACTAAAATATTTACACTGCAAATAATAGTTATTTCTATGTTATTTCACTTATTTTTCTTGATCAATCTTACCAGTGGTTTGTGTTTTTATGTAATTGTTTAGAAGTTTCAATATTCTGGACATTTTTGACAATCTTATTCTTCTTAAGTTCTTATTGCACTTGTTTTAGCTCTCATACAAGTTAACCTTACTTTACTTTGGTTTATCCTTATGTTATTTCTCAACACATGGACTTAACTATTTTTTCAATTTTTCTTTTTATCCAATTTATGCTCATAAGGCTGCTTTTCTGAGTCAGGCATAGTTATATGACCAAATGTCAGCTGATGGAATATGTATGGAGATATTTGTCATCATAGGCTCAAGTTCAGGAACTTTGTGAAGTTCTACAATGTTGCCATATACCAAGGATGCAGTATAAAGTGCTGTAGGACTTATTTATGATATTAGACAATATAATGAAATTATTTCTAGATAAATGCAGAAATGTTTAAGAAACACCATGATTTCGTAAGCCAAGGAATAGGTATGGCTGTTTTGATCAGATCCAGTAAATGCTATTTTGAAATTTGCTTGCACTGTTCTGATTCTTGAGGTAGAGATAAAGTTATATTTGAAAGAAAATTGGATTTCTATTTTTTTCATTCATGTGAATAAACAACTGAGAGGAAAATCTTTTTCACAGTTCCAAATTGCCTCTAACGAATATATTTCACATAACAATGAACTGTTTCTATGAATAACCTGCTCATAGGAAAATTTAAATTGAAAAGTGTAACTTGGATTTCACCTCTGTTTATATTACTATTTTTCTGCCCCACGTATCTTCACTGGTAGAATGTGTAAGCCTGACTGTTAATGTGTTCTTAGTGTTCTTACAAGTGTGAAATAATCCACCCATAAGTCCCTTTAATTAATGAGTGCTTTAATATATCTCTCTTGAGCTTTCTACTATTTAATTTTAATTCTTCTTAAAATGAAATGCTAATTGTATGCAGTTCTGTTGGTTGAGATGCATAATATAGAAACTATATATACATTATCCTTGGTTCTTAACATTAGGAACAAACATTCTCAACTACCAAATCTTTGTAATCATAAAATAATTAGAACTAGGCCACAGGGTTCAAATTCATAGTTTAAGATTATATGTAAAACATATTATTGTAAATAAAACATTGTTAGCAAAATGTAGTATTTGAAATAAAAATTTTTAACTCTCTCTTCTTTTTTTTTTTTGAAACGGAGTCTCGCTCTGTTGCCCAGGCTGGAGTGCAGTGGCGCAATCTCGGCTCACTGCAAGCTCCGCCTCCCGGGTTCATGCCATTCTCCTGCCTCAGCCTCTCCGAGTAGCTGGGACTACAGGCGCCCGCCACTACGCCTGGCTAATTTTTTTGTATTTTTAGTAGAGACGGTGTTTCACCGTGGTCTCGATCTCCTGACCTCGTGATCCGCCCGCCTCGGCCTCCCAAAGTGCTGGGATTACAAGCGTGAGCCACCGCGCCCGGCAACTCTCTCTTCTGATTTTACAAATTTTCGTTGTATTCTTTTACCTTTTTTACTTTGTTCATTAATAGTGTATATGTTTAACAAATGTTCAGATGTTTATGGTTCATCTGTGAGCTCATATCTAATGGACTTTTATCTAAAGATAATAAAATACTCCACATCCTACTTTATATCTTCATAATAATAATATAGCAATGAGCATTTTAAGCTGTAAATCAAATATTACAAATGAATATTTGTTGAGAACATTTGCTATTTTATTTCCATTTTTCTTAGCAATCACATTACAAAAAATTTTAAAAATTATAATCACTGGTGTAGATATTATTAAATATGGATGTAAAATATATAATATTAATAAATTATTTTAATAACTGATATGTGGTGCACTTATTTTTTATGAATACTAGTCAACACAATAATATCAGGGCAAAATAAAAATGCTACTGGCAGATATAATTTCAATTATCAATAATATTTTCTTTTTGCTTGCAAAGATTATACTCTATTTTAAGTCTATAAGTCACAGTAATAGCATTGTGACTATTTTCATTCAGAGTATTTTGGCTTACTTAAAATTACCATTTTAATACCATAGTTATTTTATTTTCTTTCAATTATTTGTGGTCATAGCAAAGAAAACAAAATCAAAACAATTTTCCAGGTTCTGATTAGAGAAACGATGTTTAAAATTATTTTATTGAGGGTAGAGTAGATTATTTAACAAATCACAGGACATATAAATGACAATTTTGAATAAATTAAAGTATGCATCACTGTGCAACCAAGTTATAAATACCATATAATTGTACGTAGGAATTTAGTAGACATTAAAGTAACATTTTATTTTTTGGTAAATATGTATTATAGTTAAATAGTTAAACAATATTTACTTAATAAAAAAAGTGTTAATGTAGAATTAGATTACTTCTTCCAGGGAAATTTTTATCATTTATTATACTTTACCATTGATGCCTACATCCAATTGTGTTTTCTCAGATAATTGCAAGGCAGGTACTCCTAACCAGAACTGCTTTGTCTTGCTAGAAACCACCAATCAAGTCGCAGGCCTTTACAATCCCTACATATTAAATATGCCTATGCTTGTAATATGTACAGACACTCACAGTCACACTCACACAGGAAGCCCAAATGTATCATCATCACCATCACTAAGGACAATCAATTTATTATCGGGGTTAAATCAGAGGAAACAAAAATGCAATTTGCAATTTGAGATCATGAAAGTATGCTTCCTGCAGCGAATGTGCAAATGTTTAATCAGTAGAACATACATTTAGCTAACTGAATTGCTTTTTTTCTGATAACTAACTCTTATGTCTGTGACCCAATTTACAATATAATGGTTTTTACGAATTGTCAAATAACCAGACATAAAAATGTCTCCAGACTATAAAGCAGGAGGATGAAAGGACTTACTGCTTTTCCCAATCTTCTTCTTTTGTGTCACGCCATCCATTTCCAACTTTAACAAAATTAAGTTGGTTTCTGTTGTATTTCAACACACGTTGACATAAACAATAAGGGAACTTATAACATAATGTGTATTACAATATACATTATTACACATGGTAATATATATGTCAGGAGGACAAGCCACACATTTGTTACAGGACTGCCACGTTCATATGCCTGCTGCACACTAAAGACCAATACACTGAGACAGCAGGGTTTGCAGCAAAGAAAGAGTTTAATATAACTGCAAGGCCATTGAGGATGGAAATGGGAGGAATTCTCAAGCCTCAAATCCATTTCTTCAAGGTGTTCTGAGCAAAGGTCTTTAAGGGTTTTGTCAAGGGCTAGGGGCTGGAAAATTGAGGTTGTTGATTGGTCAGGGTAAGGGGCATGACATCATCAGAATGTGGAAACTGCATTCTTCCAAGAGTCAGCTTCTTGCAGGACCCTTCAAATCAGATGGATTAAGTCATTTTGTTGGTATGCAAAACCTAAAACAAAAAATCAAAGAAAAAGCTTATCCTCTCACAACAGTTTAGTTTTTACATATAGAGCGGAAAAGAAACAATGAGTTCTATGACTAGGGCTTCGTTCACCTGGCATAGTAAGCAGATACCAGCTACAAGGAAGTGGACCAAAGGGCAAGCTGGTAATGTTTATTGCTAATTGTGCTGCAAGCCTGGTTGACTTTTATCTTTTCCTCTTAACTGATTTTATAAAATTTTCTTATGGATGGTTTCAGGATTTGGATAACAAAATGGGTTAAGAATTTCATCAGAATTCCAGATTGTTTGAATCTCTGTGGTCAGTCATATACAATATCATTTGATCTACGACTGCCTACCCACACGACCATAAAATGGCTGTCAGGATCAACTATGAAAGCACCTGTTTCATAGGAGTGTATACATTTATTCTCTCTCTCTCTCAATATATTCAGATCTATCTATTTATAGGTAGGTCTAGATAGATCTCTATCTATATAATAGAAATATTAAGAGAGACACATATAAACAGGAGTACACACACTCCTATGAGAAACTTAAATGAATATGTATATATATGTATATATACATGTGTATATATATGTATATGTATGTATATATACATGTATATATATGTATATGTACATATATACATACACACACATATATATACATACACACACACATATATATATACACATACACATACACACATGCACACTCACACACTTAAAAAAGTCAGAGGGAGAGAGAGAATAAATTACCTTTTTTTTTTTTTAACAAAGCCTAAGCAATAATCTTCTCACATCTCATTCATTTAGGCTTACTCATTTCTTAATTTTTTCTTGACAAAGGGGAATTAAATTACAACAATTGATATAGACCAATTTTTCAAGTTCAAATGAGCTTTTGTTAATTTCTTGCAACTGTGTGTAATGTACACATTTAAATTTTTATGTTTAGTTTGTATACATAATTTTATACATAATGTACATTTAAATAGGGGCAAATAACTCATTTTATTACTTACTCTGTTAACATGAAGGGAAGCTTTCATATTATTTTCATAGGTCTAGCATGGCAAGAACATAAAACCCTTACAAATGAAAACTGAGAAAACCACTGACAGCATGCATTTAAAAATTAGCGGTAAATCAAATTTAAATATTAGCAACCAGACAAAGCAATACAGAAAGGAATAGTTCACTGATATAAAGAAGGTTTCATTCGAAGAATGCATGGTGGTTAAAATGTTAAGAAATAAATGACGTAATTGACTAGTATTAGATGAAACGTTAAAAAATATTATTTTGATTTAAAAATTCAAAGACCAATTTAGCTGTAAAGGTGACTCAAGTCAAACCTGACAGCCTGCTTGAGAAGGAAGCAAATAAGACTTCCAAACCTTCATTTTAAAGCCAAAAATTGAATATGGGTGACTGTTATCACCAGTACTATTGTTTTCTTTCTAAAAATTATTTATCGTGCAATATATTATTCAAATATCTACAGTAAATACATTCAGTTTAAAGAATAACAACACAAAATAAATCAATATTATTTTACCAGAATCTTTAAGTCAATATGTTCTGTGTTTATTTTTATTTTTATAAAATACTAGCATTACATAAAAGAAAGAAAAAAATAGGATGTAAATAAAGAAGGTCCAGAAATATTCAAGTACATATAGAATTTACTATGTAGCCTCAGAAATTCTTGCTGAAACTACAGGTGCAAGCCACCACACGAGGCTAATTTTTGTATTTTTTTTTTTAGAGACAGGATTTTGCCATGTTGCCCAGGTTTTTCTTCTCTTATAGTTAAAAAAAAAAAAAAAGAAGCACGAAAAAGAAACAAAAGACTATCTCAGACATAGCCAATTTATAAAACAAACAGCGCAGTGGCTCATGCCTGTAATCCCAGCACTTTGGGAGGCGGAGGCGGGCGGATCACAAGTTCAGGAGATCGAGGTCATCCTGGCTAACACAGTGAAACCCCGTCTCTACTAAAAATACAAAAAAATTAGCCGGGCGTGTTGGTGGGCGCCTGTAGTCCCAGCTACTCAGGAGGCTGAGGCAGGAGAATGGTGTGAACCTGGGAGGCGGAGCTTGCAGTGAGCTGAGATAGCACCACTGCACTCCAGCCTGGGCGACAGAGCAAGACTCCGTCTCAAAAAAAAAAAAAAAGATTAGTGTAAAAAATTTAAATGAATTATTTTAGTGCAATAAATATGGCTTAAAGTATAAGATATATAAATATTTTCAAGTCTGTACTACAAAAAAGAAAACAACAGGCAAATTACTTTGAATATAAAAATCATTAATAATCTGCTGATAAATAATTGAGAAAAATTTAAATGATTATTTAAAACTCAGGAATAATTGAATTTTTTAAGTATTTCAGTCTATTTAGATATATACTACTTAATACTTTGACACAGATTAGCATTTGTGATAATTCTGTTCTGATGTTCTAATGCACTCTCCACATAAACAAATTCATATTGATATATTAAAGTACCACTAAAAATGCCTACTTTTAACAGAGAAAATCCACTCTGTAAAGTCTCTAAACAATTTTGTATCATTGGTAAGTTTACTACTGTGGACAAATATTTTTCAAATGTATATCTGTAGCTACACTATATAGATGGAGGTATTGATATAAAGATATTCTATTGACCTCGATATATTACCTTATTTTAGCATATTAGTTTAGTACCCAAGAAAAAGATGATATGTAAAGTCTCCAAAATAGTAAGAGAAAGACAAATCATGGTTAAATGTGTAAATTTATTATTAGGAGATAGCATGTCAACCATTTCCCAGTCTCGATAACTTTCTTTAGGATTTCTTGCAGTATGGGTCTCCTGGGAATCTAAACGTTCTCTTAGCATTTGCTTTCATAAATTTTTTAAAAGCTTTTTTCTTATTTTTATAAAATGCATTTGCTGAATCTAGATTCTCATTTGTCAATCTACCAGTCAGTATCTTGTCAGTAGACGCAAACACATCAGGAATTTGAAATGAGAGAATTCGAAACACATGTTCCTAGCTAACTAGTAAAAAATGTAAAAGATATCTCTAAAGGGTCCCAAAGTGGCAAATTCAAAACAGCAGCTGCTACCTCAAGGGTGAGGGGCAGTGAAAAATTAAGGAAGCTAAGGTATTAGGAGAATTCTGCCTCACTACCCCAGCATTGTCAAAGAACACATGCATACCAAAAGTACAAGCAGCCTGCTGGGTGTGGAGAAATTTGTCACATGGCATTGAGTGGAGCTGGTGAGCGGTGTCCTACCCTTGGTAGCGAGTACAATACTTCAGGAGCTGGCCTGTAGAATAGAGTGGGGAAGTAGTAATGGTGAAGTTGGAGCTCCCATGGAAGAATCTGCCAGGTAGGGAGAGCAAGGCCTGAACATGCATCAGACATTAGTCCAGGGGAGCCTCTGAAATGAGTGCCACAAGGATTCTGCATACTCATCCGCTGCCTCTCACATAGATGAGAATGAAGGCGTCTGCAAACCAGAAGAGATTGCCTATAGTCCCATAGCCTTGCACATTCCCTCCAGCAACCACTATAGGCAAAGCCTAAATTTGCACAAAGGAGAAACGTTACCTGGCCCAGCTCCAACATCAGGAAGCAGTGCAAAGGGGGTACTGAAAGACACTGCATTTGCAACTAAAGTAGGGTTTTGTAGGATGTTCTGTTTTTGTGTTTACTTTTTGAAATTTAAATACATGATCTCATTTGTTTTCTGGCTTCCACATTTCTGATGA